>NC_086097.1:206961459-207570709 GCF_963921235.1 Mobula hypostoma | reverse complement strand
TTAAATTCATGACATCATTTTCTACAGGGGTTTATTGAGAAATTAGGCCCACAAGTATGGGACTTAAGAGGCTGTTGAATAAATTATCCTAAAAATTAGTCTCTAATAAATAGTCCAGGCACCAGCTTTCCTCAAGACAGCATTCTTCAGCAGTCTTGTGGCTGAAAGCTAAATAATAAGTTAATTAAGTTAATTCCTTTTTAAAAATTTTATTGTGTAGCCAGGAATGACATTACAAACTTTTCATATCACAGTCTGAAAAAATCTTCTGCATTCCGTCCCTATTCCAGTCTCCCTTTCAGTCCTTACTTTCAGCCCTTACTTTAAGAAAACTTTTTTCTGGTCAAGCTGACACCAGTGAACAATGATTCCTTGGACAACATCTTTTAGATAGTCAATCATTTCAGCTTTTCTACATCTTCTACTTATTCTTTTTATCTTAATTTTGTTTTTGAAACTGTTGGAGCCTGTAACTTACAGTTTGTTGTTTGATTGAGTAAGTTAGTGCTCTACTGTCCCTGAGAAAACTCCAGGAAGGAGAGTGAGTGGTTCTCGGAGAGGCCGTTGTTTCATGTCGCTTTCCTTGGAGAGGCCGTCAGTTTGTGCCGCTTTCCTCGGTGAGGCTGCTGATTTGAGTCACTGCCCTTGGAAGGACTGCTAGTTTGAGTTTCTGCCTTTGGAGGGGTTGCTGGTTCATGTTGCTTTCCTCGGAGGGGCTGGTGGTTGGAGTCGCCGTGTCCCAATGCTCTCAGAAATATTATCGAAATTCTGAGATTTATGAATTGGACTGTAGTACTAACTAACTGTAGTTCATATTGGTCTCTTTCACTTCTATGGTTTTTATGTTCTCGCCCATTCTTTCTTGTTGCAGATTATTGGGCTGGGAGTTTGGTTGATCTGTTAGCTTTGGGTGAGTGAAGGTTTGGGGGCATTTGGGATTTGCAAATTTTTGTTTCTTTTTCTTTTCATGCGGAGGGGTATTCATGTCTTTCTTTCAACTACTTATACAGTTTTCTGTCTTCAATGGTTATCTGGAGAAGACAAATTTCAGAGTTGTATTCTGCCGACATACTTTGAAAATAAAATGAACCTTTGACCTTCAACCTTTGATGGTCACCGCCATGAGGTAAGCAGTTCAGCATTCGGCCTTGAAGGAAAGCAAGCTTCTCATGGATTAATTCAACCAGAATATTTCAGTGAGAGCCCAGGCCAAATTTCAAATTGTTCAGTTATGCTCAACATCAGGATCAGGTATTCAACCTTAACATGCTTCATATTTTAACAATGATTCAGTCTCCTTTTTTTGATTGCTCCTTCTGCCACTTTCTAAAAACTGTATTGTTTAAAAAAAATTCTTATAACTTTCCTGAAGCTCCTTGAACTCTCTTCCAGCTTAAAAGCAAGTCACATTTTGCAAATAACTGCCTGATTAACATATTGTAGGCTCTCTCAGATATGTTACATTAGACAGCAATTTTTTTTCAAAAATATTGCTTCCTCAGAGATATTTGTTGTTATCATATTCCACTTGATGCTGAACACAACTATAACTTCAGTCTACTTGTATCACTTCAGAATTTGGAGAAACAAGAAATTAACTTTTATTGAATATAATGCATTTCATTGCATAACGGTGCTGAATGTAATGCATTTCATTGCATAACAAAGTTCAAATAAGCTAAAAACATCTTGGTGATAGTTTTCATTTGTACTTTGTGTCCAACAATAATCAGCCAACAATGATGGATCCCAGCTGCCATGACACTGTTTCTTCTGGTGGAACCACAATACCCTGGTGAAACTTTTACCATGCTTGTCACTGACAGCGCCAAGAATTGCAGGGAAGAATCTAAATGGGAATGCAGAAAATGAATCTTTAGTGACATGTTGCACATCAGGGAGTTGTATGATTGAAGCATGTTGTCATAGAACATAGAACATAGAATAGTTCAACACAGTACAGGCCCTTCGGCCCACAATGTTGTGCCGACCCTCAAACCCTGCCTCCCATATAAGCCCCCACCTTAAATTCTTCCATATACCTGTCTAGTAGTCTCTTAAACTTCACTAGTGTATCTGCCTCCACCACTGACTCAGGCAGTGCATTCCACGCACCAACCACTCTCTGAGTAAAAATCCCCCTTGAACTTCCCACCCCTTACCTTAAAGCCATGTCCTCTTGTATTGACCAGTGGTGCCCTGGGGAAGAGGTGCTAGCTATCCACTCTATCTATTCCTCTTATTATCTTGTACACCTCTATCATGTCTCCTCTCATCCTCCTTCTCTCCAAAGAGCAAAGCCCTAGCTCCCTTAATCTCTGATCGTAATACATACTTTCTAAACCAGGCAGCATCCTGGTAAATCTCCTCTGTACCCTTTCCAATGCTTCCACATCCTTCAACCAGCTGCACTTAGTTTGGTGCTTTGTTGTTGCAAGGAATATTTTCAACAACATGCTTAAATGCTTTCCATGGGATTTTCTCTAGTCCCACTAGAAGTTCTTCAAATGCCTGTCATTTTTGATTTGATTTGTGGACCAACAAAAATACCTTCCTTAATCATGGCATCAGTGATTCTGGGAAAAATCTGCCTCAAGTATTGAAATCCTTTACAGAAAGTTTTGTGCCGAGTGACAGCAGATTCCATCCTTGTGGTCTTAAGCCCAGTAATTCTGCTTTTGCCTTTGACAAAATCAAGTCATTTAACTCAGATTGAGGCTCACTCAACAATACAGGGTTCAAAATCTGTATCAATATCAGTGTCTTTTTCCATTCCTGGCTCGTGCATCATGACAATCTTTATTCCCCTCCTCTAGACTCCATGGCTCTGGTGGATTTGGCACTGGAACAGAATTGCCATGCAGCACAGGACTCATTTCTTGTTTTTAGCAGAGATACCAGACAGGTCAGGCAGAAGCAGGAGTCTGTCCCATCATCCAACTGCCCTCTCCATATCTTCGGGACAGAGAATGTCATTGACTTCCTGGTACCCCTGAGCCAAGCTCTGAGACCAACAGCACATATTGTGAACAAAGGTAAGGAGCCCAGGCTTTGTTTAGGTCACCAATTTTACACCCAAAGTAGAGCTGATAGGCTTTCTTAATGCTCAGCCTTTGAGATTTAAGCATCTATTCACTGTTACAAATGTCATTCCCACAGGAGTTAACTTGTCTCCAGTATACTATAAGTTCTTAGTTGAACATTAGCAGGCTTCAGTTTAGTATCTATCTATTAATTACGAGAAATTCAAAGAATAGATATAATGTAATTGGTAGATTTTTTAAAATCTTTTTTGACCTTTTATATATACTTTCTTGTACTCTGTATTCTTCTATGCAGAAACTAATAAAAATATTGAAAACAGATTTAAGCATGTACTTGCCACAAATATAGCAGAAAGTATCATGGCTCTGCAACATTGGCGAGACATTTTGCTATCAAAAATAATCCTGAAAATACAATTACTTTATTATAACGAGTGCACACAATATGCCATGCGTGTAGAGCATGCACATCAATATGATCGCAAACTGATATACATGTAAACGCAATGCATAGAACAGTGTGTGTGTGATGCTTTGTAGCCTTTCTACAACCTGCCCTGTCGTGCAGCATCCGCCCTGCCTAAGCATGCCCAGGCATGTCTGGACAAGATAGAAAAGCTTTCAGCTTACATTGTGGCCAACATTTTAATTGACTTAAAATGTAAATTGAAATAGCAAACATAGGCAATTTCAAAAACATGGTATGTGATAGGGAAATTCTATGGTTATTTTCATGATCAGCAGCCCAAAATCCATAAGATATACTCAAAATTACTCAGGAAACAAAATCGTTGTTGTCCAGTGTTATCTGCAAAAACTGTTGTAGATGGACCACTGTTTTCAATAACTTCACGCTTCCTCTGAGCAGCATGGTCCTTCCTTGTTTCATTTGCATTCTAACTGGAGTCACAGAGGTTGGCACCAACACCTGTTTGCTCTCTGTTGGGCAGTGATTCATTGTGTACAGCATGGAGAGAGTTGAGGCATCATCCAGTAACTTTCTTAATTCGCTTTCAGTTGACTCTGTTACAGAGGATATGGCATAGAAATGGTGGATGGATCTCCAATCGCATTGCAATTATCTCAGCCACTCATTGGTCCCACAATGCTGGCCCTGCTGTTTTTACCACACACAACCCCAATGTGGCTTGTTGGTTGTTGTACTTCACTGTTACAAATGTCATTCCCACAGGAGTTAACTTGTCACCAGTATACTGTAAGTTCTTAGTTGAATATCAGCAGGCTTCAGTTTAGTATCTATCAATTAATTAATTAATTACAAGAAATTCAAAGAATTTGACTGACTGAAACAGCCAAGCCAGTCTCCAACTCAACTCTAATTAATCTGCCATTCACTTCTGGTGTAAGCGAAATTGCTTGTCTCTTGTCAGTTTTCACATTGTAAATCTTAAGGCTACTGAGTCTCATGTCATTGTCATCATTTTCAGGTTTTCTATTAATAACGTGCAGAATACTGCTGTTTTTGAAACTGCAACTTGACTTTATTTTTCTCTCTTCTCTGTGCAGTTTATTTATTTTGTCGGCCCAACACACTCTTTGTATTTTACTCACCTTTTTTTTTGTATTTTCTGCAAGGTTTGTCTTTAAACCTGTGTAAGAGGTTTCTTCTTTTATGTTACTGCGTAGTCCAATTAAAATGGCTTCTTTGATATGTTATAATTGAAATGGATTCTTTGTTATGTTAACTGCTGAGAAAGTCCTCCCGCTAGTAGTTTGTTTGGATTACGTCACAGGTAAGAGGATGAACAAATGAATTGGGATAGATGTTATTCTTTCTGTGTGTCTGTAAGTTATAGTGATGCGCAGGTTTTTGGCAGAAGGCGGGAGAGAGAGACAGAGGATGGACAAGGTTCTGTGAGTCTGCTAATGGAGTCCGAGGTCCAGGGTGTTCGGCGATGAGAGGAGACGGAGACGGACTCATGTGGAGCGTCTGGTCGACCACTGTTGTTAGCCCCAGGCGGCAGGTCAAGGCGGTCCGAGGGGAGTCGCAGGTTGAAGAAGGAGGGTCCTGAGCTCCAACTATTTGTGCACGAAGAGATTGAACTTTGATAAGCGTGGCGCCTTTTATTTTCCTTTTATATTTTATTCTCCATTAATTATATAGTTCCAGTAATATCTATAAACTGTAAATCATTTAATCGTATCTGGTGTATTGTCTGTTATTTGGGCGGGGTGGGGTACATCACACAGCATCCACACAAACTATTACCCAGTTTGGCGGGGCTGAGGGCTATTTCCCTAGATGACAGCAAGCCGAGCGACCCTGAGGCTGGCCAGGGGGCCTACACCTGCAATGGTTTGGTGTATGTGAACCTCTATCGCAACGGTAGCATGATTTGTTTGGCTAGGCAAACTTACGTCTAGATGCTGCAATTTTGTTCACACTGACTTTTATTCCTGACTACAGCTCTCTGTCTGCTTTTGCCATTGATACAGCAATTTCAGAAACTCTTTTAAAAGGAATGTGTGCTTCAGTTAGGAGCAGTTTTTGAATGCTTTCTTGTAAGATTTCACTACGCAATCTCCCAATACATCATTAATATTGAGGCAAGCAAGGTTCCCCCCTTTCTTAACTGTGTTTTACAGTAGCACCATTGAGAACGTCCTGACATCAAGTTGCAAAGCCATCTGGTATGGGAGCAGTCGAAAATCAGACCAAAAGTCCCTACAAAGGACTGTGAGAACAGCTGAGTCAATCATAGGGGTCTCCCTACCATCCATCGGGGATATTTATCAGGAGCACTGCATTCTCAGGGCCCTTAGTATTATTAAGGACCCAACCCATCCATTCAGCATCCTCTTTGACTTTCTGCCATTAGCAGGAGACTATGATGCATAAAAGTAAGAACTGTTAGAATGAGAAACAGTTTCTTCCTCCAGGCCATTATGCTTCTGAACTCCCTGCTGCATCGTATTCTAAGTTTCACTGGTTAACCTGTTCCATACCTTACAATATTTCATATTAACAGAATATAGTTTGTTAGTTATGTGTGATTCATCTGTAGATTTTATCCTTACCTTCATATGTTACCATGTGCTATGTGTGTTACGTGTACCACTGTTCTTTACACGCTGGTTTAGAGAAACGTTGTCTCATTTCTATATACATTATATGGTTATATACATTATATACATGTATATAGTTAGATGACAATAAACTTGGCTTGTTTTGACTTGAGCCAATTACAATACTGACAAAGTTCAATCTCTTCCATTCAGCCCATGTGCACTGAAATGATCCCCAGTTCCTTTTGATTTCATTTATGAAACCTAAAGTGTTCTGCAATCAAAAATAGTTTTGATTCTAAATGTTCCTGCATTACTTTCACAATACCAGCAAAGCTCAGCTTAGCTGGCTTGTTTGGAGCAGTTAAATTTCTAAGCAAACTGTATGCCTTTAATTTCAATACACTCAGCAAAAACTCACACTTGTTTTTCATAGGCTGTTCCATTTGCTTTAAAATACTCTTCAGTTTCTGTATTCCAGTTATATTTTCTGCAATCAAATGCATCAATCTTTCTGATCTGGCCAGCCATTTCTGCTCTTTTTTGTAATTGTTATCACCTGGTACTCAATGTTTATGAACCCATGAATTCTTCCACTTCCTGCTTTTTAAAAAAATTCAAATGCTTTCCTTTCTTGAAGAAAACACAGTGCTCCAATAGAAAAAATGTGCTGCACCTCTTTTTAAATTTGACTGTTTCACTTGCTTGTTTTTCACTCAAATGTCTCGCTGCACTTCAACAGATAGGTGGATGTCTCGGGTTCTTTTTAATAATATCTTGTCACCATTGTTACGTTTTCTAACTCCAAAACATTGAACTAATTGAAAGCAAAAAGTCAGGAGGCCAGGAAGAATTGTCTTAGTTCTTCGTTACTTTAAGTGAGTCATGCACATATCACATGGTTGCGTATGCCACTTACATAATTTGTACATATAACCATAATGAATTATTTAAACGAGAAAGAATTCTTAATCAAACAATTTTGATCGAGGAATGACTGCGCAGGTGCATGAACGCCAGCGAGTTAGACCGGTGGGAAGAGTTTAAAAAGAGACAGCTGTATAGAGCAGACGACTGAGTAGAGGTAGACAGAGTAGGTGGGCTTTGGCTCAACAGGGTTTCGGTGATAACGGGTCAAGGTGAGGTAGGTTACCTGTGAAGAATAGAAACAAGAAGTATCTCTGTGAGGCTGGTGTTCTGTACTGGGTGTCAGATGTGGGATGTCCAGGAGACTCCCAGACTCCCGGAGGGCCACATCTGCGCCAGGTGCGTCGAGCTGCAGCTCCTTAGGGACAGTGTTAGGGAACTGGAGCTGCAGCTCGATGACCTTCATCTGGTCAGGGAAAGTGAGGAGCTATAGGCAAGTAGTCACACTGAAGCCTCGGGAGACAGATAAGTGGGTAACAGTCAGGAGAAGAAAGGGCAAGGGTCAGAAACTAGAGAGTACCCCTGTAGCTGTCTCCTTCAACAATAAGTACTCCTGTTTGAGTACTGTTGACAGGGGGACAGCCTACCTGGGGGAAACAACAGTGGCTGCACCTCTGACACAGAGTCTGGCCCTGTGGCTCAAAAGGGTAGGGAAAAGAAGAAGGCAACAGTAATAGGAAACTCTATAGTTAGGGGGTCCTGAAGTGGGAAGGTCAACAGCCTGTCCCAATGGCGGGGGCATTGGGAGCAAGGGTGGACCCAAATGCAAGTCACATCTTGTGAAGTTACTTAGATTTAGTTTATTGTTGGATACCAGGAGAGCAAGGCAGGAGCAGGAATAGCGAATTGGACAAGGACTGAGGACTACAACTAGGCTGGGACTAGAGGCCTGGGCTTGGACTCAGAATCGGCTCCCAGAACTAGAGGAAACATGAAGAGGCTAGGGTATGGACTCCGAGCCCGAGATTGGGCAAGGACCCGGTACCTGGGTCTTGCCGCGGGCTCAGACCCCAGAACCAGGCATGGACATGACATGGGCTAGGGAGAGGAGGAACATGGAAAACAGAGCCTCGGTCTCAGAAGAACCGGTACATGGAACCATGGATACATACACAGAACACAGAGTCGGGACCCCTCCTTGGGTACAGGACATAGGGCCGGGACTCACACACAGAACAGAGAGCCGGGATGCCTCCTTGGGTACAAAACATAGGGCCAGGACTCATGACCTTCTGCGGGGCAACGGCTAGATGGCCTGACTTACCCCACGGAGGCGAGGACTAGACAAGACACGACATGACCCTCCACGGGGTAACGGCAAGACAGCCAGACTTACCCCACGGAGGCGAGGACCAGACAAGACCAACATGAAAGCACACCAGACAGTACCTATCTAGCTCCGGTGATAGACAGTCTGTGCGGATTGGTGATAACATATCCTCCTTGCTGACGATCAACACTGGCGCACCTCAGGGGTGTGTGCTTAAACCACTGCTCTACTCTCTGTATACACATGACTGTGTGGCTAGGCATAGCTCAAATACCATCTACAAATTTGCCGACGATACAACCGTTGTTGGTAGAATTTCAGGTAGTGACAAGAGGGTGTACAGGAGTGAGATATGCCAACTAGTGGAATGGTGCTGCAGCAACAACCTGGCACTCAACGTCAGTAAGAAGAAAAAGCTGATTGTGGACTTCAGTAAGGGTAAGACGAAGGAACACATACCAATCCTCATAGAGGGATCAGAAGTGGAGAGAGTGAGAAACTTCAAGTTCCTCGGTGTCAAGATCCCTGAGGAACTAACCTGGTCCCAACGTATTGATGTAGTCATAAAGAAGGCAAGACAGTGGCTATACTTTATTAGGAGTTTGAAGAGATTTGGCATGTCACCAAATAATCTCAGAAGCTTCTACAGTTGTAGAGTGGAGAGCATTCTAACAGGCTACATCATTGTCTGATATGGAGGGGCTACACAGGACTGAAAGAAGCTGTAGAAGGTTGTAAATCTAGTCAGCTCCATCTTGGGCACTAGCCTACAAAGTAACCAGGACATCTTTAGGGAACAGTGTCTCAGAAAGGCAGCATCCATTATTAAGGATCTCCAGCACCCAGGGCTTCCCTTTTCTCACTGTTACCATCAGGTAGGAGATACAGAAGCCTGAAGGCACACACTCAGCCATTCAGGAACAGCTTCTTCCCTTCTGCCATCCGATTCCTAAATGGACGTTGAAGCTTTGGACACTACCTCACTTTTTTTAATATACAGTATTATCATATATATTAATTATCTGGATGATGGGATGGTAAATTGGATTAGTAAGTATGCAGATGATACTAAGATAGGTGGCGTTGTGGATAATGAAGTAAATTTTCAAAGCTTGCAGAGAGATTTAGGCCAGTTAGAAGAGTGGGCTGAAAGATGGCAGATGGAGTTTAATGCTGATAAGTGTGAGATGCTACATTTTGATAGGACTAATCAAAATAGGACATCATGGTAAATGGTAGGGCATTGAAGAATGCAGTAAAACAGAGGAATCTAGGAATAATGGTGCCATAGTTCCCTGAAGGTGGAATCTCATGTGGATAGGGTGGTGAAGAAAGCATTTAGTATGCTGGCCTTTATAAATCAAAGCATTGAGTATAGGAGTTGGGATGTAATGTTGAAATTGTACAAGGCATTGGTAAGGCCAAATTTGGAGTATTGTGTACAGTTCTGGTCGCCGAATTATAGGAAAGATGTCAACAAAATAGACAGAGTACAGAGAAGACTTACTAGAATGTTACCTGGGTTTCATCTCCTAAGCTACAGAGAGGTTGAACAAGTTGGGTCTCTATTCTTTGGAGCATAGAAGGTTGAGGGGGGACTTGATAGAGGTATTTAAAATTATGAGGGGGATAGATAGAGTTGATGTGGATAGGCTTTTTCCATTGAGAGTGGGGGAGATTCAAACAAGAGGACATGAGTTGAGAGTTAAAGGGCAAAAGTTTAGGGGGAACATGTGGGGGAACTTCTTTACTCAGAGAATGGCAGCTGTGTGGAATGAGCTTCCAGCAGAAATGGTTGAGTCAGGTTCGATGTTGTCATTTAATGTTAAATTGGACAGCTATATGGACAGGAAAGGAATGGAGGGTTATGGGCTGAGTTCAGCTTGGTGGGACTAGGTGAGAGTAAGAGTTCGGCACAGACTAGAAGGGCCGAGATGGCCTGTTTCTGTGCTGTGATTGTTATGTAGTTACATGGTTAGTATTTCTGTTTTTGCACATTTTAAAAAAATCTATTCAATTTATGTACAGTAATTGATTTACTTGTTTATTTATTAATATGTTTTTTTTCTCTCGCTCTCTCTCTACTAGATTATGTATTATGAACTGCTCCTGCTAAGTTAACAAATTTCACGTCACATGCAGGTGATAATAAACCTGATTCTGATTCAGATTCTGAAAAGGGAGGAGGTCCTGACTACAGGGAGACTACAGGGAGTAAGGAAGAAAGTTGATAAGCAGGACCTCCAAGGTAGTAATCTTGGGATTACTGCCTGTGCCATGCGACAGTCAGTATAGGAATAGAGTGAGGTGGAGGATAAATGCGTGACTGAGGGATTGGAGCAGAGGGCAGGGATTCAGATTTCTGGATCATCGGGACCTCTTTTGGGGCAGGCGTGACCTGTACAAAAAAGATGGGTTGCACTTGAATCCCAGGGGGACCAATATCCTGGTAGGGAGGTTTGCTAATGCTATTGGGGAGAATTTAAACTGGAATTGCTGGGGGGTGGGAACCAAACTGAAGAGACGCAGGAAGGGGCTGTTGGCTCACAAATAGAGAAAGCTTGTAGGCAGTGTGAGAGGGAGGATAGGTAGGTGATAGAGAAGGGATGCGCTCAGACTGATGGTTTGAGATGCATCTATTTTAAGGCAAGAAGCATCATGAGCAAAGCAGGTGAGCTTAGGGCATGGATCAGTATGTGGGGCTATGATGTTGTGGCCATTACAGAGACTTGGACGGCTCAGGGGCAAGAATGGTTACTTAAAGTGCCAGGCTTTAGATGTTAAAGATATTAAGAAAGAGGATGTGCTGGAGCTTTTGGAAAGTATCAAGTTGGATAAGCCCCTGAGACGAGATGAGATATACTGTGGGAGCCAAGGGAGGAGATTGCTGAGACTCTGGTAATGATCTTTGCCTCATCAATGGGGACAGGAGAGGTTCCAGAGGATTGGAGGGTTGCAGATGTTGCTCCCTTATTCAAGAAAGGGAGTAAAGATAGCCCAGGAAATTATAGACCATTGAGTCTTACTTCAGTGGTTGGTAAGTTGATGGAAAATATCCTGAGAGGCAGGATTTATGAAAATTTGGAGAGGCATAATATGATTAGGAATAGTCAGCATGGCTTTGTCAAAGGCAGGTCATGCCTTACAAGCCTGATTGAATTTTTTGAGGATGTAACTAAACACATTGATGAAGATAGAGCAGTAGATGAAGTGTATATGGATTTCAGCAAGGATGATAAAGTATCCCATGCAAGACTTATTGAGAAAGTAAGGAGGCATGGGATCCAAGGGACATTGCTCTGTGGATGCAGAATTGGCTTGCCCACAGAAGGCAAATAGTGGTTGTAGACGGGTCATAATCTGCATGGAGGTCGTGATCAGTCGTGTGCCTCAGGGATCTGTTCTGGGACCCCTTCTCTTCGTGATTTTTATAAATGACCTGGATGAGGAAGTGAGGGATGGGTTAGTAAATTTGCTGATGACACAAAGGTTGGAGGTGTTGTGGATAGTGTGGAGGGCTGTCAGAAGTTACAGTGGGACATCGATAGGGTGCAAAACTGGGCTGAGAAGTGGCAGATGGAGTTCAACGCAGATAAGTGTGAGGTGGCTCAATTTGGTAGGTCAAATATCATGGCGGAATATAGCATTAATAGCAAGACCCTTGGCAGTGTGGAGGATCAGAGGGATCTTTGGGTCCGAGTCCATAGGACACTCAAAGCTGCTGCACAGGTTGACTATGTGATTAAGAAGGCATACGATTTTCATCAACCGTGGGATTGAGTTTAAGAGCCAAGAGCTAATGTTGCAGCTATATAAGACCTTGGTCAGACCCCACTTGGAGTATTGTGCTCAATTCTGGTAGCATCACTACAGGAAGGATGTGAAAACCATAGAAAGGGTGCAGGGGAGATTTACAAGGATGTTGCCTGGATTGGGGAGCATGCCTTATGAGAATAGGTTGAGTGAAATCGGCCTTTTCTCCTTGGAGTGACAGAGGATGAGAGGTGACCTGATAGAGGTGTATAAGGTGATGAGAGGCATTGATCGTGTAGATAGCCAAAGGCTTTTTCCCAGGGCTGAAATGACCAACACGGGAGGGCACAGTTTTAAGGTGCTTGGAAGTAGGTACAGAGGGGATATCAGGGGTAAGTTTTTTACACAGAGAATGGCGAGTGTATGGAATGGGCTGCTGGTGACGGTGGTGAAGGCAGATACGATAGAATTCCCATTCAGATATGTCCATACATGGCCTCCTCTACTGCCATAATGAGGCTAAACTCAGGTTGGAGGAGCAACACCTCATATACCATCTAGGTAGTCTCCAGCCCCTTGGTATGAACATAGAATTCTCCAACTTCCGGTAATTCCCTCCCCCTCCCTTCCTCTATCCCTATTTCGCTCTGCCCCCTCCCCCAGCTGCCTATCACCTCTCTCATGGTTCCGCCTCCTTCTTCTACTACCCATTGTTTTCCTGCCTATGATGTCCCTGCTTCTCTTCCCCCACCCCTTTGTCTTTCAAATTACTGGTTTTTCAACTGAAACTACCAGCCTTCTACTTCCAACCCTCCCCCCACCTTCTTTATAGGGCCTCTGCCCCTTCCCTCTTCAGTCCTGACCAAGGGTTCTGACCCGAAACGTCGACTCATCGTTTCCATGGATGCTGCCCGACCTGCTGAGTTCCTCCAGCATGTTTTGAGTGTTGCTTGGACCTGGAAAGTTAGCTGTTTCTCTTTTCACGGAGGCTGCCTAACCTGCTATGTGCTTCCAGTGTTTTCTGGTTTTTAAATGTTACTTTTGATAATTGTCCTTGATAATCTCATTAACATTCATTATAGACATTCCTGTACTCATTTGCATTGAGACTGATATTATTTTGTAACATCATTGTCAATAGCATATATTGTTATACACCCTAGAGTCATTGCATTTTATCTCAGAAAAGTAATTTGGTGCAAACATTTAATAGTAAGCTCTTGATGAAGGAGTAATATTAGCAATTACATGTTTGTAAGATATATTTAGTTCATTTTTGGTGTAGAACTCTAATATTGACATAACCTTAATGAAACTTGGTTGGCAATATTTCATCCCACCCAAGAAATTATGAAATCTCAATAGAATGGAAGAAATTAGAATCTGTAGAATCTGATTTTAATAAAGCAGAATAACATTGTCATTCTCTTTCAATGGTAGATGGTTTCTTCCCCTGAAACCTCCCTCCCCTCCCCCAGCTGTTCCCGGGCACCTTCTTCCTCTTTGCTGAGTCCTATTTGCTCCTGTGCTTATCTTCCTTTTTCTAATTACTGATTGCCCCTCACCAAGCTGAGTTTCCTGACATTAGCTCCTTTTCTTCACAGAGCTTACTACAAAAATCTTATTTACTAATTCGTGATCTCTTGCTTTTTTTCAGTTGCTTTACTGGAAATAGCATTAAATTAAATTCAGTCTGATAGTATATCTACTGTAGATGGACTCTATGACAATAAATGTCCCAGGCCAGTTTTAATAGGCTAATAACAACCATATAACAATTACAGCATGGAAACAGGCCATCTCAGCCCTTCTAGTCTGTGCCGAACACTTACTCTCACATAGTCCCATTGACCTGCACTCAGTCCATAACCCTCCATTCCTTTCCTGTCCATATAGCTGTCCAATTTAACTTTAAACGACAACATCGATCCTGCCTCAACCACTTCGGCTGGAAGCTCGTTCCACACAGCTACCACTCTCTGAGTAAAGAAGTTCCCCCTCATATTACCCCTAAACTTTTGCCCTTTAACTCTCAACTCATGTCCTCTTGTTTGAATCAAGGGGAAGGTTGGAGGGGAAGTAGAAGGGGTAACACTCACAGCACGCTGCAGGAACTCAGCAGGTCGAGCAGCATCAGTGGAAACGATGAGTCGACGTTTCCGGCCGGAACCCTTCGTCAGGACTGAAGAAAGAAGGAGGGGGAAGGATTTCAAGAATGCTTGTAGGTTCAGTTGAAAGACCAGTAATTTGAAAGACATAGTAGAAGAAGAGAAGACGAAGGCGGAACCATGAGAGAGGTGATAGGCAGCTGGGGAGGGGGCAGAGTGAAATAGTGATAGAGGAAGGGAGGGGGAGGGAATTACCAGAAGTTGGAGAATTCTATGTTCATACTGTTAGAGTGGATTTCTTTTTGGCTAGATGATTTGTTTACACTTAAATGACTTTGGCCACCAGACTTCTATTTTAACTGTTTGACAAAGGACTGTGGATTGAGTCCACCACAATGGGCTTCCTAAAAGGTGTAAATACCAGATGCTTCTGGTGCCTGATGCTGCAGATTTGAAGACACTTATCTATACATTATAAATATTAATTGTCTTCTATGTTAGCATGTAAAATGCCAAATAAATGTATTGTGGATTGAACTAAATGCTGTGGATACCAACCCAGACATGTTGGCGTCAGAAGGAAAGGATAAAATCCGAAGGTGTGATGTTTGTATGTAACTTCAAAAGGAAGCATTGTCTATGCATTGTCTGTAACTTTTTAAGTAGCGATTGCCTTTGTGTTTAGCATATAAATATCGAGCCCACATTTAGCTAGCAGACCTTTCTGCGGAAAGCGTCTCTGTCCGTAAGATGCCTACTGTACCTTGTTGTGTCGAATAAAGAAGCTGCTTTGTATCTACCAGTGACTCTGTCTCTCCGGTAATTTCATCCACGCTACAACACATACCAAGCGGCTGCAGACCACCTAGACGGTGTATGAGGTGTTGCTCCTCCAACCTGAGTTTAGCTTCATCATGGCAGTAGAGGAGGCCATGTATAGACATATCCAAATAAGAATGGGAAGCAGAGTTGAAGTGGGTGGCTACCAGGAGATCCTGTCTGTTGTGGCGGACGGAGTGGAGGTGCTCAACGAAGTGGTCCCCCCATCTGCGTCAGGTTTCTCCGATGTAGAGGAGGCCGCACCGGGAGCACCGGATGCAATAGATGACCCCAACAGACTCATAAATGAAGTGTTGCCTCAGCTGGAAGGACTGTTTGGGGCCCTGAATGGTGGCAAGAGAGGAGGTGTAGGGACAGGTGTAGTACTTACGCTTACAGGGATAAGTGCCCGGTGGGAGATCCGTGGGGATGGACGTGTGGATAAGGGAGTCGCGGAGGGACCGATCCCTGTGGAAAGCGGAGAGGGATGGAGAGGGAAAGATGTGTTTAGTGGTGGGATCCTGTTGAAGTTTTGCGCAAGTTGCGGAGGATAATGTGCTGGATCCGGAGGCTGGTGGGGTGGTAGGTAAGGACAAGGGGAACTTTGTCCCTGTTGTGGTTGCGGGAGGATGGGGTGAGGGCCGAAGTGCGGGAAATGGAGGAGATGCGGGTGAGGACATCATTGATGATGGTAGAAGGGAAACCACGATCCTTAAAGAAAGAGGACATTTGAGATGTCCTGGAACGGAAAGCCTCATCCCTGGAGCAGATGCCGATGAGACGGAGGAACTGGGAATAGGGAATGGCATTTTTGCATGTGGCGGGGTTGGAAGAGGTATAGTCGAGGTAATTATGAGAGTCAGTGGGCTTGTAGAAGATGTCAGTGGACATGGGAGATGCAGTGGATGTTGTATATTTGGATTTTCAGAAGGCCTTTGACAAGGTGCCACACATGAGGCTACTTAACAAGATAAGAGCCCATGGAATTACGGGAAAGTTACATACGTGGATAGAGCGTTGGCTGATTGGCAGGAAACAGGGAGTGGGAATAAAGGGATCCTATTCTGGTTGGCTGCCAGTTACCAGTGGTGTTCCACAGGGGTCCATGTTGGGGCCACTTCTTTTTACATTGTACATCAACGATTTGGATTATGGAATAGATGGCTTTGTGGCTAAGTTTGCTGACGATACAAAGATAGATGGAGGAGCCGGTAGTGCTGAGGAAACAGAGAGTCTGCAGAGAGACTTGGATAGATTGGAAGAATGGGCAAAGAAGTGGCAAATGAAATACAATGTTAGAAAGTGTATGGTTATGCGCTTTGGCAGAAAAAAATAAACGGGCAGACTATTATTTAAATGGGGAGAGAATTCAAAGTTCTGAGATGCAACGGGACTTGGGAGTCCTCGTACAGGATTCCCTTAAGGTTAACCTCCAGGTTGAGTCTGTGGTGAAGAAAGCGAATGCAATGTTGGCATTCATTTCTAGAGGAATAGAGTATAGGAGCAGGGATGTGATGTTGAGGCTCTATAAGGCACTGGTGAGACCTCACTTGGAGTACTGTGGGCAGTTTTGGTCTCCTTATTTAAGAAAGGATATGCTGACGTTGGAGAGGGTACAGAGAAGATTCACCAGAATGATTCCGGGAATGAGAGGGTTAACATATGAGGAACGTTTGTCCACTCTTGGACTGTATTCCTTGGAGTTTAGAAGAATGAGGGGAGACCTCATAGAAACATTTTGAATGTTAAAAGGCACGGACAGAGTAGATGTGGCAAAGTTGTTTCCCATGATGGGGGAGTCTAGTACGAGAGGGCATGACTTAAGGATTGAAGGGCGTCCATTCAGAACAGAAATGCGAAGAAATTTTTTTTAGCCAGAGGGTGGTGAATCTATGGAATTTGTTGCCACGAGTGACAGTGGAGGCCAAGTCATTAGGTGTATTTAAGGCAGAGATTGATAGGTATCTGAGTAGCCAGGGCTTCAAAGGTTATGGTGAGAAGGCGGGGAGTGGGACTAAATGGGAGAATGGATCAGCTCATGATAAAATAGCGGAGCAGACTCGATGGGCTGAATGGCTGACTTCTGCTCCTTTGTCTTATGGTCTTATGGTATATGTATAAATGATAGCTGCATCCCAAGAATATGCTGATAAGTTCGGAATTTAGGTGTGTATACATTCTAAGATATCATGATCCTGCAGGTATCTTCCATTGATCACCTCGGTATCATAACGGTTAGTTTCAATTAGTTTATGGAGTTACAAAACATACCAACTACATGACCAGATTCTGCTCTACCTCTACCTGTAAGTTTGCAGATAATACCATCATAGTGAGCCATATCTCAATTAACGGTGAGTCACAGTGCAGGAAGGAGATAGAGTTTAGTTACATGGTCTCATGATAACAGTCTCAGCCTCAATGTCAGTGACACAAAGGATATGTTCATTGATTTCAGGAAGGAGGGTGGTGCACATGCTCCTGTCCATATTAACAGTGTTGAAGTTGAGAGGGTTGAGCGCTTTTATATGTCCTCCCTGTGACCATATGGGTTTCCTCTGAGACATCTGGTTTCCTCCCACATTCCAAAGATGTAGAGTTAGTGAGTTGTGGAGATGTTGTGTTGCCGCCAGAAGACATGGTCACACTTGTGTGCTGCCCCCGTACATCCTCGGACTGCGTTCATTGTTGACACGAACGACACATATTTTGATATTTCGATGTACGAGTGACAAATAAAGCTAATTTCTTATTTTGTGAATCTGTGTCTGCCTTTGTTTGATGGCTCAGTCAGCCAGTACTGTGCAATTATGCCATTGCCCTTGGAGAAGGAGTCATCCTTTGCTTTTAATAAAGTGTTCAACTGTATTCAGTGTCCTTTTGGGTTTGGTTCAAAGTAAGAGTCAAAACTGATTTTTGCTGCAGAAAGAAAGTATCATTGGTACACAGTACCCAAGCATAATCCAGGTCTCGAACAACAATCATATCACTTTAACTTGTACAGGAAAGGGCAGAACTCTCAGAAAACTGTCTGTCTCGGTACTATATCCAATGCTGATGTTGGTGACCATGGTTTTCCATATTGATTTATCCCTCCTTCTTTGGATGACTTCCATTTCCTTGATGTGTAGCCACCTGGCTAGGCTTTTGATGTACATAAGCCAAAGTCTTCCTCTAGGTTTAATCCTCTCAATCTTTCCAGAGAGTATGAGTTTTCCTAGTTCATCTTTCCGCATGATGTGTCCTAGGGATCTGAATTGTCTTTCCCTTATTGTAGGTATGAGTGATCTAACTGCTTGGGCTCTTCTGAAAACTTCTTCATTTGATGTGTGTGTGGTCCATGATATTTTTAACATTCTCCTGTAGAACCATAATTCAGCTAATTCTAGTCTCTTTTCCATTGCTGGGGAAATGGTCCAGCATTCACTTCCATAAGTCAGGATAGAATAAATGTAGCACTGCAGTATTCTGTTTTTAGTGTACATGCTCATCTTTCTGTCTGTTAATATGGTCTTCATTTTTTGGAAAGCTTCTATCGCCTTTGTTATTCTGTATTTGATATCTGTGTTGCACCTGCCATCACTTGTTATTAGGCTGCCAAGATATCTGAATTTGTTGACTTGTTTGCTGTTTGTATTTCCGATCTTGATCACACATTGTGGGATGTTTGTCTTTCTGGAGATGACCATGCTTTTTGTCTTCTTTGTGTTGATTGAGAGGCCTCTGCCATTACTTTCTGCTGCCACTATAGTGAGTAGTTCTTGAAGTTAGAGTGTAATCTTTCATAATCTTGAATTTTTAAAGATTCTTAATAGAGCTCAAACACTGTAAAATAATCAAAATCCTGAGTTAGGGATGATGGAGTTGAGAACATAGTCGTTTTTAAAAATGTGCAGCACATTTTTTCAAAGCTCGCCACATCAGAGTTCTTCAGTTACAGCTATAAAATGTTTAACATTTCTATTTATAAATTAAAACCTACAAAAATACTGCAAAGAAAAATTCTTTGTGTGCACTAGAGACTCTAGAATGCTCACTAAGTCAAAGTCAGCCTTATCTTTCCCACCTCCTCTAAAGAGTTCTCAGTATTTAGAATCACATTGAAGAATATCTTATGGAGAATCAAAGGAAAAGAATTGATTCCTTCATTTTCTAAACTACCACTCTAACTGATTTAGTTTGTTCCATACACTAGCTGAGTTGAATTAGCTTATGTTCTTTTCCTAAGACACAGTCATAAATGTGTCCATATGATTGAATTAGAAAATAAATTGTTTAACAAATAAGATGAAAAGGCAGTTAAAATAAAGCTGATGTTACTCTTTTGAACACAAAATATACCTCCACTATCCCTTGATTGTGCTTCATCAATCAAAAAGTATAACAAAAATTCAAAGTGCAAATGAGCACTTTTACAAAAATGATTGGTCTCGTTCTTTTATTTTCAGAATTTAAAATCATTGACTAAAAGTAAAAGTATAAATCAAATAGTAATACTGCCATTCACAAATAATTCTTTCTACATCACAATAACATGATATCTTCAGCCTTTAGGTTTGCCAATGAAGAATGAATATATATTCTGATGTGGATCAAAAATTCAATTTTGTATTTTCTTAATAACTTTTGGATCATGAAGGCAGATAGCAAACTACCACATCCAAAAAAATATTGTAAGAATAGTGGGATACAAAGGACTTCCCTGTAAACTATTGCTGGTTCTATAACTCAAACCACCTTTAATTAGTATGTATGCTTAAAATCACCTGCAATTATGTTTAGTTCTTTCCTTGTGGTTATTAAGCTGAAAGCACGTTTGCCATGGTTCTGAATTCTATTAAGCATTGTAATACTTTGCTTCTTCTCATTTGGATCTATCACCTGTTATAAATCCTCTCTGATCTTGCTTTGAATTCTGTTGAAAGACAGATCTGTCAGGGCTTTAACAGATGTCAACACTTTGCTGAAATTGAAAATGAACCCAAGCAATACCTCAGGGGTTTACCTTACTATACGCTAGAAGCTTTGCCTCTTTATATGTTCCAGATGACTTCAAGTTGCAATAAGAAGATGGAAGAGGTTTCAAGGAATTTAAGTGTGTGTAGTTACTCCTAAGCTTGTCCACAAGATTTTCTTACCACTTATAATAAGCTGTTGCATGATAAACAGTGCAATATATTTCAGTTATATGCCATCCATATCTTATTTAATCATCTCATTCCTCAGTTTATTCCTGTGGTAAGTAATTTATTGTTTGAATAAGCTACCTTCTCATAATTATGCTTTATTCATGCTTCAAATGCCATTTGAATAGTTACAATACTATTTGATTGAAATGCTCCACATTTCTATTTGTCAATGTGGATTCAATACATAATTCAAATTTAAATATTGTTCAGATTCAACTTACTATTTCATTCGTTGTCAAATCTAGGAAGGAATCAAGGCATTATAACCGCTTTACTGTATTTTTAGCTTCCTTTAAATAATTAGGACAAAGGAATTTACAAGTTTTTACATATTAGAGAAAAAAGATGCCAATGACAAAATGCATGAAACTGTTCAGCTTGATGATCAGGATTCAGAATTATACTATGCAATATTATTATGCAAATCCTCACATTTTGTTTGTTTCAAATGTTTTTCTGTAACAGTTTAAATCCAACATATTCTCATCTCTAGTAAAATAACAAAAATGTTTCCCATTGTATATAGTATTCACATTGTAATACTACAAGTAGTATTCTCTTGTTTATTTTCAATCAGTCCAGACTTGCAGCAATCAACTCTGTTGTCCAGACTAAACTCCTGTGGGAAACAATGACACAATTGAACAATTAAAAACAAATCGACTGCTCCTTCATGAGTGAATGAGACTAGAGATTTGACTTGCCTTGATAACTTAGAAAAATAGGAGCAGGAGTAGGCCATTAAACTTTTCATATCTACACTGCTATTGAATGAGATCATGGCTGATCCTGCATTTCAATATCAGGTTCATACTTTCTGCCCATATTGTTTCATGTCTTTTGCTGGAAGTCTATGTGTCTCTTTCTTAAATATTCAGCACTCTTGGTCTCCACAACCTTTTGTGATAGACAGTTCCACAAGTTCATCATTTACTGAGGGAGGAAATTTTTCATTGTCCACGTATTAATTTTTTACCATATGTGACCCTTGATTCTTCGCCTCCCATCCAGAGGAAACATTTTTCCTGCATTCAGCCTTTAACATTTTGTATAATTCAGTGAGGTTTCCCCTTATTTTTCTGAACTGTAGTGAATACAGGGCTAGTCAATCTGAGCTACACATCATTAATTAGTCTGCTGAACCTCTGCTGTCCTCCCTCTGTAACAAATATATTTGCTTTTAAGTAAGACACTGAAACTGTTTCAGTGGTGGTCTCTTTAAGACCCTGCATAAATACAATAAGTCTTCATTGCTCCAGTGCTCAGACCATCTTAACTGCATGTATGCTTTCAGTCACAATTTAAATAATGCTTTAACTTTCTGATTTTCCTAACCAAACTGTATAACTTCATATTTATCAGCCTGGTCAAGCCAATCATTTTTTGTACAACTCTGCTACAATGAGTCTAAAGGCTATTTGTTGTGTGTACCGTGTTTTTATTCCATCTACCATCTGTTGTCTGCTCAGTCAATTTGACCACATTACCTTGAAGCATCTTTGCATCCGCATCAGAACTCAATTCCCACCCAGTTTTCTGTTGTTGACAAATTAATTAATATTCCCCAATATTATCTATCAACCATTTTTCAATTCACGTCAGCAGTTTAACTCTGGATCCATATGTTTCAATTTACTTGAAATGTTACTTGAGTTGTTCAGTTGAACAGGCTTGCATGTCTAATATACTCAAAGGACATTTCCCTGCTTCCTCGCAATGGCAAAGAGAGCTGTAGAATGTGGGTCGCTCCCAGTCAGTGGAGGCTGGAATGAGAGGCCTTCTAGAGCAGTGGTCCCCAACCACCAGGCTGCGGACCGGTACTGGGCCGCAGAGCATGCACTACCGGGCCATGAGGAAACGATGTGACTTGGCGATATGAGTCAGTTGTACCTTTCCTCAATCCCTGTCATGCCCACTGTTGAGCTTGAACGCACGTGTCATCCATGCCAGCATGGGAAGAAGATCAACTCCTCGAGCTTGCAAGTGACGGCGGGCTGAAAAGTATGTTTGACATAACATCTCTGCCGGCGTTCTGGATCAAAGTCAAGGCTAAATATCCTGAGATAGCCACGAAAGCACTGAAAACGTTGCTTCCATTTCCAACATATCTCTGCAATGAATGCAACGAAAACTAAATTGCGGAATAGACTGGACATAAGGAACCCCCTTCGAGTATCGCTGTCTCCCATCAACCCTCGATCGGACCGTGTTGTTGCAGGGAAACAAGCCCAGGGCTCCCACTGATTCAGCGATATTGGTGTGTTGCAATTATTTTATATGTTCATATGGGGAAAATATGTGCTGTGTGTTTAATATCCAAACGTTACTTAAAATGTTATGATGCTATTGACTGATAAGTGACTTATATAACCATATAACAATTACAGCACAGAAACAGGCGATCTCGGCCCTTCTAGTCTGTGCCGAACGCTACTTTTACCAAGTCCCACCAACTTGCACTCAGCCCATAACCCTGCATTCCTTTCTTGTCCATATACCCATCCAATTTTTCTTTAAATGATAATATCAAACCTGTCTCTACCACTTCTACTGGAAGTTCGTTCAACACTTACTTCAGGCTCCCCTGTCCTCCCCTGATAATTGACTTATCACCATATTCATGCGAGGAAAATATTCCGCTGTGTGTTTAATATTCAATTTGTTAGATAAACCCTTTTATAAAAGAAACTGAATGTATTAGCCACTTATCACCTATATTCCAGTCGTGATTAACACCTCCCCCTCCGACAGAATCTGCAAAAACGATTTGTAGAAAAAAATCGGCAGGAACACGCATGCACACGTCACGCATGCGCACTGGTGCCCACACAAGGCTTCATGGTCATTGTAGTCTTTCTCGGGGTAAACACAACATATTTGACTGCTACTCTTGTCTGTTGGCAACCCTACTCCCCCACCCCCCCCCCCCCCGGTCGTCGGGTCCGCAAGAATATTGTCAATATTAAACCGGTCCGCAGTACAAAAAAGTTGGGGACCCCTGTTCTAGAGTGAAGCATGGTATGTCAAATAAGGCAGCATCTTGAAGATCTAGTTGAGATTGGAGTTTGGTGTTACAATAGCATGCAAAAGTTTCGGAACCCCTGGTCAAAATTTCTGTTACTGTGAATAGCTAAGCGAGTAAAAGATGAACTGATTTCCAAAAGGCATAAAGTTAAAGATGACACATTTCTTTAATATTTTAAGCAAGAAAACTTTTTTATTTCCATCTTTTACTGTTTCAAAATAACAAAAAAGGAAAAGGGCCTGAAGCAAAAGTTTGGGCACCCTGCATGGCAATACTTAGTAACACCCCCTTTGGCAAGTATCACAGCTTGTAAATGCTTTTTGTAGCCAGCTAAGAGTCTTTCAATTCTTGTTTGGGGGATTTTCACCCATTCTCCCTTGCAAAAGGCTTCTAGTTCTGTGAGATTCTTGGGCCGCCTTGCATGAATTGCCCTTTTGAGGTCTATCCACAGATTCTCGATGATGTTTAGGTCAGGGGATTGTGAGGGCCATGGCAAAACCTTCAGCTTGCACCTCCTGAGGTAGTCCATTGTGGATTTTGAGGTGTGTTTAGATTCATTATCCTGTTGTAGAAGTCATCCTCTTTTCATCTTCGGCTTTTTTACAGACGGTGTGATGTTTGCTTCCAGAATTTGCTGGTATTTAATTGAATTCATTCTTCCCTCTACCAGTAAATGTTCCCCGTGCCACTGGCTACAACGAGCATGATCGATCCACCCCCATGCTTAACAGTTGGAGAGGGGTTCTTTTCATGAAATTTTGCACCCTTTTTTCTCCAAACATACCTTTGCTCATTGCAGCCAAAAAGTTCTATTCAAGAAGTTCAAAGGAACATCTAAACAAGCCTGAAGCATTTTGGAAGCAAGTCCTGTGGTCTGATGAAGTTAAAATAGACACAAGCCACACTCAGAATTAAAATCTAGATGAGCAACTGAACGCCACTTTCCCTTAATTTGTCTGACAAGACCCAGAAGAAATCTTTTGAATGTTGGTATGCTTGCAGTAAGTGCAAAACAGTCAGTTTCGCCCAACAATACCTCTTGATCCTCAGCAGCAGCTTTTGACTACAAAATCCCACTCACTTTCTGGCCACATTCAGAAGGAAAGTAAGAGCTGCAGTTAGAATCTAGTTCAGTTTCTACTGGCACCTAGCATCCAGAAATGGAAATCCAGTTTAACTATGGAAATTCACCATGCCAACTTAAAATGATATATCCCTACTGTAGCTATTACCTAGACATCAGTCTGAGTTGAACTGCCTTACCTTTTTCTCATCTACCCATAAGGCGACTTCATGCAGAATGTAGGTGTTTTGTCACCTTTGATTTTCAGATATCAGAATGTTAATGGTACTTCAAATGTTAACATTCATACCTCTTGTTATATGCCTGTCAACCAAAAACATGATAGAAACAATTAGAAGTGTTTTAGGGATTTTGTTCCATACTCAGATTATGTGTCTTATTCATCTTCAAGGATAAGTTCAAAGTTTACTGTTCAAAGAAATAATTATTATCAGAGTATATTCGTGTGACCACAAACAACCCTGAGATGCTTTTTCCTGCAGTTATACTTAGCAAATCTATAGAACAGTAACAGTAAACAGGATCAATGAACAACAAACTGTGCAAATGCAAATATGAATAAATAGCAATAAATAATAAGCATGAAATCACAAAATAAAGAGTCCTTAAAGTGAGACCATTGGTTGTGGGAACACCAGAAATAGAATGAGCATAGTTATCCCCTTTTGTTCAACAGCCTGATGGCTGAGGGGTAGTAACTGTTCTTGAACCTGGCCGTGCAAGTCCTGAGGTCCCTGTACCTTCTACCTGATGGCAGCAGTGAGAAAAGAGCATGGCCTGGATGATGAGGATCTTTGATGATGGATGCTGCTTTTCTATGGCAACGCTTCATGTAGATGTGCTCAATAGGTGGGAGGTTTTTACCCCATTGATAAAATTAACCAAATTGCATTTATTAAAATAAAACCAGGAATGACAGACCTTTTTTATTCTGAATGAAATGATTGTGCTTTCCTTGTAATATGTAAGGGTAAAAGGGAGACTTAGAGATGTTCAAAATTATAAAAGAGTTTCTGAGAAAATATGGAGTATTGCTTTCTCTAGTGAATGGGCTGTTAATCAAATATTTTAGATTTGAGATAGATGAAGGAAAAAAATGTCTTGCATTACCTCTTTGTACAATTACCATTATCTTTCTTAACAATGCACTTCTTATTTTTAATCCCTTCTGATCCTCACAGTGGTGGGTTTAGATCAAATTGCTTTGATATATGATCATGAGTGTTGCATACAGGGGATACTTGAGGGCTCTTAATATGCAGAAAAGCAAACACAGTCAATGCAGGATTTGTAAGTTTCAATCATTGATAAGGGCTTTTAATCTTCCATAAAGGTTTTCAGTCTTTTCCTGCTGTTTTGGAGATAAAAGTCCATCTGCACTGTTGAACTCTCAAACAGAGCTTGACACATATCACATCTTCAATAAAATCAAAGAGCTTTGTTTTAAGTGGTACTTTTCATCTTGGGCCAAATTTGGATCACTGAGGTACAATACCACTTTTTTGGATCAAACATCAGTCTCATATCTCACAGGTCTTTTGGCAGGAAGAAATATTATCCACCAGACAGAATTTGGATAAAATGGATCATCCACTGCATCTCTGAAAAATGGAACAGTTTATATTGCATCCAATTGCTGCCTGAACCTGTTACCCACCTGCTGCAAACTGTTCTATATATAGAGCAGTGGCCAAGCTAATCCTCTGTACCTGAGATTTAACCCACAGTGTGGACTGTGGGCCGTGACTAGACTTCATGCAATCACTGAGACCTTGTCCTTGGATTGTCCTCATGGCTTTTTGATAATTTGCTGCTGATAAAGCTCCTTGAATCTCAATTAAAGGAAGATGTTTAAAAACAGTTCAGACTTCGCTCTTTTGATATCTTTAAAGCAATGCAGTCCCAGAATTTAGTTAAAACATTACCATTTTATTCAGGGGCATTGAAGCCTTTTTAAGTGAACGTGTTTGCACTCATATGTAATGGATCAGATCTGAGTGGGTCCAGCCCTTTATCTCAGCACGTCAGTGTTCTGCCAACAGATTCAATTGGCAACACTGGGGGGTGGGAGATCTGATGTGCCAGGTTGTGTCTGGTGTGTTTCAAGGCATGGAGCAAACTAGTCAGAGATCAGAATCATTCAGTCCAATATTTATTTCTCATCCAAGACTATCAAGATCTGATTAGCTAGTTGTTTCTGTGAGTGCTTTTCAAAGGACCTTGCTTTGTGTAACTTGACTGTTACATTCCCTTTCATGTGACAGGAGTGACAGTTCAAAAGTGATTCAATGACTTTGAAACACACTGAAAATATGATGTTCAGTTGACATTGGTTCTAGTATTACTGCTAATTAAGTCACCCATTATAAAATCTCATCCAGCCTTTAACTTGATAAAATGAGTATTCAGATCCTTATAAAACACATTAATTATTCAAGAGAAATAAATTGCTTTCTGATAAGCAGCTGTTCTTTGAGTTGTAAGATCTAAATGCAGATCTGTTGGGCAATTCTGTAAAATTCACATTACATCAGCAAAGGCACAGAGATCCAAAAGTTATTTTATATTTGAGAGAGGGAAAAAAATGCAACGCATCTTTTCTGCAGACGTGATCCACAGGTCTTCCAGCTCACAGAGATTCCAGCCTGCGTCACTCCTCATTGTGGCAGTTGAGGAGGCTATGGAGAGAGTGGGAATGGGAAGTGGGATTGAAATAGGTAGCCACTAGGAGTTCCTAGCAGACAGAGCAAAGGTGCTTGATGAGGAAACTCTCTCCAATATAGAGGTTACACTGGGAACACTGGATACTATAAATGCCACCGACAGACTCAGAGATGAAGTACCACTTCACATAGAAAGATTATTCAGCTCCCTCAATAGTGGTAAGGGAGAAGGTGTAGGGGCAAGTGCAGCACTTAGCACAGTTGCAAGGATAAGTGCCAGGAGGACGATTAGTAGGGAAGAACACATGGACAAGGGAATCATGGAGATACTGATCACTGAAGAAAGTGGAGGGGGAGGGAAAAGAATTGTCTGGTAGAGGGATCCCACTGGAGATGGCAGAATTAACAGATAATGGTGTGTCAGGTGTGGAGACTTGTGGTGTAGTAGTTGAGAACGAGGAGGTAGGTATGGGCTGAGAACAGATGCCTTCCCTTTACTGCATGGTCCATTGTCCTTTCCTATCAGATATGTTCTTCTTCAGCCTCCTTCAACTATCACCACCGAGATTCTCTGATCATTCATTTTCATTCCCTCTCCCCACCCAACTTCCTTCTCTCACACCTGGACTCATCAGACAAAGAGTCCTTGAAAGAGAATCCACAGGCTGTGGGAACAGTTCAGTGATGGGGTAAGTGAGTGAAGTTCTCCCCTCTGGTTCAGGACCTTAATGATTGAGGGGTAATACCTGTTCCTGAACTTGGTGGTGTGAGGCCTGACGCCCCTGTACCTTCATCCTGATGGCAGCTGAGAGAAGAGAGCATGACCTGGGTGATGGGCATTCCTGATGTTGAATGCTGCTTTCTTGCAATAACGCACTTGTAGATGTGCTCAATGGTGGGGAGAGCTTTACCCATGATAGACTGGACAGTTTCCATTACTTTTTGTAGGACATTGGTGTTCTATACCAGGATGTGATGCAGCCAGTCAGTATTCTCTCCACCATACATCTATAGAAGTTAGTCAAAGTTATAGATAGTATGCTGAGTCTTTGCAAACTCCTAAGGAAGTAGAGGCAATGAAGTTCTTTCTTCATAATTGCACTTACATGCTGGGCCCAGGGTAGGTCCTCGGAAATGATAACACCAAGGAAGTTAAAATTGATGACCCTCTCCACCTCTAATCCTCTGATAAGGAGTGGCTCATGAACCTCCAGTTTCCTACTCCTGAAGTCAATAATCAGCTCCTTGTTCTTGCTGACATTGAGTAAGAGTTTGTTGCTGTGACACTCAGCCAGATTTTCAATCTCCTTCCTATATGTTGAATCGTCACCACCTTTGATTTGTCCTATGACAGTGGTCTCATCAGCAGACTTAAGTACGGCATTGGAGCTGTGCTTAGTCTGACAGTCATAGGTGCACAGTTGAGTTTCAGCTGTATTTTGTATATATTCCTCAGTGAAATGTACCACCAGATATAGCCCTAATTTGCTATGTTGGAACTCTAGTATGTTTCAGAATTGAAAGATATTCCAATTACTTAATATCTATATTCAGCAGAATCCAACACAACGTGCCTTAAAGGTTAATGTTGTATTCATTCTGCACTGGTTCACTGTGACACCTGCATTTAAATCTTAATGTCAGTGGCTACTGCTGATAACAAGAGTTATCTACTGAGGGCACCATGATTGACTGTAATGTGTAGGTTGTGTGTATGTGTATGTGTATGTGTATGTGTGTGCGCGCGCTTATAATGCATAAATTACATGCAAAACACACAATTGGTTAGAGCACAGTTGAAATCATTTTACTATCTGGACTACATTGGAGGAGATGTGCAGTATTTGGTAGAGAGGGTCCTGCTGAATAATTTTACCCCATTTTTTATTATATAACAAGATGGAGAAAATTAATTAAGCAGGAACGTCTGCTGAGTGTGCCGGGCTTTAGATGTTTCAAAAAGGACAGGGAGGGAGGCAGAAGAGGTGGGGGAGTGGCACTGCTAATCAGGGATAGCATCACGGCTGCAGAAAAGGAGGAAGTCATGGAGGGATTGTCTACTGAGTCATTGTTGGTGGAAGTCAGAAACAGGAAGGGGACAATAATTTTACTGGGTGTTTTTTATAGACCCTTCAAAAGTAACAGAGACATTGAGAAGCAGAAAAGGAGGCAGATTCTGGAACGGTGCTATAATAATAGGGTTGTTGTGATGGGTGATTTTAATTTCCCTAATACTGACTGGCACCTCCTTAGAGCAAGGAGTTTAGATGGGGTGGAATTTGTTAGATGTGTTCAGGAAAACTTCCTGACACAATATGTAGATAAGTCGCCTAGAGGAGAGGCTGCACTTGATGTGTTATTGGGAAGTGAACCTGGTCAGGCGTGAGATCTCTCGGTAGGAGAGCATTTTGGAGATAGTTATCACAACTCTATTTCTTTTACCGTTGTGCTGGAGAGGGATAGGAGCAGACAATTTGGGAAAACGTTTAATTGGGGTAAGGGGAAATATGATGCTATTAGGCAGGAGCCTGGGAGCATAAATTTGGAGCAGACATTCTCAGGCAAATGCACGGCAGAAATGTGGCATTCTGCATAAGTATGTTCCACTGAGGCAGGGATAAGATGGTAGGGTAAAAGAACCATGGTGTACAAAGGATTTAGAAAATCTAGCTAAGAAGAAATGAAAAGCTTATGAAAGGTTCAAGAAACTAGGTACTCTCAGAACTCTGGAAAATTATAAAGGTGCCAGGAAGGAGCTGAAGAATGAAATTAGGAGAGCTGGAAGGGGCCATGAGAAGGCCTTGGTGAGCAAGATTAAAGAAAACCCCAAGGCACTCTACGAGTACTGTATGTGAAAAGCAAAAGGATGAGCCATATGAGAATAGGACCAATCAAATGGGGACGTGCATGGAGCCAGAGGAGGTAGCAAAGGTACTTTATGAATACTTTGCTATTCACCAGTGAAAAGGACTTTGGCAATTGTGGGGAAGACTTACAACAGACTGAAATGCTTGAGTGTATAGGCATTCAGAAAGAGGATATGCTGGAGCTTTTGAAAAGTATTAAGTTAGATAAATCACCGGGACCGGAGGAGATATACCCAGGCTACTGTGGGAAGCGAGGAAGGAGATTGCTGAGCCTATGGCAATGATATTTGCATCATCAATAGGGATGGGAGAAGTACCAGAGGATTGGAAAGTTGAAAATGTTGTTCCCTTGTTCAAGAGAGGGTTTGGAGATAACCCAAGAAATTATAGATTTACTTCATTCTGCTGAAGTGAGTCTTATTCTGTTATGGGCAAGTTGTTGGAGAAGATCCTGAGAGGCAGGATTTATGAGCATATGGAAAGACACAATCTGATTGAATTCTTTGAGGATGTATCAAAATACATTGATGAAGGTAGAGCAGTGGATGTGGTGTATATGGATTTCAGTAAGGCGTGTGGCAAGGCTCACTCAGAAAGTAAGTAAGCATGGGATCCAAGGAGACCTTGTTTTGTGGATCCAGAATTGACTTGCCCACAGAGGCAAAGGGTGGTTGTAGATGGTTCAAATTCTGCATGGACGTCCAGGACCTGTGGTGTTCCTCAGGGATCTGTTCTGGGACCCCTACTCTTCATGATTTTTATAAATGGCCTGGATGAGGAAGTAGAAAGGTGGGTTAGTAAGTTTGCAGATGACTCAAAAGTTGGGGTGTCACAAAATGTTACAGCTATATAAGACCTTAGTTATACCCCACTTGGAGCATTGTGTTCAGTTCTGGTCACCTCATTACAGGAAGGCTGTGGAAACTATAGAAAGGGTGCAGATGAGATTTACAAGGATGTTGCCTGGATTAGGGACCATGCCTTATGAGAATAGGTTGAGTGAACTCGGTCTTTTCTCCTTGGAGTGATGGAGAATGAGAGGTGAACTGACAGAGGTTTATAAGATGATGAGAGGCATTGATCATGTGGATGACCAGAGGCTTTTTTCCGGGGCTGAAATGGCTAACATGAGGGGGCATAGTTTTAAGGTGCTTGGAAATATGTACAAGGGCCATGTCAGAGGTAAGTTTTTCACACAGAAAGTGGTGGGTGCGTGGACTGCACTGCCTGTGACGGTGGTAGAAGTGGATACAATAGGGTTTTTAAAGAGAATCTTAGGTAGGTACATGGAGCTTAGAAAAATAGAGGGCTATATGTTAGGAAAATTCTAGGCAGTTTATAGAGTGAGTTACATGGTCTGATCAATATTGTTGGCTGTAGGTCCTGTAATGTGCTGTAGATTTCTGTGTTCTATGCTCTCTCTCTTTTTTCCAGTCCTGATGAAGGGTCTCGACTAGAAACAGCAACTGTTTACTTACATGAGAAAATCTGCAGATGCTAGAAATCCAAGCAAGACACACAAGATGCTGGAGGAACTCAGCAGGCCAGGCAGTATCTATGGAAATAAGTACAGTTGATGTTTCAGGCTGAGACCCATCGACAGGACTGGAGAAAGTTCAACTGTACTTTTTTCCATAGATGCTGCATGGCTTGCTGAATTCCTCCAGAATTTTGTGTGTTGACTGTTTACCTATTTCCATAGATGCTGCCTGGCCTGCAGAGTTCCTCCAGCTTTTGCTGTGTGTATTGCTCAATAAAAATGTTCTGTTCCAAAAGCCAGACTGCCAAAATACACCCCTTTTTACTTCAGTGTTAAGACTTTATTTCTTACATCCTTCACATACATGAGGAGTAAAAATCTTTATGTTACATCTCCACCTAAATGTGCCGTGTGCAATCATAGTAATTTATAATAAATAGAATAGGCAATGTTATATAGAGTACACTCAAATCAGCATGAGTTCATCAGTCTGATGTCCTGGTGGAAGAAGCTGTCCCAGAGCCTGTTGGTCCTGGCTTTTAAGCTGCGGTACTGCTTCCCAGATGGTAGCAGTTGAAATAGATTGTGGTTGGGATGACTTAGGTCCCCAATGATCCTATGGGCCCTTTCTACACAGTTGTCTTTGTAAATATCCTGAATCATGGAAACTTCACTACAACGGCTGCGCTGGGCTGTCAGCACCACTCTATGCAGAGTCCTGTGATTAAGGGAGGTACAGTTCCCATAGCAGACAGTGATGCAGCCAGTCAGGATGCTCTCAATTGTGCACCTGTATAAAGCTATTAGGATTTGGGGACCCATTCCAAACTTCTTCAGCCGTCTGAGGTGAAAGAGGCACTGTTGTGCCTTTTTCATCACACAGCTGGAGGACCACGTGAGGTCCTCGGTGATGTGTATGCCGAGGAACATAAAGCTGTTTACCGTCTCAAACCCAGGTCCATTGATGTCAATAGGGATTAGCCCGACTCCATTCCTCCTGTAATCCCCAACTAGCTCCTTTGTTTTGGTGACATTGAGGGAGAAGTTGTTTTCTTGACACCACTGTGTCAGAGAGATAACTTTTTCCCTGTAGGCCACCTCGTTATTGTTTGAGATAAGGTCAATTAATGTAGTGTCATCGACAAATTTAATTCGCAGATTGGAGCTGTTCGTGGCGATATAGTCATGGGTATACAGGGTGTAAAGGAGGGGACTCAGTATGCAGCCCTGAGGGGCTCCTGTATAGAGAGTCGGAGGGTTGGAGGTGAGGGAGCCCACTCTTACAACATGCTGGCGATCTGACAGGAAGTCCAGGATCCAGCTGCACAAGGCAGGGTGAAGGCCAAGGTCTCTGAGCTTCTCGTCAAGCCTGGATGGAACTGTGGTATTGAATGCTGAACTGTAGTGCAAGAAAAGCATTCTCACAACAGCATCCTCCTTCTCCAGATGTGCAAAGATGGTATGCAGAGCAGTGGCTATTGCGTCATCTGTTGATCGGTTGTGTCGGTAGGTGAATTGTAGGGGGTCCAGTTTTGGTGGTAGCAAGCTGCAGATGTAATCCTTGACCAGCCTCTCAAAGCATTTGCTTATTATTGAGGTGAAAGCGACAGGACGCCAGTCGTTCAGGTATGTTACCCTGGTCTTTTTTTGGTAAAGGACAATTTGCTAAATTGGAAAATTTGCCAGGTGAATTGGAGCAGATCCAAGTCACCACTCAGGCAGGAGCTTCAAAACCAGCCTCTCAAAACAGTTCACCACTGTGGACGCCAAGTGCTACTGGGCAACAGTCAGTTAGACAGGTTACCATTTCCTTCTTGGGCACCAATATGATGGAAACCTGCTTGAAGCAGGTGGGCACCACACATTCCTAGAGCGAGAGGTTGAAGATAGCTGTGAATACACCAGCCACTTGGTTGGCATAACTCTTCAGTACTCGGCCAGGTATTCCATCCAAATTCCATTCCTTGGATTCAGTCTTTTGCAGGCCGCCCACACGTCATCTTCAGATAATGAGACCAAAGGACCATTGGAAGACATAGGCATGTGTGATGGTTCCTCCCTGTTCTAGTGATCGAAGCAAGTATAGAAGGCATTGAGCTAATCTGGAAGCAAAGCTCTGTTCTCCCCATGACACAAGATTTATCTTTGTAGGAAGTTAAGGCATTCAAACTCTGCAATAGCTGTTGAGTATCCCTCGTTGATTCCAGCCTCGTCCTGAATCTCCACTTTGCCTAAGAGATGGCTTTCCAGAGATCGTACCTGTACCTCTTGTAGCATTCTTGAAGTCTAGACTTGAATGCCTCTGATCTGGCTCTCAGCAGATTCCAGATTTCATTGTTCATCTAGGGCTCTGATTGGGGAAAATCCTGATTTGCTCAACTAGAGCACACGAAGAATCAAATTACACAGTTAATTAATTTCCTTGGCTTGACTGCAAATTATCAATAATTTTCCTGACATTGGGAAAGTGTTCTCCTAAACATTTAAGACATTTCTTGTGCAGCTCTGCAATGTGGCATGCACCAAGGATAATCACCCTCTCAAGAGCTAGACGCTGCTGCACTGTGATGTCTTCTCTCATTATGTGAAAGTTGTACAACACCGTTCTCCTGAAAGTGGAGATAGCGAGCACAGCATTCTTTAAACAATTATTTTCCATGCTAAGGCCTTGCTTTAGAAGGTCCCTCAGAAGTAAGCACATAGGACGTAAGAAGCTGTTCCTGGTCTCCTAAAAGCCATTTCTTGTATTCCCATCCTCTCACAGTTTCTGTAACTAATACAATACAAACTCCATAGGCTGCTACTTACATCTGATTGCCTGATCTTGATTGTGAACTTGAGGAAGGGGAAGTCAGGAGAACACACCAGTCTTCATTGAGAGGTTCGTTCTTCAGAGACAGTAAGGGGGTTACACTGTGAAGAAAATTAAGTCAGGGTAGTTGATTTTGGAAATGAATGGTAGAAAGGAGAGGTAGTTTTGGTGGTGGTCAAGACAGGAATCAGCTTTGGTTCTGAACAAAGAAGGTACAGTTCTCATACCAGACAGTGATGCAGCCAGTCAGGATGCTCTCAATTGTGCCCCTGTAGAAAGTTCTTGGGATTTGGGGGCCCATACCAGACTTCCTCAACTGTCTGACGTGAAAGAGGCACTGTTTTGTCTTTTTCACCACACAGCTGGTATGTACAGACCATGTGAGGTCATCTTTGATGTGGATGCCAAGAAACTTAAAGCTGTTTACCCGCTCAACCCCAGATCCATTGATGTTAATAGGGGTTAGCCTGTCTCCATTCCTCCTGTAATCCACAACCAGCCCCTTTGTTTTTGCAACATTGAGGGAGAGGTTCTTCTCCTGACACCACTGTGTTAGAGAGATGACTTCTTCCCTGTAGACCACCTCATTATTGTTTGAGATAAGGCCAATCAATTTAATTAGCAGATTAGAGCTGTGGGTGGCGACACAGTCATGGGTATACAGGGAGTAAAGGAGGGGACTTAGTACACACCCCTGGGGGTCTCCTGTATTGAGAGTCAGAGGGGTGGAGGTGAGGGAGCTCACTCTTACCACCTGCTGGCGATCTGACAGGAAGTCCAGGATCCAGCTGCACAAGGCAGGGTCAAGGCCGAGGTCTCTGAGCTTCTTGTCAAGCCTGAATGGAACTATGGTGTTGAATGCTGAACTGTAGTCCAAGAACAGCATCCTCCTTCTCCAGATGTGTAAGGATGGTATGCAGAGCAGTGGCTATTGTGTCACCTGTCGACTGGTTGTGTCAGTAGGCGAATTGTATAGGGGTTCACTAGTCACAAACTATCAGTTGCAAGTTACATGTTTAGGTTTTATTTCCTGAAGGCTGGTTCTTATTTTAGTTCAACCATAATTATATTATCTTTAATTCCAGAATGATGCCTAACAATTAGAAAAAAATGAGCTCCAAGCCCTGCATAAAACCCTGTAACCTGAGCAGACGGTTGTTGAAAAGCAAGAAAAGAAAATCAACAGTCTTTCATTTTCACTATTCTGTTTGGAATGTTCAGAAAAACATAGTGTTGTTTTCTTTCAAAGCTAATAGTTTCCTCAGAAGCAATTTTCTTATTTTTAAAGGTAAATCTAGGATGAATTGTTTCGCCAGACAATATCAAATGCATGTTGTTTCCAGCAGTATCCATGCTTACCTCTCATTATCCTTTTCCAGCTCCATTGGTCATGGGCAATACTGCCAATAATTATTGCTGTTATCTCCCACAAGTGCACGTATACCTTTTGCTTAATACATAGTGCAGCATGCAGCTTAGTTAATGCTGGAGAACATCAGGGGTCTCATTCTGGAAGATAGGACAATAACTCCTTGACCTTTTTTTTGAAGATGTATCACACCTTTATCTTGGTACAGTTGAAGGAGTTCATGCAATGGCAATAAACAGACTGGCTGGAAAGGGATTCTATTTGTCCTCTCATGGGCATGCTTGTTTTCTCCTCCAACATATTTGTAACACCCTGGGAAAGGTTTCACTGCTAACGTAATGGTCTTTCTGTAGAAGCAGTGTTTGGGTTATAGGTAGAGATTATGGGTGCTTTGGAATGCGAGCCATACAATGAGGGGAGTGTGTTTCTTTGTGTTGTGTGCCTGACACTGGTGTGGACTGGGTCCTGTTGTTTGGTGGGAGATGAAGAAAGAAGATGCTGTGGAGAACCGGTTGTAGGATATGACCCGGTGGGAGGCCCATTTGCTCGAGATGGATTGCGAGCGGCGTTCAGAAGGTGGTGTGTGCCTTCACACTGACCTAGGACCCCGCGCGTGTGTGACAGGCAAGTTCAAGATGAGCTCCAATTTGTGCACATTTGACTGTTTAATTATAATGGGCCCGTTGTGTGGTTTTCTTTCTTTTCTTTACTAACCCATTAGTTAAGTAAGATACATAAATATAATTCCTTTAATCGTATGCAGTGTGCTGTCTGATATTTCTTGGCACTGAGTTGTAACAGCGTAGCAGATTACACAGCATCCACACAAACCGGGTTTGGAGTGGGAGAGCCGTCTCAATCTCACGAGTTTGGCGGACCAGAGTGTGTCTTCCCGGGACTTGCACAACCAAGGAAACCATGTGATTTTGTACTCAACAATGTAAGGTTGCTGATGAATCAAGTTGCTCTCAGAATTAAAACAATTCAGTTGTTCTGTACAATCAGTCATGCAGAAACCCACATTGAATGCTAACTGCTTTGACTTCATTATTTTAATTGTGAATTGTGTTTGCAGTTTCTCTTTAACTATGCCTTGCATATTTTTACCTGTAATTGCTGATTAACAATCATTAACAAGGTAGAAGATTACCAGACTCAGTTGACAAATCAGGCCAAGTCAAAAATGAAACATTGGGATAAGCAAAAATGTACTAATAAGTTAAATAAATTCATACACACTATATTTGAGGTCTGTAATTTCCATTGTGAAGAGCACTATTCCATGAATATTTAGAAGAGATTAGGTTACTTAAAGTAAAGACAATTAACTGTCTTTTCCTCTAAAAGATTTTTAAAAAAGCCATTTTCAGCCCATTTTGCCAGCTGGTCCATATCCTGATGCAAGCTTTGATAGTCTTCATCGCTATCTACTACACTCCCAATATCGGGGTCATCCGCAAATTTGCTGATCCAGTTCACACATTATCATACGGATTGTTGATATAGATGACAAACAACAATGGACTCAGCACTAATCCATTTGCACTCCACTTGTCACAGGCCTCCTGTCAGAGAGGCAGCCATTTGCTACCACTCTTTGGCTTCTCCAGTAAGGCAAATGTCTCATCCAACTTACTACCTCATCTTGAATACCAAGCGACTGAACCTTCTTGACCAACCTCCCATGCAGGACCTTGTCAAATGTCTTGCTCAAATTGTCTTCTATAGTCCATTTAGGGTTCATTACCTCACTGCTGCTTTTCCTCACTTCTTTAGACTCTGTGCCCATCTCCTGAGTAAATACAGATGCAAACAAAGCCATTCAATATCTCCCCCATCTCTTTTGGCTCCGCAAATAGACTTCCATTCTGATCTTCCAGAGAACCAATTTTGTCCTTTACAATCTATTGCTCTTACTATATCTGTACAAACCCTTAGAATTCTCCTTCAGCTTGTCTGCTAGAGCAACTTCATGTTTTCTTTTAGCCCTCCTGATTTCTTTCTTAAGTGTTCTCTTGCATTTCTTATACTCAAGTACCTCATTCGCTCCTACCTGCCTACGCACCTACTTCTTTTCCTTAACCAAGGCCTCAATATCTCTTCAAAACCAAGGTTCTCTAAATCTGTTATCCTTTGTCTTTTGTTCCGACAAACACATACAAGCTTTATACTCTTAAAATTTCACTTTTGTAGGCCTCCCACTTACCAAGTGCACATTTGCCAGAAAACAGCCTGTCCCAATTTACACTAACCGGATCGTTTCTAATACCATCAGAACTGGCCTATCTCCAACGTAGAATCTCAACATAAGGACCAGACCAGAATTACCTTGAGACTAATTCATTATGATTACTAGATGCAAAGTGCTCCCCTACACGAACTTCTGTCACCTGACCTGTCTCATACCCTAATAGGAGATCAAATATTGCACACTCTCTCATTTCAACTTCTATGTACTGATTAAGGAAACTTTTGTGAACACATTTGACAAATTCTATCCCACCTAGTCATTTTACAGTGTGAGAGTCCCAGTCAATATGAGGAAATGATTGAGTTTAGTCATTTCATACGAAAATAGTGTCTATCATTTTAATGGTAACATAGAAAGACTATTATTATGTGCAGTTCATTACAATTATGTTACAAAATATCGCAAAACTTAGCTTTAAAAAAGTCTATTTCCAGCTTACCTAAATTATTCAAATTTAGCAACTATACATTAGCACCTTTGTCTGACTAAATGTATAAAATCAATAGAAAGAAAAAAAAATGATGGAGGAAGTTTGGGGAAAGAGAGGATAAAATTCAATCTGGCTTGGCTGTTTTTATGAATCCAAAAATGTTTGAGTGTGCAAGACTGTGCATGTCATACACATTACTGGTTCAGACAAATATTTAAGAATCCATTAAGGAAATGTTGAGTCATGTCAGTTTGAGACTTGGTTTCCCAAAATGGACCGCAGAAGGAGCAAGTCAATAATGATGAGAAACTTTTTTATTGAGTATGAATCCAGGAGGAGCATGAATTACACCACTGAATAAAAGTAATAATGTTGTTGGCTGTTGCCAGGTTGCTCATCCTCTTCTTTTATCCACAGTTTCTACTCCCGTCCCATCCTGGACTTTGCATCATAACCTAAAATTGACTCCAATCTGGATAAGCTTGTGCCGGATCTGAGAATCTGATGCACAAGTACATTTGAGTTATTAACGAAGGAACATTGTTAGTTCTTATTCCTCTTGTTCATTGTATTCACACTACAAGTCTTCACACTTTTCATTCTTGGGCAATAAGCTTTCTACTCTATATATATATATATATATATATATATATATTCATGAATGATGTTAGGCAATGGGCTACCCTGTTCTCAACTATGCTCTGAAAATTGTCTTCGTCTTTTTGTGTGCCCATTATGGCACAGAGTTGTTCTCATATGTTTTTCTTTTGTTACCTACCAAACAGCTGAAAGTAGATGACAATTTTGTCATTGCAGATTCTGGAACACCATGACAACACAAACACTTGAAAAGGGAAATTGCTGAGAAATTAGAGTGTAACTTTCAGAAGGTGAACCACTTTAGTCAAAAATAGAATCCTCTGTCTTTCAGAAAAGACAGAAGAGTGAGGGACCAACATTCTTCTCTGAAAACCTTCCTATATGATTGTCAAAGAGTCATACGGCATGATTAAAGCACACTTAATGATTATGGATACAATTGCTTATGCATGACAAGAACAAAGCACGAGTTAACTTGCAACTTAAATCATCTTCAAGCTGTGAAATATGATTTGTTTACAGATGAATTTCAAGTTGTATATGGTATACACACTACTTCAATAATAAGGGTATTTTGATCTTTAAACTTTGACTGAATTATACATAGATAATATGAAATGTAGAAAGTTACTAAAATAGTGCAATCCTTTCTAAAACAAAAAAATTAGAATGAGCTCACTGAACATTAATATGACTTAGAATGGATTCTTCCTGCATAAGCTAAGAAATTGGATTTTTGGATATAGTGGACAGCTTATCTGTCAGTAAATATCCAAGATTCATTGCTATAAAAGGGAAGTGAAAACATCTCTCAAATGTAGAATTTAAATCTCTTGTTAAAACTAAAGGTGAACACCTGGAACTTTGAATTATTTATGATCTTATGTTTCCCGTAAGGCCATTTCTGTGACCTTAATTGACTAAAATTTTAACTTATTTTGCTTAAGAACTGTAGTATTAACATGTAGATTTTCTCTCCTTTCTCTGTTAATTTTCTTTTATTCTTCAGCAGACAGAGAGATTAAAATCATTTATTTCAATCACTGTCATTCCATAGAAACAGCACTGCGAATAAGAATAAAACAGCCACTTCTGAGCTTTTATTGATTTTAGAACAAATTAACAAACTCTCTTCCCAACAAACATTGCTCAGATGCAATATGTGCAGTTGTCATAACCTTTCATCAGAATAGCCATTGGACCATGTAATCTTCTGCAGAATACAGGAAGCTAAAGCTATTTTTAAATTCACTGTTTTGCAACATAAAAAAAAGTACTTTATCATGGATTTTTAAAAACTGTACATTCAAAATGAATTATACACTGGAGTCATTCTTTGCACCCTAGGGATATTTTCCTAAATTCTATACCTTGGATTATTTGGACAAAGAAAATATCATATGGAGTATCAGGGTACAATCCTGTAAGCTAATTCATCTGATTTTTTTGATCTAAATTAAAAGAGAAAAATAGAGCGGTTCAGCACATATGTGAGGCAGAAGACTGCACTCTGTTGTGATCTTTATTCCCATGGGCTTGGTTCCAATGGAGGGAGGAGAAGATGGCGGTGCGGTGCAGCACGCGTGGCCATTCTGAATGATATCGATATGTGTAACTAGGGGGCCGTGCACAATCCGGATTTGATGGAGACAGCCATGAGAAGCGCAGAGGAACATCTGGAATAACTTCTGAAATGCCTGCTTCACTGCCGCTGCTACTCTGCGATCGAGAATCTCTGGAGACGAAGGCCCCAAATCCTCGGCTTTGCGTATCGCCTGTTGCCGGGGCCGGGGTCGAAGCGCTTGGCAGAGATGGTGCTCGGTGCTGGTGTCAGGAGGTGGTCGGAGGCTCGGAGTTTTTCAGACGGACTCGGAGTCGGACTGTGGTCAGAAGCTTCCAGTATGCTGTACCGGCAAGTTGGCAGTGCTGAAGGTTTACCGTCTGCGTGAGATGATGGGACTTCCGAGAGACCTTGTGACTTTTACTGTGCCATGGTCTGTTCTTATCAAATTGCGGTATTGCTTTGCACTGTTGTAACTATATGTTATAATTATGTGGTTTTTGTTAGTTTTTAAGTCGGTTTGTCATGTGTTTTTGTGATATCATTCTGGAAAAACATTTTATCATTTCTTAATGCACGCGTTACTAAATGACAATAAAAGGGAACTGTGCATCCTCATAATCATCATCAATGTAATGCATGAAATGTGAGTGTATACTTTTAGCATTTTGTGGTTTCAATCCATGGCCACTTCAGCGAATTTGTTGTCCAATAACAGAAAGAACACGTGACACACCATGCAACACCACAGGAGCTGCATTATTTAAAGGGATATAAAAAGAAAATGATGAAAGTACTTAGTAGATCCACAGATATTATTGTTTTTATTTCCGATTTCCATCATCTGCAGCTTTTTTGCTTCCAGGAACATTTTGAGTATCAGTGACTGTAATATTAATAGCTTTTTGACAGGAAGTGAATAAGACCATAAAAACATTACATATAGGAGCAGAGTTAGGCCATTTGGCCCATTGAGTCTACTCTGCTATTTCATCATGGCTGATCCATTTCCCTGTCAGCCCCAATCTCCTGCCTTCTCCCTGTAATCCTTGACTAATCAAGAATCTATCAACCTCTGCCTTAAGTTTAAGTTAAGATAAGATCATATCTATTTATCCTGAATGAAATTATTGTTGCAAGGTTGTTCAATCAGAAATATATACTTTAAAATACAAAATGTAAACATTGAGGTACAAAAAATACAGAAGGTGCAGTAAAAAGTAATAATGCAAAATACAGATGTGCAATAAAACTGTGTACGTATATACTTAAGGAGGAGTTGCAGAGTCTGACAGCCACAGGGTGAAAGGATCTTCTGTGGCGTTCAATGGTGCACCTTGGTAAAATCAGTCTGTGACTAAAGGTGCTCCTCTGTTTATCCAATGTGTCATGGAGGGGGTGAGAGGGGTTGTCCATAATGCTCCATAGCTTCTGTAGCATCCTCCTCTCAGACACAATCACCAGGGAACTCAGTTCCACCCCCCAAAACAGAACCAGTCTTCCTGGTGAGCTTATTGATCTTCTTGGCATCAGCTGCTCTCACCCTGCTGCTTCAGCAGACTACAGCATAGAATAGAAATCTGGCTACCTCTGAATCATAGAACATTTTCAGCATAGTCCTTCAGGTGTTGAATGACCAGAGCCTCCTCAGGAAGTATTTTTGGCTCTATCCCTTCTTGTACAGAGCCCCTGTATTTTTAGTCCAGTCCAGGTGAGTTCCTAAGCACTTGTACTCCCAGACAACTTCCACATCTCTTCCCTTGTCGGAGATGGGAATGCAGGGTGTCTTCACCTTCCTGAAGTCCATCACCAACTCCTTTGTCTTGGTGATGTTGAGCTGCAGGTGATTCAGCCCATGCCACTCAACAAAGTTGTCCACCACACTTCTTTACTCAGCCTCTTGACCCTGGCTGATACAGCTCGCATCTGCCGTATCATCTGAAAACTAATGCAAGTGGCAGGACTCAGGGTTATCTCTGAGGTCTGAGATGTAAACAGTGAACAGGATGGGGGACAGGACAGACCCCAGAGGTGCCCCTGTGCTGCTAACCACAGTATACCCAATGACTTGGTCTCCAAAGCTGTGGCAATGAATTTCCCAGATTCACCATCCTCTGGCTAAAAAAATTCCTCCTCATCTCTGTTCTAAATGAACATCCGTCTTTTCTGAGATTTATCCTTTGGTCTTAGACTCCACAACCATAAGAAACATCCTCTCTACATCCACTATATTGAGGCCTTTCAACATTTGATGTCCCTCTCCATTAAGTGAATCCCAGTGAGTACAGGACCACAGCCATCAAACATTCTTCGTATGATGAGCCTTTCAAGCCAGGATTTAGTTTTGTGAACCTTCTTTGAACACTCTCCAATGTCAACACATCCTTCCTTTGATAAGAGGACAAAAATTGCTCAGAATACTCCAAGTGAGGTCTCACCAGTTTCATAAAACTTTATCATTACATTCTTGCTTTTATATTCTAGACCTCTCAAAATGAATCTGAACATTGCATTTTCCTTCCCCACCACTGATTCATCCTGCAAATTAACATTTAAAGAATTCTGTACAAGGACTTCCAAGTCCCTTGGTATCTCAGATTTTTGATTTTTCTCTCCACATAGAAAATAGTCTACACGTTTATTGCTTATATGAAAGTGCATGGCCATACACTTCCCAACACTGTATTCCATCTGCCATTTCTTTGCTCATTCTCCTAATCTGTCTATGTCCTTCTGTAGCCTCTCTACTTCCCCGAAACTATCTGCCCCTTCACCTATCTTCATCTCATCCACAGACTTGGCCACAAAGCTATTAATTGACCTACTCCTGCACCTATTGTCTATTGTCTATTATCTAATTCCAACATCCAAATCACTGGCATATAACGTAAAAAGATTCGGTCCCAACACAGATGTCTGTAGAAGGCCACTAGCTACCGGCAGCCAACAAGAAAAAGCTCCCTATAATCACACTCTTTGTCTCCTGCAAATCAGCCAATGCTCTATCCATGCCAGTATAATTCCTGTAGTGCCATGGGTTCTTAAATTGATAAGCAGCCTCATGTGTGGCACCTTGTCAAAGGCCTTCTGAAAATCCAAGTACACAACATTCATCAATTCTCGTTTGGCTACCCATGTTGTTATTTCTTTAAAGAATTCAAACAGATTTGTCAGGCAAAATTTTCCCTTAAGGACACAAAGCTGACTTCATCCTATTTTATGGTGTCCCACCAAGTACCCTGAAACCACATCTTGACAAGCAACAACAACATCTTTCCAAACATTGAGGTCAAACTAAATGGCTGATCTACAATTGTGCCAGACTATAATTTCCTTCCTTCTGCATTTCTCCCTTCTTGAAAAGTAGAGTGACATTTGCAGTTTTCCAGTCCTCCAGAAACATGCCAATATCCATTCATTCCTGAAAGGTGATTTCTAATGCCTCCACCATCTCTTCAACCACCTCTTTCAGAACTCTTGGGTGTACACCATCTGGTCCAGGTGACTTATCTACCTTCAGAACATTCAGTTTCCCAAGAACCTTCTCTCTAGCAATGGTTAACTCACATATTTCATGATCGCTGACACCTGAAACTTCCACCGTACTGCTAGCACCTTCCACAGTGAAGGTTGATGCAAAGTATAGGTTCAGTTCATCTGCCATTTCATTGTCCCCCATTACTAATTCTCCAACATCATTATCCAGCAGTCCAAACTCTACTCTCACTTCTCTTTTACACTTCAAATATCTAAAGAAACTTTAGGTATTCTCTTTTATATTATTAGCTAGCTTGCCTTCCTATTCTATCTTTTCCACTGGAAAATGATGCTGGAGAGGTAATAATTGGGACAAGGAAATGTTGGACAAACTGTCTTAGTATTTTGCATCAGTCTTCACTGTGGAAGACACAAGCAGTGATATATATGTACTCTGATAACAAAACTTACTTTGAACTTTTTTCTTACCGTTATTGGCTTGTGAAAATTAAATTGAAGGGAATACCAGTACAGGGATAATAGTAAAGCAACAATGCCTGGAATTTCTGGGAACAATTTGGAAGGTGCAGAGAGGATCAAGTACTCTAAAGTCTGGAGAACATAACAATGGCTGACTAAAGAAGTCAAAGGCAATATAAAAGTCAAAGAGAGGACATATATAACAGAGCAAAAAGTAGTGGGAAGTTAGAGGATTGAGAAGCTTTCAAAAACCAACAGAAGGGGACTGAAAAAGAAGGAAAGGATGGAATATGAAGCCAATAATATGTCATGGTTCTGTTTGGCTGTTCCTCTTTAACGCTCCTTTCTCCCTGATTATGCCCTAATTTCAGCCATTAGATTTCCAATTGCTGCCAGTTTACTTAATTACGGTACACCTGGTTTGCATCAGAGACCGTGAAATAAGTACGATGGCATCACTACACAGGTTGCCAGTTTGTTGGTCCATTTTCGTGTAATACTTTGTTCTCTTGTCCGATTAGAACTGTTAGTTCTAAGTTTAGTTCCAAGTTCAGCTCTAGTTTCCAGATAGTCCCTGTAAATCCTGTCTCCTTGTCAAGATTCCGCCAGGTTGCTGTTCTATGTCTACGCCAGCATCCCCAACTCAGTCGACGTGTCAGTGTCCTGCACTTGGTTCTCCTCAGTCGCCCCGTGCGACATAATAATAAAGAGGATACCAAAAGTTACTTCAGAGATAGAAAGTGTAAAAGAGAGCTAAGAGTAGATATTGATCACTGGAAAATAATTCTGCAGAGGTAGTAATAGGATGTACTGAATAAGTATTTTGCATCACTTTTCACTGCGGAAGACTCTAACAGTATTCTAGAAGTTTGAGAGTGTCACAGGGAAGAAGTGTGTTTTTTTTATTTATTCATTTACGGGATGCAGATGTCACCAGCTAAGCCAGCAATTATTGCTCATCCCTAGTTTCCCTGGAGAAGGTGGTGATGAACTGCCTCTTTGAACCGCTGCAGACCCTGAGATGTAGGTGCTAAATCATGGAATTTGCTCCCTAACCCACAGTGCTGTTAGAGAGGGAATTCCATGATTTAGACCCAGTGACGAGAGGGAGCAGCAAAATGATTCCAAGTCAGGATGGTGAATGACTTGGAGGGGGGATTTCCAAGTCATGGTGTTTCCTGGTATCTGCTGTTCTCGTCCTTCTAGATGGTAGTGGTCGTGGGTTTGTAAGGTGCTGCCATAGGATCTTTGTGTTATTGCAGTGCATCTTGCAGATAGCACATACTGCTACACTGTTCATTGATGGTGGAGGGATTGAGGGATTGTGGAAGCGGTACCAATCAAGTGGGCTGCTTTGTACTGGATGGTGTCAGCTTTTTGAGTGTTGATGGAACTGTATTCATCCAGGCAAGTGGCAAGTATTCCATTACACTCCTGACCTGAGCCTTGTAGATGATGGACAGGCTTTGGGGAGTCAGGAGGTGAGTTACATGCTGCAGGATTCCTAGCCTTTGACGTGCTATGGTAGCCACCGTGTTTATATGACTAAATCAGTTCAGTTTCCTGTCAATGGGTAACCCCCAGGATGCTGATAGTAGGGATTTCACTGATGGTGATGCCACTGAATATCAAGGGACAATGGTTAGAGCCTCTCTTGTTGAAGATTGTCATTGTGTGGCCCGAATGTTACGTGCCACTTGTCAGCCCAAGCCTGGATATTGTCCAGGTTGTGCTGCATTTGGGTATAAACTGCTTCACTATCTGAGGAGTCATGAATGGTGCAGAACATTGTGCAGTCATCTGCAGACATCCCCACTTCTGACTTTATGATAGAAGGAAGGTCATTGTTGAAGCAGCTGAAGATAGTTTGTCCTAGGACACTTCCCTGAAGAACTTCTACAGTGATGTCCTGAGGATAAGATGATTGACTCCAAACCCACAACCATCTTCCTTTGAGTTAGGTATGATTCCAACCAGTGGAGGATTTTGCCCCTAATTCCCACTTACTCCATTTTAGCTAGGGCCTCTTGATGCCATCCTTGGTCAAATGTTGCCTTGATGTCAAGAGCTATCACTGTCACTTCATCGCTGGTACTTAGCATGTTTGGACTAAGGAGGTGATGAGGTCAGGAGCTGAGTAGCCTTGATAAGCAGGTTATTGCCGAGTTGGTGCTGCATGACAACACTGTGATGACCCCTTCCGTTACTTTCCTGATGATTGAGAGTAGGCTAATAGGGCAGTAATTGGCTGGGTTGGACTTGTCCTGTTTCTTTTGTCCAAGACTTACCTGGGCAATGTTCCACATTGCTGGGTAGACGCCGGTGTTGTAGCTGTACTGAAACAGTTTGGCTAGTGGTGCGGCAAGTTCTGGAGCACACGTCTTCAGGACTACTGCTGGGATTTTGTCTGCTGGGATGTGATGCCATTACAAGGGAAAAGGTTTCTGGAAAACTGAAAGTTCTAAAGGTAGATAGATCACCTGGTCCAGATGGTATACACCCCAGAGTTCTGAAAGAGATGGATGAAGAGATTGTGGCGGCATTAGTAATAGTCATTCAATAATCATTCGAATCTGGCAAGAATTCCAGAGAATGGAAAATTACAAATGTCACTCTACTCTTCAAGAAGGGAGAAAGACAGAAGAAAGGAAATTATAGGCTAGTTAATCTGACCTCAGTGTTTGGGAAGATGTTGGAGTCGTTTGTCAAGAATGTGGTTTTGGAGTACTTGGAGGCACATGATAAAATAGGCCAAAATCAGTATTATTTCCCTAAGGAGCAATCTTGCCTGACAAATCTATTGGCATTCTTTGAAGAAATAACAAGCAGGACAGACAATGGAGAATTGGTGGTGTTGTGGACTTGGATTTTCAGAAGGCCTTTGAAAAGGTACCACACATGAGGGTTCTTAACAAAATGAGCCCATGGTATTGCAGGAAAAATTCTAGCATGGATACAGCTGTGGCTGATTGGTGGGAGGCAAAGAGTGTGAATAAAGGATAGCTTTTTTGCTTGGATGTCAATGTCTAGTGGTGTTCCACATGGAGCTGTGTTGGGACCGCTTCTTTTTACATTATACGTCAATGATTTGGATGATGGAGTTGATGGCTTTGTGGTGAAGTTTGCAGACAATATGAAGGTAGGTGGAGGGGCAGGTGGTTTTGAAGAAGTAGAGAGGACTTAGCCAGATTAGGGGAATGGACAAAGAAATGGCAGATAGAATACAGTGTTAGTGTATGCTGATGCACTTTTGTAGAATAAATGAAAGGGTTGACTAATTTCTAAATAGAGGGAAAATAGTAAAAAAGATGATCAGCAAAGTGAGTTGTGAGTCCTTGTGCAGGATTCCCTAAAGATTAACTTGCAGATTGAGTCTGTGATGAGGAAGGCAAATGTGATGTTAGAATTCATTTCAAGAGGACAAGAATATAAAAGCAAGGATGTAATGTTGAAACTCTATAAAGCACTGCTGAGGCCTCACTTGGAGTATTGTGAGCAGGTTTGGGTTTATCTTAGAAAGGATGTGCTAGAACTGGAGAAGGTTCAAAGGAGGTTCATGAAAATGATTTCAGGATTAAATGACTTGTCATATGAAGAGTGTTCAGTGACTCTCAGCCTATATTCACCAGAATTCAGAAGAATGAGGGGTAACCTCATTGAAACCTATTGAATGGTGAAAAGCCTTGGTAGGGTGGATGAGGAGAAGATGTTTCCTGTGGTGGGAGTGTCTAAGACCAGAGGACAGAACCTCAGAATCGAGAGGCATCCTTTTAGAGCAGAGATGAGGAGGAATTTCTTTAGCCAGAGTGGGTGAATCTGAGGAATTTATTATCATGGGTGACTGTGAAGGCCAAGTCTTTATATATATTTAAGGGGAAGGATGATAGATTCTTGATTAGTTGGGGTAAGAATGGATACGGGGAGAAAGCAAAAGATTGGGACTGAGAGGGAAAATGGATCAGCCATGATGAAATGATGGAGCAGACTTGATGGGCCAAATGGCCTAATTCTGCTGCTATATCTTATGGTCTAAAACACAGACCATGGAGCAATTTTCACTGCACTAACTGTGCCCAAACAGATGAGAATAAAGAAGAAGAAGTAACTTACCAGGTACCTTCCATGCCCAAGACTGATCTCATATAAGCCTGATGAGCAGAAGCATCTCCATCACTGGCCCACTCACATAATGGCTATTCCAACAATGACCGCTCTACTTGTCTCTGCCTTATTCACTAATTGGGCACAACCTCCATAAACTGCCATGTAGCACTGCCTTTTTAATCTTCTGCAGTGGTCCTAAGTGAAATTGTAGCTTCTTCTTGAGCTCCCATTCACTGATTGGGTGCAGTCCAACTTCAAAAACCGTTGTGAAACTCTGCCTTTCTAATCTTCAACCTTGGACCTTAATGAAATGGCTGCTTCTTCTCGTGCTCCCATTCACTGACTGGGCACAGTCCAACTCCCCGGCAGCTGTCAAGCCATTCTGTCAGCACCGCTAACCATTTACTCGGGGAAATTCTGCACGGCATTACATTGTGCTGGGCTTCAATGGAAGTTGAGTTCCCTGTGAAAGGTGTTACCAAGGACCGGTCTGGAAGAAACATTAATAAGCAGCAGCATTCTTGGAGCAACAGAAGATCTGCGCGAATATGAATCCCTCAAATAAAATATCAAAGTACCCGATCTGATTGTTATTTTTTTCCTGTTTGAGGGGTCATGCTGTGCCATTTGAGCTGCCACATTTTCTCCATTTCAATGGCGATTATTCATCATCAGGCTGGGAAACCATCTTATAATTTCACAACATTCCTCATATATTACTGGCATTAGCTGATGACAGCACATTCATACCACATGAGCAGCGGTCAGGTATCGAGTTATATCTATCCTTGGAAGCTAAGTACAAACAGTTATCACATAAAACCACTGATCTCTGTAGAGATAAAATTCATTGTAAAAGCTTTTACTCCTGAATACACATGGATATCTACTTTGTATTTATTAGATGGAAGCTTTCAGTTCAGAATCTTGACTTATAAGCCCAGCAGCTGTAGCTCTGCTCTCATACAGCAGATTCATAAAATTTGTCCCAAAAACTATGAAGGAAATTTGTTCAACTGTAAACTCATCCTCCTTTCATAACTACACACGGAGGTAGTGAGTGTCTAGAAATAGCTGCTCGGTGGGATTCAAGGTGACATTATCAACTTATAGAACTACAACAATTACACTTTTGTTCATTCTGCTATTGTTCTACAGTACCAACCTATAATTTGTATAACTGATCATAGACTTATAGAAAGATACAGAGACAGGCACTTTGGCCAACCGAATCCATGCATCCAACTACTAATTTACATCCATCCTGCATTAATCCCATTTTTATTCTTCCTACATTCTCATCTTTTACTCCCAGATTCCATCACTCATCTGCGTTCTGCAGGCAATTTACAGTCGTCAGTTAACCTACTGAATGCCATGCTTCGGGACGTGCTGGGAAGCTGGGGATCCCACATGAAACATATGTGGTCACAGGAAGGATGTGCAAGCTACACGCAGAGAGCAATTCAGTCAAGATTGAACCAAGTCACTGGCACTGCAAGGCAATGCCCTGAGAGCTGTGACATTGTGTCATCACTTAAACCAAATAGGTAGGTTTTGAACTGCTAAAAAATTATGAACAGAACTTCTTGGCAATGCATTTATTGTTCAGCACACTTCTAAACACACAATAATCTTCTGCCAATAGCCCAACAAGAATTTCCATGCAGAAGCCGACCCAATTCTGACAGAGTAGCCAAGGGGCTTTCACATCCAAATAGTCTCACAAGGAACCAAAATACCTGCTAAACATATTAGCCATGCTTAGCTGTTAGCTATGACCCAGGGACAGTCAGATGAAGAACCTCTCTCTGACATTTGAAAACAATACAAAAATAATCAAACCATTCAAAAAATTTAGAAAGAGAAATTATCTCAAAATAAGTAAATACATTAGCCAATTCCTAACTAGGTCATGGGTAACTATTACTTTCCACTAAAATTCCTCGCCCATGACCAACTAACCTGTGCACAGATTCTATAAATGAAAGACACACGGTTAAGGTTAGAGAGTTGGGCTCATACGGTATTGGTGCTGGAAGTGGGCTGTCCCAGGACAATCTTCAGACTGTAATGGTCATTGATGCAGACAACACATTTCACTCATAAAAGTTGCTGGTGAACGCAGCAGGCCAGGCAGCATCTCTAGGAAGAGGTGCAGATGCTGCCTGGCCTGCTGCGTTCACCAGCAACTTTTATGTGTGTTGCTTGAATTTCCAGCATCTGCAGAATTCCTGTTGTGAACACATTTCACTATATGGCTTTATATTTTGATGTACACGTGACAAATAAAACTAACCTTAATTTTGATCTCTTAAAATATTCCCACTCTGTGAAAGGCTCGGTGGTGGAGCACAGTAGGCAAGACCCTAATAAGCACCTGTCAGCAAGCCTGGACTTCTGGGATTTCAGGACTGCTGAGCTACTTCGTGGTTACACTGGAAAATGTCAGCTGCTTCATGCTGATTTCCTGGTGTTACTTCAAAAAACCTAAGCTCAGTTACCAGCAGTGCTCTCTCGAACTTTGTCACCCCAAGTAAAAACATTGACAGCTCTTTCCTCTAGATATCGCCTTGAAATGTAAAATTGCAGTGTTATCCTAAGCCTGCATTAAGAAGGAAGTGTTAGCTAATCCTGCTTCCAAAGATCCTACATTAATGTGTGAATAAAATGTGAAAAAAATATATCAAGAAGCTAAAAGATAGAACAGTACTGCACAGGAACTGGCCCTTCGGCCCATAATGTTGTGCTAAATCAATTAAATGGCTAACTAAACTTATATCTTCTGCCTATACAATGTCTATATGCTTACATTTTCCTCTCATTAATATCCCTACATAAATATCTCGTTGAAATCCCTCATGTTTCTGCCTAGGCCACCAGCCCAGGCTGTGCATTCCAGGCACCCAGCACTCTCTGTAAAAAACTTGCCCCTCATATTTCTTTCATATTATCCTCTCACCTCAAATGTATGCCCTCTGGCATTAGACATTCCAAACCTGGAAAAAGATACTGTCTGTCTACTCTATCTATGCCTCTCATAACCTTGAAAACTTCTGTCAGATCTCCTCTCAGCACCCACCGCTTCAGATAAAACACCCCAAGTTTGTCCAACCTCTTGCTATACCCTGTGCCTCCCAAACAAGGCAATATCCTCTTCTGCACCCTCTCCAAAGCCTCAACATCCTTCTTATAATGGGGCGACCAGAACTATGCAATTCTCCAGATGTGGCTTAACTAGGGTTCTATGAAGTTGCAGCATAACCTTCTGACTTTTGAACTCCATGCCTCCACTAATAAAGGCAAGCATGCCATATGCCTTCTTAACCACCCTATCAACCTCTGTAGCCATTTTCAGGGAATTATCAATTTGGACCCCAAGATCCCACTGCTCATTAACACTGTTAAGTGTACGGTCTCTTTATATTTGACCTACAAAGGTGCAGCAGTTCACATTTGTCCAGTTTAAACTTCATCTGCCATTTCTCCTCCCATATGTGCAACTGATCTATAACCTCATTATATTCTTTGTATGTCTTTTATGCTATCCACAGTATCACCAATCTTCATCTCATCTGCAAACCTATGTGCAAAATTAGTGTGCAACACCACCAATCACAGACTTCCTGCTGGAATAAGTCCCTTTGACCACTACCTTCTGTGTTTTATGGGCAAGCCAGTTCTGAATCCAAACGATCAATTTACCATGGATCCCATGCATCATAATCTTCTGCATGAGCCTCCCATGAGGAACCTTGTCAAATTACTTACTAAAATCCACAGCTCTACCTTCATCAATCATCTTCATCACTTTGTCGAAAAACTCAGTCCAATTAGGAAGACATGACTTGTCCTGCACACAAAGCCATGCTAGCTCTCTAAGGATTTTTTGTGGCCCCTCTTGTCTTTCTTATTCCCTTCTTGAACTCTCTTTCTGGTTTCTTTGTAACCCTCAAGGGCTCTGTTTGATTCTAGCTTCGGAAGCTTTATTTAATTTTCCTTTTACTTGTGGACTAAATTCACCACCTGTCTCAATATCCAAGATTCTCTTACTTTGCCATCGTTGTCCTTCCTTCTGACTGGAGCATACCTGTCCTGTACTCTTTGCAGCTGGTCTTTAAAGACCCTCCACATGTGGGATGTGAATTTGCCCAAAAACAGTTGTTCCCAATGAACTCCCTCTAGTTTCCGCCGAATGCGCTCATAATTTGTCCTGCTCCAATTTAATGTATTTCTGCAAGGTCCATACTTATCCTTACCTATACCTGACTTAAAACTTAAGGAGTTGTGGCCACTGTTCCCTAACTGCTCACCCACTGAAAGGTCGGTCCCCTGGTCAGCACCATTACACAACACCGAGTCCACTACAGCCCCTCCTGTTGTTGGACTATCTACATATAGATTTAACAAAGCCTCCTGAGTGCACCTAACAAATTCTGCCCCATTGAAATGTCTTGCATTCTGAAGCTTCCAGTTTATATTAGGGAAGTTGAAGTCCCCCAACCTTATTGTTTTTATATATTTCCTAAATCTGCTTGCATATCTGTTGCTCAATGTCCTGGTGGCTATTGGAGGGTGGGTGGGGGGTGGGTCTGTAATACAATCCCATCAGAGTGATTGCACCTTTCCTATTTTTGAGTTCTACCCAGACAGACTCAGTGGACGAGCTCTCTGAGTGCAGTTGTGATATTGTCCCTGATTAGTAGTGCAGCTTCATCCTCTGCCCCTCCAACTTTTTTCCTACCTCACTAACTTTTGTAAAAAAATGAAACACTGATATTAAGCTCCCATTCTTGTCTCAATCAAGTCTCTGTAATGGCCACAAAATCATAGTTCCATGTAATGATCCATGCTCTAAATTCATAATCCTTACCCATAATACTTGAAGCACTTAAATGCTCCTTGCTCTCCTCGCTTCCCCTAATGGTCGTAGACATAAACATAGACATAGAATAGTACAGCACAGTACAGGCCCTTCAGCCCACAATGTTGTGCCGACCCTCAAACCCTGCCTCCCATATAACCCCCCACCTTAAATTCCTCCACATACCTGTCTAGTAGTCTCTTAAACTTCACTAGTGTATATGCCTCCACCACTGACTCAGGCAGTGCATTCCATGCACCAACCACTCTCTGAGTAAAAAACCTTCCTCTAATATCCCCCTTGAACTTCCCACCCCTTACCTTAAAGCCATGTCCTCCTGTATTGAGCAGTGGTGCCCTGGAGAAGAGGCGCTGGCTGTCCACTCTACCTATTCCTCTTAGTATCTTGTACCCTCTATCATGCCTCCTCTCATCCTCTTTCTAGCCTTATAGCCTTATAATTTGCCCTTCCCTGGTTAAAAATTTTCCTGTCCTCTCTGATTCTATCCTTTTCCATGATAATGCTAAAGGCCAGAGATCAGTTGTCATTGTCCCCAGATGCTCACCCACTGAGAGATCTGTAACCTGATGCGGTTTGTTACCTAATACTAGATCTAGTATGGCATTCCCCCGAGTTGGCCTGTCAACATACTGTGACAGGAACCCGTCCTGGACACAGTTAACAAACTCTGCCCCATCTAAACCATTGGAACTAATCAGGTGCCAATCAATATTAGGGAAGTTAAAGTCACCCATGATAACAACCCTGTTATTTTTGCACCTTTCCAAAATCTGCCTCCCAATCTGCTCCTCGGTATCTCTGCTGCTACCAGGGGGCCTATAGAATACTCCCAATACAGTAACTGCTCCTTTCCTGTTCCTGACTTCCACCCATACTGACTCAAAAGAGGATCCTGCTACATTACCCACCCTTTCTGTAGCTGTAATAGTATCTCTGACCAGTAATGCCACCCCTCCTCCCCTTTCCCCTGCTTCTCTATCCCTTTTAAAGCACTGAAATCCAGGAATATTGAGAATCCATTCCTGCCCTGGTGCCAGCCAAGTCTCTGTAATGGCCACTACATCATAATTTCATGTATGTATCCAAGCTCTCAGTTCATCACCTTTGTTCCTGATGCTTCTTGCATTGAAGTACAAGCACTTTAGCCCTTCTACCTTATTACCTTTACTCCCTTCATTCTGTTTCTCTTTCCTCAAAGCCTCTCTGTATGTTAGATCTGGCTTTACTCCATGCACTTCTTTCACTGCTCTATCGCTCCGGGTCCCATCACCCTTGCAAATTAGTTTAAACCCTCCCGAACCAAGCTAGCAAACCTACCTGCAAGGATATTGCTCCCCCTAGAGTTCAGGTGCAACCCATCCAATCTGTACAGGTCCCACCTTCCCCAGAATAGATCCCAATGGTCCAAAAATCTAAAACCCTGCTCCCTGCACCAACTCCTCAGCCACGCATTCAACTGCCAGCTCCTCCAGTCCTTACCATCACTATCACGTAGCACTGGCAGCAATCCTGATAGCGCCACCCTTGAGGTCCTGCTCTTCAGCCTTCTGCCTAGTTCCCAAAACTCACACTTCAGGACCTCATCCCTCTTCCTGCCTATGTCATTGGTACCAAAATGTATCACGACTTCTGGTTGCTTTCCCTCTCGTACCAGGACGTCATGCACCCGGTCAGAGACATCCTGGACCCTGGCACCTGGAAGGCAACAAGCTATGCGGGTGTCCTTCTCACGTCCACAAAATCTCCTGTCTGCTCCCCTGACTATAGAGTCTCCAATGACGACAGCTCTCCTCTTCTCCGTCCCACCCTTCTGCACCGCAGGGTCAGACACAGTGCCAGAGGTCCTGACACCGTGGCTCACACCTGGTTGGTCATCCCTGCCAACTGTATAACTGTAAACTTATTATTCGGGGGAATGGCTACAGGGGTGCTCTGCACTACCTGTCTGCTCACCTTCGCTTTCCCCCCTCTGACTGTCACCCAACAACCTGCTTCCGACAGCCTAGGTGTGACTACCTCCCTGTAGCTCTCATCTATGACTGCCTCATTCTCCCTTATGAGTGGAAGGTCATCCAGCTGCTGCTGCAGATTTCTTACACGGTCTTCCAGATTGCCCAGCCGCATGCACTTCTGGCAGATGTGACTCTGCGGGGAGGGGAGTTCCCCCAAGACTGCCACATCTCACATGAGACGTACATCACCGTCTCAGGAGGCATTGTAAAGACTAACTGGGAATAAGCTCATCCTCCGCCTCTTCTCGTCGAAGCCTCTCGAGTCAAAGCCTCAAAGCTCCACTCACTCACTGGCCGCTTTCCACAGGCTGCTCCACTTGAGCTACCCCTCTATTTATTTGTTTGAGCTTTTCAAACTGCTTGGTCACCTGACCTCGATTGCCCAGTCACTCATTTACTATCTGAAGCCTGCTCTGGGGTGTGGCCACCTTGGTAACAGCTTCATTTCTGAGGTTTTCGGCCTCCTGGATGACCGTGAGTACGTCCAGCTCCAGCTTTACTTCCTTGACTTTGTCATTCAGGAGCTGAAGTTAGATGCACCTCCCGCAGACGTAGTAATCAGGGAAACGCACAACACACTGGAGGAACTCAGCAGGTCGGGCAGCATCCGTGGAAGAGATCGGTCGACGTTTCGGGCCGGAACCCTTCATCAGGACTGTAGGGGGAGGGGCCAGAGGCCCTATAAAGAAGGTGGGGGGAGGGTGGAAAGGAGAAGGCTGGTAGGTTCCAGGTGAAAAACCAGTAAGGGGAAAGATAAAGGAGTGGGGGAGGGAGGTGATAGGCAGGAAAGGTGAAGAAGGAATAGGGGAAAACATAATGGGTAGTAGAAGGAGGCGGAACTACGAGGGAGGTGATAGGCAGCTGGGGGAGGGGGCGGAGTGACATAGGGAATGAGGAAGGGAGGGGGAGGGAATTACCGGAAGTTGGAGAATTCTATGTTCATACCAAGGGGACTATCTGGACAGTATATGAGGTGTTGATCCTCCAGCCTGAGATTAGCTTCATCATGGCAGTAGAGGAGGCCACGTATGGACATATCTGAATGGGAGTGGGAAGCAGAGTTGAAGTGGGTGGCTACTGGGAGATCCTGTCTGTTGTGGAGGACGGAGTGGAGACTGTTAGGTACCCTACAATCCCATATCTTACAGGAGGAGTCCTGCCTATGCTAGTTATATCTTTGCCTCTAGCATTTCAAAGTTAAGTTCTGCAATCAAATAAATGACTCTAAAAGATTCAGGACCCTAAAGCTCTTCATGTTGTTGTCAAAGCATGACCACTCAATCATTTGCTGACTTCAACGATTCCCACACTGCTTAAACCTAACTTCTTTTTATTGGCCCTTGCTAAGTTCAATAGGTACATTTAGTGTCAGAGAAATAGAATCCAGGTTAATTAATGCTAGTTAAGATGGCGCCGGTAACGGGCGACTCTGCGTGTGCTGTCCCGAGCAAACTGCCCTCTACACTATCCTATACCCGAGAAACCCTTCTAAACCTCCAATCTGCTACATCTAGCAAGATCAACAACACCCTGGCGAAGCTACTGACCCAGCTGGAGACCACCGCAGCAGAATTGCTTCTTAAACTCCAGACCGCACCTGGACCCAACCAGCGAGGCCCGGTCCGGGGCCCACCACGTTCCGGAGACCCACGGCCTGCTACCATACCAGAGAGCTTGGAGACACGGCCCATTCCGACCAGCACCTCTCCGGAGCAGATGACCAAACAGAAGTGACGGCAGAGACCTCAAGGTGCCCCAGGTGCTTCCCCGGAGCAACCCCTGTAAAGCCCCATTGGTGGCCATCCACAGCTGCCAGAAGTGAGGCCTCCGCCACCGACCTTGGAAATTGAGCCCGAGGCTCGGCTGGAGCGGAAGCCTCCACAACTGTGACTCGGCTTACGGACTTGTTTCAACCAGGACCCCGGCCATCCGGGATTAAGTGTTGGCTTCAGGGCCCGACCCAATCAACGGCCAGGCCCACGGCAGCTGGAAGTGGCAACGGAGCCTCCCCCGTCACTTGGCCCGACCTGGAGCATCCGACGACGCGACCCACTGATCGATCCCCACGGGACGCGTCCACCAACCTCAAAGAGCTGACAACAACACACTGCATCGATGGCAACTTGGAAAGATGTACTATTTACCGAGGAAGTGTGGGAAAACAGCTGGGCTGCTGGTCAGATTGAAGCTGAGGGGCTTCAGGGTCCCTATGCCCACCATCCTACTAGCTAATGTGCAAGCCATAGAGAACAAGGTGGATGATCTTAAAGGGAGACTCACCTACTGCAGGGAGACGCAGAACTGCTGTGTATTCTGTTTCACCAAGACCTGGCTCTCCCCTGCCACCCCCGACTGTGCCATCCGACCAGAAGGATTTTCAATCCATCGGATGGACTGCACAGCATCTTCGGGCAAGACGAGGGGAGGTAGTGTCTGCCTACTGATCAACACTGGGTGGTGCTCGAACATAGTGGCACTGACAAGCTCCTGCAGCCCGGACCTGGAACACCTGTCGATGAAGAGTCGTCCCTACTCTCTGTCACGGGAATTCACCTCGGTCATACTGACAGTGGTCTACATTCCCCCCCAGGCGGATATGGAGTGTGCTCTGAACATACTGTATGCCAACATCAGTGAACTTGAGACCAGGTATCCGGAGGCTTTGCTCATTACAGCCAGGAATTTTAAGCAGGCCAACCTCAGACAGGCGCTGCCAAAGTTATACCAACATGTCTCCTGCCCCACTAGAGGCCCGAATATACTTGACCACTGCTACACAGCCGCCAAGGATTATTTAAATATTTATTATTTAAATATTTTTAATATTTACTATCGATTTGTAATCCAGTGAGCGGGAAGCGCAGAATCAAATATCGCTGTGATGATTGTACATTCTAGTATCAATTGTTTGGCGACAATAAAGTATAAAGTATAAACCCAAAGATTTAATTGATTGAATTGAATTGAATTGACTTTACTTCTTACATCCTTCACATACATAAGGAGTAAAAATCTTTACGTTATGTCTCTGTCTAAGTGTGCAATGTACAATCATAGTAATTTACAATAATTTATAATAAATAGAACAGTCAACGTAACATAGAAATACAGTCAAATCAGCGTGAGTTAATCAGTCTAATGGCCTCGTGGAAGAAGCTGTCCCAGAGCCTGTTGATCCTGGCTTTTATGCTGCGGTACCGTTTCCCAGGTGGTAACAGCTGGAATAGATTGTGGCTGGGATGACTTGGGTCCCAAATGATCCTTTGGGTCCGTTTTTCACACCTGTCTTTGTAAATGTCCTGAATTGCGTGAAGTTCACAAATACAAATGCGCTGGGCTGTCTGCACCTGTCACAGTGGCGGGGGCATTGGGAGCAAGGGTGGACCCAAATGCAAGACACATCTTGTGAGGTTACTTAGATTTAGTTTATTGTTCGATACCAGGAGAGCAAGGCAGGAGCAAGAGTAGCGAACTGGACAAGGACTCAGGACTACGACTAGGCTGGGACCAAGGGTCTGGGCTAGGACTCTGAATCGGCTCCCAGAACTAGAGGAGACATGAAGACGCTAGGGTATGGACTCCGAGCCAGAGACTGGGCAAGGACCCAGTACCTGGGTCTTGCCTCTGGCTCGGACCCCAGAACCAGGCAAGGACATGACATGGGCTAGGGAGAGGAGGAGCATGGGACCACAGAGCCTCAGTCTGGGGAGAGCAGGTACATGTAACCATGGACACATACACAGAACAGAGAGCCGGGACCCCTCCTTGGGTACAGGACATAGGGCCGGGGCTCATGACCCCCGCGGGGCAACGGCAAGACGGCCTGACTTACCTCACAGAGGTGAGGACAATACAAGACAAGACATGACCCCCCGCGGAGCAATGGCAAGACGGCCTGACTTACCCCACGGAGGCGAGGATAAGACAAGACAAGCACCAAAGAACAACACAGTTCCTATCTCGCTCCAGCGATAGAACTAGACCGAGGTGCAGGCGAGGGCTACAGACGAGGGCTAGAGGCGAGAGGGGCAGAGAAGGGATTCAGACAGGGGGGTAGGACAGGAATCACAGACAGCCAGGGCCAGGACTTGACTTGGTACTCAGATGCCGCCAGGGCCAGGACTTGGACGTGGTACTTGAATGCCCCCGGAACCAGGACTTGACTTGGAGCCTCCGGGTAGTGGCGAGCTCTCGACTCGACCTGGGAACAGTAGACAGCAGCTCTTGATTCCCTCCAGTGGGTTAACTGACGGACCCACCTCGGTGAGGAAACTTTGCAGGCTCACTTCGGCAAGGTAACTGGACAGGGTTGCTCCGGTGATGAAGGGCGAATTACCGGCACTCAGTTCGGCAGAGACTAGGCTTGCTCTGGCCAGATGACATCGGCACACCGTACCTTTGATGACTTTGCAGACGCTCCCGCACCGCACGGCTGAAAGCCGGATACTATAAACTACCGGTTCAGCCAAGCATTAATTGCCTCTAATCACCAAAGCCGATGGACACGGGAAAACAAGGAATCAATGGTCCAGATTGTAACATAAACAAAGTAAATTATAGGGACCCCGATCCGGACCATGACAGCACCACTCTCTGCAAAATCCTGCGATGAAGGGAAATATAGTTCCCATACCTACCAGTGATGCAGCCAGTCAGGATGCTCTCAGTTGTGCCCCTGTAGAAAGTTTTTAGGATTTGGGGGCCCATACCAAATTTCCTCAACTGTCTGAGGTGAAAGAGGTGCTCCAGTGCCCTTTTCACCACACAGCTGGTGTGTCATGTGAGGTCCTCGGTGATGTGGATGCCGAGGAACTGAAAGCTATTTACCCTCTCAACCCCAGATCCATTGATGTCAGTAGGTGTTAGCCTGTCTCCATTCCTCCTGTAATCCACTACCAGCTCCTTTGTTTTTGCAACATAGAGGGAGACGTTGTTTTCCTGACACCACTGTGTCAGAGGGATGACTTCTTCCCTGTAGGTCACCTCATTATTGTTTGAGATTAGGCCAATCAATGTAGTGTCGTTGGCAAATTTTAGTTAGCAGATTAGAGCTGTGGGTGACAACACAGTCATGGGTATACAGGGAGTAAAGGAGGGGACTTAGTACACAGCCCAGAGGGGCTTCTGTTTTGAGAGTCAGAGGGATGGAGGTGAGGGAGCCCACTCTTACCACCTGCTGGTGATCTAACAGTAAGTTCAGGATCCAGCTGCACAAAGCAGGGATACAGCTATAACATGCAGTAGCTTTAATGAGACAATATCAGTAGAGACCAGAATCCAAAATCCCTACCCTGTAGTTAGGAATTAGTTCTGTAAAATCATACCAAGGGATTTGGTCAAGTTTTTGTACAAGTTTGTGAACTGACTTTCTGTGGATGATAAACTATTTCATTCCAATGAACCAAGAAACAAGATGGCGAGCCACCCAATATGAAGAACCGGCGCGGGAACAAAATGTGTAATGACGCAGAGGATTTAATACGGTTGGATGTATAAGTTTATTTTCTTTCGAAGAATCTGAATTTGATTTTCTGCAAGAACTGATTATTTTTGCAAAGACTTTGATAAGTTACTGAATGAGATTTATTTTGTTTAAAAGTTGTGATGTTGGAGAATTGTCGTGAAAGGAGTTAAACTGTATATGTAATTTTTGAATCTGAATTTAAACTTGTAGATATACTGCCTGAAACTGAAACTGAACTATAATACTTGAGAATAAGAATTATATTTGGTTTTCTAACTAACTAGGGATAAGTAAAAAGGAAAGTTTAGTCTGTAAACTTTTAACTAGGGAATAACACTAGATCTAATTAGTTAGTTAGATTAGAGTAATAAAGAATTTCATTGATTCTAATTAAAAAGGAATTTGTTGTGGTTTGATATCTAAGATTTGGAACCAAAACAGAATGTTGGAATTTGGAATTGTTCTTGCTCATGGAAATATTTTGTACATATTGTTTTTTTCTTATAAACAAAACATTATTTCCAGAAGTGTGTGGTTTCTATTCACTGCCTCCTTCCAATACCCAGAATCTTCTGATGGCCTATTAGCACCTAGTGTAATTTGATTTTCTCAAAAGAGTGCAATAACTAGTCACACGTGATAAGACTGGTTGGTGCTACACAAGTGTTACAGAAATGTATACAATATACATCCTGAAATTACTAATAAATTAAGCAACCTCCTGCTCCGCAGACAAGTCAACAGACACCGCTCACTTTTTAAGACTGGCATGTAAACTTTGCAAGGAACTGCCTCCAACACTCTCTATAGTTGTACTCAGGAACACAAACAGCATCCTTAGGCAGAGGTACAGTTCAATGATCAGTCAGAAATAATAACTGGCACTCCACTCATAGATATAGGCCAGTCTGCAAAAGTTTACTGGAATACTTTACTTTTATATCAGATTTCCAGCATTCACAGTGTTTTAGCTTTGTTGCAATAGAGTGTTCTGTAATGCTGACAAAGTGATTTAACATCATAAGAAATAGTACTAAATTGACAGAAAACCACCAAGTAATCCTTTTGATATTTGTAACTTAATGCACTTCAAGGAATCTTCCCTTTTTGTAAGCAATGCTTCAGGGAAACAAATGATAAAATATCTCTGTTCCTGTGCTGCTAGATACAAAAGCATTTTTCATAATTTTAAGAATATAAGGAAGAAAAGCAGGAGTAGGCCTGTTCAATCATTTATCTCACTGAACCATCTATCTCACTGAACTATCCCCATATCCTCTGACTCCGATAATATCTCTGTTTTGATTAAACTTAGTGATTTTGTCTCAGTAATCCTCGGGGTCATTCCCAAGATTTACCGCTCTCTATGTGAAGAAGTACGTCCTCAACTCAATCTTAAACCGCTTTCCCCCTTTCTTAGCATGCAGTTAATACTTCTAGAAATTTGTGGAGAATTTATGTAACATGTAGAAAAGATGAGCAAATCACAACGCAAATTTACATGTTACACTGCAGTGTGGCTGTGATACATCTCTGCTGCCCTCTACTGTATTATTAACAGCAGGACTATCAGCTTTGAGGTCGAGATAACTTGTTGCCAATTGCCCTCCAAAAAGTAGGTGTTGCACAAATGAAAATCATGATAACACAAAGTTAATAGATTTTGCACATGGTTTTTAGTGAATTATACTAAACCTTCATAAGATGAGGTTCTGGTGGTGTGTGAATGACATGTACATTGTGTAGGCAGAAGAGATTAGTTTGGTTGTTCATTTGATTAATAATTTAATTGGTTTGGCACAACATTCTGCTCTGAAGGGCCTGTTCGGTGCTGTACTGTTTTATTTTCTATGTTCCTATAATTGATAATTTTTTCTTTTGTCTAGCTTTCCTAAATTACGTCTGCACTTGTGTAACTCTTGAAATTTATTTGTGATGATATTTTCACACCATTAGTCTGAATCCATAACTTGTGGTGTTTTCTCAGTAAAAGATGACATTCTATAAAGTTGCAGGCTCGAACTGCATGTTAGTTAAAGGGTCAGTTATATCTCTCCTACAGAGATAGGTAGAGACCAGAAAAATTCTCTGTGAAGAAAATCCTTAGGTAAACTAACTAACCCAAATTGGGATTCAAATCATTAACCCCCCTCTCCTCCTCCCCCACCACCAACCTCTTTCAAGTGCTTTCAGAATTTTCCTTTCAGAATTTGGTGGTTAGCAATACCAGAAAATAGTCTGGAAAGAAAGGAGAATGTCATTTTCAGAAATTTGTGAAGAAAGACATTTGACAAAAAAGGTGGGACTAAAATAGCAGCAAGTTACTAGTGAGGTGCCTGTAAGGACATATGTGTCATCAATGAATGCCTGAACTTTTGGGGGCCGCACAATCCTATTCCAGCTCTGAATACAGAAGTCTCATTAATTGTGAGAAATTTTAGATAGGCACTTAAATTGGCAAGGCACAGAAGGATACAGAACTAATGCAAGAAAATGGGACCAATGTTGACAAGGTTAAAGACCAGCCTGGATGTGATGACAAAAGGGTCTGCTTCTGTGCTCTACAACTCTATGACTTATGACTCCCACTGAAAGTAAAAGAAAACTAAGCATTGCTTCTTCAGCTATACTTGAATTCTGTAAAGCAGATATGTAATAATATTACATTTGAAGCAAGTTTATAAGATAATGTGAATAAAAGGAACTACAGATGCTAGAAATTTGAGATAAAAGTAAAACATGCTGAAAACACTCAGTATGTCAGGCACCAACTGCGAATAGAAAAACTGAGTGAATGTTTCAGATTGAAGACACTTTGTCAGAACTAGGAAAGAGACAAAGCAACTTATTTTTAGGTTCCCTTGAAAGTTGGGGGGTGGAGAGACTAGAGCAAAAGGAATTCCTCTGATATGGTGAGATCATGGTCTACGCAGAGATACACTGTAGAGTTCAATGGATTAATGAGGGTGAGGAAAAGAAAAAAATGAAGAAAAGCTAAAAATGGGGAAATGTAGAACATAAGCAATGAAAAATTAAATTATTCAGGGCATTAAGCTGTGAGTTCAGAAAGACAGGCAGAAACTCAGCTAGAGAGCAAAGAACAGTTTCTTAAAGAGTGGCATTCCAGAACCCACTCTATCGAGCCTTGTCAGGATTTTTTTCATGCTTCAAAGTGATCACCTCCAAGCACTCTATAAATGCAGTCTGCTTAATTCTACTTTATGTGAATCAGTCTGCTAAATCTTCATTTTCTCTGTCACAAGTGCATTCTCTCCTAGGTAAGGAAACCGGAAGTACACACAAAATTCCTGGTGCAGCCTCACCAGAGCCCAATATAATTACACCCAAATCCTCTTGTAAAGGAAATCAACGTACAATTTGTTATACATTTACCATTTCAGTAATATTGTAAATACATTGTTTGATTAAGATTTCTTGTTTATCTTAATAATTCATTATGGGTTATATGTAAAGTACGTAATTAGCACACATCATCACACCACCATGTCATATGTGCTTCCCTCACATAAGTAAAGAAATGCAACATACCCATTCACCACGTCTCCCCTTGTTTTCCTTTCAATTAGTTTTATGTTTTGCAGTTACAAAACATAACAGTGGTGACAAGGGAGGGATTGGAAAAATCAATCACATAAAATAGTAGAATCACAAACATGAGAAAATCTGCAGATGCTGGAAATTCAAGCAAAACACACAAAATGGTGGAGGAAGTCAGTAGACCAGGCAGCATCTATGGAAAAGAGTAAATCGTCAAGGTTTCAGGATGAGACCCTTCATCAGGACAGAAAATAAATGATGAAAGGTCAGAGTAAGAGGGTGGGAGGAAAGGAGGAGGAAGTATGAGGTAGTAGGTGATAAGTGAAACTGGGGAGAGGGAGGAATGAAGTTAAGAGCTGGAAAATGATTGGCGAAACAGATAAAGGGCTGGAGAAAGGGGAATCTGATAGGGGAGGGCAGGAAACCATGGATGAAAGGGAAGGGGAGGAGCATCAGAGGGAGGTGATGGACAGGTAAGGAAATAAGGTGTGAAAGGGAAACGGGAATGGGGAATGGTGACGAGGGGTGGGGGGGGTAATTGTTGGAAGTTCAAGAAATCAATGTTCATAGTATCTTGAGTGGCACCTCATAAAATACTTTCTGAAAATCCAGATGGATCACAATTGTAGGCTCCCTTTTTTCTGCAGGCTGCAAACTAAGAAAAAAAACAGATTTTTAACATGCTTTCCCTCTCATAATTCAAGCTGAATCTACCCAGCTCTATTGTTATTATCAAAATGCACTGTTTCCACTTTTTAAATAATATGTTTGAATATTTTACTTGCTATTGTTATTAAGTCAATAAGTGGAGTGGCTGTTATGTGAGTGGCCATTATTGGAGTGGACAGTGGCTGACGGGGAAATTAAAGCTAATGTAAAAGCAAAACAGAGGGCATACAACAAAACAAAAATTAATGGGAAGACAGAAGATTGGGAAGCTTTTAAAAACCTACATAGAGCAACTAAAAGAGTCACTAGGAGGGAAAAAATGAAAATGAAAGCAAGCTAGCAAACAATATCAAAGTGAAATAGTAAAAGCTTTTTCAAGTATTTAAAAAATAAAAGAGAGGTGAGAGTGGATTTAGGACCAATTACTAGAAAATGAGGCCGGAGAAATAATAATGGGGACCAAGGAGATGGCAGATGAACTAAATGAGTATTTTGCATTAGTCTTCACTGCAGAAGACACCAGCAGTGTGCCAGATGTTGAAGGGTGTGAGGGAAGACAAATGAGTGCAGTTACTATTGCAAGGGAGAAGATGCTCAAAAAGCTGAAAGATCCAAGGGTACATAAGTGACCAGGCCAGATGAACTGCACCCTAGCATTCTGAAAGAGGTAGCAGTAGAGATTGTGGAAGCATTAGCAATGACCTTTCAAAAATCATTGGACTCTGGCATGGTGCCAGAGGACTGGAAAATTGCAAATGTCCCTCCACTCTTTAAGAAAGGAGGAAGGCAGCAGAAAGGAAATTATAAACCAATTAGCCAGACCTCAGTGGTTAGGAAGATGTTAGAGTCAGTCGTTAAGGTGTTATGGTGTACTTGGTGACACAGGACAAGATAGGACAAAGTCAGCATGGTTTCCTTAAGGGAAAACCTTGCCTGACAAACTTGTTGGAAGTCTTTGAGGAGATTACAATAGGATAGATAAAGGGGATGCAGTGGATGTTGTATATTTGGACTTTTAGAAGGCCTTTGACAAGATGCCACACATGAAGCTGCTTCCCATGTTAAGAGCCCACGGAATTACAGGAAAGTTACTGGCATGGTTATGGCATTGGCTGATTGGTAGGAGGCAGTGATTGGGAATAAAAGGATCCTTTTCTGGTTGATGCCAGTGACTAGTGGTGTTCTGCAAGGGTCGGTGTTGAGACCACATCTTTTTATGCTGTATTTCAATGATTTAGAAATGGAATAGATGGCTTTGTTGCCAAGTTTGCATATGATACAAAAATTGGTGGAGGGGCAGGTAGTGTTGAGGAAAAAGTAGGCTGCAGAAGTACTTAGACAGATTAGGAGAATGGGCAAGAAAGTGGCAAATGAAATACCATACTGGAAAATGCATGGTCATTCTAAATGGGGAGAATTTCCAAAACTCTGAGATGCAAATGGACTGGGAGTCCTTGTGCAGAACAACTTAAAGGTTGACTTGCAGGCAGAGTCAGTGGTGAGGAAGGCAAATGCCAAGTTAGCATCCATTTCAAGAGGTCTAGAATACAAGAGGGATGTGACGCTGAGGCTTGAAAAGGCACTGGTGAGGCCTCATCCTGAGCATTATGAACAGTTTTAGTCTCCTCATCTAAGAAAAGATGTGCTGGCATTGGAGAGAGTTCAGAGCAGGTTCACAAGGATGATTCCAGGAACGAAAGGGTTATCATATGAGGAACGTTTGATAGCTCTGGGTCTATACTCACTGAAATTTAGAAGGATGAGGGGGGGATCTCATTGAAATGTTTCAAATGTTTAAAGGCCTAGGCAGGGTAGATGTGGAAAGGATGTTTCCCATAGTGGAGGAGTCTTGGCCAAGAGGGGACAGCCTCGGGATAAAGGGGCGTCCATTTAAAACAGAGATGCAGAGAAATTTCTTTAGCCAGAGGGTGGTGTACTTGTGGAATTTATTACCACATGTGCTGCGGAACCCAGGTCGTTAGGTGTATTTAAGGCAGAGATTGATATGTTCTTGATAGGACACGGCATCAAAAGTTATGGGGAGAAGGCTGGAGAGTGGGGCTAAGGAGGGGGAGAAAAGGATTTGTCATGATTAAATGGCAGAGCAGACTCGATGGGCCAAATGGTCTAATTCTGCTCCTATGTTTTATGGTCTTATGAACAGTGTTGGAGTGGAGAGCTTGAAGCTTTTGCTCAAGAGGCTTCAGCAAGAAGAGGTGGATCCTATAGATATCCAATCACATACAAGAGAAAATCTGCAGATGCTGGAAATCCAAGCAACACACACAAAATGCTGGAGGAATTTAGCAGGGCAGGTAGCATCAATGGAAACGAGTACAGTCAACGTTTCAGGCTGAGGTCCTTCCGCAGGATGAAGGATCTCCTCTTGCAGGATGTCAGAAGACAGACAGACCTTCACTGTCCCCGATGACTACGACTGCAAGAAGTGCATGTGTAGGGTAACGCAGTTGGGAGAAATGTACATAATTCACAACCACAGAATTTGAGTTGGGATTTCACATGAAGAGGCTGGTCTGACACGATGATGCTAGTACAAAAGAGTTTTAGTGCACTTTTGTGTGTAGGTTTTGGGGCTCAATAAAATATGTTATGGGTTTCATTAAACATAAAGTGCCCCACTTTGTTTTATTTGTGAAAACTTACATTGGTGACCCCAATGCTCTAGGAAGCTTCCAGCGTTATTGAACATGTTGGCCAATGCAGTCACTTTGAAACTGCCAGAGTTTTGGAAACAAAATGCCATAACTTTGCTTGTACAAGTTGAGCCACAGTTTGGTCTGCAAGAAATCTCTGCTGACAACACCAAATTCTACGACGTGGTAGTGTCAGTCAGCAACTCCACGGCTGCAAGTGTGGTGAGTTTGCTTGAACACCCACCTGAACATGATAAATACTTATCACTGAAAACTCATCTTTTACAAACGTTTGGACTGTTAGAGTCTGAGCACACCAGATAGTTGCTTTCATTAACCCCATCTCGGTAATGGTTGGGCTTCGGAGCTAATGGACCACGTGCTGTCTCTCCGGGGAAATCACCACCCTTGCTTTATTTTTAAAGAACTCTTCATGCAGCAAGCTTGCACAGCTCTCGCTAATGCAACTGTGATGGACTATAGGGAGCGTGCAAAAATGGCTGATGGTCCACACTCAGCCAGGCAGCAATGCATCATACCTCTTCCTTTCTCCACCTCAATAATCCCGGCCAGCAAAGCACTCAATGTAAGGCCTGTGAAACAGATGACACTGGGCCTGTGCTTTTACCATGCTCGCTTTGGTAGGAACACTAGGAAGTGACAACCACCTTGCGGCTTCGACAGTGCCATCAGAGATCTGTGAACACCGTGGGTTCCTACTACTGTTCATTACTGACACCATTGCAGGGCAACGCTTTCTGTATGACATGGGTGCTCAAGTGAGTATGGTGCCAGCATTGCCAATTGATGAGAAGGTAAAGAGCGATGAAACCTTGCTGGTGGCCACCAACAACAGCAAGTTCCAGACTTATGGGTCATGACGGATGACAGTCTGTTTCAGTGGGTGACGTTACACATGGGACTTCATTCTGGCTAAAGTGGCTGGACCTCTGCTCGGTGCAGATTTCCTATGTGCCCAAGGACCGTAATTCGATCTTAAGAACTGCTAGCTTGGTCGTTACATTGCTCCTTCAGTAAGTTCCCCACACCGACTCTGCTAACCCTATTCTGCACTGCATGTGAGTTTACTCAATTGCCGGGCAAAATCCCAGACTTCTCCAAGCCTATATTCTCTACAACAGTCACAAAACATGGGGTCGAGCATCACATTTCCACAACTATCCCACTAGTCCATGCCTGCAGGCATAGACTGGACCCAGAAAAGCTTGCAATTGTGAGGGCCGAATTTGTCAACATGGAAGGATTCAGAACTGTATGCTGGTCAAATAGCCTCTGGACTTCACTCCTTCATATGGTCCCTAAGTCTGATGGTGGTTGCTGCCCATGTGATAATTATCGCATCCTAACGAGGCCATCACCCCCATTCATTACCTGGTCCCACACATTAAAGGCTCTTCAGCACGTTTCGCTAGAAAGTTAATTTTTTCCAAAGTTGATCTAGTTAGGGGCTACCATCAGGTGCCTGTGTGCTTGGAGGATATTCCCAAAACAGCTGTGATAGTCCCATTTGGACTTTTTAAGTTTCTGCACATGCTGTTTGGGCTGAAAAATGCAGCACAGACCTTCCAATGGCTGATGACTCTGTATTAAAAGTTTTTTTTTTGTTCACTCGGACAACCTACTTGTCGGCAGTGCATCTAAGTCCGAACACGATTTTCATTTCTGCTCACTTTTCGAGCGTTTAAGCCAAGATAGGTTGATTATTAACCTTGTTAAGTGCCAGTTGGGTTGTCAACCATTGACTTTCTCGGAAATCACATCTCCAAAGAAGGCGTGAAACCCCTTCCATCAAAAAAGCTGCTATTATGGATTTCCCACCGCCTGCACTGCAAAGAACTGCAGGAATTTTTAGGTATGATAAATTTCTATCATCGCTTCATTCCACAGGCCACAGAACTTATGCCCCCCCCTGTCTCTCTTCGGCTGTCCATCGATTTTCGATGATGACTGAGGCCTGGGCAAGGTTGTATGGAAGACCAGCAGTTGCCCATGCTGCAAGTCTCCCCTCTCCACACCACCGATGTTGTCCAAGGGAAAGGCACTAGGACCCATACAGCTTGGCACTGGTGTCGTCGCAGAGCAATGTGTGATTAAGTGCCTTGCTCAAGGACACAACACGCTGCCTCAGCTGAGGCTCGAACTAGCGACCTTCAGATCACTAGATCAATGCCTTAACCACTTGGCCACACGCTACACACCCTCCCCCTGTATAGTGCGCTTAAAAGGCAATATCCCTCATTAAGTGCTTGACTGGTCAGCAGACATGACCAGGGCATTTGACAATACAAAACGAGCTCCTTCTAACATGATCCTACTAATACACCAGCTCCCCATTGCACCCATAGCCAATACTACTGACGGCTCAGACTATGCCATGGGTACTGTGCACGAACAATTGGTGTGAAGCACGTAGCAGCTGCTCGATTTCTTCAGCCAGCAGCTTTGTCTACCCGAAAGGAAGTATAGCACGTTTAATCGTGAGCTTTTGATCTCTATCTGGCTGTCTGCCACTTTAATTCTCTTCTAGGGGTTGCCATCTCACACCATTCATTGACCACAAACCCTTTGTGCACGTGATGGCCAAAATATCAGATCCTTGGTCTGCATAGTAGCAATGCTACCTGGCCTACATATCGGACCACAACTAATATACAGCATATCAAAGGGAAAAATAATGCTGTGGCTGATTGCCTTTCACGGCCAGCCATTGAGGCCCATACACATAGGGATTAACTATGCCATATGGCAGCCAACCAAGTTACTGACCCAGAGGTCTAGGCTTACCGAACAGCAGTCACGGGCCTATGGTTGGCTGACATTAAATTTGAGGAAGCTGGGGTTTCTTTTCTGTGCAATGTCTCAACCTGTTGTCCTATCCACTTAGTGCCCACAAACTGGAGACATTCTGTTTTTGACTCCACACATGACCTCGCACATCTGGTTGGAAGGCCTCACAGAATCTGGATGCATTAAAGTTTGTTTGTCACGGCCTCAGAAAGGACGTGCATGATTGGACTGCAGCCTGTATGGAGTGCCAGCAGGCAAAAACTAATCATGTTTAGGTGCCACTGGCACCTTTTGGGGTTCCTGAGCGATGGTTTGACCATGTCAATATGGACCTTCTTGGTGCTCCTCCTCCACCCCAGCCCCCGAGGTTTCATGCACCTTCTTACCGTACAGCAAGGTGGCCAGAGGTCATCCCTCCAGCATCGACATCTGCTACAGACATGGTTCGAGCATTCACCAGCACCTGGGTTGCTCAGTTTGGCACCCCATCTGATATTTCCTGGTCCCCTATTCATTTCAGACTTGGAGGATGCAATGACCCAGAACCTCAGTGTAGGCTACATCACACCACAGCGTAACACCCACAGTCCAATGGCCTATGCAGGCAATTTCTCAGCTCCTTAAAGGCTGGTCTGAGGCTTCCCAGATGGACGAGTGTGAGCATGATCATCTCCCATGGGTCCTGCTGGGGATCAGACCAGCTCTAGAAGAGCATTTGCGGAGTTGTTGTATGGGCAACCATACTGAGTACCAGGTAATTTCATTCCTGATGCCACAACCGCCTGGTCAGCCTCTCAGCAGCATTCCACCCTCCTCAGCAAATTCAATTCCTTCTCACCTATTCCCACTTCCCAACATGGCATACAGCAGTGGTCCCCAACCACCAGGCCATGAGGAAACGATACGATTTGGCGATAGGAGTCAGCTGCACCTTTCCTCATTCCCTGTCACGTACTGTTGAGCCATTACGCATGCAAGGTCATTACCCGCGCGTCATCCATGTCAGCGCGGGAAGGAGATCAACTCCTCGAGCTTACAAATGACGCCAGGCTGAAAAGTATGTTTGACATAACATCTCTGCTAGCATTCTGGATCAAAGTCAAGGCTAAATATCCTGAGATAGCCATGAAAGCACTGAAAACGTTGCTTCCATTTCCAACATATCTCTGCAATGAATGCAACGAAAACTAAATTGCGGAATAAACTGGACATAAGGAAACCCCTTGGGTATCGCTGTCTCCTATCACCCCTCGATGGCATTGTCTTGTTCCAGGGAAACAAGCCCAGGGCTCCCACTGATTCAGCAATATTAGTGTGTTACAATGATTTTATATGTTCATACGGGGAAAATATATGTGCTGTGTGTTTCATATCCAAACGTTACTTATAATGTTATGATGCTATTGACTTATAAGTGACTTATATAACCATATAACCATATAACAATTACAGCGCAGAAACAGGCCATCTTTGCCCTTCTAGTCCGTGTCAAACGCTACTCTCACCTAGTCCCACTGACCTGCACTCAGCCCATAACCTTTCCTTTCCTTTCCAGAATTCCTTTCCTGTCCATATACCTATCCAATTTTTCGTTAAATGATAATATCGAACCTCCCTCTACCACTTCTACTGGAAGTTCGTTCAACACTTACTTCAAGTTCCCCTGTCCTCCCCTGATAATTGACTTAACACTATATTCATGCGAGGAAAATATTCGCTGTATGTTTAATATTAAATTAGTTAGATAAACCCTTTTAGAAACAAAATTGAGTGTATTAGCCACTTATCACCTATATTCCAGTCGTGATTAATTCTGTTGGGGGGATCCTCTGCAGAATAACGTAATTGGGAGAAATGTACATAATTCACAACTATCGACAATGAGTTGTGATTTCACTTTAAGAGGTTTTGGGGTTCAATAAAATATGTTACAGGTTTCATTGAACATAAAACGCCTTATTTTGTTTTATTTGTGAAAACCTTTCCATGCAGTTGCAGTTTCCTACAGACCACATGGAGAACTGGAGCTGGAGCTGGATAAACACCTGATTATTTGGCAGGTTGAAGAGTTGATAGACAGGTGATACAGGGTTACACCTAAGGTGCAGGACACAGGTGATTGTTGGGGGTGGGGTGAAAGAGGATAAGCAGCCTGTGCCAGGTATCCCTGTCATTGATCCCCTCTACAACAAGTATAGCACTTTGGAAACTGTTGGGGGTGGGGGTCATAACCTGGCAGAGGAAAGCCACAGTTCCATTGTTTTAGACATGACAGAGTGATTGGGATTGAAGAGAGGGAGATGGCATTACTAGTCATGGAAAATATCACGGCAGTGATCAGACAGGACAAACTGGAGAGCTTATCTACTGAGACTATGTGAGAGGAAATGAGGAATAAGGAAGGATTGACTATGTTAATGGAATTATATTATGGACCATTCAACAGTCTGCAGGATTTAGACGCGCAAGTTTTCAGAAAGATTGCAAACAATTGCAAGAAACATAAGGTTGTTATAGCAGGTGATTTTAACTGTCCATATATTGACTAGACCTTCCAACCTGTAACAGGGCTGGATGGCATGTGGCCTGTAATATGTGTTCAAGAAAGTTTCCTTAATCAGTACACAGAGGTCCCAACTGGAGAGAGTGCAATGCTAGATCTCCTATTAGCGCAAATGACAAATATTGTGGAGGAGAACACTTGAATCTAGTGATAATAATGCCATTAGTTTAAAGGTAAATATAGAGAAGGATAGAACTCATCATCAGATCGAGATTCCACATTGGAGAATGGCCATTCTTGATGGTATTTGAAAGGATCTGGCAAGTCTAGATTAGGACAAGTTGTTTTCTGGCAAAAGTGTACTTGGTAAGTGGGAGGCCTTCAAAAGTGAAATTTTGAGAGTACAGAGCTTATACGTTCCTGTCAGAATAAAAGATAAGGATAACAGGTTTAAGAAACCTTTGTTTTCAATAGATATTGAGGCCTTCGTTAAGAAAAAGAGGGAGTTGCATAGCAGGTATAGGCAGGTAGGAATAACTCAGGTACTTGAGGAGTATAAGAAATCCAAGGGAATACTTAGGAAGGGAATTAGGAGGTCTAAAAGAAGGTATGAGATTGCTCTAGCAGACAAGGTGCAAGAGAATCCTAAAGGCTTCTAAAGTCAAAGTCAAAGTAAAATTTATTATCAGAGTACATGCATGTCACCACATACAACCCTCAGATTCTTTTTCAGCGGGCATACTTAGCAAATTTATAGAACAGTAACTAAACTGTAAACATCAGGAAATGTTAACCGTAAACAAACCATGCAAATGCGGATATAAACAAATAGCAATAAATAATGAACATGAAATAACAAGATAACAGAGTCCTTAGATGAGCGTAGCTATCCCCTTTTGTTCAAGAGCCCAATGGTTGAGGGCTAGTTACTGTTCTTGAACCTGGTGGTGTGAGTCCTGATGTACTTGTACCCTCTACCTGATGACAGCAGCCAGAAAAGAGCATGAGCTGGGTGGTGAGGATCTTTGATGACTGATGCTGCTTTGATGACTAGATGTGCTCAATGCTTGGGAGGGCTTTACCGGTGATGTACTGGGCCAAATCCATTACTTTTGTGGGATTTTCTGCTCAAAGGCACTGGTGTTCCTGTATCAGACCATAATGCAGCCAGTCAGCACGCTTTCCACATATCTATAGAAGTTTACCAAGGTTTTCGATGACATGCCAAACTTCTGCAGACTCCTGAGGAAGTAGAGGCACTGTCGTGCTTTCTTCACAATAATATTTATATTATGCATCCAGGACATGTTCTCTGAGATACCGACACCCAGGAATTTAAGGTTACTGACCCTCTCCACCTCTGATCCTCCAAAAATTACTGGTTCATGAACCTTTGGTTTCCCTCTGCTGAAGACTACAATCAGTTCCTTGATCTTATTGACACTGAGTGAGAGGTTTTTGTTATTATACCATTCAGCCAAGTTTTCAGTCTCCCTCTGATACAGCCCACAAACTTGTATATGGTGTTGGAGCTGTACTTAGCCACAGGGTTACAGGTGTAAAGCAAGCTGAGCCGGGGGATGAGTACACATCCTGCAGTGCTCCTGTGCTGATGGGGATTGTGGAGAAAATGTATTTGCCGATTCGAACTGACTGGGGTCTTCAAGTGAGGAAATGCAGGATCCAATTGCACAAGGAAGCATTGAGGGCATAATCCATAAGTGGAGCCAAAAGAGATGGGGGAGATCTTAAATGAATTTTTTGCATCTGTCTTACTCACAAGACAGACACAGAATATACAGAAGTGAGGCAAAGCAGCAGTGAGGTCATGGACCATATACAAATTACAAAAGAGGTGTTTGCTGTCTTGAGTCAAAATCAGGTGGATAGATACCCAGGACCTGACAAGGTGTTCCTTCAGATCCTGTGGGAGGCTAGTGCAGAAATTGTAGGGGCCCTAGCAGAGATATTTTTAATGTTCTTAGCAATGGGTGAGGAGCCAGAGGATTGGAATGTTACTGTTTGAGAAAAGCTCTAAGAATAAACCATGAAATTATAAGCCAGTGAGTGCGACATCTGTAGTAGGTACAGTAAGTTACTGGAAGGTATTCTAAGTGACTGGATATGTAATTAAGTTGGACCGATTATGGATCATCAACATGGCTTTGTGCATGGTAGGTCATGTCTAAACAATCTTATAGAGTTTTTTGGGAAGTTACCAGGAGAGTTGATGAAGGCAAACAGTGGATATGTCTACATAGACTTTAGCAAGGCCTTTAAAAAAGTCCCACATGGAAGGTTAGTCAAGAAGGTTCAGTCACTTGGCATTTAAGGTAAGGTAGTAAATTGGATTAGAACTTGGCTTCGCAGAAGAAGCCAGAGAATGGTTGTAGATGATTGGCTCTCTGATTGGAAGCCTGTGACTAGTGGTGTGCCGCAGGGATTAGTGCTGGGTCCATTGTTGTTTGTAATCTATATCAATGATCTGGATGATAATGTGGTAAACTAGATCAACAAATTTGCAGATGACACCAAGATTGGGGTTTAATGGATAGCGAGGAAGACTATCAAAGTTTGCAGCGGGATCTGGGCCAGCTGAAAAATTGGCTGAAAAATAGCAGATAGAATTTAATGCAGACAAGTGTAAGGTGTTGACAAACCAGGGTAGGACTTGCACAGTGAATGGTTGGGCACGCGGAGTGTGGTACAACAGAGGGATCCAAGGATACAGATCCATGGAAGTGGTGACACGGGTAGATACAATGCCTATAAAAAGTACTCAGCCCTCTTGGAAGTTTTCACGTTTTATTATTTTACAACATTGAATCTCAATGGATTTAATTTGGCTTTTTTGACAGATCAACAGAAAAAGACTCTTTTATGTCAAAGTGAAAACATATCTCTACAAATTCATGTAAATTAATTACAAACACAAAATAATTATTTGCATAAGTAATCACCCCACCCCCTTTAAAATAACACACCAAATCATCACTGGTGCAGCCAATTGTTTTTTAGAAGTTACATAATTAGTTAAATGGAGATCTCTGTCTGCAGTCAAAGTGTTTCAATTGATTGTAGTAAAAATGCCCGTGTATCTGAAAGGTCCAATTGCTGGTGAGTCAGTATCCTGGCAAAAACTGCACCTTAAGGACAAAAGACCATTCCAAGCAACTCTGCGAAAAGGTTATTGAAAAGCACAAGTCAGGAGATGGCTACAAGAAAATTTCCAATCACTGAATATCCCTTGGAGTACAGTTAAGTCAATCATCAAGAAATGGAAAGAGTATGGCACAGCTGTAAATCTGCCTAGAGCAGGCCGTCCTCAAAAACTGAGTGACCATGCAAGAAGGAGACTAGTGAGGGAGGGCACCAAGAGACCAATGACAACTCTGGAGGAGTTATAAGCTTCAGTGGCTAAAACGGGAGAGACTGTTGTAAGGGGTTTCTTCTTTTATGTTACTGCGAAGGCTAACAAAATGGCTTCTTTGTTATGTTATAATTAAAATGGCTTTTCTGTAATAATAACTGTGATGTAAAGAGTTCTCTCTCTTTTTGCTTGTTTAGGTTATATTATTGATAAGAGAGAGAACAAACCAATCGGGATAGATGTTATTCTTTCCTATGTGTCTGTAAGCTATTGTTTTTCACGGGCTTTAGGGCAGAAGGCGCGATGGGGACAGGGAGAGGAGACGTGATGCTGTAAGCTGGGTGGTGGAACTGACCCCGAGCAGGAGTCCGAGGCCCAGGGTCTTCGGCGAGGAGAGGAGACGAAGACAGACTCGTGTGGAGCATCTGGTCGACCTCCGTGGTTGGTCCCAGGCGGCAGGTCGATGGGGTCGGAGGGGATTGAATGGTGGAAAGGAGACTCTGTTAATTGAGCTCCACCTGTTGTGCACGAAGTGATTGAACTTTGATAAGTTTGGCGCCTTTTACTTTCCTTTTATATTTTATCTCTATTAATTACATAGTTCCAGTAAGATCTATAAAGTGTTATCATTTAATCGCATACAATGTATTGTCTGTTCTTTGGCGGGGTGGGATACATCACACAGCATCCACACAAACTTGATTACCCAGTTTGGTGGGGTTGAAGGCTGCTCCCCCTAGACGGAAGGGAGCTGAGCAAGCCTGAGGCTTACCGGGAGCTACACTGTACATACAACTGTTGCCCAGGTGCTTCACCAGTCACAGCTTTAAAGGGAAAAGCCACTGTTAAAAAAATTCACATGAAATCTCAGCTAGAGTTTCTCAGAAGGCACGTGGGAGATTCTGAAGTGAGCTGAAAGACAGTTCTGTAGTCTGATGCATCCAAAATTGAGCATTTTGGCCATCATACTATGTTTGGCATAAGCTGAACACTACACATCAACAAAAACACACCATCCCTACTGTGAAGCATGGTGGTGGCTGCATCATGCTATGGGGATGCTTCACTGCAGCAGGCCCTGGAAGGCTTGTGAAGGTAGAGGGTAAAATGAGGGTCAGTAAGACAAAAGAGCTGATTGTGGGCTTCAGGAATGGTAAGGTGAAAGAACACTTACCAATCCTCATAGATGGGTCAGAAGAGGAGAGAGTGAGCAGTTTCAAGTTTCTGGCTGTCAAGATTTCTGATGACCTAACATGGTCGGAACATATTGAACTAGCTACAAAGAAGGCAAGACAGCGTCTATACTTTATTAACAGTTTGAAGAGATTTGGTATGTCAACAAAAACACTCAAGAACTTCTATAGATGTATGTGTACTGTGGAGAGCATTCTGACAGGCTGCATCACTGTCTGGTATGGAGGAACTACTGCAAAGAACCGAAAGAAGTTGCAGAGGGTTGTAAATTTAGTCGGCTACATCTTGGGTACTAGCCTAAAAAGTACCCAGGACATCTTCAAGGAGTGGTGTCTCAGAAAGGCAGCATCTATTATTACCTCCAGCACGCAGGGCATGCCCTTTTTTCACTGTTACCATCAGGTAGGAGGTACAGAAGCCTGAAGGCACACACACAACGATTCAGGAACAGCTTCTTCCCCTCTGCCATCCAATTCCTAAATAGATATTGAACCCTTGAACACTACCTCACTTTTTTAATATATTATATAATTATTTCTGTTTTACATGATTTTAATCTATTCAGTATACGTATACAGTACTGTAATTGATTTACCTATTTATTTATTTAATTATTTAATTATTTATTCTGCTTCTTCTTCTTCTTCTATACTATGTATTGCATTGAACTGATGCTGCAAGTTAACAAATTTCACAACACATGCCAGTGATAATAAACCTGATTCCGATTCTGATTCTGAATGCAACAAAATACAGGGAAATGCTGGAGGAAAAACTGATGCAGTCTGCAAGAGTACTGCAACTTGGGAGAAGATTTGTTTTCCAGCAAGACAATGACCCCCAAGCATAAAGCCAATCTGTACAGGAATGGCTTAAAAACAACAAAGTTAATGTCCTGGAGTGGCTAAGTCCGAGTCCAGACCTCAATCCAATTGAGAATTAGTGGCTGGACTTAAAAAGAGCTGTCCACTCACGATCCCCTTGCAATCTGGCAGAACTTGAGCGGTTTTGTAAAGAAAAATGGGGAAAAATTGCAGTGTCCAGATGTGCAAAGCTGTTAGAGAGCAATCCGTACAGACTCAAGGCTGTAATTGCAGCCAAAGGTACTTCTAAATACTGACCTGAAGGGGGTGGATACTTATGCAATCAATTATTTTGTGTTTTATATTTGTAATAAATTTAGACCAATTTGTAGAAATTTGTTTTCACTTTACCATGAAAGAGTTTTTTTCCAAATTAAATTCACTGTGATTCAATGTTGTAACACAATAAGACATGAAAACTTCCAAGGGGGTGAATACTTTTTATAGACACTGTAGGATCATAAAGAAAGCCTTTGACTCATTGTCCTTCGTAAATCAAGGTACCAAGTACAGGAGTTGGGATGTAATGTTGCAGTTGGTTATTACATTGCTAAGGCCCATTTGGAGTATTGTGTGTAGTTTTGGTCACCTAACTATGGGAAAGATGTCAATAAAAGCATGTAGAGAAAATGTACAGGATCTGAGGTATAAGGAAAGGTTGAATAGATTAGAAATTTATTCCCTAGAGTGTAGCAGAATGAGGGGTAGATTGAGGGAATGAGAGTTGAAGGTGGGGGTGAGGTGAAGAGTGGTCGGAGATGGGGAGTGAAGGAGAGATCTGAAGTGTGGGGAAGAGCGATGAGGGAGTGTGTAAGGAGAGAGAGAGAGGCTGTGGAGTGAGGGGAGAGGAGGTGGAAAAGAGTTGGTTGATGAGGGTTGGGGAATATTTGGGGAATGAGTGAGAGAAATGGAGGTAGTGGTGAGGGGGAGAATTGAATTTTGTTTAAATAACAAACAATTACATGCATTTTTGAGGAAAGACAAAATTTACAGAAGAAATGAATAGCAAAGAGGGGTTGGTTATTTTAAAGAAATTGCACCTTTGTTCTTTTTTTCAATTCTCTATCTTGAAATTTGTTTTACATATTTTGCTCCAATTACAATAATGTTTTGGTAATGTATATCTGTTATAGTTGGTAAGATTTTATTCCCAGAAAATCAGTGCATAGACCATTTCTCAGTGACTTAGTGAACAGACAATTCTGTGTAAAAAAAAACATTGGTGTAGTTAGATGATGTGACAAGCAGAACATATGTATTTTGTTCTTGTAAATATGGATAAAAATAAATTATACAGTCACTCCTCCAGGTTTTAAATTGATTTAATAAATGGTACTTTATTGTCCTTGAGATTTTATTAGTTTACAAATTCATTTACAGTTAAGTATGGATGCTAATTTAGTCAATATGTATTCATGCTGGCACAGCTGATAAAGCAGAATTCTGTTGCAATTTCATATGCTGAAGGACATGGGAGAAAGCAGAAACTGGCATTTGTAGAAAACGATCAGCCATGATCATATTGAATGGTGGAACATGCCAGAAGGGCTGAAGAGCTTCTTTTGGAACCTATAGTGTGCATGTTTGGGCATTTATCAATGTCTTTTTTATTATTAATAGTTATTTTAACATGATTGATTTTACATAGCAGGGGAACTGAGTGTGATGGGGAAAAGGCAGCTAGGTGAATCTCCCTTAATCTGCATCTCACAATCTTGTCAGTGATTAACATTTGCAACCTGTATCCAATAATTTCAGTTCAGTCGGGGAATTGATTTTGAAGCCGAGCACACAGGCCATTCTTCATTGAGGGATAGAAGTGGAAAGAGAGAGCAGTTCCAAGTTCCTGAGCTTCAACATCTCTGAATATCTAACCTGAACCCAACATATTGATACAATTAGAATGAAGGTACGAAAGTGGCTATATTTCACTAGGAGTTTGAGGAGACTTGGTATGTCACCAAAGACTCTCGCAGGTTTCTATGGTTGCACTGTGGAGAGCATCCATAAGTCACCCAGACCAGGTGACCTGCACCTAGTGTTTTGAAAGAGATAATGGTGGAGATTATGGAGACGTTTTTAATGATCTTTCAAAAATCATTAAACTCCTGTATGGAGCCAGAGGACTGGAAAATTGCAAATATCACTCCACTCTTTAAGAAAGAGGAAGGTATCAGAAAGGAAATTTTAGATCAGTTAGCTTGACCTCAGTGTTTGGGAAGATGTTGGAGTCCTTTGTTAAGAATGAGGTTATAGAATGCTTGGTTTCACAGGTCAAGATAGGACAAAGTCAGCATGGTTTCCTTAAAGTAAAATCTTGCCTGATGAGCCTGTTGGAATTCTTTGACAAGATTGCAAGTAGGGTAGATAAAGGGGATGCAGTGGATGTTGTATATGTAAGGGGGTTTCGTCCTTTACTGCGTAGACTAATTAAAATGGCTTCATTGTTATGTTATGCTTGGGAATGCTTCTTTGTTATGTTAAACACTGAGAAAGTTTTTGCGCTAGCAGCTTGTTTTGGGTTAGGGAGTGATATCTGGACTTTCAGAAGGCCTTAGACAAGGTGCCACACATGAAGATCCTGACCTGGAGTTACTCGCTGACTTCGGTTCTTTGCAGAAATGGGACGTGCTCTCAAGGCCTCACAACCGGTGCTTTTCGATACGCTAAGGACGTAGCCCAGAAGACTAGCGCGCCTTCAGGGTGCTGGACTTTCGCGGCTCTGGAGGCGGGCAGATTCATGGTCGGTGCCACCACCTGATGTGTCATGGGAGTACACGAAGATCAAAAGCAGTGAGCTGGCTGCTGGCTGTGTGCCCAGAGACCTGTGTTCTTTGGGCACCGAGCATGGAAAAAGCGACGCAACAGACTTGGCGAGTTGTTTTGTTATGTCCCTCTCGCTGTGAAATGGGGACACCCCTTCTTTCCTTATTAGGGAGAGAGAAAGCCTGTGGTATGGCAAACTACCAGGTGAACGAGTAGTCTTTGGGGTCCTGCAAGTCTGTGTCTTTACTGATGCTTTGCTGCAAACTTGAGTGCTCGGTGGAGGGTGCAGATGCATTTTTGCTGGTGGGGGGAGAGGGAGTTGGGGGTTCTTTGGGGTTCTAACATTTAACTGTCATTCATTCTTTGGGGCACTCCTCTGTTTTCATGGATGTTTGCGAAGAACAAGAATTTCAGGATGTATATTGTATACATTTCTCTGGCATTAAATGTACCTATTGACACCTACGGAAACCTTTGACAAAGTGCCATACATGAGGCTGCTTACCAAGTTAAGAGCCCATGGTATTACAGGAAGGTTACTAACATGGTTAGAGCATTGGCTTATTGGTAAGAGGCAGTGAGTGGGAATAAAAGGATCCTTTTCTGATTGGCTGCCAGTGACTACTTGTGTTCCGCAGGGGTCGGAGTTGGGACCATTTCTTTTTATGCTGTATATCCATGATTTAGATGATGGAATAGATGGTTTTGTTGCCAAGCTTGTAGATTATATGAAGAGTGGTGGAGGGGCAGGTAAACATAGAAAACCTACAGTACAATATAGGCCCTTCAGCCCACAAAGCTGTCCTTACCTAAGAACTACCTAAGCTTACCTATAGCCCTCTATTTTTCTAAGTTCCATGTATCCATCCAGGAGTCTCTTAAAAGACCCTATTGTTTTCGCCTCCACCACTGCCGCCGGCAACCCATTCCACGCACTCACCACTCTCTGCGTAAAAAAACTTACCCCTGACATCTCCTCTGTACCTACTTCCAAGCACTTTAAAACTATGCCCTCTTGTGCCAGCCATTTCAACCCTGGGAGAAAGCCTCTGACTATCCACACGATCAATGCCTGTCATTATCTTGTACACCTCTATCAGGTCACCTCTCATCCTCCATCGCTCCAAGCAGAAAAGGCCGAGTTCACTCAACCTATTCTCATAAGGCATGCTCCCCAATCCAGGCAACATCCTTGTAAATCTCCTCTGCACCCTTTCTATTGTTTCCACGTCCTTCTTGTAGTGAGGTGACCAGAATTGAGCACAGTGCTCCAAGTGCGTTCTGACCAGGGTCCTATATAGCTGCAACATTACCTCTCAGCTCTTAAACTCAGGTAGCTTTGAGGAAACAGATAGGTTGCAGAAGGACTTAGATTAGGAGAATGGGCAAGAAGTTGGCAAATGAAATATCATGTTGGAAAATGCATGGTCATGCGCTTTAGTAGTAGAAATAAATGTGCAGAATATTTTCTCAATGGGGAGAAAATCCAAAAATCTGAGATGCAAAGGGTCTTGAGAGTCCTTGTACAGAACACCCCAAAGCTTAACTTGCAAGTAAAGTCAGTGGTGAGGAAGGCAAATGTAACGTTAGTATTTGTTTCAAGAGATCTAGATTACAAGAGCAGGGATGTAATGCTGAGGCTTTGTAAGGCACTGGTGAGGCCTCACCTTGAGTATTGTGAACTGTTTTGGGCCCCTCACATAAGAAAAGATGTGCTAACATTGGAGAAGGTTCACAAGGATGATATGGGAATGAAAGGGTTATCATATGAGGAGCGTTTGATGGCTCTGGTTCTGTACTCATTGGAATTTAGAAGGATGAGGGAGGATCTCATTGAAACCTTTCAAATGTGAAAGACCCAGACAAAGTAGATGTGGAAAGGATGTTTTCCCATGGAGAGAAAGTCTAGGATAAGAAGGCACAGGCTCAGGATTGAGGGGCGTCCATTTAAAACAGAGATGTGGAGAAATTTCTTAAGCCAGAGGGTGGTGAATTTGTGGAATTTATTACCATAGGCAGCTGTGGAGACCAGGTTGTTGAGTGCATTAAAGGCTGAGCTCGATAGGCTCTTGATTGGGCAGGGCATCAAAGGTCACGGGGAGAAGTCTGGGGAGTGGGGTTGAGGAAGGGAAAAAAGATCAGCCATGATTGAATGGCGGAGCAGACTTGACGGATCTAATGGCCTAATTCTGCTCCTATGTTTTATGGTTTTATATATAACTATGAGAGGCAAAGATGAAGCAAACCAAGTTTTTCCGAACACACCACATCTCAGGATTTTCTACAGATTTTCTCTGGTTACAAGTTCTTCCAAATGCTCCTTTTCCAATCCAAGCAATTCCTTGGAGAACCTGAGCAACACACACAAAATGCAGGAGGAACTCAGCAGGTCAGGCAGCATCTATGGAGAGGAATAAACAGTTGACATTTCAGGGAAAAACCTGCTGCGTTCCTCCAGCATTTTGTGTGTGTTGTTCTGGATTTCCAGTATCTGCAGAATCTTTTGTGCTTGTGCTTTGTACTCTGGAGATCCTGCACTGCATCCTCTCCAAGGCCTTCACACAATACTCCAAATGTGGCCAACCAAAATGTTATACAATTGCAACATGTCTCAGAAACTTTTATCGTCCGTGACCCAACTGATAAAGGCGAAATGCTGTACACTCTCTTCACAACATTATCCACTTATGTTATAAGACCATAAGATACAGAAGCTTCCATATCCCTTCACATCCTGACTGATCAAGAATCTTTCAACCTCTGCCTTGAATATATACAAAGTTGCCTGTGGCAATGCATTCCACAGATTCACTGCACTCTGCCTAAAGAAATTCCTGCTCATCTTCATTCTAAATGGATGCCCCTCTATTTTGAGACTGTGTCCTCTGGTCTTAGACACACCCACCATAGTAAGCATCCTTTCTGCACCCACTATCATGGCATTTCACCACTCCATAGGTTTCAATTAGGTCACCCCTCCTTCAAAATTCCAGTGAATACAGGCCAAGAGCCATCAAATAGTTTTCATATGTGAAGCTCCTTCAATAATTCCAAAATACTGAAGTAGGGTAAATACTGAAAGGCTTTTATTCGCTGTACAATACGACTTCCATGCTAAGTGTCTGCCCCCGGACTGAGGGGGAGGGGCAAGGCGAAATCACCTTTATTTAGGGATCTGTGGGAGGAGCCACAGGGGCAGTCAGCAGAGGGGTGTGTCCAGACAGTTAACCCAGTTACAACATATACATGGTTTACCACAATATGACAAGCCGTTTAATCCTGGAATGATATTCATGAACCTCCTTTGAACTCTCTTCGGTTTCAGCACATGCTTTCTAAGATAAGGGGCCCAAAACTACTTACAATACTCCAAGTGAGGCTTCACTAGTGCTTTATAAAGTCTCAGCATTACATCCTTGCTTTTATATTTCAGTCCACTTGAAATGAATGTTAACATCGCAATTGTCTTTCTTAACACAGACTCAACCTGCAAATTAACCTTCTAGGAGTCTTGCAGAAAGATTCCTAAGTCCGTTTGTACCTCTGATGTTTGAACCTTCTCCCCATTTAGATAACAGTCCACACTATTGTTCCTTTTACCAAAACGTATTTTCATACATTCCCAACACTGTACTCCATCTGCCACTATTTGCCCATTCTTCCAACTTGTCTAAGTTCTGCTGCAATCGTAGTGCTTCATCAGCACTACCTAGCCCTCCACCTATCTTTGTATCATCTGCAAACTTTGCCACAAAGTATCAATTCCTTTATCTGGATCATTGACAAACCATTTGAACAGCAGCGGTCCCAAAATGGACCCCTGAGGAACACCACTAGTCACTGGCAGTCGACCTGAAAAGACCCCTGTAATTCCCACTTGCTGCCTCCTGCCTATCAGCCATTCCTCTATCTGTGCCAAGATCCCAAGATGGTGCTATGTACAGTGGCCGTGTTGCGAGCTCCGTTCCAAATCTACAGTATACGACCGATTTCTACAATTTTCTTAACATTTTCTGTTCAAATAGCTGATAGTCACATCAGATACAATAGACTAACCCTTCTGCACATTGGAAAGATGGCATTTACCCACTAAGTGACACCTTTCCTACACTGGGAACCCCTGCATGCGCGATCCATCAATCCATGAGAGACTCATCTCTTACACTGCCACTTCCTCGGAAGAAGCGCCAGAGGCGAGGGAGGAGGGCCAGCATCCTGGTGAGGCTGAGGCGCATGCAAATTTGTTCGCTGCTTCCTAGCATACTCCTGGCTAACATTCAGTCCCTGGACAACAAGCTGTGCGAACTGAGAGCCAGAAACTCCTACCAGCGGGAAACAAAGGAATATAACGTTTTGTGCTTCGTGGAGACCTGGCTGATGAACGAGATATCGGACCATGCTATCAAGCCCTCTGGGTTCTCCCTGTTCCAGGCAGACAGGTCAAAAAACTTCTCTGGGAAGAGTAAAGGAGGAGGAGTATGCTTCTTGGTCAACAATGCTTGGTGTGTCCCCCAGAATGTTAATGCACTCAAATCCTTTTGATCCCCAGACCTGGAGTACCTGGTGCTGCTGTGCAGGCCCTACTGGCTGCCGAGGGAGCTCACAGCTGTTATCATCACAGCAGTGTACATTCCACCGCAGGCTGATACTGACCTGTCTCTGAAGGGACTATACGAGACCATCACCGTGCTGGAGATTGCACACCCAAAGTCTGCCCTCATCGTCACCAGTAACTTTAATCGAGCATCGCTGACAAAAGTCTCTCCGAAGTTTTGTCAGCACATCCAGGTGAACACTCGTGGAGATAAGATTCAAGATTCAAGATTCAAAAAACTTTATTGTCATTCTAACCGTACATCAGCTCTGCAGGGCAGAATGAGACAGCGTTTCCCAGGAGCAGTGCAATCATAACATAACAAATGCAACACTAAATAATAAACATAACAATAAATAGTAAAACACAACAGCCGCATGTCAGTTAAAATCAAGTTATAAGTGTCCAGTGCAGCTTAAAAGTGTCCAAAGCAGAGTCAGGTAGAGCAGCTATTTAGCAGTCTGACTGCCTGTGGGAGGAAGCTGTTTAGTAGCCTTGTGGTTTTAGTTTTGATGCTCCTGTAACGTTTGCCTGATGGCAGAAGAACAAACAGTTCATGGAGAGGGTGTGAGGGATCTTCAATGATGTACCATGTCTTCTGGAGGCATCAATTCTGAAAGAGGTCTTGGACAGAAGGTAGGGAGACCCCAATAACCTTCTCTGCTCCCCTAACCACCCTCTGCAAGGCTTTTTTGTTGACAGCACTGCAGCTGGAGTACCAGGTTGTGATGCAAAAGGTCAGCACACTCTCAACCACGCCTCTGTAGAATATAGTTAAGATGTTAGTGGGGAGTGATGCTTGTTTAAGCTTCCTCAGAAAGTGCAATCTCTGCTGGGCCCATTTCACAATGCCAGTGGTGTTCCTGGACCAGGTGAGATTGTTCGAGATCTGCATCCCAAGGAATTTGATGTTTTCCACTCTCTCCACTGTGGAGCCGCTGATGCTGAGGGGTGTATGCTCAGGCTGAGACCGTCTGAAATCGACGATCATCTCCTTGGTTTTAGTGACATTAAGCATCAAGTTGTTATCCCTGCACCAGCTCTCTAGGTGTTTGACCTCCTCCCTGTACGTTGTTTCATCATTTTTGCTGATGAGCCCCACCACTGTGGTATCATCAGCAAATTTAATGATCTTGTTCTCCTTGAATCTGGCTGCACAGTCAGGTATTAGCAGTCTAAACAGCAATGGGTTAAGCACACAGCCTTGACCACTGTTTCACTCCGGTCCGCAATGCTTACAAAGCACCCCTTTGCTCAGCTTTTGGAAAATCAGATTACTCTTTGATCCTGCTTCACCCAATGTACGGGCAGAAGCAGAAACAAGAGGCACCACAGTAAAAACCGTCCACTGTTGGTCCGACCAATCGGTCTACCTGCTTTGATGATATTGACTGGAATGCCTTTCATGATGAGGATGTGTCCAAGTTCACGGATGGAGTCAAGTGCTTTATCCAGAAGTGCATTGACGATATTGTCCCCTAGAAGTCGGTCAGGGTCTTCTCGAACCAGAAACCCTGAATCAATAGTTCTGTGTGAGCAGCACTTATTGTGTGACATAGAGCTTGAAGCACCTTCAATAACTCCAAAAGACTGAGGTTAGGTAAAATACCGAAAGGCTTTTATTCGCTGTACAATATGACCTCCATGGTGAGTGTCTGCCCCCGGACTGAGGGGGAGGGGCAAGGCGAAACACCTTTATACAGGATATGTGGGAGGAGCCACAGGGGCAGTCAGCAGAGGGGCGTGTCCAGACACCCAGTTACAACATATATATGGTTTACCACAGAGCTTACATCGCCGGCAATCAGCAGGAGCTCAAGAAAAGCAGCCACAATCTATGCAAAACTATCAAGGCTGCGAAACACCAGTACAGGGACAAGACTGAGTCAAAATTCACAACAAATAGCACATGTGACTTGTGGCAAGGTCTGCATACCATCGCAGACTTCACAGCCAAACGTAGTGGTGCTGCAAACATCGTGGCCTCTCTCCTAAATGAGCTCAATTGCTTTTACGCTCAGTTCGATGTCGCTAACTCTGAGCCTCCGAGGAATGCCACCACTACAACTTGCGACCTGGTCATCTCTGAGGCTGAGGTATGCAGATGTTTCCAATGAGTGGCCAGTCACAAGGCTGCAGGACAGGATGGCATCGCAGAGCGAGTACTCAGCTGTGTGCAGCACAACTGGCGGGTGTGTTTACAGACATTTTTAATCTCTCCATCTCCCAGTGTAGAGCGCCCTCCTGCTTCAAATTATCCACCATTGTCCCTGTACCAAAAAAGACCAGGGTAACATGCATGAACGACTGGCATCCTGTCGCACTCACCTCAATAGTAAGCAAATGCTTTGAGAGGCTGGTCAAGGATTACACCTGCAGCTTGTTACCACCCAAACTGGGCACCCTACAATTCACCTACCAACACAACCGATCGACAGATTACACAATAGCCACTGCTCTACATACCGTCCTTACACATCTGGAGAAGCAGGATGCTTATGTGAGAATGCTGTTCTTGGACTACAGTTCAGCATTCAACACCATAGTTCCATCCAGGCTCAAGAGGAATCTTGGCCTTCACCCTGCAGCTGGATCCTGGACTTTCTGTCAGATCGCCAGCAGGTGTTAAGAATGGGCTCCCTCCATTCCACCCCTCTGACCCTGAACTGAGAGCTGTGTACTAAGTCCCCTCCTTTACTTCCTGTATACCTATGACTGTGTCGTCACCCACAGCTCTAATCTGCTAATTAAATTTACCGACGACACCACATTGATTGGCCTAACCTCAAACAATCATGAGGTGGCCTACAGAGAAGAAGTCATCTCTCTGACACAGTGGTGTCAAGAAAACAGCCTCTCCCTCAATGTCACAAAAACAAAGGAGCTAGTTGTGGATTTCAGAAGGAATGGAGACAGCTAACCCCTATTGACATCAATAGACCTGGGGTTGAGAGGGTAAACAGCTCTAAGTTCCTTGGCATACACATCATCAAGGACCTCTTTTTACAAAGCACAATTGAGAACATCCTGACTGGCAGCATCACTGCCTGTTATGGGAACTGTACCTCCCTTAATCGCAGGATCCTGCAGAGTGATGCGGACAGCCCAGCACATCTGTGGTTGTGAATTTCCCACAATTTGGGATATTTACAAAGACAGGTGTAAAAAAAAGGGCCCAACGGATCATTGGGGACCCAAATCACCCCAAACACAATCTATAATAGCTGCTACCATCTAGAAAGTGGTACCGCAGCATAAAAGCCAGGACCAACAGGCTCCAGGACAGCTTCTTCCACCAGGCCATCAGACTGATTAACTCATGCTGATTTGAGTGTATTTCTATGTTACATTGACTGTTCTATTTACTATAAGTTATTATAAATTACTATGATTGCACATTGCCCATTTTGATGGAGATGTAACGTAAAAATTTTTACTCCTCATATATGTGAAGGATGTAAGACATAAAGTCAATTCAATTCAATTCAGTATCTTTCCTGTTACACCATAGGATTTTATCTTGTTAAATAGCCTCATGTGTAGCACCTTATCAAACTCCTTCTGAAAATCCAAGTAAATGACATCTACTTCCTCTCATTTGTTCACCCTGTTTGTTACTTCCTCAAAGAACTCTAACAGATTTGTCAGGCAAGTTTTCCCTTTACAGAAACCATGCTGACTTTTTTTTCTCCAAGTACCTCAAAACCTCATCCTTAATAATAGACTCCAACACTTTCCCAACCACTGAGGTTAGGGTAACCAGCCTGCAATTTCCTTTCTTTTGCCTTCCTTTCTTCTTAAAGAGTGGCGTGACATTTGCAATCTTCCAGTCCTCTGGGATCATGCCAGAATCAAGTGATTCTTGAAAGATCATGACCAATGCACCCACTATCTCATCAGCAACCTCTCTCAGGACTCTGGGATGTAGTCCATCTGGCCCAGGTAACTTATTCACCTTAAAACCTTTGAGTCAGCCCAGCACATTTTCCTTTGTAATATCAATGGCACTACTCCTGCTCTCTGACACTCACAGACCTCTGGAATTCTGCGAATGTCTTCCACAGTGAAGGCAGATGCAAAGTACACATTAAGTTCATCTGTTATCTCTTTGTCCCTGATTACTACCTCACCAGCATCATTTTCCAGTGGTCTAATATCAACTCTCACCTCCCTTTTACTCTTTATACAACTGAAAAAACTGTTGGTATCCTGCTTTAAATTATTGGCTAGTCTGCCCTCATACTTCATATTTTTCCTCCTCATCGCTTTTTTAGTTTAGTTGCCTGTTGTTTGATTTTAAAAGCTTCCAATCATCCAATTTCCCACTCAGTTTTGCGACATTATATGCCCTTTCCTTGGCTTTTATGCAGTTCTTAACTTCCTTTATCAACCATGGTTGCCTACCCCTGCCATTTGAGAACGTCTTCCTCTGTGAGACATATCTGTCATGCATCTTGTGAAAGTGACGACAGACCAAATGATCAGAAGATTGATGCTGATAAGAGGACAATGGGGGAACATTCAGAAATGTTAATGAGAGACGAGAGGGATTAACGAAAAGGAGACACAGTTCCGAGTATTGTCAGAGACCGGTGGCTTTGAACCAGGAACTGTTTGAAGTTTGATGGACAGGCGATACCCCAGCAGGGGGATAAAAAGGGACAGGTTCGCTAAGGCAACAGACACACGACACCACAAGGTAACGAGACCCTGGAAGCGGTGTGCCCCACAAGTTGGTGGGAGTCTTGGAGGTCAGGTCGCGGGACCAGCCATAGACGCACAGGGTAGAAAGATACGGTCGGGCGGGAACCTGGTGTGTGAGTCCGCACTTGCCTGGGTGCCGAGTTCACCGCAGAAGAACGATCGTATCTGGAACGGAGGGGGTCACAGTCGGTGACCTCAGAAGACATTACAAAGGGCTCGCCCGAAAGCTAACTGCGAGGAATATCGAAGGTCTGTTTGGAATCCGTTTTGAATATTCATTCGCTTTCGCTCTCTCTCTTCTCCCCGCCCCAACAGCACAACAGCGATTACTGCGAACTGAACTGAACTAAATTGAACTGAACTTTGAGTCACTTGAAACTGATCATTTACCCCTAGATTGCGATAGAGCTTGATTGATCCTATTATCCTAGTTCTGTGTACATGTGTATTTTATCATTGCTAAACTGTTGCATTTATATCCTTTTGATTAGAGTACTGTGTTGCTTATTTCTTTAATAAAACTTTCTTAGTTCCAGTAATCCAGACTCCAACTAAGTGGTCCATTTCTGCTGGTTTGGCAACGCAGTTACGGGGTATGTAACATAATTGGGGTTCTCGTCCGCGATTTTGAACGTTAATTTGGGATGGGGTAAATTGATTGGTTTAAAATTCCCGAAAGAAAGAAAAGGCAAACAGCAGAAATGGAGGCTGAGGAAATTATAAAGGCGCCAACCTCGGAGGCATTAGAGGATGCCAGGAAAGTGGAATTGGTAGCTGTGGCCAAACGGTTGAATCTTGTTAAGGGGAAGTCGACAATGAGGAGAGAGGAGATACACAGAGCTATTGTAGAGCGTTATGTGTCTAAAGGTGTGTTTCCCCAAGGGGAGCTGGAGGTGGTATCTATTGGAAAACCTGGTGGAGACGCAGTACAGGTGCAGCTTGAAAAACTGAGACTCGAGCACGAGTTCCGGGTACGGCAGCTAGAACACGAAGAGAAACAGTTAGAACGACAACGAGAAGAGAGGCAGAGGGAAAGGGAATTCGAGCTGGAGAGGTTAAAGATAAGGGCAGAGCAGGGGCCCATGCTGAACCAAGGTGGACGGTTCAGGACGACCCAGGAGGTTAGGCTGGTTCCCCCATTTGACGATACCGATGTGGATCAGTACTTTCTCCATTTCGAAAAAGTTGCTGCAAGTCAGGACTGGCCGAAGGATAAGTGGGCTGTTTTGCTTCAGAGTGTACTTAAAGGAAAAGCCCAACAAGCTTACTCGGCTTTGTCCGCAGAAGATGCCCAGAGGTATGAGGTGGTGAAGGAGGCCATCCTCAGGATTTATGAGTTGGTCCCGGAGGCATATTGGCAGAGGTTCCGGAATGCGAGGAAGCAGTGGGACCGCACGTATTTAGAGTTTGCCCGTGAGATGCAGACATATTGTGAGCGTTGGTGCTCCTCAAAGGGGGTAGAGGGGGATTATGACAGACTGCTACAACTGATTCTGATTGAGCAGTTTAAAGATTGTGTCCCTGAGGGTATGAGACCCTACCTAGATGAGAAAGAGGCAGACACTTTAGCCACAACTACTAAGTTAGCAGATGAGTATGCGTTGACACATAAAATGAAGTCTGCCCCAAGTAAAGGCTACCAGAAGGGTAGTCAGGACGGCGGGGAGAGTCCGCCAGAAAAGTCAGAAGGTAAGCCGGGCACTAGTGAAAAGGATAAGGTAGACCGGGAGTAGTCTGGTAGGAAGTCTCCTGGGGTCGTACGTTATAATTGTGGGAAAGCCAGTCACTTTGCGTCCAGGTGCTTTGCCCCAAAGAAGGAGAAGGGAAAAGGAAAAACGACAGTTCCGTCTGGCTGTATTGAGTTGGTAAGCAAACGGCTAGGAGAGAAGAGGTCTGCCAAAGTTCAGGAAGGGCGCGAGAGGTTTATCTCGGCCGGATTGGTGTCGGTGAGGGAAGGGTTAAACCCAGTTTCAGTACGGATCTGGAGAGACACGGGAGCGTGTCAGTCATTGATATTAAAGAGGGTGTTAGTCTTTAGTTCAGAGACCGAGACTGGGAAAGTCAGGGTCATAAAAGGCACTGGGAAAGAGACTGAGGCAGTACCTCTGCACCAGATACACCTAAAAAGCGACTTGGTCTCTGGACCAGTCACGATCGGGGTGAGGCCCGAACTACCGATGAAAGGCGTGGAAGTCTTACTTGGTAATGATCTCGCCGGCGGGGAGGTGTACCCAGCAGTGAGATTGACAAGTCAGCCTGCCAGCATTGAGGCCCCGCCCATGGACTCACAGGTTCATCCCGTTTGTGCAGTGACTCGGCGAGTGTCCAGAAAGTCTGCCAAAGTAAATTTAGCTGAGATGTTTCTACCAGCCTTGTACCAGGGGGAGGTAGAAAGTGAAAAGAAGGAACATAGTGAAACAGAAGGAAGTGAAGGAGTTGAGGCTGACTTAGCATTAGCCAGGAAGGAACTTGTACAGGCACAGGAGCGAGACGAGGAGCTGAGGGTTTCGGCGGAGACAGCTCTCTCTGAAGCAGAATTAAAAAGGGAGCCAGTAGGCTATTGTGTGGAGGAGAGAGTGCAAAGGAAGAAAGGGAGACCAAGTACCGTGCCCGCAGATGAGGAATGGGGGATGGTGCCAAAAATTTATGGGGATGAGATTCTTAACCTGGCCCACAAGATACCCCTCGGTGGACATTTTGGGGGGAAGAAAACAGTCGGCGGAATCATGAAAGAGTTTTACTGGCTGCACAGGAGGAAGGATGTTACTGACTATTATAGACGTGAGTTAACACAGTTAGAGGCTATTAACATGTTAAAAGCTCACCACGATCAGAAAACGGATCTAGCTGGTGATATCATGAAAATTAATGAGGCTAGGGTGCCACCTGATAAGGGGGAAACCCATTTGGAAAAGATAAGTGTGGTGCTGACCAGATGGGAGAACTCTATTGTGTTGACCGACTTTGCTGATGAGTTCTGTCCTTTAATCCCCGAACAAAGCGGCCCGCTAAGAGAGCTAATTAAACGGCATGCCCACGTAGGTCCAGATGTCCCGAGGCGATGCAAAGAGCTGGGACATGGAGCTGTTGCCACATCAGGTCAGCCTAGTGAGCAACACCCCTATAGAATGATTAATTTAGCGACAAACGGGCTAAAGAACACAGAAGCGTATATTGGCGATGTAGTGGTCTGGAGTGACACGTGGGAGGAGCACAGTGTGGCACTGTTTAAACGGCTGTTTGAAGCCAGCCTGACAGTGAACCTCGCAAAAAGTGAATTCGGCCACGCGAAGGTCACTTATATAGGATTTGTGGTGGGACGGGGCAGCTGGCTCCGATGCAAGCTAAGGTGCGGGCTATCTCTGAAGTCTCCACCCCAACAGACAAGAGAGCCCTGAGAAGGTTCATGGAGATGGTGGGGTACTATCGGAAGTTTTGCAGAAAGAAAAACAACTTTGCGGATAGCTCCCACCCTCTTACTAAGCCCTTGCCAAAGAATGCTAAGTTGGTATGGGACGGCCTTGTTATCTGTGTCTGGGGAGAAAACCACTGAGAAGTTACACTGATCACAATTCTTTAGTGTTTTCGGCCACTATGAAGTTTGCTAAGTTGGAGCCTGGTTTTAGAGGATTATTAAAATAACACATATAAAAGGAACAGAAAATGTGATTGCTGACTGTCTGTCAGGTGTTGACAACTTAAAAGTCTCTGTATTAGCCAAATAGCTAATAAACATGTATATTTGTGTGTATCTGATAGTGTATTCATGACTATATTTTTACGCTGGTAAAAATCCTTTGAAGGATAGGGGTGTGACGACAGACCAAATTATCAGAAGATTGATGCAGATAAGAGGACAATGGGAGAACATTCAGAAATGTTAATGAGAGATGAGAGGGATTAACGAAAAGGAGACACAGTTCCGAGTTTTGTCAGAGACCGGTGGCTTTGAACCAGGAACTGTTTGAAGTTTGATGGACAGGCGATACCCCAGCAGGGGGATAAAAAGGGACAGGTTTGCTAAGGCAACAGACACACAACACCACGAGGTAACGAGACCCTGGAAGCGGTGTGCCCCACAAGTTGGTGGGAGTTTTGGAGGTCAGATCGTGGGACCAGCCGTAGACGCACAGGGTAGAAAGGTACGGTCGGGCGGGAACCCGGTGTGTGAGTCTGCCCTTGCCTGGGTGCCGGGTTCACCGCAGAAGAACGATCGTATCTGGAACGGAGGGGTCACAGTCGGTGACCTCAGAAGACATTACAAAGGGCTCGCCCGAAAGCTAACTGCGAGGAATATCGAAGGTCTGTTTGGAATCCGTTTTGAATATTCATTCGCTTTCGCTCTCTCTCTTCTCCTCGCCCCAACGGCACAACAGCGATTACTGCGAACTGAACTGAACTAAATTGAACTGAACTTTGCATCACTTGAAACTGATCATTTACCCCTAGACTGCGATAGAGCTTGATTGATCCTATTATCCTAGATCTGAGTACATGTGTGTTTTATCATTGATAAACTGTTGCATTTATATCCTTTTGATTAGAGTACTGTGTTGCTTATTTCTTTAATAAAACTTTCTTAGTTCCAGTAATCCAGACTCCAACTAAGTGGTCCATTTCTGCTGGTTTGGCAACCCAGTTACAGGGTACGTAACATGAACTACTTCAAAAAAGTTCAGCCATCTCTGTTCTGCTGTCAACCCCACCAGTATCCCTCTGCAACCCACCTGGGCAAGCTCCTCTCTCATGCCTCTGCAATTCCTTTGTATTCCATTGCGATACTGATAAATCTGACTTATGCTTCTCCCTCTCAAATTGCAGTATGAATTCAATCATATTATGATAACTGCCTCCTAATGGTTCATTTACGTTAAGCTCCCTAACAAGATCTGGGTTATTACACAACATCCAATCTAAGATAGCCTTTCACTGAGTACGCTCAAGCACAAGCTGCTCTAAAAAGTCCTCATAGGCTTTCAACAAATTCTCTCTCTTGCGATCCAACATCAACCTGATTTTCCCAATCCCCTTGCATATTGAAGTCCCCCATTACAATTGTGTAATTACCCTTATTACATGCCTTTTCCAGCTTCCTTTGCAATCTCAACCCCACATCTTCACTACTATTTGGAGACCAATATATGATTCCCATAATGGTTTTTACCCTTGCAATTTCTTAACTCCACCAACAAAGATTCAACACTCTCTGACCCTATGTCACCTCTTTCTAAAGATGAAATTCTATCTCTTACCAACAGGGCCACATTACCGCCTATGCCTTCTTGCCTGTCCTTTGATGTTAATCTCCCAGCTGTGGCCTTCTTTCAGCCATGACTCAGTGATGCCCACGACGTCATATCGACCAATCTCTAATTGCGCCATGAGTTTGTCCACCTTATTCCAAATGGTATGCTCATCTAAATACAACACCTTCAGTCCTGCATTCTTTGCCTCCTGCTGATCAGATACTGCTTTATCCATGCTAGAATCGTACCTGTAATACCATGGGTTCATAGCTTGTGAAGCAGTCTCATGCGTCACCTTGTCAAGGGCCTTCTGAAAATCCCAGTACACAACATCAATTTATTGTCCTTTGTTACTTCTCCAATGAATTCCAACAGATTTTCAGGCAAGATTTTCCCTCGATGAAACCATGCAGACTACGGCCTTTTTTTCATGTACCCCCAAGTACCCCAAAACCACACCTTTGACAATCGACTCCAACATCATCTCAACCATTGAGTTCAGACTAACTGGCATATAATTTCCATTCTCCTGCCTCTCTCCCTTCTTGAAGAGTGGAATGACATTTGCAATTTTCCAGTTTTCCAGAACCATTCCAGAATCTAGTGATTTTTGAAAGTCCATTACCACTGCCTCCATGATTTCTTCAGCCACTTCTTTCAAAACCCTAGTGTGTATGTCATCTTCAGACTGTTCTGTTTCCCAAGAACCTTTTCTCTAGTAATAGTAACTTCAGACACTTCATGACCCCTGACATATGGAACTTCACCCATACGGCTACTGTTTTCCATAATGAAGACTGATGCAGTTCATCAGCCATTTCCTTGCTCCCCCATTACTACCACTCCAGCATCACTTTCCAGTGGTCCGATATCCACTCTTTCATACTTCAAGTATCTGAACAGACTTTTGGTATCCTCTTTAATATTATTGGCTAGCTTACTTTCAAATTCCAATTTTACCTTCTTAATGACTTTTTAAGTTGCCTTATTTTGGTACTTAAAAGTTTCCCAATCCCCTAACTTCCCATCAATTTTTGCTCTACTATATGCCCTCTCTTTGACTTTTATGTTGGCTTAGACTTCCCTTGTCAGCTATCGTTGTGTCATCTTGCCTTTAGAACACCTCTTCCTCTTTGGGATCTATATATCTATCCTATGGCTTCAGAACTGCTTCCAGAAATTCCAGGCATTGCTGCTCTGCCATCATCCATGCCAGTGTTCTTTTCCAATCAACTCTGTTCAACTCCTCTCTTATGCGTCTGTATTTTCCTTTCTGGTACATCTGACTTTCACTTCTCTTACTTTAATTTCAGGGTGAATTTGTTCATATTATGATCACTTTCCTCTAAGGGTTCATTAGCTAAACTCTCTAATCGATTCTGGTTCATTGCGTAACTCCCAATCCAGAATAGCTGATTCCCTAGTGGGCTTAACCATGAGCTGCTCTAAAAAAGCCATCTCATAGGCATTTGAGAAATTCCTGCTTTTGGAATCCCACACCAACCTTATTTTTCCAATCTACCTGCATATTGAAGGAATATAAGGTGTTGTTTCTCCAACCTGAGTGTAGCCTCGTCGCAAAAGTAGAGGAGACTATGGATTGTCATATCAGAATGGACTGGGAAGTGGAAATAAAATGGGTGACTACTGGGAGATCCTGCTTCTTCTGGTGGACAGAGAGTTGGAGACAGAGAGTAGGTGCTTGGCAAAACAGTCTCCCAATCTACGTCAGGTCTCACCGATACACAGGAGACCAGACATAGTATATGACCCTAACAGATGCACAGGTGAAGTGTTGCTTCACTTGGAAGTACTGTTTGGGGCCCTAAATGGTAGTAAAGGAGGAGGTGTAGGGGTAGGTGTAGCATTTGTTCCACTTGCAAGGATAAGTGCCTGCACCTCAACCTCGCTGGGCCACGTACACTACATGTCAGATGGGACGGTCCCGAAAGACCTGCTGTACGGGGAACTGGCCTCCGGCAAGAGAGCAGAAGGGCAGCCCCATCTTCGTTTCCAAGACACTTGTACTGATCAAGAGTCTCGGCCCAAAACATTGACTGTTTACTCTTTTCCATAGATGCTGCCTGACCTGCTGAGTTCCTCCAGCATTTTGTGTGTGTTGCTTTGATTTCCAGCATCTGCAGATTTTCTCATATTTGGGATCTGTGGTGATTTTAATGTCACCAAAAAAACAGTATTGAAAATAGATCAATAACCTCTACCCAGGATAGTGCATATCTTTGCAATTCTTTCTGGAGGAAAACACTTTTTGCAAAGTTTAGCTGAGATCTACCTACAGATGGAGATGGAAGAAGAGTCGACAGTGTTTCTCACCATAAACATTCACAAAGGGCTTTATCACAATAATGGGCTTATTTTTGGAGTAGCATCTGCACCAGTACTCTGGCTATGTACCAGGTGCCCAGACACTCATTGTTACATGAATGACATCATTGTTACTGGTGAGGATGACTAGGAATATCTTTAAGATCTCAAGACATTGCTAAAAAGATGAGAAGATTATGGGAATTGGAAAATTCAGGCCAGGGCCCGAGTGTGTATTGAAGCGGTAGTGCCCAGGTCTGAGAGTGAGGAACAACCTGAGGTTTGGAGAATTTAAGCACCAGGCCAGATTGAAAAGGTCAGGGTGTCGGGCCAGAGGCAAGGATGGATCAGTTCAGCTCACTGCTCAGTGAGGTTTTCTTGTCGCTGCATTGAGCTGAGGTTGTGGCTTGCAACTAACAGACATAAATCAGCTGCTGGATTCATGGCCATGGATTCAATTTTGTCAAATTCAGTTCTGAATGCTATTTGCTTACTTTTATTGTTTTCATGATTTGTTTTTTTTTCTGCATATTGAGTTTTTGATTGTCTTTTTTTAATGGGTTCTTTTGGATTTCATTGTTTTGTGGTTGCCTGTAAGGAGACAAATCTCGAGGTTGTATGTACCGAGATAATAAATATACCTCGACCTTTGGGATCAGAGCACCATGTGACAAATGTGAATTCTTTAAACTGGACATTACTTACTGTGATCACACCTTTGATGCACAAGATTACACAAGTATGCTGAGTCAAGCAGTGAAGGACATGTTACAATTGCAGTCCTTTTTAGGATTTGTCAGTTACTAATACAGCAAACCAAAGCTCAAGCTTTTTTCCTTCTCTTCTTTATATCTGCCCAGCTGGGTAGAGATGACAGGCAGGATCGTGCAATGCTCCTCTTGCGGGATGTGTGAACGCAGGGAGACTTCTAGTAACTCTGACCACTACAACTGCGAGAAGTGCATCCAGCTGCAGCTTCTAACAAATCGTGGTAAGGAGATGGAGCTGGAACTGCCAGAACTCCGGATCATTTGGGAGGCTGAAGGGGTGAGAGATAGGACATATAGAGAGGTAGTGACAGCCAAGGCGCAGGATACAGGAAACCGCGTGACGGTCAGGAAGGGGAAAGGGGTTCAGGAGCCAGGGCAGAGTACCTCTGGGCCAACCCGCTCAACAACAGGTATATCATTTTGCATACTGACGAGGGGGAATGATCTAACAGAGGAAAGTCACAGTGGTCGAGTCTCTGGCACTGAGTCTGCCTCTGTGACTCTGGTGGGAAGAAGAAAGAAGAGGCATGCTATGGTGATAGGGGACTTGTTAGTTAGAGGAATGGATAAGAACAAGATTCTCGGATGGTACATTGCCTCCCGGGTGCCAGGATTTGAGATTTCTCGGATCAAATCCTCAGCGTTCTTTAGTGGAGGGTGAACAGCCAGAAATTGTAGTTGATGTAGGTGCCTAAGACATAGGTAGGATGAGTGACAAGGTTCTGCAAAGGGAGCTCAAGAAATTAGGTACAAATTTAAAGGGCAGCATCTCTCAGGATTGCCACATGCTAATGAGGCCAGAACTAGGAAGATTATACAGGCCAAGGAGGGCAAAATATATTTGGATCACTGGACCTGTACAGAAGGGATGGTTTGCACCTGAACTGGAGGGGATCTAATAACCTTGTGGGAAGGTTTGTTAATGCTGCACGGTGGTGTTTAAACTAGAGTTGCGGGAGATGGGAAGCAGAATGCCAGAACAGTTAGTGGAGAGGTTGTGGAGGCAGATGTTGGTAAGACCTCAGACAAAGTTAGGAAACAAAAGGTTGAGCATGGTGCGACAAAATCAAAAAGGCTGAATATAGGACTGAAGGTGTGGTATCTGAATGCACGCAGGAAACAGAATGAGATAGATGAACTTGATGTACAGTTGCAGATTGGCAGATATGATGTTGTAGGCTTCACTGAATCATGGCTGAAAGATTATGGCTGGGAGCTTAATGTCCAAGGATACACATTGTATTGAAAACATATGCAGGAAGGCAGAGGGGGTGGCGTTGCTCTGTTGGTAAAAGATGAAATCAAATCATTCGAAAGAGGTGACATAAGAGTCGGAAGGTATTGAATCATTGTGGACAGAGCTGAAGAACTGCAAGGGTAAAAAGACACTGATGTACAGACCCCCAAACAGCAGGATATTCCCTACAAATTACAATGGGAGATAGAAAATGCACACCAAAAGGGCACGTCATGGAGGACTTCAATATAGAGGTAGATTGGGAAAATCAGACTGGTGCTGGATTACAGCAGGCAGAATTTCCAGAGTGCCTACAAGATGGCCTTTTAGAGCGGCTCATGGTTGAGCCCACTGGACGAACAGTTATTCTGGACTGGGTGTTGTGCAATAAAGAGCAGCACCTCTCCATCCTTGGGAATGGCCTGCATTGCCCTGGCAGAGGATTCATGTAGATTTTGCCAGATCGCTCCTGGGCACAAATTTCTTGGCAGTAGTGGATGCAGCTACAACGTTGCTAGAAGTGTTCCCAATAGCCTTGCATACTGTTGATGTGCTGAGAAGCCTTTTCTCAGGGACCCGTGTTCCAGAACACTTAGTCAGTTACAATGGACCACAGTTTGTTGCGAAACAGTTCCAGTCATTCCTGAAAGTGAATGGAATAAGACATATTATATCTGCACTGTACCAACCAGCTTCAAATGGCTTGGTGAAAAAGTTTGCCCAGCATCTAAAGAACACGCTGCGAGCAATGTCAGCAGAACACAAGCGTCCTGGCGAGGGATACAGTGGGACTTGGAAAGATTAAGGACAGAACTGGAGATTGCATCAGATATCATCTGGAATCAACACATCAATCAGTTGAGAGGAGCAGTCGGTTGTCAGAGAAGGGAGTCCTGAACTTTCAGAACCACTTCCTGCAGAGGCAGAGACAACTCCTCCATCCACTTCCTGCAGAGGCAGAGACAACTCCTCCATCCACTTCCTGCAGAGGCAGAGACAACTCCTCCATCCACTTCCTGCAGAGGCAGACTCAACTCCTCCATCCACTTCCTGCAGAGGCAGACTCAACTCCTCCATCCATTCCTGTAGAGGCAGACTCAACTCCTCCATCCACTTCCTGTAGAGGCAGAGACAACTCCTCCATCCACTTCCTGCAGAGGCAGAGCCAACTCCTCCATCCACTTCCTGCAGAGGCAGAGACAACTCCTCCATCCACTTCCTGCAGTGGCAGAGACAACTCCTCCATCCACTTCCTGCAGAGGCAGAGACAACTCCTCCATCCACTTCCTGCAGAGGCAGAGGCAACTCCTCCATCCACTTCCTGCAGAGGCAGAGACAACTCCTCCATCCACTTCCTGTGGAGGCAGACTCAACTCCTCCATCCACTTCCTGCAGAGGCAGAGCCAACTCCTCCATCCACTTCCTGTGGAGGCAGACTCAACTCCTCCATCCACTTCCTGCAGAGGCAGAGACAACTCCTCCATCCACTTCCTGCAGAGGCAGAGACAACTCCTCCATCCACTTCCTGCAGAGGCAGAGGCAACTCCTCCATCCACTTCCTGCAGAGGCAGAGACAACTCCTCCATCCACTTCCTGTGGAGGCAGACTCAACTCCTCCATCCACTTCCTGCAGAGGCAGAGCCAACTCCTCCATCCACTTCCTGTGGAGGCAGACTCAACTCCTCCATCCACTTCCTGCAGAGGCAGAGGCAACTCCTCCATCCACTTCCTGCAGAGGCAGAGGCAACTCCTCCATCCACTTCCTGCGGAGGCAGACTCAACTCCTCCATCCACTTCCTGCAGAGGCAGAGACAACTCCTCCATCCACTTCCTGCAGAGGCAGACTCAACTCCTCCATCCACTTCCTGCAGAGGCAGAGACAACTCCTCCATCCACTTCCTGCAGAGGCAGAGCCAACTCCTCCATCCACTTCCTGCAGAGGCAGAGACAACTCCTCCATCCACTTCCTGCAGAGGCAGACTCAACTCCTCCATCCACTTCCTGCAGAGGCAGAGACAACTCCTCCATCCACTTCCTGCAGAGGCAGAGCCAACTCCTCCATCCACTTCCTGCAGAGGCAGACTCAACTCCTCCATCCACTTCCTGCGGAGGCAGAGACAACTCCTCCATCCACTTCCTGCGGAGGCAGACTCAACTCCTCCATCCACTTCCTGTAGAGGCAGACTCAACTCCTCCATCCACTTCCTGCAGAGGCAGAGCCAACTCCTCCATCCACTTCCTGCAGAGGCAGACTCAACTCCTCCATCCACTTCCTGCAGAGGCAGAGACAACTCCTCCATCCACTTCCTGCAGAGGCAGACTCAACTCCTCCATCCACTTCCTGCAGAGGCAGAGACAACTCCTCCATCCACTTCCTGCAGAGGCAGAGACAACTCCTCCATCCACTTCCTGTGGAGGCAGACTCAACTCCTCCATCCACTTCCTGCAGAGGCAGATACAACTCCTCCATCCACCATGGAGGGGGTCTCTGAACCTGAGACTGCTCATCAGCCTCTAGTCTCTCTTCGCAAGTAGAGTGACTTACCCCCCCCACCCCCGTCAGTAAAGATGTTATGCCACAAGAGCATAAAACCCTCTACAGTGATTACATATTTAGGTCTGTATAGGAGAATTTAGAACTTACTACGTTGTTGATGTCTATGTAGTAGTTGTATTATACAGGGTATAATATATATATATATACACACACACACACTATACACATTATATAATGACAAGAGAGCAATATGGTATGTATTTAAGTTGAGATGCGTGCTATATTGTGTTGGAATTCATGGCTAAGTAGGGAGGATTGTAGTTTATGTAATATTTCAGTAACATTTGAGTAGCATTGTAAATACATTGTTTAATTAAGCATTCTTTATTTACCTCATTCATTATGGGTTAATGTAAGAAGTATGTGAATGGTGTACATCATTACGCCACCTCATCATATGTGAGTGCCTCTATAAAGAAAAACAAAGTAGACACATTTTCCTTTCAATTACAGTAGTTTTGGAGTTACAAAATGTAACAGTGCCTGGTTGGAAAACCTTTGCGGTACAGCGAACTTTGTCTTGCATATCATCCATTCAGATTATTTTACCACATCAATACGTCCAGGTTTTCAAGTGAAGCCCAGGTGACAGAATGCATAACATAGTGGTACAGTTACAGGGAAAGTACAGTGAATGCAGACAATAGCGTAAGGCCATGATGAGGTAGATTGCGAGGTCAAGCTTCAAAGTTCAAAAGTTCAAAGTATTATTAAAGTACATATGTCACCATATACAACCCTGAAATTAATTTTCTTGTGGGCATACGATATCCATAATTGAATCATTAAAAACCGCACCAACTGGGGGATAACCAGAGTGCAAAAAACAAACTGTGCAGATACAAAAATAAAAAATAATTAGTAAGAGAAATAAATAAGCAATTAATATTGAGAACACGGGATGATGACAATACAATAGGAGTCCATTCAATATTCTTATAACAGCGGGATAGAGCTGTCGTTGAAGGCTTTTGTTTCATCTGCTTTGCGGGAGGGAGGTAGGGGGTGGGGGCGGGGGAAGAGAGAATGTCCAAGTTGGGGGGGTATATTTGATCTTGCTGACTGCTTTACCGAGCCAGTGAGAAGTGTCGACAGAGTTCCTGGAGGGAAGGCCGATTTTCATGATGTGCCAAGTTGTATTCTCTATACAGTTTCTCGCGGTCACAGGCACAGCAGTTGCCACACTATGTGAATAGGATTCTTTCTATGGTGCCTCTGCAAAAACTGGTAAGGGTGAGAGGGGACATTGAGTTTCTTCAATTTGCTGCGAAAGTACCGTACAGCCCGTCCCTAACCTTGCTATCGGAATCGAGCCATCACGGAACACGTCGCGGGGCGAGGAAAGTGGACAGACAGCAGCAGGTCCGCGAACTGATGAATGAATGAATGAATGAATGAATGAATGAATGGGCAACCACCCCGAAAGGAATTCCTGCTGTTTCGCGACTGTGCGCGAGAGCACCCACAATGCCGCGCGACTGACGCGGTGACGTCATAGCCGTTCGTCGGGGTGTTGACTCGAAACAAAAACAGAAAAAAACAAACTGGGAACAGCGGAGTCTATCTGAACCGAGTCGGCTTGGCCGGCGCTGCCGGGGATCCATGTCCAGCCGCGTCGGCTCAGGTGAGTGTCCTGTTCCCGTGTGGCACGGGGTGTTGAGGGTTTATCCGAGCTCGACCCCAGGGACAGGAGTCCGCGGAGCCGGGCGTCGGGCCTGGGCTTGGGCAGCGCCGCTCAGAAAGTGGACCTGAGATCCGGCAGCTCAGCCTCCGGACTTGGCTTTGTTGTGGGTACAGAGCCGTCAGCGGTAATCGGGTCCTACAGTGGGCGTTTTAAATAAATGGAGACCCGAAGTGTCAGAGCCTTCCTCACTTGGAAAGGACAAGTAATCGCTGTAGTCCCACAGCCAGGAATGACTCAGCCTCTCAGCGGATACTCTACCTATTCCAACAACAGTCAAAGTTTGTCACCTTGAATGATTGCGGTTGTAGTCTGTGGTGTTTAACAGAAATGAATTTCTCGTAAACAGCTATTTCGTGGCGGCGTTGCGTATGCAAGTATAGGTTACGGCTTGGAATAAATTAAACATTAACATTTTGATTTATTTTCTTTTTGCCTCGTTAATATAACAGCCTGTTAATGAGTTGCTCTGTTTCACTTGTTACAGTGCAGAGTTTGTAGGTTTACTTACGTGATAATTTTCAACTTCAAAGTATATTTGAATGACGTGCATGTGAAGTATGATATGGGAGGGTGACAAGTAACTGGATGTTGTTATGTGTCTGTGGGTCTGGGTTAGAAGTTGCATTAGCCACAGCTACCTTTTCGGTAATTGTATTTTGGTTACCAAGAAAAGGCTCTCTTTTATAACTTGAAGTGTCAGTAATTTGTGTGATATCTCAAATTTTGGGGATACACATAAAAATTTAAGGAACATTTGCAAGATCAAAGGAAAAAGAACTTCTGGTTATTAAGTGTGTTTCCAACCCCATACTCTTGAAAGTTGGTGCAATTCACCTAGACACTTCCTACAAGGTTTGCTGCCATGTTAAAAGCTGGTAACACAAAGAACAGAAAACACTGCTACAAGAATTCCGTCCAGAGAAAATGAAAGCATAAAAGATCCTCAAATTCTTGAGCATTCAGCATTGTTCCATGTGGCAATGCAATATATGAAAATCCACTTTCATTCTTTGCCAGTGCCACTCCAAAGGAGCATTTCAGCTCTCTCTTGCAGACAAGAAGCTGCCAGCACATTCCATAACCTTGTTACTCTGCGGGGTGGGGGAACAAGAGTGGCCTATACTCACTTAGTTAAGAATTGTTTCCTTGACATCCCCAGTCGTCACACTGGTTTTGTCAATGTACAAGCATGCTATTAAGCCTTTCGTATTTCATTACTTTTGCACATCATATTTAACAATTTAATGGAATAGAATTTGTCCTTAATTTGAGCAATGATGCTTAAGGAATACAGATAATTTGAACCAATATGCAAACTTTTGTAATAGTATTTACAGTACAAATTGGAAAAAAATCATTCACTTGACCTGCTACTTTGTAGCAGTACCTGAAGCTGTGCATTTATTATGCTTAATATAGTATAAATGGCTCTAATGTTTAAATGTGTTACAATGTGTTCCCATGATGGAGGAGTCTAGTACAAGAGGGCATGACTTCAGGATTGAAGGGCGCCCTTTCAGAACAGAAATGCGAAGAAATTTTTTTAGTCAGAGGGTGGTGAATCTATGAAATTTGTTGCCACGAGCAGCAGTGGAGGCCAAGTCATTGGGCGTATTTAAGGCAGAGATTGATAGGTATCTGAGTAGGCAGGTCATCAAAGGTTATGGTGAGAAGGCGGGGCAATGGGACTAAATAGGATAAAATGGATCAGCTCATGATAAAATGGCGGAGCAGACTCAATGGGCTGAATGGCCTACTTCTGCTGCTTTGTCTTATGGTCTAATGTTAGTTAAGCATCCATTTAAAACTTAAAACTGTCAATAGACCTATTTGACTTCTGTAGTTTTGCTCTGGTGCTATTTGAAGGTTATTATTTGAAAGTCAAGTTTGTAGGCTTTGAGTAGCTCGATTAACATGAATGCCTAAAGATGAGAGGGGAAGAATAAACTGGTTTTATTCATTTTGCAGAGTGTTGGTGAGGTGCAACAGGAATAGTTGCTGAGTCCTTGTCTTTAAGGGAATTGCGTATAGCCAAGCATTTAAAAATAAATGTTTTCAACAAAATGCTTGTGCATTTAAATGTTATAGCATGTTGTATTTATTTTTATGATGAGAACTGGCATAGCTACTTGAGTAAGGAAATGAAGCAGCTGTTTACTTCAAAAGCCTTTGAGAGGCCTGGTACTTGGCTCAGTGCATGTCTTGTGAAAAGGCTGGATGACAATAAAAGGAGATAACTGATCTCTTTTTGACATATCTGTCTGTTATGTATACAGGAGCATTCTTTTTTCTATCTTGCTTAGTACATGCAATTTTTGAAGATTAAGTTAATTACTCTTTGTCTAATATCTATCCTACAAATGAACCGAAGCTTTGCAGAAGTGAATTCTAAGGTGGACACAAACTGAAAGGGAGAGTGGTTAAGCAAGTGGGTGAAAAATTGGCTGGTGGAGTACAATATGGGAAACTGGTGTTCATTTGTTTAGTAGGAAGAATGTAAAAATGCACGTTTGAGTGGTTTAAGAGCAATTTAGTTATGCTGATTCATAAAATGCACTAAATAAACATTCAGTACAGCAAACAAGAAAGGAAAGTTGAAAGTGAATTTATTATCAAAGTACATATGTCGCCCTGAGATTAATTTCATGTGGGCTTTAACGGTAGTTAGAACAAAACACTATAAAATCATTGGAAAGCAACATGCAAACAAAGACGGACAAACAACCAATGTGCAAAGAAGACAAACTGAAATTCCAAAAGAATTACAATAATACATAAGAAACAATATTGAGAAAGAGTTGTAGAGTCCTGGAAAGTGAATCCCTAGGTTGTGGAATAGTTTAATGTTGAGGTGAGTGAAGTTATCCACACTGGATCAGGAGCCAGATGGTATAGTGGGAGGAAGATAGTATAGTTATCTTTACTGTAAAGTAACTGAAATACAAGAATCAGGAAGATTTCCCCTAAACACACAAGACAATTTTGTTTTCCATACTTATGGAACATTATACTGCCTTGAAGGCTGGTTATCTCAAACTGTTTATCCTATGAGATTAAGAAATAGTGGCCTGTGCTTAGTGGTGTTTTAAAGAATAATGGATGATCTCATTGAGTTGGATACTGTCAGATTATTTTGTTAGGGTAGGAAATTTAGAACAGAAAGCCCGATTCTTGGGTCTGATGTGGAAAAATTTCCTCATGCAGATTCTCTTACAATTCAGTCATTGCTTGATTATTGCGTGTAATCAAGGGTGAAGTTAATAGACCATGGGTCACTTGGAGAATAAAAGTTCGAGGCGTTTGGCAAGAAAATGTTGAGGCATAATCTACTGCTCTTGTAATGCGTTGTGTAGAAAGCTAAGCAGGGAGTTAAACATCTTTTCAAAAGTCACCTGAGCGGAAACTTTCCTGGGGGCTTTTAATGAAAAACTTTGTAGAACTACAGTAAGTTAAGTAAAACCTGTATTAGATTCAATATCGAATTGTCTCGGACCTGAATATACTGCTATTATCAATTATTCTTACAATTAGCATGAAACAAAACAACATTTTATAGCTTTGGCATGGACAAAGTGAGCTTCTGGCACTACAATAGCGTAATAGTGACGAAGGATAAACAATACCTCCTTCAAAGTACACCTACTGTTTACCAATATTAAGAAAGCTTAACACTCAGATATTGCTGTTTCAACAGCAAATAAAGAGTGGATGGAGATGGATGGGTTTCAGCTCTGTGCTTCAAGTCAAAATCTGAATTGGTCCACGCAGAAAATGATGTAAAGAACAGCTTACGAATGAAGTGATGTCTGTACAAAATGAACTATGCCTGTGGATTCTGAACTCTCCCTGCCTGACATCCAGGATGTCAAATTTAACTACTGAAATTAAAAGTCAAATGATCATTTCATTACATCTTTGCCAAAGACTTGTCTTGAAACCGCACGGTCTTTAACCATTCTCACTTTGAAAATGTTGTCCTTGATGACATACTGATGACATGGTGCTCACCAGACTGATAATTGAGTGAGGTACCTTCGAAGCAAGTTGTGCCTTTTTAATACATCCTCCAACTTGATTTAGCTCCTTCGAGTCAAGAATGGTACAAAGATAATTAAGGAAATATTGGATTGGGAGAGGTTCCTGTTTTATGATGTGCGGCACATCCTCTGCATACACCTATCTTTGAACAACAAGGACTCCTTCTTTTGCCTAATTCAGTTGCTCTGCACTGAGAGGTTGCTTACAAATGTGCCAACGCCATACAGATACTACTCTCACAGGATCTGAAATGATGTGTTCTTCTGGACATTAGTCTTAAATGCACTCACAGTGGGCTGGCAAGCACCATCAAGGCAGACCTCACCCACATCCAGTCATTAGGCATAAGGTGCATTGTGCCGACCATTGTGCTGTTCACGTAACTTGTGTGTACAGATGGTGTCTCTGCTAAGCAATAGGAGAACCTCAGCATTAAAATCAAGTGGGGGGATCTTGTCAGCAATGTCCTTGAGACATGAACGGCTGTGTGCCACTTCAGAAGTTGTGATTTCATCCCTGCTGCGAATATGGTCGCAGTCAATGAGAGTTGGCGGGGGTAAACAGACCTCCCCTCCTATTGACTCCATGACAAAACCACCAGCTCTGCTTCTGGTAACTTCTGATGTTCCAGAACATGTCTTTAGAATGTCCGGGGAAGTAACTGCATCTAATGGATGCTCAGCTGGCTCCCCACTCTGCTCTGCTGTGAGTGTACTGGAATCAGTAGCCCGAGGTGCCAGCCCTGAATTTACAGCTGTGTCTGGGTTTATTTCTGCTGAAGCGTCAATAGGTTCTTAATGAAGGTTTCAGCCCAAAATGCTGACTGTTTACTCTTTTTCCATAGATGTTGCCTGGCTGATGAGTTCCTCCAGTATTTTGTGTGTGTTGCGTGTCCTTGGCAGAGTTTCTTGGAGACCACTGGTGCTTGCTGCACTGTGTCCATCTGTGTTCTGCAATATATTGCTACTGTTTCTCCAGATTCTCAATCACTTTATGGATGACTGTCTTGTCTACATTCGGACTGACTCTGGCCAGTCTCAGCATCTCACTCAAACTGTGTGATTTATCACCTCGTCCTGGTGCAGCAAGTGAGGACAATGCAGTTGGTTCTGTTGTAGCTTCTGTTGAAAGGTGAGCCACTGATGCACGTGGTGTGCCGCTCAGCCCTGGTCTGTTCTTGTCAAGTGGTGAACCTCCATATTCTTCCAAGTTGGATGACTTTGTGCATTTCTCAATTTGTACTTTAAATGGGGGTCCATCTTTGGGTTTGAATCTGAAGCAGAGGACTGGGGAAAAAAATCTGGCATGAAACATGACATGAATCTGGTTCCTGTCTTTGCTGCTTTGAATTCATTCTCTGTTGAGCGGCCATGTCATATTAGAGGGCTTGCACCAATGATTGGTTCTTCAGTCATTCTCTTAGAGAGACAACCACCACTGTCTCAGTTGGCTGCTGCATCATACACCTTTGCCTCTGCTGAGGCAGCCTCAGCTTCATGGTCCTCCTTGAGCACACTCAATGTAGCTTGTACATGAGCTTTCTCATTTCTGTGCTTGCTTTCTCCATGTTTACACAAACTCTTTCAATTACGGGACGTCCCTGGGTTACGAACGAGTTCCGTTCTTGAGTCCGTCTTTAAGTCAGATTTGTACGTAAGTCAGAACAGGTATATCCGGTATTATTTAGCATCAGTTAGTCAAACGTTTGTCTTAGTATATAGTATATATTTTACCTTTCTATGCATATAAAACACTTAAGAAACGTATGTATTTCAATAATTAAATCAGTGTGTTGCTTAGTAATAATTGTAGCTTTCTTTGGGGCAGGGCCTTTCACATGCTCCATTATTCTCACTTTATCCTTTATCCTTTAAAATTGTTCCGATCGTTGACTGACTGTAGCTTAAAGTTTTTCCAATGACTGATGGCGTTCCACCTCTTTCCGATCGCTTCATTTTTTCCACTTTATTTCCGTCAACGGAACAGAAATACTGCGGATTCAGCAGCAGCCGTGGGCGGTGGGTCCTGACCTGAGCTCCCCCAGGTCCTAAAGTCCACCCCACTGAGACAGTTTAAATGAGACAAGTGGGGGAGGGGGGGTCAGGGTGAATCTTGTTAAGAAAAATTTAAGCCAAGTACAAAGTTACACACTCAACACAGTATTAAAGGCAACAACTTAAAATAGTGGACGGCATTCTCCATCCTCTGTTCGTAAGTTGGACATTCGTAACTCGGGAACTGCCTGTAGTGTATTAGCTTTGCGCTTGGCATATGCTGCTCTCAGTCTTGTTGCTTCAACTCTGGCGAGGGCTTGTGCTACCGCTATGCTAAGTGTGGTTTTGCTTGAGTGTCATGAGGATGCAATCGATGTGCCACATTTTGACCAGGCTCAGCCATCGATGGAGACACATCTCCAATCTGCGGTGATGCCTTTGAAGACGAGTTATCTTTTCACTCTACTGCCCTTGCTGTGTGTTGCGTATAAAGCTAGGCTTTGGAATTTTTCATGTGGAAACTTTTGTGAAACTGCAGATAAGTAAAACATGTATTAGATTCAATACAGGTTTGTCACATGCCTGAATACACTAATATTATCAATTATTCTTGCGATCAGTGTTAAACAAAGTAACACGTATATGTAACATTCTGTAGCTGTGCCTTGGACTAGTGAACTCATGGTACGATATCTTAATTGCGATAAAGGATAAACAATACTTCTTTCAAAGAACATGTACTAATTGTTTAGCAATATTAAGAAAGCAAGAAAGCTTAAGACTTGGATAGTATTGTTTCAAGGCAAATAAAGAGTGGATGAAAATAGCTATTTTTCTACCATGAGTGCTTCAAGTTGAAATCCAAATTAACACACGCAGGAAATGAAGAAACAGTTTATGAACAGGAAGTGATGTTTGTACTAAACGAATTGCTTAAAAAAAATGAACAGCCCCTCTAGAGCAGGGGTCCCCAACCTTTTTTGCACCGCGGACCGGTCTAATATTGACAATATTCTTGCGGACCGGCCGACCCGAGGGGTGGGGGGGAGAGTTGTTCAAGTAGGGTTAAACTCACCTCAACATGTCTTTTATAGTTAGGGTCGCCAACTTTCTCATTCCCAAATAAGGGACAAAAGTAGCAGTCAAATTCTGGGACACTTTACCCCAGGAAAGACTACAATGATCATGAAGCCTTGCGCGGGCACCTGTGTGCGCATGTGATTTGTGCATGCGCGGACGTGCTGATTTCTTCCCCCCCCCAATCGGTTTTGCCGCCTTCCCGACTATACATACATTATTTTTACTTTATATAGGCTGTGTATTTATCATATTCCTGCTTTTACTATATGTTAGTGTTATATATTTTTGGTTTTATGTGTTATTTGGTATGATTTGTTAGGTTGTTTTTTGGGTCTGGGAATGTTCAAAAATTTTGCCATAAAAATTAATGGTAATTGCTTCTTCGCTTCACGCCACTTCATAGGAACGCTCTACCTTAGCAGGGGAAATACGGGACAAGGGTGGTCCCGTATGGGACAAACCAATTTAACTCAATTATATGGGATGTACCGACAAATATGGGATAGTTGGCAACCCTATGTTCAAGTTCAACAGTGTGTGACAGGGAATGGGGAAAAGGTGCAGCTGACTCATATCGTTTCCTCATGGCCCGGTAGCATATACTTTGTGGCCCGGAACTGGTCCATGGCCCGGTGGTTGGGGACCGCTGCTCTAGAGTCAGAACCCACAGGATTAGCCTTAATTTAAATTTTAGTGAACAGCAGAAAAAGCAGGAGTATATCTTTTGTAGCCCTGTCAATGTTTAATTCTATTCTATTTAACACAACCTGGGATATGTTTACAAGGTTGTTTAATTATTTCTTGTTCCTTGTTAAGAATGTACTTTGGTCTTAAGCTTGAGATCTGTAGATAAAAATGAGTGACTTCTAGTATGAGGCTAATAGTTTATAATATACCAAATGCCTAAAAGTAAACTGCAGTAAGGTGATTATTTTAGTTACATTTCATACATCAATAATGATAATGTTGTTTATGGAATTGAGAATCATAATCACCTCTCCTTACTAAAATATTGGTAGTTACCATAGAAAAGAAATAGTTCTGAACAAAATTGCAGTGGAAAAATAAATATGGCTTGTTGCTGTGAACTTTAATCTGTTGAAAGGTTAGAGATAATCTGGAATGTGTTCTGTTTTCCTTGGATAAATGGATTGTGCAGGATTTTTGTTCCAACTGTTTCACTTGAGAGAATGAGATGGTGATACAGGCAAATGATTTTTTTGTGTGTGGCATGGAAAATACTTTTGAATTTGAGATAAAATTTATGAAATTAGAGAAAACAAAAAATGCTGGAAACACAGCAGCATCTATGGGAAGAGAAGTTACGAATGTTTCAATTAAAAGCATGCTAGAACTGGGAGAATAAAACAGTTTGTTGCAAAGGAAAATGACATGGTAATCTTCAATCCTGCATACGAAGCACAAGATTGTTCTTGTGGATAAAAATGGTCTCCAAACCTGCTGTTTCTCCAGTGTGATGAAGACCACATGATAAATACTGAATACAGTACTATGGCACTTGGAATCTACAGTGGTAGATCTGTGCAAACACAATGGAGATTTGGTAGAAAAACCTTTCTGAAACTTGTACCATTAGACATAGGAGCAGAATTAGGCTATTTGGCCCATTGAGTCTGCTTTGCTATTCGATCATATCTGACTTATTATCTCTCAACCCCATTCTCTTGCCTTCTCCCTATAACCTTTGATGCCTTTACTACTCAACCTCCACTTTAACTATATCCAATGATTTGGTCTCCACAGCCATCCGTGGCAATGAATTCCACAACACAAGTTCACCACCCTCAGCTAAAGAAATTCCTCCTCCTTTGTCTAAATGTACGTCCCTCTATTCTAATGCTGTGCCCTTTGGTCCTAGGCTCCCCATTCCCTCCACATCCACTCTATGCAGGCCTTTCAATAAAGAGCTCGTAAGGGTGTTCACTTAGCATAAAACTAGACATAATCGTTTCGATCGTGGTGAATGAAGTAAGGACATTGTCTGTGTGTTGAACTTGCCTGCATCCATCGTTCTCACTATTTATACACAGAGAGAGAATTTTGAAAGATGCCGATGTTACTGTTGGTTCTGCTCGTAGCAAAGTGGTCTCTCTTAGTTAGCATCCAATAATAGATAAAATGGAAAGTCTGTTGCTTGAGTGGATTGATGGGTGTACAAAGCGTGGTGTTTCGTTAAGTTTTCTTATACTTGAGAAATTAGTCAGTCTTTTTAATAAGCTGAAACAGAAAGTACTGGCCGATGGTGATGAAAGTGTTGCAAAAGTGGAATTTAAAGGTAGTCATGGGTGGTTTGATCGGTTTCTGAGGCGAGGGCAGCTTCATAGTTTAAGCAGTGGTCACCAACCTCCGGGCTGCCGACCGTTACTGGGCCGTGAAGGACGCAGTGGTGCAGCGGTAGTCGGGAGGCACCCAGCACATCTTTAAGAAAAAAGCCAAAATAAATAAGCTAGTTAATTAGGTGCCCCCCAGCATGTAAATGTTGGCCCAGATCAGAGACGATTGCCGATTGCGTCAGGTGGTTATTTGTATAAGCAAGTGTTTAACTGTGACGAAACTGCAATTTATTGGAGTCTTCCCAATTCCGGTAAGTGAAACTACACTGTACATACATTACTTCTACTTTATATAGGCTCTCTATTTTTGTGTTATTTGGTATGATTTGGCAGCTTCATAGTTTAAAGGTTACTGGAGAGAGTGTTTCTGCCGAGAGCGCTTCCGCAAGATTTTCACTGCGCTAGACAGTGCTGCAGAAAAGTATTTCTACTTTACATCGGCTGTGTATTTATCATATCATTCCTGCCTTTACTATATGTTACTGTTATTTTAGGTTTTATGTGTTATTTGGCATGATTTTGTAGGTTTATTTTTTGGGTCTGGGAACGCTCAAAAATTTTTCCCGTATTAATAAATGCTAATTGTTTATTCACTTTACGACATTCCGGCTTACGAACCTTTTCATAGGAACGCTGTACCTTTGGATAGCTGGGGAAACCTGTATTTAATAGGTTTCAATTTGATTTCCCCCTCATTCTTTGAGATTCTAGCAAGTTTGGGCTCAGAGCCACAGTACATTATACTGTACAGTACTCAGACAGAACATTAACCCAGTCATTCTTATGAACCTCTGGACCTTCTCAAATGTCAGCACTTTAGTTCTTAAATAACTTCCTGCTATGATATTGCTGCCGAAATTTTCAATAGAAAGTTTGTTTGTTAATATAGCTATACCTTCTAACTTCAAAAATCAATTACATTTTGGAAATTCATTGAAGGTTTGTACTTATCAATAATTCCAATATCAACTAAACTCACTATGCCTGATACTCACTGATATGGTGTACGATAGATTTGAAGTGCAAGTGAATTATCACTCACCGATGTATCATCCTTTAGTTTCTGCAACTTGCAATGACTTTTCACCACTTGAAATGTCATCCTCATCCTTCACTTAGCGTTCCAAAAGGCCCAATCCTTTCACATCTCCTTAATCTGCTCTTTCATCTTCTCCATTTCATGGCCGTTCATTTCTTCCTCAAAATGTAGCCAAGCCATTTTCCATCAACCAAACACATTTTGTATGTTTAATAAGAATACAAACAACATTGAATTATTATGTATATTGAATTTCAGTAGGATGTAATAGTTTTTTGAATATTCATCTGATCAGAATGTTGATTGAAATAGATGGAACTCTTCATGGATATAGTTCTTCGACATAACCATTCTCTTCATGATTCAAGATTGTTTAATGTCATTTCCTGTGCACAAGTGTAAAGGAGAACAAAACAATTATTACTCTGGATTGCATTTAGTACAAAAAAATCACAAGATTAAGAACACATAATAACAAAACCACAATAAATATATGTAAGAGCATATACAAGTAACACACATAAAAGTTGCTGGTGAACGCAGCAGGTCAGGCAGCATCTCTAGAAAGAGGTACAGTCGACGTTTCAGGCCGAGACCCTTCGTCAGGACTAACTGAAAGAAAGGCAAGTAAGAGATTTGAGGGGGGAGGGGGAGATCCGAAATGATAGGAGAATACAGGAGGGGGAGGGATGGAGCCAAGAGCTGGATAGGTGTTTGGCAAAAGGGATAGGAGAGGATCATGGGACACGAGGCCTAGGGAGAAAGAAAGGTGGAGGGGGGAAGCCCAGAGGATGGGCAAGGGGTATAGTGAGAGGGACAGAGGGAGAAAAAGGAGAGAGAGAAAAAGAATGTGTGTATATAAATAACGGATGGGGTACAAGGGGGAGGTGGGGCATTAGTGGAAGTTTGAGAAGTCAATGTTCATGCCATCAGGTTGGAGGCTACCCAGATGGAATATAAGGTCTTGTTTCTCCAACCTGAGTGTGGCTTCATCTTTACAGTAGAGGAGGCCATAGACTGACATATCAGAATGGGAATGGGACATGGAATTAAAATGTGTGGCCACTGGGAGATCCTGCTTTCTCTGGCGGACAAAGCGTAGGTGTGCAGCAAAATTATCTCCCAGTCTGTGTCGAGTCTCGCCAATATATAGAAGGCCGCATCGGGAGCACTGGACGCTGTATAACGAAACCAAATTTCCCTCGGGATTAATAAAGTATATCTATCTATCTATCTATCTACCTATATCACTCCAGCCAACTCACAGGTGAAGTGTCGCCTCACCTGGAAGGACTGTCTGGGGCCCTGAATGGTGGTAAGGGAGGAAGTGTAAGGGCATGTGTAGCACTTGTTCCGCTTACACGGATAAGTGCCAGGAGGGAGATTGGTGGGGAGGGATGGGGGGGGGAACGAATGGACAAGGGAGTCGTGTAGGGACTGTCCAGCTCTTGGCTCCATCCCTCCCCCTCCTGTCTTCTATCATTTCGGATCTCCGCCTCCCCCCTAACACTTTCAAATCTCTTACTAGCTTTTCTTTCAGTTAGTCCTGACGAAGGGTCTCGGCCCGAAACGTCGGCTGTAACTCTTCCTAGAGATGCTGCCTGGCTTGCTGCGTTCCCCAGCAACTTTTATGTGTGTTGCTTGAAATTCCAGCATCTGCAGATTTCCTCGTGTAAGAGCGTATACACATAGATTTGATTGTACGTCCATAAAGTGATGCTTGGGCACAGGAGTGTCTGTACGTAAAGTGACTGACAGGAGCTAGGGCTTTACTCTTTGGAGAGAAGGAGGATGAGAGGAGACATGATAGAGGTGTACAAGATAATAAGAGGAATAGATAGAGTGGATAGCCAGTGCTTCTTCCCCAAGGCACCACTGCTCAATACAAGAGGACATGGCTTTAAGGTAAGGGGTGGGAAGTTCAAGAGGGATATTAGAGGAAGGTTTTTTACTCAGAGAGTGGTTGGTGCGTGGAATACACTGCCTGAGTCAGTGGTGGAGGCACTGAGGAGTAAAAATCTTTGTTACGTCTCTGTTCAAATGTGCAATTTTAGTAATTTATAATATTATGTACAAAAGGATAGTCAATATAACATAGACATATAGTTGCGTCAGCATGAACTAAGCAGTCTGATGACCTGGTGAAAGCTGTCCCGGAGCCTGTTGATCCTGGCTTTCACAATACAAGCCCTTTGGCCCATAATGCTGTGCTGAACACGTACTTACTTCAGAAATTACCTAGGATTACCCATAGCTCTCTATTTTTCTAAACTCTATGTACCTATCCAGGAGCCTTTAAAAAGACGCTATTGTATTGGCCTCCACCACAGTTGCTGGCAGCCCATTCCAAGCACTCAGTGCTCTGTATTATATAAAAAAGAAACTTGTCCCTGATATCCCCTCTGTAGCTACTTCCAAGCACCTTAAATCTGTGCTCTCTCATGTTAGCCATTTCAGCCCTGACCATCCACACGATCAATGCCTCTCATCTTATACACCTCTATCAGGTCACCTCTCATCCTCCATTGATTCAAGGAGAAAAGGCCAAGTTCACTCAACCTATCTGAGATGTTAAGTTAGCATCTCGTAGGCCTCTTGTGACCCTGGCTCTTTTGTAAGGGTCATAGTGGCTAATACTTCGAAAAAAAGTATAGAAGTACAAATATTTTCTTATAAGATAAGTTGAGTGGGTGACATCATCCTTGGTATGCGACCTGTGCATACCTTCAGCTCTTGCTTAGAGTAACTTGTATTAATTGCTGGAAGAGACGTACTCTGCTTTGGCACCTGCAAGATGAGCATTAAAAGGAATGGCTATTTCAAGGGCAGGAGGTTTTGAGTGGTAAGCCTATGCCTGTCTGTATCCAGACATAGTGGCAATTAAAACTGTTACATGAACAATTTATGGCAGATAAAGTTAACAATACTCATCTGTACAGAAACTAAGGGGGTGAACCCACTGGTATCCGTGTACATGACTGCATATGTATAAAAAGAGCTGTATTTGCTTCAGAAGCCGGAGACCTCTGAAGCAGCCTCCAAGAGAGTGCTTAAGGAGGTTTCTCTCTGGTAACTTGCTATTAATAAAGAGTTAAAGTTGCATTCACTGTAGTACGTGGTGTCTTTGCATTGGGTAGATCGAAAGAAGTTTACAACATATCCAGGCAACATCCTTGTAAATCTCCTCTGTACCCTTTCTATAGTTTCCACATCCTTCCTGAGCAAAGAACTCCACGTGGGGTCTGACCAGGGTTCTTTACAGCTGTAACATAACCTCTCAGCTCTTGGACTCAATCCCACGGTTGATGAAGGGCAATGCACTGTATACCACCTTAACCACAGTCAACCTGTGCAGCAGCTTTGAGTGTCCTGTGGACACGAATCCCAAGATCCCTCTGATCCTCCACACTGTAAGAGTCTTACCATTAACACTATATTCTGCCATCGTATTTCACCTACCAAAATGAACCACCTCACACTTAACTGGGTTGAACTCCATCTGCCACTTCTTAGCCCAGTTTTGCATCCTATCGATGTCCCGCTGTAATGTCTGACAGCCCTCCACAATTTCCACAACACCCCCAACCTTTGTGTCATCAGCAAATTTACTAACCCAGCCCTCCACTTCCTCGTCTACATCATTTTTAAAAATTACAAAGGAAGTTTTCCGGGTGGTAGCAGCTGGAACAGTTTGTGGTTGGGGTGACTCGGGTCTCCAATGATCCTTCGGGCCCTTTTTATGTACCTGTCTTAGTAAATGTCCTGAATAGTGGGAAGTTCACATCTACAGATGCGCTGGGCCGCCTGCACCACTCTCTGAAGAGTCCTGTGATTGAGGGAAGTACAGTTCCCATACCAGGCAGTGATGTAGCCAGTCAGGATACTCTCAGTCATGCCCCTATAGAAAGTTCTTAGAATTTGGGGGGCCATACCAAACCTCTTCAACTGTCTGAGGTGAAAGAGGCACTGTTGTGCCTTCTGCACCACACAACTAGTATGTACAGACCATGTGAGATCCTCAGTGATGTTTATGCCGAGGAACTTAAAGCTGTTCACCTCTCAACCCCTAATCTATTGATGTGTATAGGGGTTAGCCTGTCTCCATTCCTACTGTTGAGGGAGAGGTTGTTTTCTCGACACCATTGTGGCAGGGTGATGACTTCCTCTCTGTAGGCTGCCTCATTATTATTTGAGATTAGGTCAATCAGTGTAGTGTTGTCAGCAAATTTAATTAGCAGATTGGAGCTGTGGGTGGCGACACAATCATGGGTATACAGAGAGCAAAGGAGGGGGCTTAGGACAAAGTCCTGAGGGGCAGAGGTGAGGAAGCCCACTCCTGCTGGCGATCTGACAGGAAATCCAGGATCTAGCTACACAAAGCAGGGTGAAGGCCGAGCTCTCTGAGCTTCTTGTTGAGCTTGGAGGGAATTGTGGTGTTGAGTGCTTAACTGTAGTCCAAGAACAGCATTCTCAAATGAGCATCCCTCTTCCCCAGATGCTTAAGGACGGTGTGTAGTGCTGTGGCTATTGCATCGTCTTGTTGATCCGTTGTGTCAGTACTGAATTGTAAGGGGTCCAGTGTGGGTGGCAGCATGCTGCAGAAGTAGTCCTTGAGCAGCCTTTCAAAGCATTTGCTTATTGTTGAGGTGAGTGCGACAGGATGCCAGGCGTTCAGACATGTTAACTTGCTCTTTTTAGGTACAGGGACAATTGTGAATGTTCTGAAGCAGGAGGGCACGCTACACTGGGAGAGGGAGAGATTAAAAATGTCTGTAAACACACCTTCCAATTGTGCTGCGCACATCCTGAGTACCTGCCCTAGGAAGCTGTCCGGTCCTGCAGCCTTGCAACTGTCCATCTGTTGGAAACATCGTACTTTGGCCTCAGAAATGTCCAAGCTGCCAGTTGCATCATCTGCAGGTCTCCTCAGAGGCTCAGTATTGGCAACATCGAATTGAGCCTTTAAAAATAAATAAATAAATAAATAAATAAATAATTTGGCTTGTCTAAGAGAGAGGCATCGATGTTGGAAACTCCACTGCGTTTAGCTTTGAAGTCTGCAGTGGCGTGCAGACCTTGTCACAAGCTACATGTTTTGTTGTTGGAAAGTTGAGTCTGAATCTTGTCTCTGTATTGTTTTGCTGCCTTGATTGCGCAGATCGTAGTTGCATTTCTTGAGCTCTTGTTGAGTACTGGCAATGTAAGCTCTGTCTTGAGTGGTAAGTGAACTCGTACAGAACTGTTGGTCCGGGGCTTCTGGTTTGGAAAGAGCCTGACCGATTTCAGGGGGACAACCTCCTCAATGCACTTCTGGATGAAACTTGTGACCTCTTCCATGAACTCCACATTATGGAAGAAATTCCAGTCGATGTCATCAAAGCAGTCCTGCAGCATGGAGGCCAATTGGTTGGACCAACAGTGGATGATTTTAACGATGGCTGCCTCTTGTTTCAGCTTCTGCTTGTACTTTGGCACAAGTAAAATGGAGGAGCGATCTGATTTTCCAAATGGCGGGGGGGTGGTGGAGGAGCGCTTTGTAAGCATTGCGGAAGGGAGAATAGCAGTGGTCGAGTATGCTATCTCCCTGTGTGCTCACTTGGATGTGTTAGCAAAACTTCGGATGGACTTCAGTCAGCAACACTCTATTAAAGTCACCAGTGATGATGAAGGCAACCTCTGGGTGTACAGTTTCCAGGGTGCTGATGGTCTCATATAGTTCCTTGAGAGCCTGGTCAGTATCAGCCTGCGGTGGAATATACACAGCTGTGATAATAACAGCCATAAGCTCCCTGGACAGCCAGTAAGGTCTGCACAGCAGCACCAGGTACTTCACATCTAGGAAACAAAAGGATTTGAGGGCATGCACATTCCAGTGGTCATACCATGAAGCATACTCCACCTCCTTTACTCTTCCCAGAGAGGTTTTTACACCTGTCCGCCCAGAACAGGGAGAACCCAGAGGAGTCAATGGCATGATCTGGTATCTCCTCTGTCAGCCAGGTCTCCATAAAGCACAAAGCGTTGCATTCCTTTGTTTCTCACTGGTAGGAACTCTCAGTTCACAAAGCTTGTTGTCCAGGGACTGAATGTTAGCGAGGGGTATGCTAGGGAGCAACGGCCGATTAGCACGCCGTCTCAACCTCACCAGGACGCCGATTCCGAGGTAGTGGTGGTGTAATAGGTGTGTCTCCCATCGATCGCGTAAGCAGGGGATCCTAGTGTACAAAATTGTAGTGGGTAAATGCTGTCTTCCTGATGTTCAGCAGGGTCAATCTATCGTATCTGATGTGACAATCAGCTAATTGACCAAGAAATGCGAAGGAAATCACAGAAATCAAAAGTATACTGTAAAGTTGGAATGGAGCTCGTAACGCTGCCGCCATACATGGTGCCATCTTGGAATCAGTTTGCTTCCAAATGAGATGCAGAAAAAAACATTTGTGTTGCTAGACTGATTAGTTCTTGAAAATAGCTAGGGGTTGAAGCTGTCTAGTCCACAGCACTCTTGGAAGCATGAGTGATGCCGGACCACGGAAGTTTCCTCCAACAACCTTCCTTCACACAGGAGAACTGTTTTAAGTATAAATGGTTTTAGGAATTGTCCATAACCCAAAGTTTCCCTAAGGTGGTAATGCTGAGACAGCTGTTGGCTGAGATTGCTGAAGTTGCATGGTAGATTAGTTGGCTACAGATTAGTACAAATCTTATTTTTACATCTTAGTTATGTCACAAATTCAAGTTTATTGTCATATCCTCAAGTACTGGAGTTCTTTGAAGGTATAACAAGTGTAGTGGATAGAGGGAACAGGTGGATGTTATTTACTTGGATTTCTACAAGGCATTCGATAAGGTGCCAACTAAAAGACTTATCCATAAGATAAGGAGGCATAGAGTTGGGGTTGATGTTTTGGCATGGATAGAGGATTGGTTAGCGAACAGAAAGCAGAGAGTTGAGATACATGGATGTTGCTCTTGTTGGCAAGCAGCAGTAGGTGGTGATCTGCAGGGATCGTGGCTGGGCCCACAACTGTTCACGATATACAGTAACGATCTGAAGGAGGGGACCAAGTGTACTGTATCTAAGTTTGCTGATGATACTAAATTGAGGGTAAAAGCAAATTGTGCAGAAGATACGGAAAGTCTGCAGAGAGATATAGGTATAGTGAATGGGCAAGGGTCTGGCAGATAGAGTACAACGTTGGTAAATGCGAGGTCCTTCACTTTGGAAGGAAAAATGGAAGATCAGGTTATTTAAATGGTAAAAAAATGGCAGTATGCTGCTCTGCAGAAGGACTTGGGAGTGCTTGTGCATGATTCACAAAAAGTTGGTTTGCAGGTGCAGCAGGCTATCAGGAAGGCAAATGGAATTTTTGGCCTTCATTGCAGAAGAATTGAATTTAAGAGCAGGGAGGTTGTGCTGCAACTGTATAGGGTACTAGTGAGGCCACACCTAGAGAACTGTGGCCAGTTTTTGTCTCCTACTTGAAGGATATACTGGCTTTGGAGGTGGTGCAGAGGAGGTTCACCAGGTTGATTCCAGAAATGAAGGGGTTAGACTATGAGGAGAGATTGAGTTGCCTGGCACTGTACTCGCTGGAATTCAGAAGAATGAGAGGGGATCTTATAGAAACATATAAAATTATGAAAGGGATAGATAAGATGGAGGCAAGAAAGTTGTTTCCACTGGTAGGTGAGAATAGAAATAGAGGACATAGCCTGAAGATTCAGGGGAGTAGATTTAGGATGGAGATGGAGATGAAGAGGAACTGCTTTTCCCAGAGAGTGGTAATTCTCTGCCCAATGAAGCAGTGGAGGCTATCTCAGTAAATATTTTTTAAGACAAGGTTGGATAGATTTTTGCATAGCAGGGGATTAAGGGTTATGGGGAAAAAGGCAGGTAGATGGAGATGAGTCCAGCCAGTTCAGCCATGATCTTATTCAATGGTGGAGCAGGCGCGACTGATCAGATGGCCGACTCCTGCTCCTATTTCTTATGTTAAGTACATGTATGCATAAGCACAATGGAAAACCTTACTTGTGGCAGCATCATTGGCACATGGCATCATACAAGCAGAATGTACAAGAGAAATATCTTTACAAGAACACAGAACAAAACAAATCTTAATTAGATAATTAGTATGAATCTTGTGCTAAGATTCAAAATGTGCCAGACCGCACAATGCTGAATCAAGAGTTTAGAACATACTAAATTACAACACAGTATAGGCCCTTCAGCTTATGATGTTGTACCAAGTTTTTACTCCTATATCGCCCTCCAATTTTCTATCATCATGTCCCTAGGCCCTTCAGCTCAAGAGGTTGTACCAAGTTTTTCCTCCTGTATCACCCTCATCATGTGCCTGTCTTAGAGTTTCTGAAATATTCCTAATCTATCTGTCTTTACCACCACCCCTGGCAGGGCATTCCATGCACTCACCATTCTGCATTTTTTTAAAAAAAAGAACTTGCCTCTTGACATCTCCCTATACTTTCCTCCAAAGCCGTTTTTGCTCTTGGGGCGAGCGGCGAGGTGGAGGGCAGGGGGGTGGGGGGGTCTCTCAATCTATGCTCTTATTGTTTTGTATACATCTATCAAGCACCTCTAATCTTCCTTCGCTCCAAAGAGAGAAGCCCAAGCTCACTTGGCCTATCTTCATAAGATATGTTCTAATTTAGGCATGTTGTTAATATATGGCAATGTATACTAAGTGTGATTGTTAACTGCTAATAAATGCTGCTTGGAATATTTTTTCATCTTTAAATTTGCTTTATTTTTGTATTAGCCCAAGTTTAAATGTTGTGGTTACATGTTCCATTCATTGAGGTCAGCACATATTGAGGGTGCAGCAATGTAATATATAGCTTTATTAGATGAGACTCATTTGATCTTCAAATAAATGTGAAAGGTTCCATAACATGATATAAAGCAGAGTTGGAAACTTCTGTGTAAGTGGTTTCTTCTTGTATGTTACTGCGAAGGCTCATAAAATGGCTTCTTTGTTATGTTAGAATAAAAATGGCTTTTCTGTAGTAAGAACTGCAATGTAAGGAATTCTCTCTTTCCCTGCTTGTTTGGGTTATATTATTGATAAGAGTGGGAACGAACCAATGAGTGTCCATGTTATTCTTTTTGTGGGTGATATTTTTCTGTCTCATATGGGTGAGAACCGTGTGGTTTGGCGGGCTTTCGGGAGGAGACCTGAAGAGGAAGGACCTGCTGGAAGCACCCTGGTCGACCACCGTGGTTGGCCCCGAGCTGCGAGTCGAGGGGGTCGGAGGGGGATTGAATGGTGGAAAGAGGACCCTGTTAATTGAGCTCCACCTGTTGTGCACGAAGTGAATGAACTCTGATAAGTCTGGCGCCTTTTACTTTCCCTTCTATATTGTCTCTCTGTTAATTACATAACGTGTCATCTGTAAATCGTACATTGTGTGCTGCCTGATATTTGATGTGTGAGTTTGTACCAGGTGGCATTACACAGCAATGACACAACCGTGAGACACGGTTTGGCGGGCGGACGGGGTTTCCCCTAGGTAAACACGAGCCGATAGACCTGAGCGTTACATTTGTGGGGGCAGCATCCGGGGTTGAATTGTGTATAAGCGGTATAAATTGCCACATTAAGTAGTGCGGAGATGGATTGAGATAAGATTGTAAGCTGGTGTGAGCTTGAGGACGTACCAGTTAATCATGTGTGTGTGTTAAGTGGGGTGGATTTCCGCACTTCGGAAGAAGTGCTAGTGCGAGGGTTAAGTCTGATTTAAAAACTATCGGCAAGATAGAACTGATAGCTAGAAGTTGCGGTGAAGAAGTGGAATCCAGCTAGGTGTTGGTTGGTACGAGTGCTGACGTCATGACGTTGGAACTGCCAGCGATGGTCAGCGTCCCAGGGGAGGCGGGGTCACTGGGCCTCCACACCCTCCTGGAGGACGAATGTGAGGAGACACCAGGGGAGGTACCAGTAGCCACTGGTGAAGGGTTGAAGGAATGTGCGAGGGAACAAGTTCTCGGGGTAATGAGGGAGGAGGGATCAGAGTGGGAAGGATTGGTCAGGCCCTGTCCCCCAGCTAGAGGTGAGACCTCCGAGTTGGCAGCCGCCATTACCTCTCTAGTGAGAATTTTCTCAGGAGCCATGCCCACCCCGGAAGGGGAGGACGATTATGAGTCATGGAGCGAAAACACATCCCAGTTGTTAGGGGAGTGGCCAGGCTCAGAAGAGGGAAAGAGACAGCAATTGGTGGAAAGTTTGCAGGGAGTACCGGCTGTTGTTGTCCGCGGAGCATCTGGAAGCTTTGGAGTGTGCGTTTGGATTGACGGGAGGTTCCTGGGAGCTCTTAGGGAAGTTTCAAAACATGCGGCAGGGAAGAGGGGAAAAGCTGTCAGAATACATTTTTCGGCTGGAGATAATGCTTAATAGGTTGTGGCGCCAAGGGGTAGTGAAGGCGGACGAGGTGGCGAAGTTGAGGACGAATCAGATATCTAGGGGTTCCCTGGGGGGGGGGGAACAAGGTGGCTTGGGGTCTCCGGCAGTCCTATAAAAGGAGACCCCTCCATCATTCGGTCAGCTGATTAGAGAAGTACGGGAGGATGAGAGTGCGTTGGGCCGAAAAGAGGGCTCTGGCCACCCGGGACGATCCTTAGCGGTACAGGAGGTGGTGGCCGGGTTGAGAACGGAGAAACCCAAGGGGTCGCAGGTGGGTAGGGACTCCTCACATGAGTGGATTGTCAGGGAGAGCACCCCCTTCAGGAGATGGGCAGTACAGTGGGCTGGGAGTAGCGGGCATCCTGGGAGGAGAGGGGCGGTGGGTAGCGTGTGCTATAACTGTGAGAAAGAGGGGCATTTCCAGCGGGAGTGTGAGCGGAAGGAGGTGTGCTACAGCTGTGGGGAAGAGGGACTCTTCTGGAGGGATTGTGAGAGACAAGATGCCCCGTCTTGTTGGAGTAGGACCTGACTAAATGGATCTGGAGCAGATTTCACTGAAGGTTTTACTTTAAGATGCCTGTTTTCTTTAGTAGGAAAAAAATATTTCTGTTGTGGTTAACCAATTTACCACAAGAGTCCCTCCAACTGTAGACTTGCAAGGCAAGGGGAAGCAATTGAAAAGAACTAGCAGATGCATTGTATAATAGCATCACTTTTTGGCAGTCCCTTGAAATAATGCATGACTTATTTCTACTATGGTTCTTTACATAATGAGGTGACTGGCACCCTTCGAGGAATGGACAGGGGGTGCCCGACAGAGTGGGTAAGTGGACAGCTTTGAAGGTGATGCTTGCCCTCCGTTTTCTTTTGGCTGCTGATGCCTGACCTCAATTCTCAATGCTATTCTGAATGTTACTTTGTGTACTTATAGGCTAGAATTTGCAAAGAGTCAATGAGAATGTTGCATTTCTTTTTCCCATGGAGGCTTTGAACTCATGATTTAAATTCTTTCCTATGCTTGATAATCTCTAACTGTGTCAGAGCATGGCAAAGCAAATCTGTTTGAGGAACCTAGTAGCATGCAGTGAGGGCAGGACTTGGGTATTGGAAGACTGGGGTTATCATTGCTTAGTAGACTGAGTTTTGTGCTAGGTGCTTCTTAATTGACTGAAGGTGTAGGTGAATTTTATCCGTACTTGCTTTTGTGTTGTGACATCTCAGGTATGGTAGGCAGTCTATATTTTCTAAGATCTTACCCTGAATCTCTTCTGTCAGAGATGTGCTATAGCAGGGGTTTCCAACTTGTTTTGTGCCACGGAGCCTTACCATTAACCAAGGGGTCCATGGACCCCAAGTTGAGAACCCCTGGAACAGGTGATCAAGGATGAAAAATGAATTTTCAGAGGCAGTCAATTTTTAGGACAGGGAAAAGAGGCAGGGTATTGTTGGTTAGAGAGAAAATCAATGCAACAGCTTTGAAGGATTTTGGTTAAGAAAATCATAATGTGGCATGTTTAAGAAACACTGCAAGACAAAAATTGGTGAGAGTTATGTATATGCCATCATAGTAGTGGTTTAATGGATGGAATTAAAAGAAAATAAAAATTTGTACAACTTGGGTAGAGTTGTATACATGGGTAACTTCAATCTATATTTGATGGACAGATCAAATTAGCCATAACCTCATGGAGAGAGAATTCCAGGAGTGTGAACATTAAAAGCTTTTTAGGCCAATACATTGAGGAGCAAACTGGAGAGAAGGCTATCTCAATTTGGGTATTGTGCCCAGATTGAATAATCAACAGTACTCCTGTATGTGGTCCCATAAGAGCAACCATGATGTGTAAAATTCCTCATTTGAGCTGGAGGGTGAAATAGTAGAATCAAAAACTAATCCATTCATCAAGTAGAGAGGATCAGATGGCCTAGATCATCAGACAATGTATCTTGGAAGCAGTTTGATGACGACCTGGATTGCATCTTGGAAGCTACATTGGCAGGACCTGGCTCCAGGAAAACTGACTCCCTCGCAGTCGTTTTGATCAACTTTGCTAAATGGCGAAGAAAGGGGATCTTAAAACCATGACTACAACCAAACAGGAGGGAAAGGGAGATTCGTCACCTGAGAAGTGAGATAAACACCTTTCAAAAAGACAATTCAAAAACAGCTCACCTGATGAAAAAGTTGTCAAAAATCTAACCATCAAGCTGCGGGGAGAGCTGTGCAAGCTCAGGAGGGTGGAACATCTGCGAAAGCGATCGAGAGGATAGCACAGTTTGTTTAAAAACCCATTCAGGTTCACTCTCCAGTTAGCCTACCAGCCCTGACTAGGAGTTGAGGATGCCATCGTCTACCTGCTGAACTGTGTCTACGCCCACCTGGACAAGCCAGCGAGCACTGTGAGGGTCATGTTTTTTGACTTCTCCAGTGCGTTCAACACCATCCGCCCTGCTCTGCTGGGGAGAAGCTGACAGCGATGCAGGTGGATGCTTCCCTGGTATCATGGATTCTTGATTACCTGACTGGCAGACCACAGTATGTGTGCTTGCAACACTGTGTGTCCGACAGAGTGATCAGCAGCACTGGGCCTCCACAGGGGACTGTCTTGTCTCCCTTTCTCTTCACCATTTACACCTCGGACTTCAACTACTGCACAGAGTCTTGTCATCGTCATAAGTTTTCTGATGACTCTGCCACAGTTGGGTGCATCAGCAAGGGAGATGAGATTGAGTACAGGGTTACGGTAGGAAACTTTGTCACATGGTGTGAGCAGAATTATCTGCAGCTCAATGTGAAAAAGACTAAGGAGCTGGTGGTAGACCTGAGGAGAGCTAAGGTACCAGTGACCCCTGTTTCCATCCAGGGGGTCAGTGTGGACATGGTGGAAGATTACAAATACCTGGGGATACGAACTGACAATAAACTGGACTGATCTAAGAATACTGAGGCTGTCTACAAGAAGGGTCAGAGCCGTCTCTATTTCTTGAAGAGACTGAGGTCCTTTAACATCTGTTGGACGATGCTGAGGATGTTCTACGAGTCTGTGGTGGCCAGAGCTATCATGTTTGCTGTTGTGTGCTGGGGCAGCAGGCTGAGGGTAGCAGACACCAACAGAATCAACAAACTCATTCGTAAGGCCAGTGATGTTGTGGGGATGGAACTGGACTCTCTGACGGTGGTGTCTGAAAAGAGGATGCTGTCCAAGTTGCATGCCATCTTGGACAATGTCTCCCATCCACTACATAATGTACTGGGTGGGCATAGGAGTACATTTAGCCAGAGACTCATTCCACCGAGATGCAACACAGAGCGTCATAGGAAGTCATTCCTGCCTGTGGCCATCAAACTTTACAACTCCTCCCTCGGAGGGTCAGACACCCTGAGCCGATAGGCTGGTCCTGGATTTATTTCATAATTTACATATTACTATTTAACTATTTATGGTTCTATTACTATTTATTATTTATGGTGCAACTGTAACGAAAACCATTTTCCCCCGGGATCAATAAAGTATGACTATGACTACTGTTCTCAGCCAGCGAGAATCTGGCACTCAAAGCCGGAAGTGGAAGAATTTCTGCGGGAATCGAGGAGTAGAATTCAATCCAAAAGTCCCCCAATCAAGAACCCCAGCAACCGAGCTGAAGATGGCAGAAGGTCCAGGATATCATCAAGGCAGCAAAGTTATCTGCAGCCCCGGGGCCAAGTAGTATACCCTACAAAGTATATAAGAAATACCCAAAACTTTGACGGTTGTGGAAGATAATGAGGAAGATTTGGACCAAAGGCTCTATCCCACCAATTTGGAAAATGGCTGAAGGATGCTTTGCTCCCAAGGAAGAAGATTCTTCTGTGATCATCCAGTTTAAGACAATCTCCCTACTTAGAATGAAGTGCAAGATATTCTTGGTGCTTGTGGGAATGCTGACCTCTTACTTAATGGAGAACTATATCAACACATCCATCCAGAAAGGCGGCATCCTGTTTTTTTTTGGGTGCCTTGAACACACCTCAATAATTAGCCAATTGATTCACGTGGCCAGGCAGAAGAAAGACAAACTAAGAGAGAGGGCTGGTTAAACCCAGCCAGCGCAAATGGATCAATTCCACACATCCTCATCTAGGTTGGCCTGGACTGCTATCATATCCCACCAGTAACGCAAGATGTGACCACCAGCTACCTAGGAGGATTCAAGCTACACTTCACTTCAGCCCACTTTACAACCAGGCGGCAAGGCCTTCAAAAAGGGATTCCAACTGGCTGTACCATCTCCCCATCTTGTTTGTCATGGGTATGAACCTCCTCATATCAGCAGCAGCAGATGTATCCCGAGGCCCAGTGTTGGAGCCCAGCATCTGACAGCCTGCCATACGGGGGTTCATAGATGACATCAGAGTAACCACTGTAACCCATGTCCAAGCAGGATGGGTATTGGAAACTTTGGCCAATATAGCTACTTGTGCTAGACTGACCTCTGCAGCCAGGAAGTCCAGATGCATGGTGATCAAAAAGGGCAAGGTTACTAGCAAGTTTCAGTCTTCAAGTACGGGGAGAAATAATTCCATCCATAGAGGACATCCCAGTAAAGTGTCTTGGAAAGTGGTTTAAAGCAGCAATGGCAGATAGTGTCAACATCACCAGTAAAACAGACTGAAGAGTGGCTGAAGAAAATCAACAAAACTGGACTCCCTGGTAAATTTAAGATATGGCAGTACCAACATGGTCTTCTACCAAGCCTTCTCTGGCTTTTCATGGTGTACGAGTTTCCCATGACTATTTAGAAAGCATTGAGAGGAGAGTCAACAAGCATCTGTGGAGGTGGCTGGGGTTTGCTGTAATATCAGGTCAGCTACAATTCCTATTGTCATCAGTAGTGGAGGAGTTCAAGGTTGTAAAGTGTAGAATTGTGTTAACACTGAGGGGCTCCAATGACAGACTAATAAACCAAGTAGGAGTCACAACAAGATTGGGCTGAAAGTGGGCTGCCAACTTGGCCATAGACCAGGCAGTGAGCTCCCTGTGATTGAGAGACATCATTGGTAACCCATGTTTGAGGTGGCAAGGCCTCGGCTCAGCACACTTCTAATGATGGGGAAGAGCAAGGGATAGGCATGATATGGTCCAGGCAGAGGGACAGAACCATGAGGATGAAAGGCAGGTATCAAAGTCAGTAGAGTTGCGGTCACAGGATGCCTGGATGAAATGTGATCTTCCCAAGTGCAACATCACTTGGGCAGAGCATTAGAGACTGCAGCTCTCCTGTTTTTCTTTCTTCCTGCGGTCTGTCTGGCACTCTCCCTACACCATCACAGCTACACACATGGGGACTGAGAGAAACCCCGAACTGCAAGATCATTAGGGTTCACTGGCACACATACTGACAATGCAAAACCCTTTACCACAAGGACGGTATAGGTGGTGCCACAAGGTCCTGCTGTCCCTTGCTGACTCATTGGAGTGGGAGAGGTGTAAAAAGAGACCATCTGCAAAGGGGTAAACAGGGCAGTCATTTTCATTAAGGAGAGGGCCACACCAGTCATATCAAAGAAGCCTAAATCCAATCTGCTGCAAACTGCCAAATCATGGGAGATAAAGGTCGATGTGGGGAGGAAGCTGCAGTTCCCGGAGGTGGTGCAAACCACACTTTGACCACACATCATACTGTGGTCTACTAAAGACAAGAAAATCAACCTGGTGGAGCTCACAGTAGCATGGGAGGAAGGATGCAAGGAAACTCATGAGAGGGAGGCAGTGCAGTACCAGTTCTTAGTCAAGGAGTGCAGAGTCAAAGGATGGCAGATGTGGCTAATCCCTGTGGATATCAGCTGTAGAGGGTTCCCGGCAAGATTGCATGGAGGTTGCTGTCTGCACTGGGCCTTGATGTAAAGAGCAAGAGATCAAGCAGCTTGCAGGATGGGGGAGGAAGCAGAAAGAACCTCTTGCTGGATCTGGAGCAAGTGAGAGGAGTTGAGGTGGAAGTCAGGAACTTGGCCACCACTGCTGACCTGGCAATTGGACAGTATAGTGGTTAAGGGTTGAAGCACTGTAGAGAGCACCCTGGTGTATGATTCAAGTTCCTGAATCTGTGCAGCTAGATGAGGGGCAAGTTGTAAGTGATAGATGGTAGAATTTCAAAAAATGGGTTGACAGTGATAGGTTATAGTGTTTAAAGAATTTAGCCATTACAGTGAGTATTCTTTCCTAAGCTAGTACAAGAAAAAAAGTTTTTGAGCAAGATGATGCAACTGTCACTCAAAGCTGCTGGCCATCCTTTTCATTTTAAATTAGGAAACTGTTATTTTCTTGTTTGGTAACAATATAAAAGAAACTTTACTGTTACAATTTGTATACAGTATGTTTTAGAACAGGCAAGAATGTAGAAGGAGAGGGTATCTCAAGGCTTGTTTTGTTGTCCTTGTCTACATACTGAAGGATTTGTTAAGTAACTTGCTGGAAACGCATGCTGTTGAGGCTTGAGATTGTATCAGGGCATCCAAAAGTATATCCGTTCAGGGAGAAAAATAGATATTAAGGAGCAAGAAAGGGGAAGAACTGATAATGAAGGTGAATTAGTAGTATTATACTGATATGAGGGAACAGGAGAAGCAAGTTTGCAAGGAGAAAACAAAATGTAGTTAATATTGGAATTAAAATCGGTGTAAGATGTGTGAATTCAGCAGGTACCTAAAGATAAATTGGAAATTAAAGCTGAGATATTTGCAAATGTCAATGTAGATGTTTTGAACAGTGTAATGGGTCAACTCTTAGAAGTTCATAAACATGATGTATTTGGTAAGTGATGTATAATGAGCTGCAAAGAAAGGGAAAAGTAAAGTTGATAAAGGGTTACCATACCAAGAATGTTTCATAGCTCTGTGTCTAGACTTGCTGGAATTTAGAATGATGGCGGGGGGGGGGGGGGGGATCTCATTGAAACCTTTCAAATGTTGAAAGGCCTAGATAGTAGATATGGAAAGACTCCCTCATGGTAGGGGAGTCTAGGGCAAGAGGGCACAGCCTCAGGATAGAGGAGTGTCCATTTAAAACAGATATGCGGAGAAATTTCTTTAGCCAGAGGCTGGTGAATCTGGAATTTATTACCACAGGCAGCTGTGGAGGCCAGGTCATTGGGTGTATTTAAGGTAAAGCTTGATAAATTCTTGATTGGACACGGCATCAAAGGTTACGGGGTGAAGGCTGGGGAGCGGGGCTGAGGAGGTCAAAAAAGGATCAGCTATGATTGAATGGCAGAGCAGGCTCGATGGGCTAAATGGCCTAATTCTTCTCCTATGTCTTGTAGATATTTTAAATGTGTCAATGATGTCCCAAGACTATATAATTTGGAGTATGTTTGAAGTGTGATTAGGGTTGAGGTTTCACGGATGTGATGAATTCAACAACACTACAATGGGAGATGGGACCATGCAAGGCCTTAACTTGTGGAAGAGTGGAGGGCTTGAGGGTAAACAATGTACATTGTGTTGGCTGCTCTGTTTGTGAAATATGTGATCTGAATTCATAGGTAATAGCGAAGAACGTTGACAGGACTGGAAACTACAGCAGAAGTATTATGTGTATGCTGAATCCAAATTTTGATTTAGCAGCAGATTGTATATTTTTACATTTGAGTTACTTGCAGTTCACTCGTAGTACACCATTATTTAATGCACTATTTTCAATTTTTTTTCTTGACAGGAGATGAATGACTGAAGTGAGACGGTAATGAAAGAAGTGGTGCCAACATGAAGCTGTATGTATTTTTGGTGAATACTGGAACTACCCTTACATTTGACACAGAGCTTGCTGTACAGACGTAAGTACAAATGTTCAGCAATATATAATGTGTGTGTGTGTATGTATGTATGTGTGCGTGTGTGTGTGTGTATATATATATATATATTTAACAATGTACAGATTTTAATGGTTTATTATCTGTATTTATTAAACAATGAAAGGAACAAAAACTTTTTGGCTACAGAAATAATTTAGCTGATACACACAGATTTACACCTAACAATGGCTTGGAAATAAGAGTATAAAAATTGAAGTAAAGTTAAGTTTATCATACTTTTGCACACATTTCATGATTCGTGCTTGGATCAATCAGTGGAGTCCTTCGCATTGAGAGCTGCAGTTTAGCTAAGTCATTCACTCCTGCCCTCCCCAAGCTTCCTTACCTATATTGAAAGAAGGCTTTTCCAGACCAGTTCTTGGTTCATTTTCATAATCCTTTGCAAAGGAAAAATATTTTTAAGATTAATTTAGTCATAGTCCTTTTCAGAATGGCAGGCGGTGACTAGTGGGGTACCGCAAGGCTCAGTGCTGGGACCCCAGTTGTTTACAATATATATTAATGACTTGGATGAGGGAATTAAATGCAGCATCTCCAAGTTTGCGGATGACACGAAGCTGGGTGGCAGTGTTAGCAGTGAGGAGGATGCTAAGAGGATGCAGGGTGACTTGGATAGGTTGGGTGAGTGGGCAAACTCATGGCAGATGCAATTTAATGTGGATAAATGTGAAGTTATCCACTTTGGTGGCAAAAATAGGAAAACAGATTATTATCTGAATGGTGGCCGATTAGGAAAAGGGGAGGTGCAACGAGACCTGGGTGTCATTATACACCAGTCATTGAAAGTGGGCATGCAGGTACAGCAGGCGGTGAAAAAGGCGAACGGTATGCTGGCATTTATAGCGAGAGGATTCGAGTACAGGAGCAGGGAGGTACTACTGCAGTTGTACAAGGCCTTGGTGAGACCACACCTGGAGTATTGTGTGCAGTTTTGGTCCCCTAATCTGAGGAAAGACATCTTTGCCATAGAGGGAGTACAAAGAAGGTTCACCAGATTGATTCCTGGGATGGCAGGTCTTTCATATGAAGAAAGACTGGATGAACTGGGCTTGTACTCGTTGGAATTTAGAAGATTGAGGGGGGATCTGATTGAAACGTATAAGATCCTAAAGGGATTGGACAGGCTAGATGCAGGAAGATTGTTCCCGATGTTGGGGAGGTCTAGAACGAGGGGTCACAGTTTGAGGATAGAGGGGAAGCCTTTTAGGACCGAGGTTAGGAAAAACTTCTTCACACAGAGAGTGGTGAATCTGTGGAATTCTCTGCCACAGCAAACTGTTGAGGCCAGTTCATTAGCTATGTTTAAAAGGAAGTTAGATATGGCCCTTGTGGCTACAGGGGTCAGGGGGTATGGAGGGAAGGCTGGGTTCTGAGTTGGATGATCAGCCATGATCATAATAAATGGCGGTGCAGGCTCGAAGGGCCGAATGGCCTACTCCTGCACCTATTTTCTATGTTTCTATGTTTCTATAGTCATACTTTATTGATCCTGGGGAAAATTGGTTTTTGTTACAGTTGCACCATAAATATTACATAGTAATAAAACCATAAATAATTAAATAGTAATAGGTAAATTATGCCAGGAAATGTCCAGGGCCAGCCTATTGGCTCAGGGTGTCTGACCCTCCAAGGGAGGAGTTGTAAAGTTTGATGGCCACAGGCAGGAATGACTTCCTATGATGCTCTGTGTGGCATCTCAGTGAAATGAGTCTCTGACTGAATGTACTCCTGTGCCCAACCAGTACGTTATGTAGTGGATGGGAGACGTTGTCCAAGATGGCATGCAACTTGGACAGCATCCTCTTTTCAGACACCACCGTCAGAGAGTCCAGTTCCATCCCCACAACATCACTGGCCTTACGAATGAGTTTGTTGATTCTGTTGGTGTCTGCTACCCTCAGCCTGCTGCCCCAGCACACAACAGCAAACATGATTGCACTGGCCACCACAGACTCGTAGAACATCCTCAGCATCGTCCAACAGATGTAAAAGGACCTCAGTCTCCTCAGGAAATAGAGATGGCCCTGACCCTTCTTGTAGACAGCCTCAGTGTTCTTTGACCAGTCCAGTTTATTGTTGATTCGTATCCCCAGGTATCTGTAATCCTCCACCATGTCCACACTGATCCCCTGGATGGAAACGGGGGTCACCGGTACCGTAGCTCTCCTCAGGTCTACCACCAGCTCCTTAGTCTTTTTCATATTAAGCTGCAGATAATTCTGCTTACACCATCTGACAAAGTTTCCGACCGTAGCCCTGTACTCAACCTCGTCTCCCTTGCTGATGCATCCAACTATGGCAGAGTCATCAGAAAACTTCTGAAGATGATGTAACTTGAAAATTTGTAGCTTGAATTGTCATTTCAAGAAAGATGTTTTATTAATCTAGATGAAGCATTTTTAATTTTGCTTGTTTCAGTATTTACCATCAATTTATCTTCTGAAAGTTCTGCCACAGCGGCATTTTAGTTTCTTTAAAATAGGGAAGTTTTAGAATAATTTCATTGAAGCTTGAGCTGGAGTAATGATCATAATGTATATGACTTGCAACACCTTTCTTAGTATCTTTAAATTGCATGAGTTGCATTTTACTCTAATTGTATTAACCATTATTTCTGGTCATTAATATCTTTGAGTCTGAGATCCAGAAGAATACTAGAGTAGACCTGACTTTGTATTTGGAGCCTGTTAGCCAGCTTGTATTCTCCCTTATAATTTTTGGAATGATGTTTAGGTTTTCTCATGTCCTTCTATTGAGAACGTTGAAAATTAATACATTACATAGTGTGCTTTTAATTGAAGTAGTGTAATGTAAATGGAGATATGTTGTTAAGTATGATAATTGTATAACTTCAGTGTTGCAGACCTTAAACATGCTATCCAGGCTAAATATAAGATTGCAACTCACCATCAAGTATTGGTTGTCAATGGAGGTGAATGCATGGTGGCAGATAGGCGTGTTTGTAGCTACAGTGCTGGAACGGTAAGTGACAGATTTGTACAGATAAATTAATCCTAAAGGTTTTTGTTAAGAACTCATTAATGTTTCAATGCATTTCTTAAAATAGAAAGTACCATTTTAAAAATTATCCAGTCTTTAATAATGCTAGCTTATGGCACTTTTCTTGCCTTTGCATTCTAAACTGCAGCTATATTTCAGAATTTAGAGCAGTAAACTTTGGATCCATGGACTGGTTTACATCTGAGATGAGACCTTTGTTTTTTCTGTAATTGATGTACATTTGTTAAAAGCATAATGGCCTTAAAGGATCTTGCATGCTTTGAGAATAGAGGGGTGTTTTGATACTTATCACAAATAGCATTGTTGCCCAGTAGTAAGATGCTTTTTTTTTAATATAATTTTTATTAAATTTTCAAAAAGAATACATGAAAAGATAAAATCTACCCACCCCCCCCCCATATATATAGTCCTACCTAAAAGAAAGAAAGAGAAAAAAAAAAAGAGTCGCCTGGGTATTGGAAGGTTTCCACATGCTCCATGGGATTCAAAATAAATTTGGTATAATTATTCGTTACTTTCCCCAAGTAACCAAATTCTTTGTCGGAGCACTTAAATATGACATCCTTATGCTTTTGAACAAATTTGGGTATGTTTTAAACTTCGCTCTTTTAAAATTTATAAACTATAGGATACAAATCCCATTTTTCTATACAACAAAGAAATGATTCTGTGTGACCGTGCACCAACAATTCCCAAGACAACATTCTCTGCAGAAAATGAGATGGGATTGAAAGTGGAGGAATCTCTTATGATGCCAGCTGTCTTTCACACAGTAGCCTCTAGAACTCAACTTGCAGTGGTAAGATTCATGCATGTGTTGCTGACAGCTATTAAACTATCTTTCTTGATAACTAATATCTTCTAAGATGCCTGCTTGGACTGTAGATGGTCATAATTTGTTCTTGAAGTTAATGTTAACATACTGCTCTCCTTCTACTTTGACTCTTGTGCTTTCTTCATTATTGCCTAATTCTGAGCCTTTTCCAATAAACTTTACTACTGCATGTGGTTGTAGCCCTGTATAATTATTCTTGAAATGCACATTTGTAGTAATAACACTGAATGTTTCATCACCACAGTTTATTTTGATCTGCTTTTGTCTGATTGGTACATGTTTTGCAAGGTAATGTCATAACTGTCCCAGCATAATAATTATGGTTCCTAAGCATTTTAGGGAGGTGAATTGTCTCGCTCTCACAAAGATTAGTTGTAGTTTAGTCCTTTTCAACCTAAAGTCAGGCGTTTGGGGGAGGATTTAAACTGAATTGGCAAAGCATGGGAACCTACCTGCAGTAACCAGAGAGCAGGATAAAGCACACAAAGGATTGAAAGTGGCAGGGAGCACTGCAGTACATTTATGGTCATCTTTTACTAGTCTAAGTGAGACTGTAAGAGTGACACCCCCTTAGACTATATATGCATAAATATGTAAAGTCTGGTGGGTATAGTCGGTGAGCTGAAGGGACAGGTTGCCACGTTGGAATATAATGTACGTTGATAATCTGGATGACAGAACTGGTAGTATTCTGGCCAAGTCTGCAGCCAATTCTAAGATGGGTATAGGAACAGGTAGTCTGCATGTGGACTTGAACAGGTTAGAAGAGTGGGCAAAGGAGTGGCAAATCAAATATGGGAAAATGTACGGTTATGCATTTTGGTAAGAGGAATAAAGATGTAAACTTTTTAAATGGGAAAATTCAGAAATCAGAGGTGAAAAGGGAATGAATGGGTTTTATTGTCATCTATCTTACTGTATGTGATATGACATTTGTTTTGTGGTAGCAGTACGGTGCAAGGCATAGAAGTACTATAAATTACATAGTGCAAAAAGGAAAAGGAGTGTGCGAGGATCATTGATGAAGGAGAGATTGAATTGTTGTGTGTAGGTCCTCAGACTCCTGTACTGCTTCCCTGATGGTAATGAGAATAGAGCATGTGCTGGATAGTAGGGGTTCTTGGTGATGGATGCTACCCTTTTGAGGTATTGGCTCTTACAATGTCCTTGAGAGTCTACAACCCTCTGCATTAGAGCCTCTATACCAAGCTGTGATGCAACCAGAAAATGCTCTCTGCCACTTATTTAAATAAATTTGCAAGAGTATTTGCTGACATAACAAATCTCATCAAACTCCTAATGAAGTAGAGATATTGGGATGCGGCCTTCATAATTGTATCAATTTTTTTCGCCCGGGATTGATCCCCTGAGATGTTGACACCTGGGAAATTGGAAATACAATTGCAGTTAATTTGAAAGGTCACCTAAAAATCTTCTACAAATGACTAGTAAGCAGGTAATAAAAAAAGATGCAAGCAATTCAGGATAAATATGGTGATCAGATATAGTTCTTGCTCTGGTTCAAACAACACAGATGATCTTGGCTGAAAGTTTATTTCGACACAATGGCATTCTAGTTGGACAACAGGCTTTTGAGACGTGCATTAGATCAAAGCCTTCTGGAGTTTAGGTGAATGGTGGATGTACTCTTGTAATACAGAATTTGTCCTTCACATGGTAAAAAAACAGATGAATTGTCATTGATATTATAGACTGCAAAACAGTTTTTGCTTTTCAAATCTATTAATGTAAAACACTTCTTAATGTTGTGTTCTTGAAAACTTACAAATTATTATTGGAAGCATGAGGCTGAATTTGCCAAGATGTTCCAGATTAGGTCAGTGATTTGTCATTATTGGTTTTTTTTGATAAGATCATAGAACATGCAACATAGAATATAGAAACGTGTTAGGCCTTCATCCAGTGATCTTTTAGATTTAGATTATGAGAACACTCAGTCCTCTTTTATTGTCATTTAGAAATGCATACATGCATTAAGAAATGATACAATGTTTCTCCAGAGTGATATCACAGAAAACAAGACAGACCAAAGACTAACACTGACAAAACCACATAATTATAACATATAGTTACAGCAGTGCAAAGCAATACCACAATTTGATAAAGAACAGACCATAGGCACAGTAAAAAAAAAGTTCTCAAAGTCCCGAGTCGATTGACTCCCGAGTCCCCGATAGCAGGCGGCAAAAGAGAGAAACTCTCTTCCATAAACCTCCAGGCACCATCAACCTGCCGATACCTTGGAAGCAGTCGACCCCAGCCGACCCTGAGTCCATCCGTCCGAAAACTCCAAGCTTCCGTGCAGCCTCTGCGATACAGCCTCCCGAGCGCCATCCTCTGCCGAACGCCTTCGACCTCTCCCCGGCCGCTGAAACATGCAAAGCTGAGCATTTCAAGGCCTTCAGCTCCAGAGATTCCGGTTACCACACAGTAGCAGCGGTAGCAAAGCAGTCATTTCAGAAGTTTTCCAGATGTTCCACTGTGCTCTCATGTCTGTCTCCATCAAATCAGGATTGTGCACGGTCCCCTACTTAAAAAAAAAGTAACAGAAATTCATTACCGAAGTGACCGTGCGCACTGTCGTCACGCTGCCATCTTCTCCCCCCTCCCGGAAGATCTTGTGCTGATTAATGGAAAGCTACTCCATGATCAATTTAACAACTTCTTTCTATATGTCCCATATCCCTCCATTTTTATTATATTATTTATCTATCCAAGAATCTTTTAAATGTGGTTATTGTATCAGCCTCTACCACCATTCCTGACAATGTATTCCAGCTACATATCGCTCTCTGTAGTTTTTTAGAAAAAAAAACACCTACATCTAATATCTCCCCTGAAGTTTACTCCACGCACCTTAAACGAGAATCCTGTTGGTATTGACCATTGCTGCCCTAAGAAAACAATACTGTATGAAATCTTTTAGGTACATTTAATGTCAGAGAAATGTATGCAATATACATCCAAAAATTCTTTTTCTTCGCAAACATCCACAAAAACAGAGAAGTACCCCAAAGAATGAATGACAGTCAAACATGAAAACCCCAAAGCCTCCCTCTCCCCCTCCAAGCTTCCCTTTCCCATGCACAAGCAGCAGCAAGGCAATGATCCCCCCCACCTCCACCAGCAAAGATGCATCTGCGCCCTCCACCGAGTACTCAAGCTTGAAGCTAGTATCAATAAAGACACAGACTTGCAGTACCCAAAAACTACTCGTTCACCCAGTAATTCGACATACCACTGGCTCTTTTTCTCCCTAATAAAGGGAAAAAGGGTTGTCCCCGTTTCACAGTGAGAGGGGAGACATAGCAAACAACTCACTGATTTATGAAAAGTCTGTTGTGTCGCTTTTTCTGAGCTCTGCACCCAGAGAGTCAGCTCCAGAAAGATGCAGCTCTCAGGACATGCAACCACCAGCACTGACCTGCTGCTCCCAATGTTCCATGTTCTCCCGTGACACTTCAGTCAGGGGCACTGGACCAGAATCAACACATCTCCAGAGCCGCAAAAATCCGGCACCCTGAAGGTGCGATTGCCTTCCAGACTGAGTCCTTCGGATATCAAAAAGCAGCCAGTCGTGAGGTCCCATTCCCGCAAATAACCGGAGTCAAAGTGTAACTCCAGGTCAGGGTCTTCAAAAAAAACCTTGAAAAGGAAAAAAAACAAGAAATGTCAGAGTTGTTGACGAAGGTGCAAGCAAAGGAATCGCCGTTTTGTACCATCTTGACTTCGCTCTGCCCCTCCTTTGCCATTTGTAATTTTTGTTTTGTTTTGTTTTCTTTGGTAGGAGATGTACGAAGTTGCAAAGAAGCTGTGCTCATTCTGTGAAAGACTGGTCCATGATGAACACCTCCAGCATCAAGGTTGGGCTGCCATTATGGCCAATTTGGAAGACTGTACGCATTCTTTTCAAAGACTGCTAACGAAGTTTGAAAATGCATACAGCAATTATGAACATTCTGTGGAAGATATTAAGCAAAAACTCACAAAGTAAGTTTGGGTGAATGTTTTAATTTCCACAATAAATAGTGTTGGATCTTGTATTTGTTTCTTTGGGAACACTAAGGTTTAGTACATGCGAAAATCCTTCATTTATAATATTTGGGTGTATAGGGGGTGTACTACTACTGTCGCTTTTGCAGATTGTTTTGTTGCATTCCATTAATTCTCTTGGGGGAGAATAGCTATTTTTTTTCCAGAAGCTGTTGCAACGTAAGTAACTGTTTGAACACTGAGTATGGTATAAGCCAAGCAATTTCTTTGTATGAATCCTTAAGTTCTTTTCCCCACTGTCTCCTCTCTCTATTCTATTGCTGCCAGCCGACTGTGAGTGAAAATCTTGTGTACCTCTAGCTCAGCTGAGAATAAAAACTCAATTTTTTGATTGATTCTGGGATGCAGAATAAGTTGAACTATTTATGAATGGCCAATACTGTGCATATGCTTTTTATGTTGTGCAGAATCAGTTAAGTATTACACTTGCATTGTTTATGATCTAACGCTTGACATATTGTAGCATTCCGCTGATATTTATGTTTTTGAGCACTTGGAGTAATTGGGATTCACTAATCTCTACAAATGAAGCAAGAAAAGTACTGTTGAAGTATTTAAAAAAAACTTTTGTGTTGTAAATCCAATACAGGTGTCCCCTGCTTTTCGAATGTTTGCTTTATGAAACCTCACTGTTATGAAAGATCTACATTAGTACCCTGTTTTCGCTTTCAGAAGGTGTTTTCACTGTTACGAAGAAAGGCAGCACGCACCCCGAGCAGCTGCTCTCCCCCGGATTCGGAACGGCATTGCTTAAACACGTTGCATTGAGCAGTCATTTGCAAGATAAGTTCTAAGGTGTCGGAAAATCCTGAAAGAGCTCATAAGGGTGTTACACTTAGCGTAAAACTAGACATAATTAAGCGTTTTGATCGTGGTGAACGAAGCAAGGACAAAGTGAGTTTGGCTTGTGGAAGCTGATGAAGATGATGTTGAAGAGGTTTTGGCATCCCATGACCAAGAACTGATAGATGAAGAGCTGATGCAATTGGAAGAGAAAAGGGTAACAATCGAAACTGAATGCAGTAGTGAAAGTGAAGTCGTCCAGGAACTGAACGTGAGGCAACTGCGTGAGATTTTCTCTGCAATGATAAAGTACGACTTTAATTTTGAAAGGGTACGTAGGTTTAGGGGATATTTGCAAGATGGGTCGAGTTCTTACGAAGAACTGTATGATATAAAAATGCTCGAGGCTCAGCAGTCAAGCAAGCTTTCCACATCAGCCACAGCAGATGACGAACTTCAACCTTCGACATCTAAGCAGGCAGTCATAGGAGAAGATGAGCTGCCTGCCCTTGATGAGATGACACCCCAGTGTCCCACCACCCCAACCCCCGGGCCCCGGACAGATGCTGTACTGATTTGCGGAGAATGCAGCGGTAGCTGGGGGGCACACAGCATATCTTTAAGAAAAAAGTCAAAATAAACATGCTAATTAATTACGTGCCGCCTAGCACGTAATTGTCGGCCCAGATCAGTGCCGATGCAATCGCCTCTGATCTGCGCCAACATTTACGTGCTGGGCAGCACCTAATTAATTTATATGGGATAATTTTGTGAGCGTTCGCAGACCCAGAAATAACCTATCAAATCATGCCAAATAACACATAAAACCTAAAATAACAGTAACAAATAGTAAAAGCAGGAATGATATGCTAAATACACAGCCTATATAAAGTAGAAATACTTCTCTACAATGATTGCCTGTACAGATCTCCATAGCGAAAATCTCACGCAAGCGCTCTCGGCAGAAAATCTCACGCAAGCGCTGTTGGCATAAACATGCTCTCCAGTAACCTTTAAACTATGAAGCTGCCAGCCTTCTCCTTCCCACTCTCCCCCCATCTTATAGGGCCTCTGCCCCTTCCCTCGTTTGACGTTTCGGGCCGGAACTCTTCGTCAGGACCATAGAGGGAAGAGGCAGAGGCCCTATAAGATGGGGGGAGAGTGGGAAGGAGAAGGCTGGTAGGTTTCAGGTGAAAAACCAGTAAGGGGAAAGATAGAGGTGTGGGGGAGGGGAAGCAGGGAGGGGATAGGCAGGAAAGGTGAGGAAGGAATAGGGGAAAACACAATGGGTAGTGGAAGGAGGCAGAACCATGAGGGAGGTGATAGGCAGCTGGGGGAGGGGCAGAGTGAAATAGAGAATGAGAAAGGGAGGGGGAGGGAATTACCGGAAGCTGGAGAATTCTATGTTCATACCAAGGGGCTGGAGACTACCTAGACGGTATATGAGGTGTTGCTCCTCCAACCTGAGTTTAGCCTCATCATGGCAGTAGAGGAGGCCATGTATGGACATGGCTGAATGGGAGTGGGAAGCAGAGTTGAAGTGGGTGGCTACTGGGAGATCCTATCTGTTGTGGCAGACGGAGTGGAGGTGCTCGACAAAGCGGTCCCCCAATCTGTGTCAGGTTTCACCGATGTAGAGGAGACTGCACCGGGAGCACCGGATGCAATAGATGACCCCAACAGACTCACGAGTGAAGTGTTGCCTCACTTGGAAGGACTGTTTGGGGCCCTGAATGGTGGCAAGTCTTGCCTGCCTTTTGCCTACATCCTTTCTTGAACAGTGGCATGACATTCGCCATCTACCAATCCCCCGGGACCTGCCCGGAGTCCAGAGAATTTTGGTAGTCCATCACTGAACTCTCTACTGTAACTTCTGTCAATTCTTTCAGTACCCTGGGATGCATTCCATCAGGACCAGGGCCTTGTCTATCTTCAGGCCCACAAGTTTGCTCAGCATTTCCTCTTTCGTGATGGCTATTGTATTGAGGTCTCACTTTCCATCGCATCCATAACAGCTCTCTTCGGCATGTTAGATAGGTCCTACACCGTGAAGACCGACACAACATAGTCATTCAAAGCCTTGGCCATTTCCTATTACCCAATATCAATTCCCCCTTCTCATTCTCCAAAGGACCTACATTCACTTTAGCCACCCTTTTCCGCTTTATATAATCATAAAAGCTTTTACTACCCATGATTTTTTTGTGCGAGTTTATTGTCGTATTTAATTTCCCTTCTTTATTGCTTGCTTAGTGGTACCTACTTGCTTTTTAAGGTTTTCTCAATCTTCCAGTTTCCCACTACTGTCAAGTACCGTGTGACGGGAATAAAGAACCAGCAGAAATAGAAAACACTTTGGAGTCCAGTATTGCTATTAACTAGTAATATTTATTAGTAACTATGCAATACAGTAATATAAATGTAGATAAATTAAACAGGTTAGCAATGATTATATATAAGTAAGTAAATAGTAAGTGTGGAAATATATGAAAGTCAATCTTCTTTCAATCTAGGGGTAAAAAGATACCGTCTTACGATGATGAGTAAAGTTCAGTTCAGTTCGTGGTGTTGAGTTGAGTAGTGATGGAGAGAGAGAGGGGGAGAGATTTGAGTCTTCAGTTGAGCTGACGCTGTCGATCTTCTTCTTGTCCTCCGAAATCCTTTAAAAGTCACTGACTGTGACCACAACAGAGGGGACCAGTTTTCTGTGGTGGAGCTATCACCCAGGCAAGGGTGGACACATGGACAACTCCCCACCGGTCACTGTCTTTTCTCACTGCAAGAGCGATTGATCGATCCTCCAAAAACTCTCTTTTTCCTGTGGGCACACAAAGCTCATCCAGTGTCCAAAACATGTGTCTGAGGTCTATATCATCTGACCTATTTATCTCACTGTACTGGATACCAGCTGTCATTTAAATAACTCCTTCTTCCTTTGTGTAAGAAATGTACAAGCAGGCAAATATCCTTGAAGAAAGTATAAACAACCTGTGAGCAGTCTTCATGTCTCTCTGTCTCTCAAAAGTTGTTGGTGTTAAATAATTCTCTGTCTTTTCAAAAGCACTGTTAATAGGGGTAAACAAGCACAGTTCATAGGGGTAATTCAGGACCCCGTTGCACTACTCTTGGTGACTTTGTATGCACGAGCTTTTAGTTTGATGCCTTCTTTTATTTCCTTAGTTATCCAAGACTGGCTCTCCCCAACCTTACTGTCCTTGCTTTTAACTGGAATATAATTTTATTGAGCACCGTGAAAAATCTCTTTCAAAGTCTTCCACAGTTCCTCAGCTGTCCCACCCTGTGCTCTCAGCCTGTGTTTCCAGTCTACACTAGCCAAATCCTCCTTCATCCCATTGTAGTCTCCATTGTTTAAGCATAATACACTGGTATTAGGTTGAACTTTTGCACCCTCCATTTGTATGAGAAATTCAGTCATACTGTGATCACTCTTTAGAGGATCCCTAACTACAAGATTACTAATTTTTGCTGTCTCATTGCGCAGGACCAGATCTAAGATGGCACATTCCCTTGCAGGTTCAGTAACATGCTGTTCAAGAAAGCCACACGGATGCATTCTATGAAGTCCTCCTCAAGACTGCCTCGACCAACTTGATTCACTCAATCTATGTGCATGTTCAAGTCCCCACGATAACTGCTGTTCCATCCTTACATGCCTCAGATATTTCTCTGTTTATTGCCCGTGCCACTATAATGTTATTATTTGGTGGCCGATAGACAACTCCCACCAGTGATTCTTTTTTTCCCTTTATTATTCTGAATTTCTACCCAGATGGATTCAACATTTTGCTCCTTAGATCTTGTATCATCTCTCATGATGACCCTGATCTCATCTTTAATTAAGAGTGCTACCCCACCTTCCTTGCCTTCCTGCCTATCCTTCCATATTACCTGATATCCTTGGATATTTAATTTCCAATCCTCTCCACCCTGCAACCAGGTCTCTGTAATGGCCACTAAATCATACCTTTTTGTACTGATTTGTACCAATCTGTGCCTTGTAATGCATGAAAATGCCCGAAGCAGGCCTCTCATGGTCTTGAGTTGACGTTCCCTCCCCAGAGCCACAAGTTCACTGACCTTGTTTCGACTACTATGGGCATTCAACTAAAGTGCCCTTGCACTCATCGTGCTTTTAAAATTTTGTAATCTTTTACTCTTTTGCACTTGACTTTTCTGCACTCCACTCTTACTTTTCACTTTTATTTTTTCTTTATCTTTATCCACACTTTTCTTTTTTACTTTATCCATACTTCTCCAATCTGTTGAACCCACCCTCTACTATTTAGTTTAAAGCCCTATCCACAGCCCTGGTTATGCAATTTGCTGGGATCCAGGTTCCATCACAGTTCAGGTGGAGCCCGTCCTATAGGTACAGCTGCCTCCTTTCCCAATACTAGTGCCAATTTCTCATGAATTCAAGCCCACTTCTCCCACACCAATCCTTGAACCACGCATTTAACTCTCTAATCTTCTTGACCTTATACCATTTTGCATGTGGTTTAGGTAGTAATCCAGAGATTACCTCCTTTTTGGTTCTGCTTTTTAATTTGGTTCTTAGCTACTCAAATTCCCTCGGCAGAACTTCTTTCCTCGTTCTACCTATGTTGTTGGTACCCACAAGGACCATGACAACTCGATCTTTCCCCTCCCTCTGCAGGTCAGATAAGATGTCCTGAAGCTGGGCACCAGGCAGGTAACAAAGCCTTTGGGATGCTCTATCCTCGCGACAGTGAACTCTGTCTATTCCCCTGACTATACTATCCTCAATCACTACATTTTTCATCTTTCCCCCCTCTTGAGTGGCTCCCTGAGCTATGGTGCTACAGTTAGGTTGCTCATCCTTTCTTCAGCCTCCACTGTTGCTATTTTGTCTTATAATTTCTTTCTGAGAAAGGCATTGCAGACACATTGTTGGACTATAATAGTCAAGGAATTGAATATTATTTGTTCTATCCCTTCATTGATTCTATCATGGTTATTATTCTATTATGGATTTATTGAATATATCCTTAAGAAAATGAAGCTCAGGGTTGTATACGATGATACATATGTACATTGAAAATAAATTTACTTTGAACATTACCCAAAATTTTGCTACACAATTTACTTGCTAAATATTTTGATTTATCTTGCAAATAGTAATTTTTTTTTAACCTAACCTCAGGTATAGCAGAATAAGTTGGAACTGATGTAAGAAAGAACATGTACCAGGGGAGCAAGTGGAAGTTTGGGATTGATGGGACGGCTTTGAGAATTAGCATAGGCTCAGTGGATTGAATGTCCTCTTGTATCATGAGAACACAATGTTTCCAAATGCTGTTTTTTTTTAACTGAGCTATTGTGTTTATAATTTGCATCAGGATGCATTTGAGTTTTCTATTTATAATTTCTATAATTACATTCTCGGAAACAGTGGATAGAGCTCACTGTTTCTATGAAAATGCCCACCCTCCTTACAATGAATGAATTGTAATGTGGTTACTAATCAGAGGTTGATGTAATGTGAAGTATATCATGATAAGCATGAACTTAGGAATGTGATGCATGTATAGAAAAGAAAAACATCTGATGGGAACTGGAATTTAATCTTAAGGCTGGTTATTGTTTACTCTCTTATCATCCCTACCTGAAATTGTCTCTGTCTCTCTCTCTCTGTCTCTCTCACCGCCAATCAACCAGCCAATGTATTATGTAGCACTCAGATATTTAAAGGTTACCAATTGCATTTTCTATTATTCCACAATACTTCATCAAGTATTATCAATACTTATATCCAACTGTGCAATACCTGGTCATAAGTGGTGATAATTTAGATTTAGTCATCCATTGTAAAAAAAAATAAAAAAAATAATGTTTAGTTTTCACACTAGATGGCACTGCTATGTCTTCTAAATTGCCCATATCACATTACCTGACCTACAAGGGACTGTTTTCAAAGTTGTTTATGGCAGTCAGTCATGCTTGAAATTATCATTTGGCCCTCAGTTTGAGGCTAAATCCTTCATATACACATAAGATTCTGCATTTGCTGGATACCCAGAGCAAAAGAGAAAATGCTGACGGAACTCAGCCGTTCAGGCAGCATCAATGGAAGGGAATAAACAATTGACATTTTGGGCTGAGGCCTTTCACCAAGACTGGAAAAGAAGGGGGAAGAAGCCAGAAGAAGAAGGTAAGTTAAGAAGTACAAGCTGGCAGGTGATAGATGAAGCCAGATTGGAAGCTACCAACCTGACAGCATGAACATTGATTTCTCTAACTTGAGTAATTTATCCTCCCTCCCCTTCTCTCTTTTCCATTTCCCATTCTGGTTCTCCCTCTTAAACCATTTCCTCACCTCCCACTGGTGCCACTCCTCTCTCCTTTTTTCCCCATGATCCACTTTCTTCTCTTATCAGATTCTTTCTTCTTTAGCACTGTTCCTTTTTCGCCAATCCACTCCCAGTTTATTCAACCCCTCCCTCACTTACTGACCTTGTGTAGCTTCACCCATCATCTGCCAGCTTGTACTCCTTCCCCTACCCGCACCTTATAATCCTGGCTTCTTCCACCACCTTTTCCAGCCCTGATGAAGGGTCTTGGCCCAAAATGTCAACTGTTTATTTCCCTCCATAGATTCTGCCTGATCTGCTGAGTACCTTCAGCATTTTATATGTTGCATCTTCATATTCTTTGATTTTGTTTTGTTAATCTTTTCTGTCAGACTGATGTTCTCATCATTTGTTTCCATAGGGCTGCTACACTTGTATTTGTCCTGTGTCTGGCAGTAAAATAATTAATGAATATAGTTGGTATTGGTTATACAAGTTTTCCTTTTTGTTGTTAATGAATGAGGATTTTGCTATTTTTGGGTGTAAAACTTAAAGATTGCCTCCACTTCGAGTGAATAATTTTGGGGAAACTGCATAAGATACTTAGAATACTGTGATTAAATATTTTGTAAAAATATAAATTGTAAAATTTTAAAATAAATCTCAAAGCTGATAGCCATAATCTGTTAAAACTAAGTATTGGTACTATTTTAATTCGAAGGAAAAACATAGAAACCCACAAAATTATGGCATTTGTACATGTGCACAATCATGGGAGCAACTCTGATGCATGTCCTATTGCAATGTATTCTTCAAAATGCTGACCAAAGTTCTAGCTTGGCAAGTTGTTCTACAAACTGGCAGAAACTCCTGCATTTTGAATGTTAGCTGAAGTGGCATGTGTCTTCAGAACCTATTTAATATTTATGATTTAACGTTTGATCTTTGCTATCTGTTTTGGGGGGTGGGGGAGTGAAGAGTGATGTTGTAAATGTTCCAGGCTGATTAGTGATGTTCTATTCAGTTGCTTCAAGTTGTATTAATGTGTTTTCTTTATTTTGAATCAAGCTTAGGCACAGCTGTCTCAGTTATGGCTAAAATGCCACTGTTGGAATGCCTGACCAGGCATAGTTACCGTGAGTGTCAGGAAAGACTCAAGTTCCCTGCAGAAAGTGAAAGTGTTGAAGAAGAGCTGGATGACAAGTCCAACAATTCAGTACTATGTTCTGTTAAACCTGCAGTTTGCAGGAAGTCGCCCTCCAGTTCTGTGTCATGTGGACATTCTGCACAGAATAGTGTTCTGCAAGAAGAGAAAGACATTGAGAACAGCATGGGAAGCACTCAGAGGACCATAGTAGAAAATGAATTAAATGAAGAAATGAATGACCAAGCTTTCTTTAATGTCTCCTTACTGGACTGGATTAATGTACAAGACAGACCAAACGATGTGGAATCACTAGTCAGGAAGTGCTTTGATTCAATGAACCGAGTAAGTGAGATTTGAAATTGAGAAGAATATTGTTTAAGAATTGTAATACAGGATATTATAAATGGGTGTATATTCAAGTTATGATTTAGGGTTCTCAACCCGGGCTTCACGGACCCCTCGGTTAATGGTAGGAGTCTGTGGCATAAAAAAAGGTTGGGAACTCCTGCTTTAAAGTGAAATACAGCTTCTTAAACATGTCTAACCCAGCTGGTGTTATGAAAATGAACAGAAACTGCATTTCTTAGATTATCTATTTGCAATGAGTTGATTTTTCTTTAGAAGTTTAATTTTCTTTGGTCCTTTACACTCCCCCTTTCTTGGTTTTGCCCTAAGGGAGCAAATTCTGGTGTTCTCCTTTTGTTTTGAATTTGATATACCTCACGAAACTATGCTAACTATAGAACATAAAACAGTATAGCAAAGGAAATGGCCTTTCGTTGCATGATGTGCTGAAATAATTAAACTAATGACACCTAATCCCTGCTGCCAAGACATGGTCCATATCTCATCATTCTTTGCATATTCATATACCTTGAGGCCCTCCGTTGATTGGACTTGACCATGGATGTTGCATTCCAACTGTCGACATAATATGCAAGTCAATATGCAAACCAGGGCAGTGCAATATAGAGAGGAAGCTGTTGCTCATGTAGCAGGCGTCCCCTCTCCACGTAGCTGATGAATCCAAAGGAATGCCCTTGCAGCTGCAGATTTTTCTTGGTGTTTACCCCTGAAGCCTTCCCTAAGAGCGGGTAGTCCTCTTTTGCATTGTCCTCCTTTATTGTCATTTAGTAATGAATGCATTAAGAAATGATACAATATTTGGTACAGTCACAAGGCAGCAGAGGTTTGAGATTAGAGTTTACCTTTTCTTAGAAGAGCTGCCAACCACTGCTTTTATGACCCATCTGCATGAAGGCACTAGTTTTAAGGCACTAGTAACCTGCTGTTGCCTCTTCTCCTTTCAGTAGAAATGGTTCCCTTGGGCTTAGTAGCTAAGCCACATGCCACTTGTGGAGGCCAGGAGCTAAACTTGGCTATTTGGATGCATGCCATTAGGAGCATTTAATAGGTAGTGGGAGCTTATCCCCAATACCACCCCTGGTTGTAATTACCTTGAGACCATAAGCCGTAGGCGCAGTATTCGGCAATTTGGCCTATCGAGTCTGCTCCACTTTTCTATCATGGCTGATCTCGAATCCCACTCTCATACATCTGCCTTCTCACCATATTTTTTGATGCCCTGACCGAGCAGGGAACGATCAATTTCCGCCTTAAATATACACATTGAATTGCCTCAGCTGCAGTCTATGGCTGAGTATTCCACAGATTTACTACACTCTGGCTAAAAAAAATTCCTCTTTACCTCTGTTTTAAAGGGTCGCTCCTTAATTTTGAGGCTGTACCCTCTAGTTCTGGATACCCCCACCATAGGAAACATCCTCTCCATATCCACCCTAGCTAGTCCTTCCAACATCCAGTAGGTTTCAATGAAATCTCCCTGCATTCTTCTGAATTCTTCTGAGTACAGGCCCAAAGCTGCCAAATGCCAATCATTTCCAGAATCATCTTTGTGAACCTCCTCTGGACTCTCTCCAATGACAACACATCCTGTGTGAGATATGGGGCCCAAAACTGTTGACAATATTCCCAAGTGTGGCGTGACTAGTGTCTTGTAAACACTCAGCGTATCTCCTTGCTTTTGTAGAAACATAGAAAACCCACAGCACAATACAGGCCCTTTGGCCCACAAAGCTGTGCCGAAAACGTCCTTACCTGAGAAATTACATAGGGTTACCCATAGCCCTCTAATTTTCTGAGCTCCATATACCTGCCCAGGAGTCTCTTAAAAGACTCTATCATATCTGCCTCCACCACTGGAGCTGGCAGCCCATTCCACGCACTTACCACCCTCTGTGTATAAAACTTGCCCTTGACATCTCCTCTGTACCTACTTCCAAGCACCTTAAAACTGTGCCCTCTCGTACTAGCCATTTCAGCCCTGGGAAAAAAGCCTCTGACTATCCACACGATCAGTGCCTCTCATCATCTTATACACCTCTGTCAAGTCACCTCTCCTGTTCTGTCACTCCAAGGAAAAAAGGTCGAGTTCACTCAACCTATTCTCATAGGGCGTGCTCCCCAATCCAGGAAACATCCTTGTAAATCTCCTCTGCACCTTTTTTATAGTTTCCACATCCTTCCTTTAGTGAGGCGACCAGAACTGAGCACAGTACTCCAAGTGGGATCTGACCAGGGTACTATACGGCTGCAACATTACCTCTCAGTCCCACGATTGGTGAAGGCCAATACACCATATGCTTTCTTAACCACAGTATTCTATTCCCCTTGGAAATAAATGCTAACGTTGCATTTGTCTTATTTACTACGGACTCAACGTGTAAATTAATCTTCTGGGAGTCTTGCACGTGGACCCCTAAGGCACTCTGCACCTCTGATGTCTGATCCTTCTCCCCATTTAGATAATAGTCTGCACTATTTTTCCTTTTACCATAATACATTATCGTACATTTCCAAACACTGTATTCCATCTGCCAATTTTTTTTCTGTCCATTCTTCCAATTTGTCTAAGCCCTGCTGCAATTGCATTGCTTCCTCAGCAGTACCTACCCCTTCACCTATCTGCGTATCTTCCGCAAACTTTGCCACAAATCAATCAATTCCATTATTAAGTCATTGTTTTCCAATGTGAGAAGTAGTGGTCCCAATACTGACCCCTGAGGAACACCACTAGTCACTGGCAAAGACCCCTATTATTCCCACTCACTGCCTTCTGCCTGTCGGCCATTGTGCTGTCCATGCTAGTACCTTTCCTGTAACGCCATAAGATTTATTCTTGTTAAGCAGTCTCATGTGTGGCATCTTACCAAATGCCTTTTGAAAATCCAAGTAAATGACATCCACTGCCTTTCCTTTGCCCACCCTGCTTATTACTTCCTCAAAGAATTCTATCAGATATATTAGGCAAGATTTCTCTTTACAGAAACCATGCTGACTTTTGACTTATTTTATCAGTAGTCCCCAAGTGCCTTGAAATCTCATTCTTAATAATAGAATCTAACACTTTCCCAACCATTGAGGTTAGACTAACTGGCCTATAATTTCCTTTCTTTAGCCTTCATTTTTTCTTAAAGAGTGGAGTGACGTTTGCAATCTTTCAGTCCTCTGGGACCATGCCAGAGTTAAATGATTCTTCAAAGATCATGACCAATGCATCCATTATCTCTTCAGCAACCTCTTTCAGGACTTTGGGATGTAGTCCATATGGTTAATGCCTTCCACAGTGAAGACAGATGCAAAGTACCCATAAAGTTCATCTGCCATTTTTGTCCCCTATTATTACATCACCAGCATCATTTTCCAGTGGTGCAATATCAACTCTCACCTCCCTTTTACTCTTTATACAACTGAAAACACTTTTGGTATTCTGCTTTATATTATTGGCATTTCATCTTTTCTGTTGTAGCTTTTTTAGTTGCCTTTTGTTGTATTTTAAAAGCTTCCCAATCATCCAACTTCCCACTCACTTTTGCTACCTTGTATGCCTTGTCCTTGGCTTTTATGCAGTCCTTAACTTCCTTTGTCTGTTCCAATTTGGGCATTTGAGAACAACTTCCTCTATGGGACATATCTATCCTGTGCCTTGTGAACTAATCCCAGAAACTTCAGCCACCTCTGTTCAACTGTCATCCCTGCTAGTATCCTCATCCAATCCACCTGGGCAAGCTTCTCTCATGCCTCTGTAATTCCCTTTATTCCATTAAGATAGTGATACAAGTGACTTGTGCTTCTTCCTTTCAAATTGCAGTATGAGTTCAATCATATGATCACTGGCTCCGAAGGGTTCCTTTACGTTAAGCTCCTGAATAAGATCTGGGTTACTACATAACACCCAATCTAAGATGGCTTTTCTCTGAGTAGGCTCAAGCACAAGCTGCTCCAAGAAGGCATTCAACAAATCCCTCTCTTGCGATTCGACACCAACCTGATTTTCCCAATCCCCTTGCATATTGAAGTCCCCCATTACAATTGTGTCCTTGCCCTTATTACATGCCTTTTCCAGCTCGCTTTGCAATCTCAACCCCATAACTTGGCTACTCTTTGGAGGCCTATATATGATACAAGAAGAATAAGAGGAGATCAGAAAGAAACAAAGTTATGAAAGGGATAGATAAGGTAGAGGCAGGAAAGTTGTTTCCACTGGTAGGTGAGACTAGAACTCGGGGACATAGCCTCAAGATTCAGGGGAGTAGATTTAGGATGGAGATGAAGAGGAACTGCTTTTCCCAGAGAGTGATGAATCTCTGGAATTTTCTGCCCAATGAAGCAGTGGAGGCCATCTCAGTAAATATATTGAACACAAGGTTGAAACTATTTTTGCATTATAGGGGAATTGAGGGATGTAGGGAAAAGGCAGATAGGTGGAGGTGAGTCCATGGCCAGATCAACCATGATTGAATGGCGGAGCAGGCTCGACGGGCTAGATGGCCTACTTCTATTTATTATATTCTTATTACCATTATGGTTTTTTTTTTCACCCTTGCAGTTTCTTAACTTCACCCACAAAGATTCAACGTTCTCTGACCCTATGTCACCTCTTTCTAAAGATGTAATTCCATCTCTTACCAACAGAGCCACACCACCACCGATGCCACCTTGGCTGTCCTTTTGGTACAAAGTATATCCTTTGATGTTATGCTCCCAACGAAGTCTTCCTTTCAGCCGTGACTCAGTGATGCCCACAATGTCATACAGACCAATCTCAAACTGTACCACAGGTTCATCCACCTTATTGGGACTGCTACACACATTTAAACACAACAGCTTCAGTCTTGCATTCTTCGTCCTTTTGAATTTTGCCTCTGTGGTATGACTTAACTCTTTGCTCTGTCTGCATTTTTACCTAATCATTGGCTTGTCCTTCCTTACATTCATGTTACACCCATCATTTACTTGTAAACCTGCTGGCTCATCCTCAGCTCCATCACCTGGTTCCCATCCCCCTGCCATATTAGTTTAGACCACTCCCAATGGCTCTAGTAAATCTGCTTGCAAGATTATTGGTCCCCCTCTGATTCAAGTGCAATCTGTCCCTCTTGTACAGGTCCCAATTATCCAGAAGTCTGAACCCCTGCCCCTTGCTCCAGTCCTTCAGCCACACATTTATCTGCCACCTTATTAGAAACATAGAAAACCTACAGCACAATACAGGCCCTTCGGCCCACGATGCTGTGCGAAACGTACTGATTTTAGAAATTACTCGGGGTTATCCATAGCCCTCTATTTTTCTAAGCTCTGTGTACCTATCTAAGAGTCTCTTTAATAGACTCCATTGTATCTACCTCCACCACCGTTGTCAGCAGCCTATTCCATGCACTCTGCATTCTATGTGTTTTTTTTAACAAAAACTTCCCCTTGACATCTCCTCTGTATCTACTTCCAAGCACCTTAAAAATGTGCCCTCTCATGTTAGCCATTTCAGCCCTGCGAAAAAGGCCTCTGACTATCCACATGATCAATGCCTCTCATCATCTTGTACACCTCCACCAAGTCGCCTCTCATCATCCGTTGCTCCAAGGAAAAAAGGCCGGGTTCACTCACTTATTCTCATAAGGCATGCTGTTTATTCCAGGCAACATCCTTGTAATTCTCCTCTGCACCCTTTCTATAGTTTCCACATCCTTCCTGTAGTGAGGTGACCAGAAGTGAGCACAGTACTCCAAGTGGGGTCTGACCAGGGTCCGATATAGCTGTAATATTACCTCTCGGTGCCTAAACTCAATCCCATGGTTGATGAAGGCCAATGCACCATATGCCTTCTTAACCACACAGTCAACCTGCACAGCAGCTTTGAGTGTCCTATGGACTTGGACCATAGGATCCCTCTGATCCTGCACACTGCCAACAGTCTTACCATTAATATTATATTCTGCCATCGTATTTGACCTACTGGGCACGTGGCCAAGTGGTTAAGGCATTTGACTAGTGACCTAAAGGTCGTGAGTTCAAGCCCCAGCTGAGGCAACGTGTTGTGTCCTTGAGCAAGGTACTTAACCACATAGTGCTGTGCGACAACACTGGTGCCAAGCTGTATCGGCCCTTGCCCTTCCGTTGGACAACATCGGTGTCGTGGAGAGGGGAGACTTGCAGCATGGGCAACTGCTGGTCTTCCATACAACCTTGCCCAGGCCTGCACCCTGGAGAGTGAAGACTTTCCAGGAGCAGATCCATGGTTTCACAAGACTAACGGATGCCTTTATTTATTTGACCTACCAAAATGAACCACCTCACACTTATCTGGGTTGAACTCCCATCTGCCACTTCTGAGCTCAGTTTTGCATCCTATCAGTGTCCCGCTGTAACCTCTGATGGCCATCCACACTACCCACGACACCCCCAACCTTTGTGTCATGAGCAGATTTACTAACCCATCCCTCCACTTCCTCATCCAGGTCATTTATAAAATTCACGAAGAGAAGGGGTCCCAGAACAGGTCCCTGAGGCACACCTCTGGTCACCAACCTCCATGCAGAATATGACCCATCTACAACCACTGTTTTCCTTCTGTAGGCAAGCCAATTCTGGATCCACAAAGCAATGTCCCCTTGGATCCCATGCCTCTTTACTTTCTCAATAAGCCTTGCATGGGGTACCTTATCAAATGCCTGACTGAAATCTATATAAACTACATATATTGCTTTACCTTCATCAGTGTGTTTAGTCGCATCCTCAAAAAATTCAGTCTGGCTATTAAGGCGCGACTTGCCTTTGACAAAGCCACGCTGACTATTCCTGGTCATATTATGCCTCTCCAAATATTCATAAGTCCTGCCTCTCAGGATCTTTTCCACCAACTTACCAACCACTGAAGTAAGACTCACTGGTCTATAATTTCCTGGGCTATCTCTACTCCTTTTCTTGAAAAAGGGAACAACATCTGCAACCCTCCAATCCTCTGGAACCTCTCGTCCCCATTGATAATGCAATAATCGTTGCCAGAGGCTCAGCAATCTCTTCCCTCACCTCCCACAGTAGCCTGGGTTGTATCTCATCTGGTCCCGGTGACTTATCCAACTTGACGTTTTCCAAAAACTCCAGCACATCCTCTTTCTTAATGTCTACATGCTCAGGCTTTTCAGTCCACTGTAAGTCAACCCTACAATCGCCAAGGTCCTTTTCCTAGTGAATACCAAAGCAAAGTATTCATTAAGTACTTCCACTATCTCCTCTGGTTCCATACACACTTTTCCACTGTCACACTGGATTGGTTCTATTCTCTCAGGTCTGATCCTCTTGCTCTTCACGTACTTGTAGAATGTCTTGGAGTTTTCCTTAATCCTGCTCACCAAACCCTTCTCATGATCTCTTCTGGCTCTCCTAATTTCATCCTTAAGCTCCTTCCTGCTAGTCTTACAATCTTCTAGATCTCTATCATTACCTAGTGTTTTGAACCTTTTGTAAGCTTTTCCTTTCTTCTTGACTAGATTTTCAACAGCCTTTGTACACCATGGTTCCTGTACCCTGCCATCCTTTCCATGTCTCATTAGAACATACCTAAGCAGAACACCAAGTAAATATTCCCTGAACATTTGTCACTTTTCTTCTGTACATTTCCCTGAGAACATCTGTTCCCAATTTATGCTTCCAAGTTCCTGCCTGATAGCCGCATATTTCCCCTTACTCCAATTAAACGCTTTCCTAGCTTGTCTGTTCTTATCCCTCTCCAATGCTATGGTAAAGGAGATAGAATTGTAATCACTATCTTCAAAATGCTCTACCACTGAGCAACCTGATACCTGACCAGGTTCATTTCCCAATACCAGATTAAGTACAGCCTCTTGTCTTGTAGGCTTATTTACATATTGTGTCAGTAAACCTTCCTGAATACACCTAACAATCTCCACTCCATCTAAACCCCTTACTGTAGGGAGATGCCAGTCAATATTGGGGAAATTAAAATCTCCCACCATGACAACCGTTACTATTATACCTTTCCAGAATTTGTCTTGCTATCTGCTTTTTGATGTCTCTGTTACCATTGGGTGGTCTATGAAAAAATACCCGGCAGAGTTATTGACCCCTTCTTGTTCCTAACTTTCACCTGCAGAGACTCAGTAGACAATCCATCCATGACTTCCTCATTTTCTGCCGCCGTGACACTATCTCTGATCAACAGTACCTCTTTTGCCTCCCTTCCTGTCCTTTCTGAAACATCTAAAGCTTAACACTCTAACCATTCCTGCCCCTGAGCCATCCAAGTCTCTGTAGTGGCCACAACATTATAGGTCCCAGTACTGATCTGCACTGTAGGCTCATCCACTTTGTTCATGACACTCCTTGCATATAGACACATTTCAAACCATCAGTCTGAGCGTATCCCTTCTCTATCACCTGCCTATCCTCCCTCTCACACTGTCTACAAGCTTTCTCTATTTGTGAGACAACTGCCCCTTCTTGTTTATTCTATTCCTATCCTCACTGTCGCGTGCCACAGGCAGCAATCCCAAAATTACTATCTTTGAGGTCCTACTTCTCAGCTTCCTGCCTAACTCCCTGTATTCTTTTCTCCAGAACCTCCTCCCTTTTTCTTCCTATGTCATTGTTAGCAATACGTACTAGGACTTCTGGTTACTCACCCTCCTATTCAGTTTATTGTGGTTGTGTCCAGAAACATTTCGGACCCTGGCACTACAGAGGCAATCTACCATCTGTGTTTCCTTTTCGCTTCTACAGAATTGCCTCTGTCCCCTGACTATTGAGCTCCCATATACTGCTGCCATCCTCTTCCGTTTCCTGCCTCTGAGCCACAGGGCCGTATTCAGTGCCAGAGGCACAGTCACTTTTTCTTCCCCCAGGTAGGTCACCCTACCCCTCTGCCCGCCTTCCCCCGGCAACAGTACTCAAAATGGAGTACTTATTATTGAGGGGGGCAGCCACAGGGGATGCTCTTGACCATCTGATGTTCTCCCTTCCCTCTCCTGACAGTCACTCATTTATCTGTCTCCTGTAGCCTTGGGGAGACTACTTCCCGGTAGCTCCTGTCTATCACTGCTACACTTTCCATAACAAGCCGAAGGTCATCGAGCTGCAGCTCCAGTTCCCTAACGTGGTCTCTAAGGAGCTGCATCTCCATGCACTTGGCCCCGATGTAGCCATCGGGGATGCTGGGAGTCTCCTGGAAATCCGACATCTGACATCCAGAACAGAACACACATACCCCCTATTCTCTCTAGAATTAAGTAAGGAATAAACTTACTGAGCCTCCGCCTGTTCTCACCGAAGCCTTGCTGAGCCGAAGCCTTACTGTTCTGACTATTCCAATGACAACCGCTGCTACGATGACCACTCTGCGATACCTCTCTCTTGTAGAGATGGGGGTTTTTATAAGCTCTTTGTTGGACCCGCATGGGAACGCTCCTGTTGCTTAAAGAACCTTCACATGCCTAACTTTCTCTTATCACCTCTATCATAGCTGCATCCACCTCTGCTTAATGGCACCCACACCCTGTTTAACAATTTTCCCCCTCTTTCCTTAAATGCATGCCTCTAGTGTTAGACATTTCTACCCTGGTAGAAATATACTGCTGTCTACTGTGTCTGCCCCTTCATTTTATAAACTTGGAAAAGGTCTCCTCTTAGCCTCTGCTGCTCCAGTAAAAACAGCTACTGTTTGTCCTACTTCTGTGCCCTCTAATTTAGACAGCATCTGTATCCTGTCCTTGACCCACATCCATAGGATGATCAGAATTGATCACTGTATGGATGTGGATCATGGAGAGGATAAGTGAAAGAAATAGTATTTTTTAGGGTGGCATTTTAGTGTATAATGCTATTACAGCACCAGTGGCCTGGCTCAATTCTGTCACTATCTGAAAGGAGTTTGTACGTTTTCTCCATGACTGCATGGCTTCTTCCAGGTGTTTCGGTTTTCTCCCACATTCCAGAAGCGTATGAGTTAGTAGATTAATTGTAATTGGGTGGTGTGGGTTTATTGAGCTGGAAGAGCCTGTAACCATGCTGTACCTCAAAATAAATAACATAATTTCTTGACTTTTCAACTCAGTGCCTTGACTAATTAAGGCAAGCATGCCATACGCCATCTATACTATCCTTGTGCGATCACTTTCATGGAGCCCTGGACTTGAATATGGATATCTGAGGTCTGATGATGAATTTTGTCATTATTCTTAAGAAATAGAATATTTTTAATGGATGTTTGAAAGCTCAAAATATTCAGCAATTTGTTGAATGAGGCCAAAGTAGATTGTTATTTTTTTTTCTGTTACTTATTTCTTATAGCCTGCTGATTCTCATTTCATCGCATATTTGTATAACAGGAAAACATTTTGGGTTAAAAGGACAGCAAATTGGACAAAAGAATGTCCACAAAATATAGATATTGGAAGAAAAATAGTAAAACTTTGCCCTTCCTTTCAGCTTGATCCAGAAATCCTTAAGCCATTTCTGACAGAGTGTCGCGAAACTATTGCAAAACTTGATAATCAGAACATGAAGGCAATTAAAGGACTTGAGGACCGATTGTATGCCCTGGATCAAATGATAGCCAGTTGTAATAGACTGGTGAATGAACAAAAAGAATTAGCCCAGGTAAGTCTTCATCACAAAAATATAGGTTAATACAGGATAACATATCATGTAGAGTATTTAAGAGGATTGAGATGTTGCAAAGTTTACACTGTTTATTGATGTCATTTTGAACAGATGTTATGGCCAGTCCATGTTTGTATCATCTATTAATATAGAATGTTGTTTCCCGTGTTTATGGTATCTGAGCCAATGTTGCTTGATGCTGAAATTGCAAACAGAGATTAGGGGAACTTTGTGTTTGGAGACTTTACTCCTTTCTGACATCAGTTGGTCAAAGCATTAATACTCAGAACTTTTAATGAACAACTATTCACATTAAGTGCTTTGTTGTTAACCAGTGTATAAAATGTTTAAAAATGATTAAATTTGGATATGTACGTGGATAGATGGGGTTTAGGGAAATTGAAATAAAATGTGTGCAAATGATACTGGCAAGGTTGTCACTGGTTAGTTGGGCTGATGGGCCCGTTTTCATGCTGTATTCCTCCGACTCTAAGTCACTAGGGCGGAGTAAGAACTATCCCAGAATGCTATAGGAATTAAGGGTGGAGATTTTTGCATCTTTGTCAGCCATGGACGAGGTTCTAGAAGTCTGAACAATAGCAAAAGTTGTTTCTTAATCCTGCTGCCCTTCTCAAATAACGTAAGTAACCACTGGCCGGTAAACAGGTCAGTCGATGGTAGGCAAATTAGCGGAGAAAATTCTAAGAGACAGAATACGTGTACATTTGAAAAGTAGGGATTAATCAGGTCTAGGCAGCATGGCTTTGTGAGGGGGGTGACAATTCTGTTCCACTGATTTGAGGTTTTAGAAGGGGTAACAGAGATGGCAATAGATATTGACTATATAGATTTTAGTAAGGCTTTTGACAAGGTCCTGCATGGCTGGTTCAGGAAGCCAAGACCAAGGTACAAAAGGAGCTGACTTGTAATCCAAAATTGTCTTGGGTAGTGGTGGAAGAATATTTCTGTGACTGAAAGTTGTACCATAGGGGTTAGTGCTGAGTCCTTTGTTTCTGATATTAACAACTTGCCTGTAAAAATAGGAGGTACGATTAGTAAAATTATAAATGATGCAAAAATTGGTCTTGTGGAAAGTGAGGACGGTTGTTTAAGATTACAGTTGGTTCTTGTGCAGATTAGGCAGGTGGTTTTTAATCCTGGTGGTGCCCAATGCACCACTGACACCAGCCGGCCAGTCATCAAGGACAAGTATGCAGAAAGGTGCCTGACAAAGGCCAGCAATATGAAGTATCCCATCCACGCAACCATCCTGCTCGTGGACTGTTTGCCTCCCATACCCATCAGGGAGGAGGCTATGTAGCAACCACGCCAGGACCAGCAGACTCAGTTACTCTTCCCCTAATCAGTAAGGCTGATCAACACCTCCAGTGAGTAACCCACCCCACCTCATACTTCATCATTTCTTTTCAGTCATCTTGTATGTACACATATAGAATATGGAACAGTACAATTCTAGTATATCAGCTATCTTACATATTGATATTTATTGTATTTATTTTATTACTGTTTTCTTTGTCCTATTGTGTTTTTTTTTGTGCGGCATTGGATCTGGAGTAACATTCATTTTGTCCTTTACATTTGTGCACTGGAAATGACATACAACAATCTTGAAGTTGATGCTTTTTGGAAAGTCAAAAAAAAGGATAGGATACACAAGGGCTTCCTGGGTTGTCATGTGTGACATGTTGGACTTAGGGAGATCAAATGTAAAGGAATAGTATGTTGTTAATAGCAGGACCATTCCCAGTATTGTCACACACAGTGATCATGAGGTCAAAGTCCATAACTTCCTGAGAGTGGCTGCACGAGTTGATAGGGTAGTAAGAAGACGTTCCTTTATAATCGGAGCATAGAGTTAAAGAGTCAGGAAGTTGTGTTGCAGCTTTATAAAACTCTGGTTAGGCCATATCTAGAGTATTACATTTAACTCTGGTCACTCCATTATAGGAAGGTTATGGAAGCTTTGGAAAGGCTGCAGGGGAGGTTTACCAGAACGCTGTCTAGATTAGATGGCGTGTGGTATGAGGAGAGGTTGAACAACATGGGTTGTTTTGTCTAGAGTAGCAGAGGTGAGAGGTGTCCTGAGAGGTTTATAAGGTTTTGAGTGACAGTAGACGGCTGGTATGTTTTTCCCAGGATGGAAATGTTTCTTATCAGAGAACATACATTAAAGCTAGGAGGTGGTAGGTTCAAAGGAGATGCATGTGGCAAATTTTCTTTTTACACAGAGTAGTGGGTGCTTGAAGTGCACTGCCAGGGGTGGAAATGGATATAGATATGATAGAGGTGTTTGAGATTCTTAGGCACATGAATATGCTGGGATGGAAGGATATAGATTTGTGTAAAAGGGACTAGTTTAGTAGGCTTGTAATTACTAATCTAATTAGTTCAGCACAATATGTGCTCTATGGGTAACCAAAGTTATGTTAAAAACAACTTTATTCAAATACTTCAATGCATAAATATTTTTAAGCTAGTATTATTTAATGATAATCATTAATGACTGGATGTGGTATGTATTCCATATGTTTAATTATGCTTGATCTTAGAATAATTATTCAAAAAAGTATAGCAAGTGTATGTAAAGTAAAATTATATGACTTGAGGAAAAACAGCCCATTGACTTTTATCAGAATGGAACCGTTACGGAACCTGGAAATTACCTGTGTTCAGTAAATGGTAAGGCACTATGGAAAGTTCCAAGGCTACAGTTCCCTACAACCAATAACATGGGTAGATATGGTGGTGAAGAGGGGCGGTTGACATGCTTTCCCTCACAAGGTAGTGTGTAGAATGAGTTCTAATATTATGTTGCAATTTTATCAAGTGCTCATTAGGCCTAACTTACAGTTATTGAGTGTAGTCTGGTTATCACACTATATAGGAATGATGTAGTTTCCTGAAGAGGGTGCAGAGGAGATTCGAAGGATATTGTCTTATTTACAGTAATTATGGGGTGTGATTAGATACACCAGGCTTATTACATTGAAATGGAGGAGCTTAAGTGAATTGATAAAAGTAATCAGAGATGTACAGTAGATTAAGCAGATAGTCAAAATCTTTCTCCAATTATACAGATATCAAAAACAAGCGGCCATAGATTTAAGGGGTGAGTTAGGAATTTTAAGGGGGATCTGAGGGGTAAATTTTGTTTTGTATGGTGATTGATATCTGAAATTTGCTACCAGATGAGATGGTGGAATTTGATAGAATTACTATGTTTGAGGCATTTATACAGACACTTCAGGCAAGAACAGAAGTATACAGTGTGGGGAAATGAGATTTGTGCAATTGGGCAAAAAGGTGGCATGAACATGGTGAGCTGGTAAGCCTGTTTTTGTGCTGTACAATTATGACAATTTATAACTGATATTGAGTATTTTAGAGTGAAGAATAAGGACTGGTATGAGATTGAGAATAATTAGTACTTCTAATTTTCCTTATTTGTTTGATCTAATTGATGGGAAGATGTTCCAAAATAGTAACTTCCTGATCCATTGGAATACCATCAGTAATGGAAAGTAGAGAAAATAGAATTTACTGGAAGAGTTTACCAATAAACAAGAGATTCTGCAGATGCTGGAAATCTAGAGCAACACACAAAATACCGAGTCAGCGTATCAGACAGAGATCCCCCTTCAGGACTGGAAAGGAAGTGGGAGGATGCCAGAATGAAAATGTGGAGGGGGTGGGGGAGGAGGATTAGCCAGAAGGTGATAGGTGGAGCTTGGTGGTCGGAAAAAGAATCTTGATAGGAGAGCAGAGTGGACCATTGGGGAAGGGGAAGAACCAGGGGAGGTGATGGGCAGGTGAGGACAAGAGGTAAGAGGCCAGAGAGGGGACTAGAAGAGGGAAGAGAGAAGAAAAAAAGATTATCAGAAAGAGAAATCGATGTTTATGCCATCAGATTGGAGGCTACCAAGATGGGATATGAGGTATTGCTCCTCCATCCTGAGTGGCAAAGGAGGAGGTCATAGATTGACTTGTCAGAACGGGAAAGGGGATTGCAATTAAAATGTTTGGGCCCTGGGAAATTCCACTTTTGGCAGATGAAGCAGAGGTATTCAACAAAGCAGTCCATCAATTTACTCGGGTCTCATCAATGTAGAGGTGGTTGCATTGGGAGTGCCGGACACAGTAGGTTACCTCAACAGGTTCTGAGGCCTGTCTATGTGTGTGGGAGGGTGGGAAAGGGTTTGATTGTTTGCTGTTTTTGTTTTTGATTGTTGCTGTTGCTTGTTTTCCACTGAACATTGTGGACATTCTGTGGAGAATGTGTAACGACACCTGCGTGCTGCTCCCCAGTATATCCTTGGTTGTTAATCCAAATAATGCATTTCACTGAGTTTCAATGTACATGTGATAAATAAATCTGGATTGAATGACTTGAATTCATGACTGCCTTAATTTCTTGTATTGGCTCCTTGATGTAGGACACTGTGTAGATAGAGATACTTTCCTCACTGAGTAGCAAGTCAACCATGCTCGCTGCACTTATAACTGCATTTTTCACCATTGATAACTTTGTTCCTTAGCGTCTCACCATTTGTTGAACGTCCTTGGATTTGATGGTGACACCAGGACCAGAGATCTCCCCACATTTGGCTTTTAGCACATATTTACTGCAGTGTTCATGCGTAGGACCTGAAACAAGTTGTTCAGGGCTCAGCTAGCTAATAGATCTCTGTATATATCTGCTAGCTGGCCCTTGGCATGATCTGACTCTCATCAATATCAGATCACATAACTCACAAAGATTTTTCATGAAGTTTTCTTTTAGAAATTCTTCAAAAATTCCTTTAAAAGTTTTAACCACTATAAAGAGTAATGTTAGTAGGTTGGCAATTGTATAGGTGAATTAGTAAATTAAAATCTATTTTTGACAATCAAACTATAAATAAGTGGTTTTAAACGCAAACAACAGGAATTCTGCAGATGCTGGAAATTCAAGCAACACACATCAAAGTTGCTGGTGAACGCAGCAGGCCAGGCAGCATCTATAGGAAGAAGCGCAGTCGACGTTTCAGGCCGAGACCCTTCGTCAGTCCTGACGAGGGGTCTCGGCCTGAAACGTCGACTGCGCTTCTTCCTATAGATGCTGCCTGGCCTGCTGCGTTCACCAGCAACTTTGATGTGTGTTGCTTATAAATAAGTGGTAATTATTTTGAGAAATAAATTGGTGGTGAGCTTGACTTGGCACGTAGCACTGGATGATTTAAAAAAAAATCAGTGACAAAGCTAGAAAAGAGATACAGGTTGACCTTCACTAATCGGACTACCTGTAATCCGGTTGCTTCGATAATCCGGCACTGATTATGCTTAATGTGATCCTTCTGTAATTTGGCATTTTCACTAATCCGGCACTCCTCAGGTTCCAGTGATGCCAGACTAGTGAAGGTCGACCTGTATTAATTTACTGATGTGCCCTGTTTGTTGATTTGTTGAGTCATTTAAAAAGGAGAGGAAAAATGTAATGTGCTGTAGATTTCTATGTTCTATGTAATTGCGATAGTGTAGTCAGAAGAATAGACACAGTTCTCTGTCGCAAGTATTTGGAAAGGCTATGTTGTCTGGCGCCTGGGTTTGGGATATCTTATCTGACCTTGTAGAGGAGTTTGGAGTGGGAGGGGAAAGATCCAGATGTTGTAGCCATGTGGGTACCAACAATGTAGAAAGAATAAGGAAAGAGGTTCTATTGAGGGAATTGGAGCAACTAGGGATCAAGTTAAAACACAACCAAAAAGGTAACTATCTGTGGATTGTTAACTGAGCCATGTGCAAATTGGCACCAGCCTAATGAGGTCAAAGAGTTGAATTTGTGTCTTAAAGATTGGTGTGGAAGAAGTGAGTTGTATGTTAATGATTTTGGTTGACAAAATTGATGGCTTTGTGGTGAAGTTTGTGAATGATAAGAAGATGAGTGGAAGGGCAGGTAGTGTTGAGAGAGCAGGGAGTCTGCAAAAGGATTTGGACAGATTAAGAGAATGGGCAAAGAAGTAGCAGATGGAATACAGTGGAGGGAAGGAGAGTACATGTTCATTCTCTTCAGTAGAAGGAATAATGGCATAGGCTATTTTCTCAATGGTGAGCAAATTCAGAAATTGGAGGTCCAAAAGGGTTTGGGAGTCCTAGTGCAGAATTCCCTAAAGTTTAATAACTTGTAGGCTTATTCAGTGGAAGGAAGGCAAATACAATGTTTGCATTCATTTCAGGAGGAATAGAACATGAAAGCAAGGATATAATGCTGAGCCTTTAAGGCTTTGATTAGACCACATTTGGATATTTTCACAGTATCAAAGAAAGGATGTGCTAACATTGAAGAGAGTCCAAAGGATTTTTATGAGAATGATTCAGGGAATGAAAGGATTAACGAATTTGTTGGCTCTGGCTCTGTATTTTTTGAAATTTAGAAGAATGAATGGGGGATCTCATTGAAACCTACTGAATATTATAGGACCACAGTAAAGTGGATATGGAGTGGATGTTTCTAATAGTGGGCGAGACTGTGCCCTCTGGTCCCAGACATGGAATAGAAGGATGTCCCTTTAGAACAGATGAGGAGGAATTTCTTGAACCGGGGGGTGGAGAATCTGTGGAAGTCATTGCCACATATGCTGTGGAGGCCAAGAAACTGGGTATATTTAAAGCAAAGCTTGGTTAGTCACAGCTGGTGAAGGTTTTGGACTGTAAGAGCTGGCACAGCTATCAAATGTTTTGCATGTCTCTAACTTTTAAGAAATGTTATTTCTTCAGCGGTTTGATTGGGGCACGACTGAGCAGGGGCGTGGACGTCAGCTAGTCAGAACAGCGAGAAGAGTTTAAAAGGAGGCAGCTTTACAGAGCGGGGATCGAGCAGAGGGAGACAGAGTAGGAAGGGTTTAGCTCAACGGGGCTTTGGCGATAACAGGTCGAGGCGAGATAGGTTGCCTGTGTAGAATACAGACAGGAAAAATGTGTGTGAGGCTGGTGTTCTGTGCTTGGTGTCAGATGTAGGAAGTCCAGGAGACTCCAGCCTCCCGGACGACCACATCTGCGCCAGGTGTGTCGAGCTACAGCTCCTTAGGGACCGCGTTAGGGAACTGGAGCTGCAGCTCGATGACCTTTGTCTGGTCAGGGAGAGTGAGGAGGTGACAGAGAGGAGCTATAGGCAGGTAGTCATATCGAGGCCTGGGGAGACAGATAAGTGGGTAACAGTCAGGAGAGGGAAGGGTAGGAGTTAGAGGCTAGAGAGCACCCCTTGGCTGTTCCCCTTGATGATAAGTACTCCTGCTTGAGTACTATTGGGGAGGCCTACCTGGGGGAAGCAACAGTGGCCACACCTCTGGCACAGAGCCTGGCCCTGTGGCGCAGAAGGGTAGGGAAAGGAAGTGGATGGCAGCAGTAATAGGGGACTCTATAGTTAGGGGGTCAGACAGGCGATTCTGTGGATGCAGGAAAGAAGCACGGATGGTAGTTTGCTTCCCAGGTGTGAGGGTCCGGGATGTTTCTGATCGCGTCCATGATATCCTGAGGTGGGAAGGAGGACAGCCAGAGGTTGTGGTACATACTGGTATCAGTGACATAGGCAAGAAAAGGGAGGAGATCCTGAAAGCAGACTACAGGGAGTTAGGAAGGAAGTTGAGAAATGGGATCACAAAGATAGTCATCTCGGGATTACAGGTGGACCCCGATTTCCGAATGTTCGCTTTACGACACCTCGCTGTTACGAAAGACCTACATTAGTTACCTGTTTTCGCTAACAGAAGGTGTTTTCACTGTTTCAAAAAAAGGCAGCACACGCCTGAACAGACAAGCTCCTCCCCCGGAACTGTATTCTAGTCTGCATTGCTTAAACACGTGCTTTATCTCGATTTATTGTGCATCCATTAGCAAGATAGGTTCTAAGGTATCGGAAAAGCCTAAAGGAGCTTGTAAGGGTGTTACACTTGGTGTAAAATCAGACGTAATTAAGCATTTCGATTGTGGTGAACAAAGTAAGGACATTGTCCGTGCATTGAACTTGCCTGCGTCCACCATTCACACTATTTATATGCAGAGTGAAAGAATTTTGAAAGCTGCTGATGTTACTGTTGGTTCTGCTCGTAGCAAAGTGGTCTCTCTTAGTCGGCATCCAGTAATGGATAAAATGGAAAGTCTATTGCTTGAGTGGATTGATGGGTGTACAAAGCGTGGTGTTCCATTAAGTTTTCTTATACTTGAGGAGAAATCAGTCAGTCTTTTTAATAAGCTGAAACAGAAAACACTGGACGATGGTGATAAAAGTGTTGTGAAAGTGGAATTTAAAGGTAGTCATGGGTGGTTTGATCGGTTTCTTGAGGTGAGGGCAGCTTCATAGTTTAAGCAGTGGTCCCCAACCTCCGGGCTGCGGACCAATACGTGGCCGCGAAGAATGCAGCGGTGCAGCGGTAGTCGGAACGCACCCGGCATATCTTTAAGACAAAAGCCGAAATAAACAAGCTAATTAATTAGGTGCCGCCCGGCACGTAAATGTCAGCCCAGATCAGAGGCAGTTGCGGATTGCGTCAGGTGCTTATTCGTATAAGCAAGTGTTTAACTGTGACAAAACTGCAATTTATTGGAGTCTTCCCGATTCCAGTAAGTGAAGCTACACTGTACATACATTATTTCTACTTTATATAGGCTGTGTATTTTTATGTGTTATTTGGTATGATTTGGCAGCTTCATAGTTTAAAGGTTACTGGAGAGAGTGTTTCTGCCGAGAGCACTTCCGCGAGATTTTCGCTGCATTAGTGCTGCAGAAAAATATTTCTTCTTTATATAGGCTGTATATTTATCATATCATTCCTGCTTTTTACTATGTTACTGTTATTTTAGGTTTTATGTGTTATTTGGCATGATTTTGTAGGTTTTTTTTGGGTGTGGGAATGCTCAAAAGTTTTTCCCATATTAATAAATGGTAATTGCTTATTTGCTTTACGACATTCCGGCTTATGAACCGTTTCATAGGAACGCTCTACCTTCTGATAGCGGGGGAAGCCTGTACTGCCTGTGCCACATGTTAGCGAGTATAGGAATAGAGTGAGATGGAGGATAAATGCATGGCTGAGGGATTGGAGCAGGGGAGAGGGATCCAGATTTCTGGATCATTGGGAGCTCTTTTGGGGCAGGAGTGACCTGTACAATAAGGGCGGGTTGCACTTGAATCCCGGGGGACCAATATCTTTGCGGGGAGGTTCGCTAAGGCTATTGGGGAGAGTTTAAACTAGGATTGCTGGGGGGTGGGAACCAAACTGAAGGCGCAGTTGGCTCACAAATACAGAAAGCTTGGAGACAGTGCAAGAGGGAGGATAGGCAGGTGATAGAGAAAGAACGTGCTCAGACCAATGGTTTGAGACGTGTCTATTTTAATGCAAAGTGTATTATAAACAAAAGCATGGATCAGTACTTGGAGCTATGATGTTGTGGCCATTACAGAGACTTGACTGAATGTGGAACCAAATGCTGAGGAGCCTACCCTTAACAAATGAACCTGACTGCAGAGTGTCCACAAGAAAAGTCCATTCAGTCCTTGATCACCTATAATCAATTCCTGAACCATTGAGCTAGTTTCCTTTAACAAATGGGTGTCCCTTTTTTTTCCCGGTTTGTTCAAAGTAAAGGGCAGGATTTATTTTGTAATTTGATTGAGAGTTTAATCAGGATTTTTCTGAATGGCAAATTATTGCAATCTGGTTTGATACCTATCATTTCTGTGCTCTAAGTTGGAACTGTTAACATTTTAAAAGCTCTCTAAATATGGTTAAATTTCACATCAGTTTTATTGCATTCGCTTCCCATCTAAATAGATTAGGGCTATTAATTTTGACATTACAAAAATCACAAAGCATCCCTGAGACTGGAAAATTCTACACCCTTCCATACACCCCCTCCACAGTTCATATAGATAAAATGTTGATGCATCTGAAGCGTAATATTTTAATAACCAGAAATGTATACCCGAGTTGAATGAAAAGCAATCCAAAAAAAAGCAAATGAAGCTCAATGTCAGTGTTTTTGCATTAATAATGCATTGTTTTATACCAACAGGGATTTTTAGCTAATCAGAAGAGAGCTGAAAACCTGAAAGACCCATCTGTTCTTCCTGATTTATGTCTGAGTCATGCAAATCAGTTAATGATCATGTTAACAAACCACAAGAAGCTGCTGGATATTAAGCAGAAATGTACCACTGCTAAGCAGGAACTTGCAAACAACTTGCAAGTCCGGTTAAAGTAAGTCCAAATATACTGCAGGTGTTGAAGTTTTTTTTTGTCTATATTCTAAAAGTTTGTGAGTGTGATAGTGTGAAATTATTTTGCAAAGTTCGAAAGATGTGATTTTCATGTAGTTTTTCCATGGGCATATGTTCTATACTCCTGGAGGTTGAAGAAGTAGAAGAATTCAACTTGAAAAAGTGAGGTGCAAAACAACTTTTTCTCATGAATGTTCCACATCTTAATTTGATGCAAAATGCAAAAATTCTGAGCAAGTTAAAGATTGTCTGTGGAGCAACAAGCTGCTGCCACTTCAGGTTGATGCCCTTGGCTCAGAGACTTCCTTTACTTGGCAGAAAATGTATGTTATTCCATATCTATAGATTTGTTTATGGGGGGGAGGGTTTAAAAAAGAAGCGGAAACCAGTGACCAGATTATGCATTCATTCTTTTCTGTTTTTTCCCCCCTAATCAGTATTGAACTCTTAACCTAATTAGTGAATGTTTTCTTTGCTTATCTAGTCCTTGGTCTTGCCGTCAGAATAATGTATTTATTAAAGAAAAAGATAGAATTCGTAATCCTAGAAACTAATTCTCTTCAAGAGGTCAGAGGAGATCAGGGAACTCATTCCTAATTATTATTCCTTAAAATTTTTTTAAGTAACAATATTTTAAGTACACAAAATGGAAGCCTAGTACATTTGATTAGATGCTGACACCACTGAAACATGGTCTCGACTCAATGTTAACAGTTCTTTTCAACCCACAGTTGCTGCTGGAACTGCTGGAGAAACTCGGTGGGGTTGTTTTGCTGACTTCGTTAAAACCGTTCTGCCAAGTGTGCGCTGCATTTCCTTGTGTTTGGCCGATGTTGTTAATCACTAGTAGCTGCTTTTTGGTGTATAGCCTCTTGAATCAATGAATGTGATGTTTTGCATCTTTAAAATACATTTGATAAGTTTTTACATGAGAGGTTGGTCAATAAGGCTAGAGGATATATAATGGAAGTGAGATGGATTGAGAAATGGTCTTCAGATATAAAACAAAGAATGGTAATAAGTGAATCTTCCTCAGTCTGGCAGGTTATATAGTGTATGGATCAGTACTTAGACTCCAGATGTTCATGATCTTTATCAGTGATTTAACTGAAGGGGGCAAATGTCACATTTCTAAATTTGCTTAAAGTGCATAATTAGGTGTGATTATGACTCGGCTTGAGGGAGTTAAATAAGCTGATTGAATGAACAAGAGCCTTGCACCAGACATAACTGAAATCAGTTTACAATTCAGATATTGTGAAGAAGGCTAGAAGATTATTAAGATGTTGAGGTTTCACAATATAAAAGTCATTGAGAATTCTGGTAGCAGAGGAGAGTGAATCTATATGGGTAGTATTAATCATCTGTAAGTGAAGTTGGAAACTCAAGTCTAGATTATGGTAGAAACTATCTGCCTCAGTTCAAGTTTCAGGCTCTGCTGCAATCTAGGAAATGGAAGAACTTGGTACCAAAGGAAATGATGAAACGTTTTTATTTGCAGGGAACAGAATCAACGCTGTCAAGTTTTTGTTGTATACACAGGTGCCATGAAAAGCTTGCAGCATCATTACAGTATTGCATAGTTCCATTCTATAATTATTTAAGTTGCATTGTACACTTATTTACAGCAACATTCACTGATCTTGCAGATGGTAGATGTGGAGGAGGGAGAAAAGTTATGGGTATTCATTATTTGTGTGACAATGAGGGTCCAGTCAATAAGGTTGGAGTATATATAATGGAAGTAATATAGTGATATAGATTGAGAAATGGTTATCAGATACAAAGCAAAGAATGGTAATAATTGAATCTTCAGGATCTAGTGCTTTCCAGGCATATATGATGAATAAGCTCTTCTCTGACTAGAAGCCGAGAAGAATTTATTTGAATCTTCCTCTTTTTGGCAGGTTATATAACTTTTCAGGTCTGTGTGAATTTGTATGAACTCCTTATGATCACATGGGTTTCTTTCCACATTCCAGATGGGTGGGTTGGTAGCTTAATCTTATGGCAGAGCAGGAAAAAGTCATTTATGGATATGATCATGGAATATTTATTCTGCCAGATACAAATTAGCTAGATATGTGACTCAATTGTGGTGGACAGAGAAACAACATCAACATGTCAGGTCACTTTCATCAGGAAATGAGAAGGGTGGTGTAAGTGAAAGGGTGGACCAAGTGATCGAATGTCACAAGGTTGTGTTGCCAATGCCCTTGGCTATACATTATTGCCTTAGGCTCAATATTATACCATTATTGATTTTTCTGTCTGCATGGTAGGAAAGTGTTTTTTTTACAAAGCATTTTGAGTAACCCCTGCATTTCCTTAATTGTTTTTCCTCACTGGTACATCAGTAGTTTTATAAGTGAAGCTACTATACTTATGTGAATACTGATCTCCACGTATCTGAGGTTTTTTTAGAAATGGTTGTGAAATAGCTTTTTAAAATCTACTTAGTTTTGAGTTGAAATTTCCCATAAATGAAAATATTTTCAGATGTGTTTCCTATTGTGAACAACAATTTGCTGTCAGAGTAATGGCAAATCACAAAGCTGCTTTTGACATTTGTGGCTGTTCATAGTAGTTAAGTTACCTGGCAAAGATTGCTATTCTGCTGTTGACTTTGTACAGCAGCTTGTGGTTGAGCCTACTAGGGGAAAGGCAATTCAGGATCGGGTGTTGTCGCAATGAATCATTTGATTAGGGTGCTTCCTTGATGAGGAACCGTTAGGAGGCAGTGTTCATAATGTGATAGAATTTGCCCTGCATTTTGAAAGGACAAAGGTGAAGTCAGGTAAAGTCAGTATTATAGTGTAGTAAAGGCAATTACAGAGGCATGAGAGAGGAGTAGGATAAAGTTGACAGGAAGGTGACACTAGCAGGGATGACAGTGGAACTGCGATGGTTGGAGTTTCTGGAGGCAATTCAGAAGGCGCAAGATAGATACATCCCAAAGATTTCTAAAGCAAGGTTGAGGCCGCAGTCATTGACAAGGGAAGTCAAAGACAGCATAAAAGCAAAGGAGATGACATATAATATAGCAACAATTAGTGAGAAAGTACAGTATTGGGAATCTTAACCAACAGAAGGTAACTTTAAAAAAAAACATAAGGAGAGAAAAGATGAAATATAAAGCCAATAAAATAAGAGGATACCAACGGTTTTTCAGATATAAAAGTTAAGGGAGGCAAAGGTGGATATCGGACTGCTGGAAAATGACACTGGAGAGTTAGTAATGGGGGACAGTGAAATGGTAGACGAACTTAAGTACATTGCATCAATTACTGTGGAAGACGTCAGCAGTAAGCCAGAAATTCAAGAGTATTGGGGCAGAAATGAGTATAGTTGCTATCAATAAGGAGAAGGTGCTTGGGAAGTTGAAAGGTCTGAAAGTAGATATATTACCTGGAACAGATGAACTACACAAAATTGTTCTGAAAGAAGTAGCTGAAGAGATTGTGTAGGCATTAGTTCCAGAGTACTGGAAAACTGCTAATATCACTCCACTCGTTCAGAAGAGAGGGAGGCAGAAGCAAGGAAATTACAGTTAGCTTGACTTCAGTGGTTGGAAAGATGTTGGACTCAATTATTAAATGTGAACTTTGGGGTACTTGAAGGCACAAGATAAAATAGACCAAAATCAATATGGTTTCCTTAAGGGAAAATCTTGTCAAACAAATCTGTTGGAATTATTTGAGAAAATAAATACAGGATGAACAAAGGAAAGACATTGGATATTGTGTACTTGGAATTTCAGAAGCCCTTTGACAAGATGCCACACAAGTCTGTTTAACAAGGTGCTTGAGTGTGTTCTGCAGGGGTTGGTGTTGGGATTGCTTTTTTTCATGTTGTACATCAATGATTTGTTCAAAGTTCAAAATATATTTATTATTAAAGTATGTATGAATTATACAACCATGAGATTTGTCTGCTTATAGACAGCAACAAAACGTGAAACCTGAAAGAACATAATTTTAAAAAAAAGGCCAACAAGTTTGCAATGCCCAGAGAGAGAAAAAATAATTCATGCAGACAATGAAGACAAGTAACAGAATTCAGAATGAAAGTGAGTCCACAGACCCAAAGCCCGGGGCTGCCAGAGCAGGCCCATAGCCTCAGCCTCTGTTCATCACATAGCGAGGCAAATCGTTGTAAAGCTTGCAGACAGGAAGACTGGAGCAGGACACAGCCTCAGCCTCTGTTCATCACATAGCGAGGCAAATGGTTGTAAAGCTTGCAGACAGGAAGACCGGAGCAGGACACAGCCTCAGCCTCTGTTCATCACATAGCAAGGCAAATCGTTGTAAAGCTTTCAGACAGGAAGACTGGAGAAGGACACAGCCTCAGTCTCAATGCTGCGGAGTAAACGTCACGGAGCAGTGAGCAGAACTGGACTGACCCTCCCAAAAACTGCCGTTTCAATCTATCTGGCCTGGCTTTTAAATTCTGTCATCCAAATCCTTCCGGTTTAAGATAGTGCTACTGAAGATGGGTGACAGCTTATTGGCAGTTTATAAAGCAAATACAACTTTATTTTTTATTAATAACATCTTTTCTATGGAAAATTGTGGCAAGCTATCACCTTAAACAATGAAAAAGCAAACGAAGGCAAGACTGACTTGAAGGTCGAGGTGTGCAGGTGCAATGCAAAATCGGAATGAGGTCCAGGCATGTTTGAGACGGAGGCAGAGTTAGAGTGAGTGAAATGGAGAAAGGTTGGAGCAGAGGAGTTTGGAGCACATCCACCTAAACTGGGAGAGGTTGGATTGATCTAAGCACTGGGCTGATTTGAAAAGGTCGGGTATGGTCTGGAAGATGGTGGTGGGTTTCACGCCCAGGGCATATGATGCAGCGGGGTCCAGGTCGTAGTGGAGGGCATGACCTTTCATTGGAACCAGAAGCATTAATTGTATTTCTGTCTACTACAGCAATTTAACCTGCACACATAATTTCATATTTATTATGTAAGTACAAGAATTTCAAATGAAAGCTAAGTTACACAGCAAGATGTCTTGGTCTGTTAATTACTGGTATCAAGAATGTCAATTACTGCCAGTAATTACATCCCCTCTTGCTGCTGAATCTTGACCATTACAGTTGTAAAACTCTATGCAGAATCTAGTTGTTGCCATTTTTAATTTTTAAGTATTAATCCTAATTTAGTCTTACTTGTACTTCAAGATAATTTTTGCTTGACTTTACTAATCTACAAAATAGATACTCCTGTTCCCAAAGTGTTGAATGTCTTCTCTTGCTTGATCTGATGTTATTAGTTGGCACTTTACCCTTCAAAAATTGTTTTAAATCCTAAAAACATGAACAATACAGTAGCTGATATTGGTATTTAATTTTTGCAGTAAACAGTAAATTATCTCTTTAGTTACAGAAAGCTAGGTTTGAAATTCCATTCAAGAAGATTTTGTTGACTTCATTCTTGTTGCAAACAGGTCTGTCCCTTTGATTTTTTTTAAGTACATGATGATTAAATCTGATTCTGTTCATGTATTTGTCAGGTGGTGCTGTTATGTAATGCTGCATGCAGATCAAAATGGTGAAAAACTCCAAGCTTTACTACGGCTTCTGACAGAACTGCAAGAGAGAGTGCGAATCGTTGAGGCACTTAGCACTGTTCCTCAAATGTACTGCTTAGCTGTTGTGGAAGTAGTAAGGCGGAAAATGTTCACTACACATTACAGGGAGGTATGTTGAACAGTTCGAGGTTTCACTTACCGGGTAATATTGACACGCATATCCAGAATTTTTAAATTATTTAATTTTTGTTTTTCCTTGCAAGTGGGCTGGAGCTCTAGTAAAAGAAGGAAAACAGCTTTATGAAGCAGAGCGAGCTAAGAGAGAATCATTTGGAAAGCTATTTAGTAAGTTTTTTTTTGGTATTACCCATATTCATTGAATTTGTGCCAGACGGCTATCATTGAGTAATGATTGCAACACACATAAAAGTTGCTGGTGAATGCAGCAGGCCAGGCAGCATCTCTAGGAAGAGGTGCAGTCAACGTTTCAGGCCGAGACCCTTCGTAGGGTCTCGGCCTGAAACGTCGACTGCACCTCTTCCTAGAGATGCTGCCTGGCCTGCTGCGTTCACCAGCAACTTTTATGTGTGTTGCTTGAATTTCCAGCATCTGCAGAATTCCTGTTGATTGAGTAATAATTTCTTATTTCTGTGACCTTAAACTTGATTACAATTTTGCATGCAATTTTTCTGACCTTGTTTCTGAATGTTTTTGTACAGCTTTAATGTATTTTACATGTAGATTGAAAAATGCAGCTCAAAACCTACCTTTTCTGCAGTATCCTGCAGGAAATAAATTGCATGTGTTTACAACAGACCCCTTACAATGTACCCCTTTAAAGAAATTAATTGATCTTTTCTGTTGAGTGACATGTATTAATTAGCTTTTGACATGACAATGTGTTGATTCTTGAATGTTTCTTTTTTCAGCGTCTTAATGAGGTCTTTTCAGCAGTGGGGAGGAAACTGCTTTAGTTGAACAGTCGTCCAGGATTTCACACTTTGTCAAATCTAATGCTCAGCCCTAATTTTCATTGATCTTCTGTAACTACATTTGTACAGGCTGTGACCTTTGGAATACCCTTATTCCAGCTCCTTAGTTTTTGTGTACTTTTCTTTAGATGAGGCTCTTTTTAAAAGCTCCTCTTCAATTAAGCCTTTGGTCACCTGATCCAACAGCTTGTTTATTATGGTTTTTGTTTAGTTTGACAATACTTTTGGAAAGTGTCCCTCGGTATCTTACTTTTATTAATAGTATATAAGAACAGTTAGTTATTGACAAACTTAGCTGTTCTTGCAGATTTGCAACTTCAGATGGTGAAGAATTTTAATTGAGAGCTAAGCTGTTTATAATTTTTGTTGCTGTTTGCTGAGAGAAGATTCAGGCCATAAATATGCTCTTTTCCCTTCTGCAAATAATGGTCCATAATTTCCTGCTAGAAGGTGAGATATATTTATGGATGACAAAACTCTCAAATCTCTCAACTTCCTTACTTAAGCAGACTCTAATCTCTGTTGTTAATGTCTTGCACTGTAGTAGAACTTCCTTTCCTGAGATTGTTCATATAAGCTAGAAAACCACAATCCATGTTCACTGTCCCTAATCAGTCCTTATCTATCAAAATACTTGTATATGTGGTCTCTGAGAATACCTTCCATTAACTTTCCCATTACTGATTTTGGGCTCACCCATCTACAATTTCTTGGCTAATTCTTGGAGCCTTTATTTAAGAACGAAACAACATTTGCTATCCTGCAATCCTCCGGCACCTCACCCGTGGCTAAGAAGGTTTTAAATATTACTGCTAGGACCCCTGAAATTTCTGCACTAGCCTCCCACAGGGTCTGAGGGAATACCTTGTCAGTCCTTAGCAATTTATCCACATTAATTTGCCTGAAGACAGCAAACTGTAATCTGTATAGGGTCCATGACCCCATTGCTGCATTGCTTACATCAATAGATCCGTTGTCTGTCCCCTGAGTAAGCATAGATGCTAAAAAATCAATTTAAAATCTCCCCCATCTCTTTCAGCTCCATGCTCAGACTGCTACTCTGATCTTCCAGAGGACCAATTTTGTCACTTACCATCCTTTTGCTTTTATTATATCTTAGGATTTTCCTTCACCTTGTCTGCTAAAGCAATCTCATGCTGTTAGCTGTCCTGATTTCCTTCTTAAGTGTTTTTCTTTTGCGTTTCTTGTACTCCATAAGTACCTCATTTATTCCTACCTGCCTATACATATAGAACATAGAATAGTACGGCACAGTACAGGCCCTTCGGCCCAAATGTTGTGCTGACCCTTAAACCCTACCTCCCATATAACCCCCCACCTTAAATTCCTCCATATACCTATCTAGCAGTCTCTTAAATTTCACTAGCGTATCTGCTTCCGCACTCAGGCAGTGCATTCCATGCACCAACCACTCTCTGAGTAAAAAACCTTCCTCTCATATCCCTCTTGAACTTTCCCTCCCTTACCTTAAAGCCATGTCCTCTTGTACTGAGCAGTGGTGCCCTGGGGAAGAGGTGCTGGCTGTCCACTCTATCTATTCCTCTTAATATCTTGTATACCTCTATCATGTCTCCTCTCACCCTCTTTCTCTCCAAAGAGCAAAGCCCTAGCTCTCTTAATCAAACCTGCTATGCAACTCCTTTTTGTTTTATCTTAACCAATATCTCGTTAAAACCAAGGTTCCATAAACCTTTTGTTTATTCTAACAGAATAGCAGAAATTATTCTAACAGCCTCTTTTCATCTTACAGAAACATACAAACTGTGTACTCTCTATATTTCACTTTTGAAGGCCTCCCACTTACCAAGTACACCTTTGCCAGAAAACAAGCTGTCCACACCCGTGGTAATGAATTCCACTCTTGTCAGATCCTGATATCATCAAAATTACCCTTTCTCCAATATAGAATCTTAATTTATCCTTCTGCATAATTGTATTGAAACTAATGGCTTTGTGATCACGAGTTGCAAGGTGTTCCACTACATGAACTTTTGTCACCTGCCTTGTCTCATTCCCTAACATGCGATCTGGTATTGCACTGTCTCTGGTTGGGATGTCTATGTACTGATTAAGGAAACATTCCTGAACACACTTAACGCTGTCTCATTCAGCAGTTTTACAGTATCAGAGTCCCAGCCAATATGAAGAAAGTTAAAATCGCCTACTATCATAACTTTGTTTCTTGCAACAGTCTACAATCTGTCTAAAAGTTTTCTCCTCTAAATCCCATGGACTGTTGAGTAGTCTATAATATAATCCATAAATGTGGTCATACCTTTCTTATTCCTCATTTCTGCTCATTAAGCCTCAATAGGTGAGCTCTCCAGTCTGTCCTGTCTGAGCACTGCAGTGACATTTTCCCTGACTAGAAATGCCACTCTTTCCCCTTTAATCCCTCCTGCTCCATTGCATCTAAAACAGTGGAACCCTGGAACTTTGAGCTGGCGGCCCTGCTCCTTTTGCGACTAAGTCTCACTAATGGCTACAATGTCATAATTCCATGCCCTGAACTCATCTGCCTTTTCTTGCAATATCCCTTACATTCAAATATACCCATTTCAGAACGCTAGTCCCACCGTACTCAACGTTTTGATTCCTGACCTTGTATGTAGGCTTAATACCATCTTTTTCCACAACCACTCCTTTCTGCCAGGATGTTGGACCCTTCCATTTCGGGTGCAAACCATCCCTTCTGTACAGATCCCACTTTCCCTGGAAGAGAGCCCTATGATCCAAAAATCTGATGCCCTCCCTCCTACACCAACTCCTTAGCAATGATTTTCCTATTCTGGCCTCACTCGCGTGTGCCACAGGTAGCAAACCTGAAATCACAATTCTGGGTTCATGACTTTTATCTTGGCACCTAATTTCTTGAACTCTCTTTGCAGGACTTCCTAACCATGTCATTGGTACCGACGTGGACCATGACCTCTGGCTGCTCACCCTCCCGTATCTCGAACCGAGATGTCCCTGACCCTGGCCCTGGGAGGCAACAAGCCATCCAGTAATCTCATTCTCATCCACAAACCTTCTTTCTGTTGCTCTAGCTCGCCTCCTCTCTACCCCCCCCCCCCCCGTCTCATCCTCAGTCAGAGACCTGACCACTGTGGCTTTCCTCTGAGGTCATATCCCGCCCCCCCCCCCCATAGATCCAAAGCAGTATACCGGTTGAGGGGAATGGGTACCCTGCACTGGCTGCCTATCCTCTTTTTCTCCCCCCTCCTAACAGTCACCAAGTTACCAGTGGCCTACACCTTGGGTGTAGCTACCTCACAGTAGGTCCTGTCTTTTATCAACCCCACAGCCACCTGAATGATCTGGAGTTCATCCAATTCCAGCTCCAACTCCTTGACAGGGTATATAGAAGCTGCAGCTAGATGGACTTCTTGCGGTTATAGACATCGGGGACATTGGAGGTATCTGCCTTCTCACATTCCGCAAGAGAAGCATTCCAGTATGCTGTCTGGCATTTCCACTGCTCTAAATGTGCAAAAAGGAAGAAAGAATAAATAACAAAAAAAGTATCTACCTAAGGCTTGTGCGTTTCTTTGCTGAAGCCTCGATTAGCCACAGTCTCAATTCCCCACTCCATCACTGGTCCATTCACACAATGGCTGCTCCACTTAAATCTAATCTCTTCTTTTCTATTGGTCTTTGCCAAGTACCTAATTTTGAGTAATCCAACGTCTCCTTTGAACTGTGGCTTGCAAAAATGTACTGATTACTCCCACTCGCTTCTTTTAAACTTTGCTGACAAGATGCAGCAGGAGACAGTGTAAATGACAACATATGGAGACCGTTTAGCCTGTGTTACCATGCCAAATGGTTATTTGCATGTATGGAGTTGGAGAACTTTATAGAGCACTTCCACAAAAGATTTTGTGAATAATAGTAACAGAAATGCTAGTTGACTTTTTCACTCTCTCCAACTGCAACTAGCATCCCACTATCTCCCTTCTTCCCATTGGCTTTCTATTGCACTCATGATTTTTCAGCTACATGGTCCTTTGCTTGATTTGTTCTACTTTTGTCAGTAGCGTCAGTGGTAAATGGGATTAGTTTCATCATGTAATCAGCCATCAGGAAGAAGGTACAGAAGCCTCAAGATCCACACTACCAAGTTCAGGTACGGTTAGTACTTCTCAACCATCAAACTCTTGAACCAGCGGGGATAACGCAGAGTGTGTCTCCACAAGATCATTGTCTTCCCCAAACAGAAGTCCTGGATGAACCATGAGATCAGCAATCTTCTGAGGGCCGAATTAGAGGCATTCAAGTCTGGTGACCAAGAAAGTTACAAGAAGTACAGCTACAATCTCTGGAAAACCATCTCATGGGCAAAGTGGCATCCTGGAATCAATGAAGGATACTCAATAGTTACGGCCATGCTTGAATGCTAGCACTTTTTATAAAGTTAAATTAAATGAGATGTGCGACAACAGGGCTTCAATTCTGATGAGCTTCTATGCTTTACTTTGATAATCAAAACATGGAGGAACCATCACAAACTCTTATAGCCCACAATAATCCTGTGTTTCAGTCTGAGTCTGACGTGTGAGCAGCTTTCAGGAGGGTGAACCCATGAAAAGCATTCGGCCCAGATGGGGTATCTGTGCTGATGATTTGGCTGCAGTGTTTACTGAGATCTTTAACCTTTTGCTTTAGCATTCTGCAATACCCACCTGCTTCAAGCAGGCTTCAATTGTGACAGTGCCTAAGAAGAACATGGTAACCTGCCTCAATGATGATCATTTAGTTGCACTTACATCCACAGTGATGAGTGTTTTGAGAGGTTGGTGATGAATCATATTAATTCCTGCCTGAGAAGTGATTCAGATCCATCTACTCCAAGTGGTCCACAGCAGGTGCCACTTCAATGGGTCTTCACTCAACCCTGGAACATCTTGAAAGCAAAGATACATACATCAGGATGCTTTTTATCGACTGCAGTTCAGCATTCAATATAATAGTCTCCTCAAAACTAATCAATAAACTTCAAAACCTTGACCCCCGCCAATACCTCCTTGTGCAATTGGATCATTGCTTTCCTCACTTGCAGTCCCCAGTCAGTTTGGGCTAGCAACAACATCTTCTCCACAATCCCTATTGGGACAGGTGCACTACAGTCAGTGTGCTTACCCCCTTGCTGTACTCGCATTACACTTATGACTCTGAAGCTAAGCAGAGCTCCAATGCCATATTCAAGTTTGCTTGTGACACCACTGCTGTAGGCCAAACCAAAAGGATGATGAATCAGCATATAGAAGGCAGATTGGAAATCTGGCTGAGTGGTGCCACGACAATAACCTCTTGCTCAATGTCAGCAAGACCAAGGAGTTGATTATTCTCTTCAAGAGGAGGAAACCAGAGATCCATGAGCAAATCCTTGGGGATCGGAGGTGGAGAGGGTCTGCAACTTTAAATTTCTCAGCATTATCATTTCAGAGGACCTGCCCAGGGCCCAGCACACAAGTGCAGTTATGAAGGCTGCATGATAGCGCCTCTAATTCCTTAAGAGTTCGCGAAGATTCAGTGTGACACCTAAAATTTTGACTAAATTCTATTGATGTGTAGTGGAGAGTTTATTGAATGGTAACGTTAAAGCCTGGTGTGGAAACACCAATATCCTTGAACGGAAAATCCTTCAACAAGTACTGGATATGGCCCAGTCCATCGTGGGTAAAGCTCTCCCCGCCACTGAGCACATCTACATGAAACACTGTCACAAGAAAGCAGCATCCATCTTCAGAGACTTCTTCCACCCAGGACTTGCTCTCTTCTCGCTGTTGCCATTAGGAAGAAGGTACAGGAGTCTCAGGACTACAGCACCAGGTTCAGGAACAGTTATTACCCCTCAACCATCAGGCTCTTGAACCAAAGGAGGTAACTTCACTCAATTTCACTTGCCACATCATTGAAATGCTCCTACAACCAATGGACTCACTTTCAAGGACTTTTAATCACATGTTCTCAATATTTATTGCTTATTTATTATTATTATTATTTCTTTTTGTATTTGCACACTTTGTTGTCTTTTGCACACTGGTTGGATGCCCAAGTTGGTGTGGTCTTTCATTGATTTTATTATGGTTATTATTTTATTATGAATTTGAGTATGCCCACAAGAAGATGAAGCGCAGTGTAGTATATGGTGACATATATATACTTTTACTCACCCCATCACTGAACTGTACCCACAACCTACAGGCTCACTTTTTGACAACTCTTCATCTCATATTCTCAATATGTTTGCTTATTTATTATTATTACCTTTCTTTTCTTAATTTTATCCTTTGCATGTTGGTTGTTTTGTCTATCCTGTTGGTGTAGTCTTTAATTGATTCTATTATGTTTCTAGGATTTACTGAGTTCCTCGGGGTCAATATCACAAATGACCTGACTTGGTCCAACCAAGCAGAGTTCACTGTCAAGAAGGCCCACCAGCGCCTTTACTTCCTGAGAAAACTAAAGAAATTTGGCCTGTCCCCTAAAACTCTCACTAATTTTTATAGAGGCACTGTAGAAAGCATTCTTCTAGGGTGCATCACAACCTGGTATGGAAGTTGTCCTGTCCAAGACTGAAAGAAGCTGCAGAAGATCGTGAACACAGCGCAGCACATCCCACAAACCAATCTTCCGTCCGTGTACTCACTTTACACTGCACGTTGTCAGAGCAGTGCTGCCAGGATAATCAAGGACACGACCCACCCAGCCAACACACTTTTCATCCCTCTTCCCTCCAGGAGAAGGCTCAGGAGCTTGAAGACTCGTACGGCCAGATTTGGGAACAGCTTCTTTCCAACTGTGATAAGACTGCTGAACGGATCCTGACCCAGATCTGGGCCGTACCCTCCAGATATCCGGACCTGCCTCTTGGTTTTTTTGCACTACCTTATTTTTTCTATTTTCTATTTATGATTTATAATTTAAATTTTTAATATTTACTAATTTTAAATATTTTTAATATTTAATATTTGTAATCCAGGGAGTGTGAAGCGCAGAATCAAATATTGCAATGATGATTGTACGTTCTAGTACGAATTGTTTGGCGACAATAAAGTATAAAGTAAAGTAAAGAGTATGTTCGCAAGAAAACAAATCTCTGGGTTGTATATGGTGACGTATATGTAGTTTGATAATAAATTTACGTTGCACTTGGAAAAGATGGAATCATTATACTCAGTCCAATTGGCAAACTTTATTCTCTAGCCACTGACTTCATTCTTGGCTTTTTCTTTACCCTCACACTTTGTAGGTTTCACTTCTTTATGATATATAATTTTTAAGGTATTGGCATATATTTTACTTGTGGCTCTGAACATCCTACTTGATTGATGTTAATGGATTCTTCAACTACAAAAGCACTGATATAATAGAATGATATGATGTACCCCCCCTTTTTTTTTTACACCTCTGCTTCTCTATGCTTCATTCTTCTTTTCGGGTACTCTTTTTTTTAATCTTTTGTCATCTTTCTTAATCACAAATTTAACTTGTGCTTGATAATGTTTCAATGAAGCACCATGAATTGTTTTACTATTGAGTGCAACTTGGCCTATGTTTGTTTCCTTTTATATAAACTGTGCCTCTTTGAAAGTTATTATCTGTAAACTGTATATTTATACTGAGGCTTTTCTCTGCAGGAAGATCGTTTCTTAGAAATCGCTTGTTTAAGGGACTTGACTCTTGGCCACCATCATCATTTTGTGTATGTATAAAATTTTATTTGAATAATTAAAATATTACATTTATTATAATATCACTGCCTCCTTTCAGTGATTTTTATGATTTACATATTTAAATCATAATCATTTAAGTACTCGCTTTTAATGTCATAATTTAAGACTATTTCAGAATTTTTTTCCTCAACTAGCAGGTTGAGCTTTTTATATTTGGTTATAGAGGTTTTAATGAATTCCCAATGGGTTATGTAGATCCTAAATGAGTATTTGAACTAATCAGCAATTTGGAGAAGCATTTTCTTTGTTTATCATGGAATCTATGAAAATTATTACCTTTTTTATTTTTCTTTTAAATTAAATAAGACTCTACATTCTCAGCTCTACTATTCTCTGGTAGTGTTAATTATGCTAAGAATATGCCCCCCTTGGATGGTATTTCCTTTCTAAGCTACTGTTACTAAAATATAGACATGAGGTACTCAGCATTTTGGGTGCGTTGCTGAAGTATAATTTTTGACTATTAAATTGTTCTGAAATTGAACATTTATAACAATATCTATAAGTGCTGGTACTGGTCTCAATTGCAGAATCATCCTTGTATGTGCTGTGAGCAAATAACACTTAATTCACCAAGACAACTCTGCCTTCTCTGTTACAAAGGAAGAAATATCCGGAATAAGGGAAATTAACTTGTAGCACAGTTAGATTGGCATGTATGATGTTGTGGGCATCACTGAATTATGGCTGAAGAAAGATTATAGCTGGGAGCTTAATGTCCAAGGATGCACATTGTATTGAAAGGACAGGCAGGAAGGCAGAGGGGGAGGCATAACTCTGTTGGTAAAAAATGAAATCAAATCATTAGAAGCAAATAACATGGGGTCAGAAGGTTCTCAGTTGTTGTGAATAGAGCTAAGGAACTGCAAGTGTGAAACAAGGGGAGTTAAATACAAACTTCCAAACAGTAGTAAGGATGTGGTCTACAAATTACAATGGGAGATAAAAAATGCGTGCCAAAAGGGCAATGTTACAATAGTCTTAGGGGATTTCAATATGCAGGTAGGTTGGGAAAATCAGGTTGGTGCTGTATCCCAAGAGCGGTAATTTCGAGAATGCCTATGAGATGACTTTTAAGGAGCAGCTCATGATTGAGCCCACTAGGGGATCAGCTATTCTGGATTGGGCATTGTGCAATGAACCAGAATTGATTAGACAGCTTAAGGTTAAAAAAAAAACCCTTTGGGGCAAGAGATCATAATATTTTTGAATTCACCCTCCAATTTGAGAAGGCAAAGGTAAAGTCAGATGTGTATCTGTATTACAATGGAGTAAAGGAAATTAAAGACATGAGAGGAGCTGGCCAAAATTGACGGTGGCGGTGGGGGGGGGGGGGCCAGTGAAACACACAGGCAGGGATGATAGCAGAGCAGCAATGGCTGGGATTGCTGGGAGCAGTTCAGAAGGTGCAGCATATATACATTTCAATGAGGAAGAAGTTTGCTAAAGGCAGGATGACACCACTCTGGCTGAAAAGAGATGTCAAAGCCAAAATAAAAGCCAAAGAGAGGGCCTATAATAGAGCAAAAATTAGGGAGAAGTTAGAGGATTGTGAAGCTTTTATTTGTTTCTTGTAATTTATGTTTTATTGAAGTTCAACAAACAAATATTTCCATAAGATGTATTTCAGATACTGTACATACATCATATAGTCATATTTGTCGCAAATCTCCATATAATCCTTATCTGAGGTATACACTTCAACTTAGAAAAAGTCATAAAGAAGAAAAAGATGCAATACAAAGGTAAATTGACCAATAATATTAGAGGATACCAAAAGTTCCTTCAGATATAGTGTAAAAGAGAGGTGAGAGTGGATATCGAACCCCTGGAAAATGATGCTGGAGAGGCAGTAATGGGGTTCATGGACATGGCAGACAAACTGAAGAAGTATTTTTTATCAGTCTTCACTGTGGGAGATACTAGCAGTATGCCAGAAGTTCAAGTGTGTCAGCAGACTGAAGTGTGTGAAGTTGCCATTACTAGGGAGAAGGTTCTTGGGAAATTGGTCTGAAGGTAGGCAAGTCACCTGCACCAGATTGTATACGTCATGGGGTTCTGAAAAAGGTGGCTGAAGAGATTGTGCAGGAATTAGTAATGATCTTTCAAGAAGCAATTGATTCTGGTGTGGTTCTGGGAGGATGGAAAATTGCACATGTCACAAGAAGGGATAGAGGTCGAAGAAAATAAATTACACGCCAGTTAGTCTGACTTCATTGTTTGGAAAGATGTTGGAGTCTGTTGTTAAGGTTGTGGTTTTGGGGTTTCCTTAAGAGAAACAAATCTGTTGGAATGCTTTGAAGAAATAATAAGCAGAAAAGTTAAAGGGGAATTATTAGATGTTATGCATTTGGATTTTCAGAAGGCCTTTGACAAGGTACCACACATATGGCTGCTTACCAAGTTAGAGCCCATGGTATTACAGGAAAGATACTAGCATGATAGAGCATTGGCTGTTTGGCAGGAAGCAAAGACTCAGAATAAAGAGAACCTTTTCTGGTTGGCTGCCAGTAACTAGTGATGTTCCACAGGGGTCTCTGTTGGGACTGCTTTTTACATTATATGTCAATGACTTGGATGACAGAATTGATGCTTTTTGGCTAAGTTTGCAGACAATACAAAAATAGGTGGAGGGGCAGGTAATTTAGAGGAAGTAGAGAGGCTACAGAAGGACGTGGATAGATTAGGAGAATGGGCAAAGAAGTGGCAGAAGGAATACAGTGTCATAAAGTATATGGTCATACACTTTGGTAGGAGAAATAAAAGGGTATACTATTTTCTAAGTAGCGAGAAAATGAAAAAATCTGAGGTGCAAAGGAACTTGGGAGTCCTCGTGCAGGATTCACTATGGTTCATTTGCAGGTTGAGTTGGTGTTGAGGAAGGCAAATATGATGTTGATATTCATTTTGAGAGGACTAGAATATTAAAGCAAAGATGTAATGTTGAGGCTTTATAAAGCACAGGTGAGGCCTCACTTGGACTGTTTTGAGAGATTTTGGGCCCCTTATTTAAGAAACAATGTGCAGACGTGAGTGAGTTCAAAGGATGTTAACGAAAATGATTCCAGGATTAAAAGGTTTGTCATATGAGGAGCGTTTGATGGCTCTGGGCCTCTATTCACTAGAATTCAGAAGAATGAGGAGTAACTTCATTAAAACCTATCTAATGTTGAAAGGCCTCGAAAGAGTGGATGTGGAGAGGATGTTTCCTGGGGTGGGAGAGTCTAAGACCAGAGAACACAGCCTCCAAAGAGAGGGGCGTCCTTTTAGAACGGAGATGAGGAATTTCCTTAGATAGAGAGTGGTGAATCTGGAATTCGTTACCACAGGTGCCTGTGAAGGCCAAGTATCGGGTATAGTTAAGGTTGATTAGTCAGGGAGAGAAAGGGTATGGGGAGAAGGTAGGAGATTGGGGCTGAGGGGCCAAATGGAACAGCCATGATGAATTGGTGGAGCAGACTTGATGGGCTAAATGGCATAATTCTTCTCCTTTATCTCGCGGTCTAAAAGCTTTCTATCTTGCAGACCATGAGGGCCAATCTCTGATTATCAGTGTTATTGGAGGCTAGTTATCTCTTCAACTGCAGGGGGCTTGCCAAAGATTGTTAAGACAAAATATGAGGTCTCTTCTCTAGCAGATCTACACTTAACAAAAGTCTTTAAATTTTGCTATATGACAGTAGCTTGACTTTTTGTCTTTTGTTACTTTAGAAATTACGTTATTTCTCTTCCAAAAAGTGTTATTTATAAAAATTACAGCAATTCTAACACATTTAAGATACTCCCATTTCTTCCACTTAAAAAAAACTCCACATGTAAGAAGCCATCATAGTTAGCTCATGAAGTATTAACAGCGTTAAATTACTAATTTAAGTTATTAACTTTAACTGTTGCAGACTCACAAGCCTCGTATGTTTGACTTTGAGCTTCCTGATGTATCCTTGACTGATTTGCAGTTTCTGCAGTCCTGTTGCCCTTCAGAAGTTCAGCCATTTCTCAGGTAACTTGCACATTGAGTGTTTCGAGCTTGATGCAAGACAATACAATCCAAAGATGAAGACCTCGTGTTGACCCTTTGTATAAAACCTTAGAAACAAAATATTACTTTCATATAAATACTCTGATTATATGCACCAGTTTTATACTTTTATAGCATTCAAGGTACTTGAATGAGTTCAGATTATCTTTAAAGTGTGACAGAAATAGAAATTTCCTTTTTAGTAAAAATTGTTTTGTAACTGAAGACGTTGAAGAATGCGGTCCTTTCTGATTTGATTGAACTGTGACTTCTATTCCATGATGAAAAAGCTCAGAAACATTACCTGCTGAATATGACAGGCCTCTTAAGTATCCTGAGCCATGAGTACATTTTTATAAAATTATTTATTCTTTAGGCTGACTGTTGAATGTATGTTTTGTGTGTAGACAAATTTAAATGCCACTTTATTAAAGGAAAATTGTTGTAGTAGTAATTTTTCCAATGGGGCAGAAAACTTCACATTTGAGCGTAATAGTATCCGAATTCTCAATTCTGACTATTTTCAGTCTAGCACTAAGGCAGTATTGTGCTATTTTTTTAGATGTGCCAACATACCCCCCCCCCCACCCCAGCACTCTGCTAACCAGGATGAAAGGAATGTTTTGCTTGTGTTGCAATTTATTTGGATATAGACAGTTATGAAATGATTATATTATTGCATATAGCATAATTTTGAAGAGTATTAAATATATTAGTTTTGGGATAAGAATTATGTTGCAACTTCAGTAGTAGTATTTATTCTTAGGCATTCATATTTTAACCAATACTTCTCGTTCAGTAATCACTCTGCTCAATTTGAAAATAGATTGTATTTTTTTAAAGGACATCTTTCTCTTGCAAAACTAAAATCATTGAGAATGTTAAGTCTGAGAACATTTCCTTCCTTTGCTGGGTAAACTGGTTTTGTTTAACTGGCACTTAAGCTTTCTACCATCTCCTTGCCAATAACTTCTAGGCCAGAGCACCTTCGATTACATCTTTTAACTTTAAGACTGCTGCTGCATGGAAAAAGGCAGAAGGTTTCATGCAAAGGTTTATTAGAATGTGAAACAATTTTCTACAAAAAGTTGCAATATGTGAACAAACCATAGAGCATGATAAATCTAACAGATGAAAGGAAAAAACAAATGTTTTAAGAATGAATCTAGTGTATGTGAATTTAGTAAGCCATTATTCTTAATGGCGATGTGCTGTCCTTTGTATGCATTCATTATTTCCAGAGGGCTACAATTTGCAGTGCTTTGAGATGGTATTTTATCGGAGAGATTTAGTTAACATACAAACTGTTAAATGACTTGGCATTAAATTTATTAAAAGAATATACTGTAATTATAGTAAAAATTGTAGGAAAGCCAACACCTGACTTCTATATGATTGCTTTTGTGTGATTGATGTAATAAAGCATCTCCCTTTTGTTCTGGATTCTGCTGTAGTGGAATCATCATTTCCATAAGACATAGGAGCAGAATTAAGCTGTTGGGCTCATCGAGTCTGCTCCATCATTTGATCATGGCTGATCTGTATTTTTCCCCTCCGGAACTCCATTCCCCAGCCTTCACCCCATAACCTTTGATGTCGTGTCCAATCAAGAACCTATCAATCTCTGCGTTAAATACACCTAACAACCTGGCCTCTACAGCTGCCTGTGGTAAAAATAACAAGAATTCATCATCCTCTGGCTAAAGAAATTTTGCTGCATCTTTTCGCTACATCTTTTCACTACAGTCTTCTATCCTGAGGCTTGTGCCCTCTTGTCCTAGACTCCCCCACCATGAGAAACATCCTTTCCACATCTACTGTCCAGGCCTTTCAAAATTCGAAAAGTTTCAATGAGATCCTCCATCATTCTTCTAACTTCCAGTGAGTACAGACCCAGAGCCATTAAACGTTCCTTGTATGATAACCCTTTCATTCCCAGAATCATCCTTGTGAACTGCTTCTGGACCCTGTCCAATACAAGCACATCTTTTCTTGGATGAGGAACCCAAACTGCTCATAATACTCAATGTGAGGCTTCACCATTGCATTATAAACACCAAGCATCACCTCTCTGCTCTTGTATTCAGGACCTCTCAAAAGGAAAGATAGCATTGTATTTGCCTTCCTTACCACCGACTCAATCTGCAAGTTAATTTTTAGGGTGTTCTGCACAAAGGCTCCCAAGTCCCTTTACATTTCAGATTGTTGGATTTTCTCCCTGTTTAGAAAATAGCCTGCACATTTATTTCTACTACCAAAGTGCGTGACCATGTATTTTCCAACATTGTATTTCATTTACCACTTTCTTGTCCATTCTCCTAATCTATGTCCTGCAGCCTACCCGTTTCCTCAACACTACCTGCCCCTCCACCAATCTTTATATCATCTGCAAACTTTGCAACAAAGCCATGTATTCCATCATTTAAATCATTGATATACTGTATAAAGAGAAGTGGTTCCAACACCGACCCCTGTGAAACACCTCTAGTTGCTGGCAGTCTACCACACAAGGACCTTTTTATTCCCACTTGCTGCCTCCTACCAATCAGCCAATACTCTAACCATGTTAGTAACTTTCCTGTAATACTATGGGATCTTAAGCAGCCTCATATGTAGCACCTTGTCAAAGGTCTTCTGAAACTCTGAATATACAACATCTGCTCTATCTGTATTCCCTTTATCTATTCTACTTGTAATCTCCTCAAAGAATTCCAACAGGTTTGTCTGGCAAGATTTCCCCTTAAGGAAACCATGCTGACTTTGTCCTGGCTTGTCCTGGGTCACCAAGTACTCCATAATCTCATTTTACCAATAGACTCCAACATCTTCCCAACCACAGAGGTCAGGCTAACTGGTCTATAATTTCCTTTCTGCTGCCTTCCTCCTTTCTTAAAGAGTGGAATGACATTTGCAATTTTCCAGTCCTCTGACACCACATGTGAGTCCAATGACTTTTGAAAGATCGTTGCTAATGTCACCACAATCTCTACCACTACTTCTTTCAGAAATCTAGAGTGTAGTTCATCTTGTCTGGGTGACTTGTGTACCCTTAGGTCTGTCAGCTTTTTGAGCACCTTCTTCCTTCTAATAGTAACTGTACTTACAGTATAACATCTGGCACAGTGAAGACTGATGCAAAATACTCATTTAGTTCATCTGCCATCTCCTTGTCCCCATTATCATTCCCTAGCCTCATTTTGTAGTGATCCTATATCAAGTCTCATCTGTTATTTTTGACAGAAGTGAAAAAACTTTTACTATCCACTTTGATATTGTTTGCTAGCTTGCTTTCATATTTCATCTTTCCCCTTTTAATAATTCTTTTAGTTGCTCTCTGTAGGTTTTTAAAATCTTTCCAATCCTCTATCTTCCTGCTAATTTTTGCTTTCTTCTATGTTGTCTCTTTTGCTCTTCCATTTGTGTTGACTTCCCTCATCAGCCATGGTTGTACTATTTTCCCATTTGAGTATTTCTTCATTTTTGGAATATATCTGTCTTGCACTTTCCTCATTTTTCCCAGAAACTCCCACCATTGCTGCTTTGCTGTCATCCCTGTCAGCATCTCCTTCCAATTTACTTCAGCCAACTCCTCTCTCATACCACTGTAATTTCCTTTACTCCACTGAAATACTGCTACATCAGACTTTACTTTCTCTCTATCATATTTCAAGTTGAACTCAAATCATATTGTGATCACTGGTTCTTAAGGATTCTTTTACCTTGTGCTCCCTAATTGCCTCAGGTTCATTACATAACACCCAATCCAGTATAGTGGATCCCCAAGTAGGCTCAATGACAAACTGCTCTGAAAAGTCATCTCATGGGCATTCATCAAGCTCACTTTCTTGCGATCCATTCCCAATCTGATTTTTCCAATTGATCTGCATGTTAAAATCTCCCATGACTATCATAACATTGCCCTTTTGACACACCTTTTCTGTTTCCTGTTGTAATCCATGGTCCACATCCCAGCTACTGTTGGGAGGCCTATATATAACTGCCATCAGGGTTCTTTTGGCCTCGCAGTTTCTTAACTCAACCCATAAGAATTCAACCTCTTCCAATCCTATGTCATATCTTTCTGCTGATTTGATACCATTCTTTACCAGCAGAGCCACACCACATTCTGCCTACCTTCCTAACCCTCTGATATAACATGTAACCTTGGATGTTCAGCTCCCAACTCCAATCATCCTTCAGCCATAATTCGGTGATGGCCACAGCATCATATCTTACAATCTGTAATAGTGCAACAAGATCATCCATCTTATTTCTTATGCTCTATTGAATATTGAAAGACCTAGATAGAGTGGACATGAAGAGAATGTTTCCTATAGTGGGGGATTCTAGGACCAGAAGGCACAGCCTCTGAATAGAACGACATCCCTTTCAAACAGAGATGGGGAGGAATTTCTATAGCCAGACTGTGGTGAAGCTGTGGAATACGTTGTCGTATATGGCCAAGTCATTGGGTATATTTAAATCAGAGGTTGATAGGTTCTTAATTAGTAAGGGTGTTAAACATAAAGGGGAGAAGGCAGAAGAATGGGTTGAGGGGTAATAAATCGGCCATAATGGAATAGAGGTGCAGACTCGATGGGCCGAATGGCCTAATTCTGCTCCTATGTTTTATAAGGCTATAAAGCCGTAAGATACAGGAGCAGAAGTGGGCCATTTGGCTCATCGAGTCTGTTCCGCCATTCAATTATGGGCTGATTTAATTCTCCTGGTCATACCCACTCCCCTGCCTTCTTCCCATACCCTTTGATGCTCTGGCTAATCAAGAACCTATCTATCTCTGCCTTAAATGTACCCAATGACTTGGCCTCCATAGCCGCTCGTGGCAACAATTTCCACAGATTTACCACCATCTGACTAAAGTATTTTCTCCACATCTCTGTTCTAAATGGACGTCCTTCAATCCTGAAGTTCTGCCCGCTTGTCCTAGACTCCCCTACCATGAGAAATAACTTTGCCATATCTAATCTGTTCTGGCCTTTTAACATTCGGAATGTTTCTATGGGATCCCCCCTTATTCTCCTGAACTCCAGGGAATACAGCCCAAGAGCTGCCAGACATTCCTCATGGTAGCCCTTTCATTCCTGGAATCATTCTCGTGACTCTTCTCTCTGAACCCTCTCCAATGTCAGTATATCCTTTCTAAAATAATGAGCCCAAAACTGCGCACAATACTCCAAGTGTGGTCTCACAAGTGCCTTATAAAAGCCTCAACATCACATCCCAACTCTTGTATACCGCTGGAATTGAATGTCAATATTGCATTCACCTTCTGCAGCACTGACTCAACCTGGAGGTTAACTTCTAGGGAATTCTGCACGCGGACTCCCAAGTCCCTTTGCATCTCTGCATTTTGAATTTTCTCCCTATCTAAGTAGTAGTCTGCCCGTTTATTTCTTCCACCAAAGTGCATGGCCATACACTTTCCAACATTGTATTTCATTTGCCACTTCTTTGCCTATTCCCCTAAACTATCTAAATATCTATGCAGGCTCCCTGTTTCCTCAACATTACCTGCTCCTCTACCTATCTTTGTCTTATTATTGTCTTACTTGTACAGAACTTTAAAGACAAATGGATAATTGATTGCACCTGATCTTTATTTTAATGGTCCATAATTTTGCCTAATCAAATTGATAATGTTCTTATTTCTCCTCCGCTACTTGGGATTGAACTAGATACTAAATAACCATCTTTTCAGCTGTTTGGAGAAATCATTGAACATGGAGAATAGTTCCCTTAATTTTAATATAGCTTTACTTTGAGTTACAGAATGAGCTCCAAGCTCACGGTGGTCTATAATTTTTTGAAATTTCAGTGACACATCTGTTACTAGTGTCACGTACCCCGTGACGGGTTAAAGAACCAGCAGAGATGGAAAACACTTTGGAGTACAGTATTGCTATTAACTAATAATATTTATTAGTAACTATGCAATATAGTAATATAAAATCAGATATATAAAACAGGTTAGCAATAATTACATGCAAGTGCGGAAATATATGAAAATCAAGCTTCTTTAAGTCGAGGGGTAAATAAGACAATGAGTAAAGTTCAGTTCGTGGTGTTGAGTAGTGATGGAGAATGAGAGGGAGAGATTTGAGTCTTCAGGTGAGCTGACGCCGTCGATCTTCTCGTTGTCCTCCGAAATCCTTTAAAAGGTCACTGACTGTGACCACAACAAAGGGGACCTTTTTTCTGTGGTGGAATCATCGACCCAGGCAAGGGTGGACACATGGACAACTCCCCACCGGCCAATCCCTTTTCTCGCTGCAAGACCCACTGATCGATCCGCCCAATCGATCCTCCAAAAACCCACTTTTTCTGTGGGCACAACAAAGCTCATTCAGTACCCAAAAACATGTGCCTGAGGTCTATCATCTGACCTCTTATTTATCTCACTGTACTGGGTATCAACTGTCATTCAAATAACTCCTCCTTCCTTTGTCTGTGTAAGAAATGTACAAGCAGGCAAATGTCCTTGGAGAAAGTATAAACATACTCCAGAGAAACTATAACATTGATTGTCCATCAAGTAACACTACTCTCGGTCACCATAGCGACTTATGAGCTGCTTGGTGCCCTCTCTCTCCAACTCAGCAGAAATCCAAAAGTAACTCCCAGTTCCTCCTCATGCCTTAAAGTGACAGTCCAAAAGTTAGTTGTCGTCTCTCTCTTCCTTAAAAACAAAATGTCGGTGTTAAATAACTCTCTCTCTCTTTTCAAAAGCACAGTTCATAGGGGTAATTCAGGACCCCGTCACACTAGTTATGCCCATTAGTAGGCAATTCCTGGGATTGATCAGTGCGTGGGACTTCTGCATTCCTTTTCGTCATCGAAAAGGATGATGTAGTTTTCAATATTTTTTAACTGTCTCGGTGGGAAATCCACTCACTGAACCTGATTCAGGTTGCCTGACACAAGTGTAATGAGCATTGGTTTAGAAGGAAGAGATGATGCTTTTATTTGATTTAACTAAGTTAGCTTGAATGTTTTAGTTGTCTCAGAGGTTCCAAAGATGCATGAGTTAGTAGGTTAATTGCTCACATGGGTCTAATTGAGCAACACACTCATTGGGCTAAAAGGGCCTGTTACCATGCTGTATCAATACATTTTTTAAAAAGTTTGTGCTTTCAATAATTGAAACATTTTCATAAAGGTAAATTGACAGCTGACTGAAATTTTAAACAGTAAATTATAACAGCTGGCTGTGGGGTTGATCAATGTTCAGTGTTATTATAGCCAACCACTAGTGTTGGGTAGATTGCAAACTGTCCTGTTCCTTGCTGATGTTCTGGGAGCCAGTCTCCCAATGAAAAACTGTACTTGGACCTGCTGGCAGAAACTGCATACCCTGAGCATTGACTGGTAGACTTGGGGTAGTGAGGATCTACATTGTTTAGCCCAATATCATGGGTTGAAAGATCTGTACTGTACTATTCTATGTATCACATTTTAAATCTGGTAACTATTGTACTTGGCAAGAAACTGCAAGCATGCTTTTGCTTTTTTTTTGAGGATTTTGAAAGCCAGCCCCTTACAAGAATTGCTGTTTGTAGTTCAACTAAGTGATGTTCATTTGCAGATCTGTGATAGTGTAGCACTCCTTCAGTACTGGAATATTTTCTTAGCTAGAATATTTGGTCAAGTCTTTTGGCATGAGCATTTAGTTTTCATCTATTGTCAACATTAGCTCTGGTTTAAAATGCTCTGCCAATTTTTTTTCTCTGAAACTTAACTATTTTGGAAGCTGTAGATTTATACATTATCTTTAATGGACCTTTGCCTTCGGTGCACTAGGTTATCAGGCTATCTACTTCTGATTGTCTTGAAATTTTGTAACTAAATTATGTTGATAGCTGGAGTTGATGCATTTAACCAATGCAGTGAAAATGTGAGGACTGATGTGAATAGTTAATACCGAAATGTGGAGTATACTCCAAGTTCTCCTGAAATCCTGATGAGACAAATACCCACCCACAATTTCTCTAGGCATTAAGGAAGCACTCTTGTAACTTCAGGTTACGTGCCCTAGGGATGTGGTTTCCTTAAAGACTGGAATTATCTCATCCAACTTCATCTGCAAAACTTGTAAAGATAAGGTTTTTACAGCAAGTTCAATATTAATTCATCTAAACCATGAAAATAAAGCAGGTAGGTTGTTGACACATTTCAGAAGGGTGATCCTTACAGGTAGACTTGGGACCACGTTAAAAAGATCATGGATGTGATTCTAATATGCATGCTTAATACTTTTGCATTGGTTAACATTTCTGTTTCAGGTATAGAAGTAGGGTGTTGAATAAGCCTTTCACCCAGAAGATACTAACTGAAATTATAGATTAATGACTAATCTCACAAATAATTTCTGTAACAGCAACGATTGCCTTACACTGACTAGATTTGTTCATGAGACCGTTATTCATGCTATCATCATGCAATTACTCAGGCAATTGTTGTCAGTAGTGACATTTGAGATGTTCATTGCTGTACATCTTTTACCTTGAATCTTTGCGGTAAGGGCAATGTCAAATCAATAGAAAGCCATATTCAGTTATGTTAGATAACTGTTTATTTCTTGTTTGTTCTTTTAAGATCAAAATTGATTAGTGGGTATCTTGGAACTCACCTAAAGATGGTTAGACATGTTGAAAGGAAAGGCTACAGGAGTTAATTAAAATTGGAATTGCAAGTAGTCCTAAGCTGTCTCCATATGAATGATAGAATAGCACTACATTGGTAAATCTAGATCAGTGTTCCATGACTTTAATCATTTCTAATGGGATATATTTAAACAAGAGAAAAAGGTAGGTATAAAGTGCTTAACACTTACAAATAATATTTTGTGATACAGAATTGTTACATCTTATACTATCCTCCACATACCACAGTTAAAATCAGCATAATGGGGACAAATGTTTTTTTTTCAGCCAGAACCAACCAACTTTCCCTTCATATTCTACAAATATTCTGCAGTACAATCTGTTAATTGTGGTTTACAGTATTGTGATTTAAAATGTTTTCTATGGCCAACGGACATAATACTTTTAAGGGGAAAGATAGTGCCTTCGGTGTTTTACTGCTGAATGTTGGCTCAGAGTAAAGTTGATTCAAAATTGGAACCGTTACCATTTCCATGCATCAAAGTTACCTTTGACTGCAAGATTTTTTTTGTAATTGGCTCTTTTTTTGTGTTTGGTCAGAAATAGTTTTTGAAATGTATCTTCTTTATTCATCCTCTGAAGTGATACCACTTTCTTCATACTAGTTCAAATGCTGAAGGATGCCTTTAGCCTTGGAATGAAAGATAGTATATTTGATGCAGCAAATCAGGGACTTGTTGAGCAAAATCCCAATTTGAAGATCAAAACATTGTTAAAATGTTTTATAGTTTGTACATGCAATTTACCCCAAGCATGCACAAACCATAAAATATTTTAACAATTGCAAGCAATGGCCATATTAAGGCATTTCTATATTTAGAAGAGATGATGTGTCTTAAATATCTTTAAATTCAGACAATGTATATGATCCATTTCACTAACTACTGATCATTATACAAAGTTTTTTTTCTACCAAAAGCATTTTGCAAAGATCTTCGTGGTATGTGGAGGATAACAAATGAAGAAAGGTAGATTTACTCGCCTTGAGGTGCCGTAATTCTCATTCTTCAAATGAAGTTAACCACATACCGAATTTTCTGCCTTTATTGTTTTATATGTCAGAGCTTTATATTTTTGTGCCTCCAGTTTTGTACACTTAATACTCTTGCAAAATGTAATTGGATTAAACTTCCAACTAGTCATTCTGAACCGCTAACATTTGCTTAATTGTTGTCAAATTTCGCTGCCAATTGGGGATGAGATTTCTGTTTTGTTAGCCTCTCTGATTGAAAATTCTAAAATGACCACAGGGGGACACATTTTGCATCTCTAATATTGTTGTGCAGTTCTGGCTGAAGGTCTTAGAGTTTTGTTTTTATTTTTCCATTGCCATTATGCTGACCTTAACCATGGTATGTTGAGGATATCTTGGTCCCTGAAGTGGCAACTGCTTTTAAAGGTGAGTAATGTTTAAACAGAAAAGTTACAAAACTTCAATTCATATCAGTTTAGTTCAACAACCACGTATCAGTTAAAAGGTGAGCTGCCTGGCAACTCATTTTGTTTTTGCTCCCCTTGTCACCTGTTATTAGAAGTATTTTAAGAAAGTAGGTTGATTAATTCCTCACTCTTAATTGTCTTTTCTCCTGTAGAAAGGAGGTTCATCTTTTTTTCTGTAAAGTAGTTGACTTTGGAGAACCATCATGTAGGTTTCATGAAAAATGCTGATGTGTTAGTAGGCCTGGTGAAGCTTTTTTTAATGAGCATTTTTGCATTTTCTGATGTGGTTTTCATTATTTCCCGGTTGCTTTCACAAAAATGCTGTCTTTTAGCAGGGTTGGCAAAGGGTTAACCCTATAGTCAAGAATTTAATTTGTTAAATAAAAATACAAAAAATTGTTTTAGAGAATTTGGTTTTTCTGATTATTTTGATTTAAATATATGAAAAATAATTTTGGTTTAAGTTAATTTTTGTTTCTGGTTCTTTTTCCTTAAAGGGTTCCTACCATTTGTGACTTTGAGCCATTACATCAACATATTCAAATTCTACGTAACTTGGTCAAAACAGCCCAGAGTTTGGATGAGATGTCCCAAACAATTACAGACTTGCTCACTGAGCAAAAGGTAAATACTGCACTTTAGTTTGTAGGGCTTATTAATACTAAAAAATATATAGAATGGAAACAAGGCGAGTTGGCCCACCAAGTCCAAACTAGCCATCAAGTACCCTGTGCACTAATTGTTCCCATTGTCACACAACACATGAAGGGCAATTTGGAGTGGCCAGTTAACTTATCAAGACTCACATCTTTGGGATGAAAGAGAAAACTGGAGAAACCTATATAGTATCAGGGAAAATGTGCAAACGCCATAGAAACAAAAACTAATTCAGGAATGGACCTTGGTTGTTGGAACCCTGAGGCAGCATACCTGTGCAATTATGCTACCTTCTTTCTTTGTTGTTAGCCAAGAATTTGAAATGACAGTATTGTTGCCAAGACCCATTGACCTGCACCCAGACCATAACCTATCCATGTACCTATCCAAATTTCTCTGAAATATTAAATTGAACCCATATCTGCCACTTCTGTTGGCAGCTTGTTCCATACTGCACTCTTTCAACCTTGTCTGCATCTTTCCTGTAGGAGGGTGACCAAAACTGCACACAATACTCCAAATGAGGCCTCTCCATGCCTTTCGGAATTTCAACAGAACATCCCAACTCCTGTGCTTAATTCTTTGATTTTATGAAGGCCAATGTGCCAAAACCTCTCTTTATGACCCAATCAAGGAATTATGGATTTGTATTCCCAAATCCCTCTGTGCTGCACTCCTCAGTGCCCTACTGCTCCCTATGCAAGTCCTGGTTTGACCTCCCAAAGTGCAACACATCACACTTGTCTGCATTAAATTCCATCTGCCATTTTACAGCCCATTATCCGAGCTGGTCCAAATCCTGCTGTAAACTTTGGTAGCCTTCTTACTGTCCACAATGCACCCAGTCTTGGTGTCATCTGCAAATTTGCTGATCCAGTATGCTACATTATCAACCAGATCACCCACAGTAGTGTAGTGGTTAGTGTAACACTAGTGCTTGGGGCATTCCACAGTGTGGAGTTCAATTCCGGCGCCGTCTGTAAAGAGTTTCTATGTTCTCTCTGTGAATTGCTTGTGTTTCTTCTGGGTTTACAGATTCCTCCCACAGACCAAAGATGTGCACTGGTTAGTAGGTTAATTGATCATTGTTAATTGTGCTGTGATTAGGCTAATGTTAAATAGGTGGGTTGTTGGACCGGAAGGACCTGTTTCATGCTGTCTCGGCCTGAAATGTTGACTGTGCTCTTCTCCATAGATGCTGCCTGACCTGCTGAGTTTTTCCAGCATTTTGTGTGTTGCCTCAAATAAAATAAATTGCTAATATAGATAATGCATGCATATACTACTCATACATTGATCCTATTTATTATCCAGATCCCCCTCAACAGACTCAAGTTCTAGGGGCACTTTTGCAGTAGCCAATTAATCTACCAACCAGTGTCTCTGGGATGTGGGAGGAAACTGAAGCACTGGAAGGAAACCCACACTGTCATAAGGAGAACAATCAAACTCCGCATGTACTGCACCCGAGGTTAAAAATGAACTTTGATCACTAAAGTAGTTAGGCAGTAGATCTCCTAGATGCTACTGTATTGACCGAAAATCTACATAAAAGAACAACATTAATAGATAATTACTTAATGCAGCCAGAGTGTTTCATAGAAATATTATGGTACACTACAAGGCCAATCAGCCCACTGAGTTGATATTGGCTGCTTCCAGTCATTCCCATTTCCTCGCTCTTTCCTTGTAATGATCCATGCTATTTTAACTTGAGAGTGCCAGCCACAATCCCTTTTTCAAAGTCCTGATTGTTTCAATTATCCCTGCAGACAGCAAGTCCTTAATCCTAACCATATCTTGCATTTAAAACAAGATTCCTTGCATGCTACATGTTTCCTTTTTCCTATCACTCCAAATCTGAACAATCTTCTGATGGGGAAAGCCCGTAGCTAAATTATATAAACTTAAATGGATTGTATGCATCTCTATTGAATTTGCTCTTAATATTAGCTACATGACCAGCAGCCTAGCTTCTATCTCAATTACCTGATCTTTTCTGCTCGCTGAAAAAATTACCCATTGCTGGCTTTCATTTATTGTCAAGTTTCTCCAAGTGGCATTTTTTTTTTGACCGTGATTTACTGTTTCCAAAAACTGACCCACTACTGGATTTGACCCCTCTCACCTATAGGTGACAAGCCATACTGCATCTTAAATGATGTAATGTTTGGCATCTTCTGGTCATCTTAGAGCTTAAGGTCTGAGGGGGCAGCCTCAGAATAAAGAGATGTTTGGAATATTGAAAACCAAGATTAATAGATTATTGGTCTTTAGTGAGTCCAGTGATGATTTTGAGATACTTTGAGTAGTTACTCTACCAATTTCCTATATCATTATACCTGAAAATAAGCTTAACCCATTTTTTTTTTCTTTGCAGGCAAGTGAATTGTTATTGTAGGGTAGTTTGAGTATAACCCTGGGTTCAAAAATGTATATAGTTATTTGGAATTATTTCACTTGAATTAATTGCTATTTCTCATTTGGACTCAACCTTGGGAAACATGTATCTTGTCACTTTCATCATAGCATTGGTTTGAACTGAAATGTTGCTATTTTAGTATCAGTTGTTTGTGAAGTGTTTTTTTATATTGGTCATTCTGACAGTTCAGGGGTAAAAGGATTAATTGAGTGACTTATAAAATACACAACTAAATTTCCAGTTACTTTGCTTAAGTTTTGGCATACAAGTACCAAGTTATTCAATTTGATTCTTTGTAGATGATTTTGTTTAATATCATTGTTTAATCTTACAGGCTTCGCTTGATCAGCCAACGTTAGCAACACCAACAGGACACAGGCTTGAAAGCACAACCGAAACTAAAACTACCTCTCCTAGAGTCAGACCCACTCTTAGCCTTCAGGGTCCAATATGTCCATCAGCAAATGTTCCTGCCTCATTAGAAGAGTTATCTCCTGATAGCATTGATGCCCATACCTTTGATTTTGAAACGATTCCTCATCCAGGTTTGGAACAGGTTCTCAAACAAGGTTCTGTAGATATGGATTCATTGGCAGAAAGTCCAGAATCCGACTTTGTTTCAGCTGTGAATGAGTTTGTGATCGAAGAGAATTTGTCATCACCAAATTTAAACAGTGATCCACAAAGTCCAGAAATGATGCTTGAATCTCTTTATTCTTCTGTTATTAATGCTATTGATAATAGACGCATGCAGGATACAACTCTGGGTGAAAAGGAAGGCTCGAATGAAGTTGCAAATTTAAAAGTGCATATAGAAAGATACAGATTTATCACTGAAATGTCCCAGTCACATTTTACAAGCATTAGGAAAGATCTTAACCATTTCAGAGCACTTGTCCAGAAGGAGCAATGTGATTTTAATAGTTCCATGAAAAGTGTTGGTGAAGAATTAAGAAGCATAATCAAAACTGTCAAATGCAGAGTTGAAGCAGAAGCAGAAGAAAACTATCAGAAAAAATTAGAGGCTTTAAGTAAGGATTATGAAGACAAATTGAACAAGTGGAATGTTGAGGCTGAGACAACTCAGCAAATTGTGGAGAAGTTGAAAAAGGAAATACTTGAACTTGAAGATAGTATAAAAGAGAAGGATGATGAAATTGCTGTGACACGAACTAAAAATGAAACCTTTGTATGTTTACAAATTAGTAAAGAAAAAGAAATTCAGAATCTAATGGAAGAGAGGAAGAAACAGGAGATTCAAATCCAAGAACTCAATCACTCACAAGGGAGCTTATTGGAAGAATTAAACACACTTAAAATACAGGCGGATCAGAAATTGGCACAGTTAAGGGAAGAACTTCAGAATCTTGAACAAAGACATTTGAAAGAGATGAAAGATTGCCAAACTAGACATCAACAAGAGATAGAAAAGCTGACAACTGATCACTGTAATCAGCAAAATGAAGCCCAGAGGGAAAATAAAGCAAGATTAGAAAATGTGGAGCAGTCCCTTACCCTAAAGCTCCAGGAGCAAGAGCAAGAACTCAGTGAATGTAAATTTAAAGTATCTGAACTTTCTGACTTGAGGTGTAAGCAAGAAGTTGAATTGGCTTTGAGGGAAGCTGAAACTGAGGAATTAAAAGAACTTTTAAAAGAGAACCAAGTCCAACAAGAAGAGATTATAAAATGCGAGGTAATGAAAGAAACTGAGAAGTACAGCAAAGAGATAACAGACTTGAAACAACAAATGCAGCTTCAAAGGCAAGAACATGATATGGAACTTATAGAGCAAAGAACACAAATGGCCATAGAGAGAAAACAGTGCATTTCTGAAATAATGGATAGGCATGAAAAGGAAATGACCTCCCTCAAAGCTGAACTAAGCAGACTGGATGCAATGAGACAACAGGCGGTTGATACAGAAGTAGTGCTAAAGGGACAGGTTGAAGAGCTCAGTAGCAAGTTAAAACAATGTTTGAAAACTATGGATATGCAAAAAGAGGAAATGGTTTCTGAAAAAGAGAGACTTGTCTTTGAAATTGAAACAAAATATGAAGCTACTATTCGTGATCTTCAGGAGGAGAAAGAACAGTTGCTGAACACATTAAGCCTGGAGGGGAAAGAAGAGGATAGGAATAAAATACATGAGGATTGTGAGAAAAAAATACAAGCACTTGAGCAAGAAAAGCAAGTAATTGAAAGTCAACTTGGGCAACGTAGAGCTGAGAGGTATGCAAACATTGCTGATATCTTCACATTCATTGTTAGAAGTATCAAATATCTTAAAATTTGTGTCCCGTGTCTTTCTTCTAGATAACAGATTATGTATTAAATAATGCCGAGCATCTTTCATGTTCATTTCTTTCATGTTTTGTCCAGTATTTATTCCTGGCCTACCTTTGCCTGAGAAAATGGGTCCTTGATAGAATGTCCAATTGAGAGCACCTCTGATATTTCTGCATTTCCTCAGTATTTCACTAAAGCAACAGCATTCCTGTGTTTATTTTTGACTTGCAAATGGATGTGAATGTTGTCTGATCAGTCATTTTTATACAGTGCAAAAATAGACTCTTTGGTCCAACTTATCCATGTTTAACAAGTTACCTACCTGAGCTAATCTCTTCTGCCTACATTTGGCCTGATTCTCTATTGAACTTTTATATTCATGTATATGTACCTGTCAAAATGTTACTGAATATTGTCACTGTACCTGCCTCTAGCTGTTCATTCCATGTACTCACCACCCTCTGGAAAAATTTACCCCTTAATTCCCCTTTAAATCTTTCTCCTGTCAGCCTATACATGCCCATTAGTTTTATTCTTCCCTACCTTTGGGGAAATAAACCTCTTCTATGCCTCTCATAGTTTTATATACCACTCAGTCTCTTAAGCTCCAGGGGAGAACATCAACCTTATTCAATCTCTCCTTGCAACTTAAGCCTTCTAGTCACAGTTTCACCCTTACAATTTTTTTCCTGTATCTTTATCAGCATAATGCCATCCTCCCTATAGTTAGGCAACTTGAATTGCACATAATGCTCAATTCAGTCTCATCAATGTGATATCCCAACTCTTGCTCTGACAAATGAAGGCAAGCATGCCAGATACTGTTTCAATAACTATTGGGCTATACTGTGTTAATAAATTTACAGTTCTTTGTGTAGAATATTGTAGGTTAAGAGTAAAACAATTTGTAATAGATCTTTACATACAAAGGCAGAATTGCTGGTGTCGCTTGAATTAATTGGATATTTCTCTCCAATCATCCAACAATGGTAGTTATCTATTTCTCGTAATGCATAAGTAAATTGTTGTGTCATATTACAGCAGTTTGAACCCTTTTGTTTTTGCCTTGATCTTGTATCTGAATGTTCATCCTGTTTATAGATTAATCTATGATCAAAGCATTTTTGTCTTTTTAGAATTCTAGTAATAGTGCTATATCTCAGCTTTGTTTTTCACTGACATCTGTATCTGAGGTTTGCTTTTCATGTGTCCCAGTAGAGATCTTATAAGTTCCAGTGATAGCTAACTAACTGTAATTGTGAGTGCAACTAAGCTATGATGTAAGACTTGATGTAGGGTCTCAGCCCAGAATGTCGATTGTTTACACTTTTCCATAGTCGCTGCTTGGCCTGCTGGGTTCCTCCCGCATTGTGTTGCTATGATTAACCTTTAACAGAATCATAAGATGATATTTTGTGTATATTTTACCTTTGCATTTTGTAAGTATGGGTGGATTTAGTCATAGTCATACTTTGATCCTGGGGGGGAATTGGTTTTCGTTACAGTTGCACCATAAATAATTAAATAGTAATAAAACCATAAATAGTTAAATAGTAATATGTAAATTATGCCAGGAAATAAGTCCAGGACCAGCCTTTTGGTTCAGGGTGTCTGACCCTCCAAGGGAGGAGTTGTAAATGTTTGCATCCAACTATGGCAGAGTCATCAGAAAACTTTTGAAGATGAGAAGACTCTATGCAGTAATTGAAGTCCGAGGTGTAAAAGGTGAAGAGAAAGGGAGACAAGACAGTCCCCTGTGGAACCCCAGTGCTGCTGATCACTCTGTCGGACACACAGTGTTGCAAGCACACGTACTGTGGTCTGTCAGTCAGGTAATCAAGAATCCATGATACCAGGAAAGCATCCACCTGCATCGCTGTCAGCTTCTCCCCCAGCAGAGCAGGGCGGATGGTGTTGAACGCACTAGAGAAGTCAAAAAACATGACCCTCACAGTGCTCGCTGGCTTGTCCAGGTGGGCGTAGACATGGTTCAGCAGGTAGACGATGGCATCCTCAACTCTTAGTCGGGGCTGGTAGGCGAACTGGAGGGGACCTAAGTGTGGCCTGACCATAGGCCGGAGCAGCTCCACAACAAGTCTGTCCAGGGTCTTCATGATGTGGGAGGTCAATGCCACCGGTCTGTAGTCATTGAGGCCACTGGGGCGTGGCGTCTTTGGCACAGGGACAAGGCAGGACGTCTTCCACATCACAGGAACCCTCTGGAGCCTCAGGCTCAAGTTGAATACATGGCAAAGTACTCCACATAGCTGAGGGGCACAGGCTTTGAGCACCCTGGTACTGACACCATCCGGTCCTGCAGCCTTGCTTGGGTTGAGACGTTTCAGCTGTCTTCTCACCTGTTCAGCTGTGAAGCCCACCGTGGTGGTTTCGTGTGGGGAAGGGGTATAGTCATGAGAGCAGGGTGGGGGACTGTGAGGAGGGGTGGGAGGGGAGAGTAGAATATGTGTTGGTTGGGGGCCGACAACAGATGACTCATGTGGGGGTTGTGCAGGGGCCACAATGTCAAATCTGTTAAAGAACAGGTTAAGTTTGTTGGCCCTGTCCACACTGCCTTCAGCTCCTCTGTTGCTAGTTTGCCAGAACCCAGTGATTGTCCTCATCCCACTCCAGACCCCTCTCATGTTGTTCTGGTGGAGTTTCCACTCAAGCTTCCTCTTGTACCTGTCTTTAGCCTCCCTGATCCTGGCTTTCAGGTCCCTCTGTATTGCCCTCAGCTCCTCCCTATTTCCATCTCTAAACGCCCTCTCTTTAGCGTTCAGGATGTCCTTAATGTCTTTTGTTACCCATGGCTTGTTATTTGAATAACAAAGGACAGTTCTTGTCGGAACACTGCAGTCCACACAGAAGTTGATGTAATCAATGATGCACTCTGTGAGCCCATCAATATCCTCTCCATGTGGCTCACAGAGTGCCTGCCAGTCTGTCACCTCAAAACAACCCTGGAGCGCCTCATAAGCCTTCTCTGACCATTTCCTTACTGTCCTCGAGGTTGCAGGCTTACTCTTCACCAGAGGCACGTAGTAGGGTTTTAGATGCACCAGGTTGTGATCAGACCTTCTGTTAAGGTATCTAAACAGAAGCAGGACCTTTCCAGTGTTCTTCATTTCTAATCTCCTCCCCAGGGCCGACTTGTCTAAGGTCTGTTGGCTCCTTTTCTATTGGTTATCTGCATTCATTGGGCCCCTGCCACTGGCCTTTGATCCATTTTCAACTCTCTTTAAACATTCTGCAACCCATGGAAGTGGTTCAAACCATGGGAGTGGTCTGATCAGTTTACCTCCTTCAATTTGAAAAGTCAAAGTGCAAGCTGCAGCCTGAGAGGTTTACTGTGAAAACTATACCTTGTCTTTAAATATCATGTGGATTTTGATGTTCCATGCTCTTATTCTGGTCTTGAAATTTGGAACAAACATATTCTGGTTCTTTTTTTTAAGAAAAAAAAGGTCAAGACATAGGGAAAGGTTTTTTTTTCAACAATATGAAGTACAATAGATAAAGTAGGAAAGTAGATGAAAAAGAAGAATGTAAAAACTTGGAGAATAATAAGTAGAAGATGGGAAAAGAGAACAATTATTTGGTGTTAGCTATTTGTGTGCAATGTTAATGGTGAATCTACTAGTACCATTTACATTAGTACTAGTCATAGAATGGTACTAATGCAAGACCATTCAGCCATGCAGGGAAATGTACTAAGGATATGTGGTCGATGTTTAGGGATAAATTTGTCCCGGTGAGGAAGATAAAGAATGGTAGGGTGAAGGAACCATGGGTGACGTGAGGTGGAAAATCTAGTCAGGTGGAAGAAGGCAGCATACATGAAGTTTAGGAAACATGGATCAGATGGGTCTATTGAGGAATATAGGGTAGCAAGAAAGGAGCTTAAGAAGGGGCTGAGGAGAGCAAGAAAGGGGCATGAGAAGGCCTTGGCGAGTAGTGTAACGGAAAACCTCAAAAGGCATTCTTCAATTATGTGAAGAACAAAAGGATGACAGGAGTGAAGGTAGGACTGATTAGAGTTAAAGATGGGAAGATGTGCCTGGAGGCTGTGGAAGTGAGCGAGGTCTTCAATGAATACTTCTCTTCGGTATTCACCAATGAGAAGGAACTTGATGATGGTGAGGACAGTATGAGTGAGGTTGATGTTCTGGAGCATGTTGATATTAAGGGAGAGGAGGTGTTGCAGTTGTTAAAATACATTAGGATGGATAAATCCCCGGGATCTAACGGAATATTCCCCAGGCTGCTCCACGAGGCGAGGGAAGAGATTGCTGAGCCTCTGGCTAGGACCTTTATGTCCTCGTTGTCCACGGGAATGGTACTGGAGGATTGGAGGGAGGCGAATGTTGTTCCCTTGTTCAAAAAAGGTAGTAGCGATAGTCTGGGTAATTATAGACCAGTGAGCCTTGTGTCTGTGGTGGGAAAGTTGTTGGAAAAGATTCTTAGAGATAGAATCTATGGGCATTTAGAGAATCATGGTCTGATCAGGGACAGTCAGCATGGCTTTGTGAAGGGCAGATCGTGTCTAACAAGCCTGATAGAGTTCTTTGAGGAGGTAACCAGGCATATAGATGAGGGTAGTGCAGTGGATGTGATCTGTATGGATTTTAGTAAGGCATTTGACAAGGTTCCACATGGTAGGCTTATTCAGAAAGTCAGAAGGCATGGGATCCAGGGAAGTTTGGCCAGGTGGATTCAGAATTGGCTTGCCTGCAGAAAACAGGGGGTCATAGTGGAGGGAGTACTTTCGGATTGGAGGCCTGTGACTAGTGGTGTCCCACAGGGATCTGTTCTGGGGCCTCTACTTTTCGTGATTTTTATTAAAGACCTGGATGTGGGGGTAGAAGGGTGGGTTGACAAGTTGGCAGACAACACAAAGGTTGGTGGTGTTGTAGATAGTGTAGAGAATTGTCGCAGATTGCAGAGAGACATTGATAGGATGCAGAAGTGGGCTGAGAAATGGCAGTTGGAGTTCACCCCGGAGAAGTGTGAGGTAGTACCTTTTGGAAGGACAAACTCCAAGGCAGAGTACAAAGTAAATGGCAGGATACTTGGTAGTGTGGAGGAGCAGAGGGATCTGGGGTACATGTCCACAGATCCCTGAAAGTTGCCTCACAGGTAGATAGGGTAGTTAAGAAAGCTTATGGGGTGTTAGCTTTCATAAGTCGAGGGATAGAGTTTAAGAGTCGCGATGTAATGATGCAGCTCTATAAAACTCTGGTTAGGCCACACTTGGAGTACTGTGTCCAGTTCTGGTCGCCTCACTATAGGAAGGATGTGGAAGCATTGGAAATGGTACAGAGGAGATTTACCAGGATGCTGCCTGGTTTAGAGAGTATGGATTATGATCAGAGATTAAGGGAGCTAGGGCTTTACTCTTTGGGGAGAAGGAGGATGAGAGGAGACATGATAGAGGTATGCAAGATATTAAGAGGAATAGATAGAGTGGACAGCCATTGCCTCTTCCCCAGGGCACCGCTGCTCAATACAAGAGGATGTGGCTTTAAGGTAAGGGGTGGGAAGTTCAAGGAGGAAATAGAGGAAGGTTTTATACTCAGAGAGTGGTTGTTGTGTGGAATGCACTGCCCGAGTCAGTGGTGGAGGCAGATACACTTCTGAAATTTAAGAGACTACTGGACAGGTATATGGAGGAATTTATGAGAGGCAAGGTTTAAGGGTCGGCACAACTTTGTGGGCTGAAGGGCCTGTACTGCGCTGTACTATTCTATATTCAAATCCATGTCAGTTCTATAAGTAACTTAACTAGTCCACTCCTTTTTCCACTATCCTTTTTTAATGAGTGTATCTAACTCCCTTTGGAAAACCATGATTTATTTTGTCTGGAGCTGCATTAAGTGAATCCAAGTTATTAACGTTCAGTTTTGTACTATCCTTAAGTCCACTCACAAGAAATCTTTATCTGGAAAGATTCAGCTAGTATATTGGAAAGATTATTTAAGTATTTGCTGCGGTAAGATGGTGAGTGTCGCAGTACAAAACCTTGCTAACTTCCTAATCAGGCGGAGGTTTTACAATGGAGACACAAGAGGCTAGGATTTGGAGCAACACAATCTGCTGGAATAACTCTGTTCATCGAGCAGCGCTGGTGAGGATCTCCAGTAGTTCCTTACCACTGATGTGAACCTCACTGGCCTTTTTATTTCCTGAATTATCTCTTTCCTTTTCTGAACAAAAGAACAACATTTGCTACTCTCCACTCTGAGACCTCACCCATTACTAGTATGGATACAAAGATCTTCAATGCCTCAACAATTTTTTCTCTTGCCTCTTTCAATAACCATACATGTATCCCGTCAGGCCCCAGGAGAATCGACTGTGATGCTCTTTTAAAAGATCCAGCACTTTCTTTCATAGTCTCAAAATGCTCTAGTACATTAACATGCCCCACATGCTCTTGCTATCCTCTCTTCTTCTGCTTGGTGCATACTGATACAATATCAATTTTCTGAAAGGACACACTATTTTGGGGTTTTTCATCAAAAATGGTATATTAGTTGTTTTTCCCCTATGGATAAGTAAATATCTCATTACTCTGTCAGTTTAAAGTGGAATCTGTGTGTAATTGTCACTGGTGCATATGCCCCAATTCTGGAAGTACTGGATGAGGCCAAAGGGGATTTTTACTCTGACCTTGAGAAAGCACAGATTTGTGCCCCAGAAAGATAATTTTCCTGGGCATTTTCATTTCTATGGTTGGTAAATTTTAGTGTATTATGGTTGCATGCACTGGTATACAATGAAAATCTTTGTTTTACGTACCATTCATACAGATAATTTCATATCAGTACACTAAGGCAATCTGGGGCTTTGGTTTCATATGGGGGAAAAGTGTAAGACAGTTATAGTACCATCATCATAGACGCGGGTGTGCATTAGATTACAGGGAGAGACAGACAACTGAGAAACATGTCCACTATGAAGGCACTGACCATTGAGTATCTATCTATGCTAATTCTATATTTATTACAGGAAGCAAAGAGTGGGAATAAACAGGACCTTTTCAGAATGGCAGGCAGTGACTAGTGGGGTACCGCAAGGCTCAGTGCTGGGACCCCAGTTGTTTACAATATATATTAATGACTTAGATAAGGGAATTAAATGCAGCATCTCCAAGTTTGCGGATGACACGAAGCTGGGCGGCAGTGTTAGCTGTGAGGATGCTAAGAGGATGCAGGGTGACTTGGATAGGTTAGGTGAGTGGGCAAATTCATGGCAGATGCAATTTAATGTGGATAAATGTGAGGTTATCCACTTTGGTGGCAAAAATAGGAAAACAGATTATTATCTGAATGGTGGCCGATTAGGAAAAGGGGAGGTGCAACGAGACCTGGGTGTCATAATACACCAGTCATTGAAAGTGGGCATGCAGGTACAGCAGCTGGTGAAAAAGGCGAATGGTATGCTGGCATTCATAGCAAGAGGATTTGAGTACAGGAGCAGGGACGTACTACTGCATTTTTACAAGGCCTTGGTGAGACCACACCTGGAGTATTGTGTGCAATTTTGGTCCCCTAATCTGAGGAAAGACATCCTTGCCATAGAGGGAGTACAAAGAAGGTTCACCAGATTGATTCCTGGGATGGCAGGACTTTCATATGATGAAAGACTGGATCGACTAGGCTTATACTCGTTGGAATTTAGAAGATTGAGGGGGGATCTTATTGAAACATATAAAATCCTCAAGGGATTGGACAGGCTAGCTGCAGGAAGATTGTTCCTGATGATGGGGAAGTCCAGAGCGAGGGGTCACAGTTTGAGGATAAAGGAGAAGCCTTTTAGGACCGAGATTAGGAAAACCTTCTTCACACAGAGAGTGGTGAATCTGTGGAATTCTCTGCCACAGGAAACAGTTGAGGCCAGTTCATTGGCTATATTTAAGAGGGAGTTAGATATGGCCCTTGTGGCTAAAGGGATCACGGGGTATGGAGGGAAGGCTGGTACAGAGTTCTGAGTTGGATGATCAGCCATGATCATACTAAATGTCGGTGCAGGCTCGAAGGGCCGAATGGCCTACTCCTGCACCTATTTTCTATGTTTCTGTTCTCTTGCCTTCCCTTTAGCTGACATGTTGGGAGGAAAACAGCAATGGAATGAAAACCATGTGGTCATGACAAATGTGCATGCTCCATGTAAACAAACACAAGGTTAGAATCTAACCCTAGTCTTTGGTGCCTTGGGGCAGCAGTACTAAGTCATATACTAAGCAGTGCAATCCCAGTACTGAGAGCACATAGATATTGGCATTATGCTGTCCATGATGAACGTCTATCACTGCTGCACTGAACACTTAATACTATTTCCTTTATCCAAGACAGAATCAGTGGCAACAACAGAAAGACCGCCACAAGAAAATCAAATCTTGGATCTCAAAGTCCCATTTAAAAAACATCGTTTTTCTAAATGAAGGTTTTCAAACATTCTGATGGGAATCGAGCATTTGCAATATCTGGGATTGACATGAGATACACTATAATCTACGTTTACTCTCCACAGTCCTATTTATTCCTTTCCAAGAGCTCAGAGACCAATTACTTAATAAAGAGCTTTAAGATTCTTGAACCATACCAATATTAAGAACACAGAATATGTTGGCAGGTTTAAAAGGCATAAAGGTAAATAAATTCCTGGGGTCTGCCATTGTAAGAAGCAAAGGAAGAAATTGCTGTGCCCTTCGAAGACTTAAAGATGGCTAATGTGCTTTTATTTAAGAAAGGGCTGCAAGGTTAAGCCAGGACCCAAAGGTCAGTGAGCCTAGCATCAGTAGTTGCTAAACTACTTGAGCGGGTCTAAGAGATGGATCTATTTGCATTTGGAAAGGTAAAAGACTTTTTATGGCTTTGTACATAAGAAACTGTGGCCGACAAGTTTAAATGTGATTTGAATTGGCACTCAGGAGGATTGATGACAGGAGGATTGATGAGGGTATTGTGGTAGATGCTGTCTACATGGATTTTAGCAAGGCTTTTGGCAAGGACTTGCATGGTAGGCCTGTCTGGAAAGTGAAATCACACTAGATCTGGCATGAACTAACCAATTGGATTCAAAATTGGCTTGATGGAAGGAGTCAGAGGGTGGTAGTGGAGAGTGGCCTGTGACTAATTGTGTGCCACAGGAATCCGGGCTGGTTCCCTATTTGTCATGTATATTAACTGCTTGGATGGGAATGTAGGTGGCCCGTTTAGTAATTTTGCAGATGACACCAAAACCGGTGGTATAGTGGACAGTGAGAAAATATTCAAGGTTGCAAGATCTTGATAAATTGGGCCAAGAAATAGCGAATGGAATCCAGTTTAGACAGGTGAAAATTGATGCATTTTGGCAAGTTAAACTAGGACAGGACTTCCACAGTAAATGATAGAGAGGAGAGAGTGTTAAGGAACCTCGGGATATGTGTACATAATTTGTTGAAAGTGGTGACAAAAGTAGACAAGATGGTGAATGTGGTGTTTGGCATGCTTGCCTTTATCAGATGAGGTATTGAGTACAAGAGGTAAGATACCATTTTACAGCTGTCTGGGACATTGGTAAGACTGCATCCTGGAATACTATATGCAGTTCTTGTTGCCATGCTAATAATAATGATATAATTAAATTAAAGAAGTTATAGAAAAGATTCATGATGTTGCTGGAACTGAAGGCCTTGAATTAAGAGGAGACACTGGACAGGAGCAGACAAGGCAGATGAGTGACCTTCAGGGTATACAGTATTATGAGGAACATAGATAAGATTCTTTATGCAGAATAGGAGAACGTAGAATTAGAACGCAGTGTTTTAAGGTAAAAGGAAGAAGATTTAAAGGGGATCTGAGGAACATGTTTTCTAGCACAGAAGGTGATGGGTATCTGAAATAAGCTTCCAGAGGACATAGTTGAGGCAGATACAATTACAATGTTTAAGACATTTGAATAGGTCCATGGATAAGAAAGGTTTAGGAGGCAAATTGGACTAGTTTAGGAAGGCACCTCAGTCAGCATGGATCAGTTAGGCCAAAAAGCCTATTTCTGAAAAGTGTAACTCCATGACTCTAACTTGCATTTTCCTTGCTAATGTTGGGCTAATTGGTCTGTAGTTCCTTGTTTTCTTTACTTTTTCAATAGGAAGACTAGAAATTTAACCCTATCTATGGGAACAATCTCGAATTTTAGAAGATGACAGCTGGTATGTTCACTATCTTTGTAGTCACTACTTTTAAAGCTTGGGAATACCTGTCATTTAATCCTAGGTACTATATTTCAGTCCCACTAGTTTATTGATGCTATTTTTTCCCTTTTCTCATTAATTCTTGTCCACTATTTCTTCCATGAAGATGGACACAACAGTTTGTTATGTCTTACCTTTTATTCTTTATTGCAATTTATCCTACCTCAGTCTGTAAGAATTTTGCATTAATATTTGCTAATTTATCATGTATATCACTAGAAACTAAGCCACACTGTGATTCTCTCAAGATTTTTGTTGCATTTTCAATTTGTCTTCCCTTATTTTCTTTGTGCTCCTTTGCTAGATTCTGAAACTTTTCTACTCACTGGTTTCCTGCTCCTTTTGATAGTGTAAACTTTTCCTTTCTTCTGATGCTTTCCATAATTGCTCTTTGCCGCAGTGTGCCATGTTTCTTGTTGGTGCTTTGTGGCTCAAGTAGAAATGTATGTAGCAAACTGTATATTCATTCTTTAGCTGTTAACTTGTAGTTTTTTTTATTGGGAAGAAGACAGGATAAGATGGATGGAGGGGAGTTAGAAAAGGCAGGCATTGCTCCACCATAGGCGTAGCCATGGCTACACCTTGAGTTTAGAGAAAATGGGAGGAGCCAAAAGAGAAATTGCTTTCTGCTTCTTTCTTGACAACAGACCTAACCAGTTCCTATCCACCACCCTCCTCCATCTGGCTGAACTGGCCGTCACACACAATGTCGATTTCTCACACTTACAGTAATTTTCCTCTCTTCCCCTTCCCAGCTGGCTTCACATATCATCTTTTAGCTCGTACTCCCCTTCCTTCCCAACTTATCTTGGCTTCTTCCCCCTTCCTTTACAGTCCTGATGAAGGCTCTCGGCCCAAACATTGACTGTTTATTAATTTCCTTAAATACTGCCTGACCAGAGGTCCTCCATCATTTTGTGTGTTGCTCTACCTTATCAAAACCTTTAGAGCTAAAAATGGATGAGAACTCAAGGACAGCAAGCTGGTGCTTTCCCAAAAGGACTCTCCATTTGAGGCTCTGCCTTTAACCTTATTTTTCATCAGTATTTGGCAGTTTTGAGCTCTTTTGGTCTGGGATAGCTGCACTGTAGACCTGATGACGCTGTGAGATGACCTCTTTACTTACTAGAGAATCTGGAGGCTGCTACACTGGTGATCATTTTCAAGAAGAGTTCTATTCAATTTGTGATTTGTACAAAAACAATGTCTCTGCTATCTCCCACTTCAGTGTTTGAAATGAACTCCCTCACTGTTGGAAATAATGACTCTGATTATATTTCTATCAAAAATGAGAGGATGATTTGTCGTGCTACATTTTGTAATGGGATTTTTTGATATTTTCACCAGTATAATTAGTTCACCAAATCCTCTTTTATTTTGCTTTTATTTTTCATAATTGTTAGTTTTGTGTATTTTTTATATATTGTAACTTTAAAATCTTATTGAAATATTCTGTTCAATTTGTTCGTTCCTGGATTTGAGATTAAAAAATTCTGGAAACATTCTGCAGGTAACATCTGTTGAAAGAGGAACAGTTAACAGTTCAGGTCTGAAGCTCATTGTAGAGTCATAGAGCACAACAGGACAGAAACAAACCTTTCGGCCTCTCTAGTCCTTGACAAACTGTCTGCCATATCCCATCTACCTGCAGTTCAGCCCCTTTTATCCATGTACCTATCTAAACTTTCCTTAAATGTTGCAGTTGAACCTGCATTTATAACTTCTGCTGGAAGCTCATTGCACACTCGCACTACCCTCTGACTGAAGGCGTTCCTCCTCGTGTTCCCTTTGAATATTTCATCTTTCTCCATAAACTTGTTTCTGGTAAGATGGTGGTGTGGATAGTCATAGCGATGTTTCCAAGTCCAAACAGAGGTGTAATTGCTCTTGCTTTACATCTTTTTTTTATGATCGCAAGATAGTGCTTGGATATTAAGAACTATAGGTGCTGCAGGTCTAACCCATCATCGAGTTCCTTGGTAGCAATGACAATAGACAATAGGTGCAGGAGTAGGCCGTTCGGCCCTTCGAGCCAGCACCGCCATTCACTGTGATCATGGCTGATCATCCACAATCAGTACCCAGTTCCTGCCTTATCCCCGTAACCTTTGATTCCGCCATCACTAAGAGCTCTATCCATCTCTCTCTTGAAAGCATCCAGAGCCTTGTCCTCCACAGCCTTCTGGGGCAGAGCATTCCATATATCCACCACTCTCTGGGTGAAAAAGTTTTTCCTCAACTCCGTTCTAAATGGCCTACCCCTTATTCTTAGACTGTGGCCTCTAGTTCTGGACTCGCCCATCAGCGGGAACATGCTTCCTGCCTCCAGCATGTCCAATCCCTTAATAATCTTATATGTTTCAATATGGTCCCCTCTCGGCCTTCTCAATTCCAGAGTATACAAGCCCAGTCGCTCCAATCTTTCAACATATGACAGTCCCGCCATCCTGGGAATTAACCTTGTGAACCTGTGCTGCACTCGTCAGTAGCAAGAATGTCCTTCCTCAAATTTGGAGACCAAAACTGCACACAGTACTCCAGGTGTGGTCTCACCAGGGCCCTGTACAGCTGCAGAAGGACCTTTACTCTTATACTCTATTCCCCTTGTTATGAAGGCCCTTGGTATATTCAATTCCCCTTGTTATATTTGCTTTCTTCACTGCCTGCTGTTCTTGCATGCTTGCTTTCAGTGACTGACGTACAAGAACACCTAGATCTCATTGTACTTCCCCTTTTCCTAACTTAACTCCATTTAGATAATAATCTGCCTTCCTGTTCTTACCACTAAAGTGGATAACCTCACATTTATCCACATTAAACTGCATCTGCCCACTCACCCAGCCTATCCAAGTCACCCTGCATTCTCATAAGATTCTCCTCACATTTCACACTGCCACTCAGCTTCGTGTCATTGGCAAATTTGCTAATGTTACTTTTAATTCCCTCATCTAAATCATTAATATATATTGTAAACAGCTGCAATCCCAGCACTGAACCCTGTGGTACCCCACTGGTCACCGCCTGCCATTCCGAAAGGGATCCGTTAATCGCTACTCTTTGTTTTCTGTCAGCCAGCCAATTTTCAATCCATGTCAGTTCTCTGCCCCCCAATACCATGTGCCCTAATTTTGCCCACTAATCTCCTATGTGGTACTTTATCAAAGGCTTTCTGAAAGTCCAGGTACATTACATCTACTGGCTCTTCCTTGTCCATTTTCATAGTTACATCCTCAAAAAATTCCAGAAGATTAGTCAAGCACGATTTCCCCTTCGTAAGTCCATGCTGACTCGGACTGATCCTGATACTGCTATCCAGATGTGTTGTAATTTCATCTTTTATAATTGACTCCAGCATCTTTCCCACCACTGACATCAGGGTAACCGGTCTATAATTCCCTGGAACTGGACTTGTGTACCATTGTGTGGAGGCAGTGTGCGTTCCAACAAATGGTGCAAATGATTGTCTTGGATGTTTTTATTGTGATTGTAAGACCCTGGTGGACACTGGTAATTTAGAATACTGTAAGTCCTGTTCACTGGCTCATTAGCAAGACCAACAGCGAGCACACTGCGTTGCCTTAATTGTTGCACAGACCAGGCCTTTGTGACAGTGTCACTTGTTGCAGCTGCCCAGGAGAGGAGACATCGGAGGTGATATGGGAGAGAGCAGAGGCCTCTGTGGGTGCTCTGGAATCCGTACTGTGTTGGGGGCTGGCCTCCACTGTTTGCTCAGTGGAAGACAAGCTGAATTAGGATGACTTCTCGTGCACCATCTATCTACAGGCCATGATACACAGGGACTTGGGCTATGTTTTTTATTGACTTTTTCTGCAATTGCAGCTATGTGTGCTTTTGCCACTGTGTTTTGCACCTTGGCCTTGAAGGAATGCTGCTTCATTTGGCTGCGTTCATGTATGGTAGAATAACAATTAAACTTGAACTTGACCTCTAGTTCTGGTCTCATCCAACCTAACAGGAAGAAGTCTGCATGCATTCACTCTATCTTCTGTATATGCCTCATAATTTTGATTACTACTTTAAGATTTCCATTCATTCTCTTGTGATCCAGGGAATAAAGTTCTAGCCTATTCAATCTTTCCCTGTAACTCAGGTTCTCAAGTCCTGGCAACATCCTTGTAAATTTTCTCTGCACTCTTTCAAGGTTATAGGTACCTTTCCTGTAGGTAGGTGACCAAAACTGATCATAATACTCCAAATTCCACAGCACCAAATTCTTGTACAACTTTTTGAAAGAAAAGTAGCATCCCAAAACCTGTACTCAGTATCCTGATGTATGAAGGCCAAACTCATATGACTGTGATGCCACTTTCATGGAATTATGAATCTTTATTCTCAGATCCCTCACATCTCAGTGCCCTTTTATTCATTGTGTAAGTCTTACCCTGGTTTGTCCTCCCATTGCAACATCTCATACTTATCTGCATTAAATTCCATTTGCCATTTTTCAGCCCATTTTCCCAGCTGGTGCAGATCACACTGCAAACTTTGATAGCCTTCCTCACTCTCCACTCCACCCCAAATCTTATTGTCATCTGCAAATCTGCTGATCCAGTTTACCACATTATCTTCTAAATCTTTGATATAGATAACTTTAAATGCTATGGCACACCACTAATAATAGGCGTTGGCTCAGAGAGAGAGCCATCTTCTACCACTTTTTTTTGAGGCATCGGTTAGTCTTGCGAGACTATGGATCTGCGCCTGGAAAGTCTTCACTTTCCAGGGCGCAGGCCTGGGCAAGGTTGTATGGAAGACCAGTAGTCTCCCCTCTCCACAACACCAATGTTGTCCAAGGGAAGGGCATTAAGACCCATACAGCTTGGCACTAGTGTCATCGCAGAGCAATGTGTGATTAAGTGCCTTGCTCAAGGACACAACACGTTCCCTCGGCTGGGGCTCGAACTCACATCCTTCAGGTAGCTAGTCCAGTGCCTTAACCACTTGGCCACGTGCCCACTCCTACCACTCTATGACTTCTCTAACTAAGCCAATGTTGAATCCATTTGACTACTTCATATTGAATACCAAGTGACCTAATTATCATGACCAGCCTCTCATGCAGAACTTTGTCAAAGTCCTTGCTAATGTCCACCATTGGGCAATGCTGTTGGCCAAATGGTACTTTACACTTTTATTTTAATCATGCTGAATATTCATGGTGCAGTATGACGCTAATATTTTAGACAGTGCCTCAAATAAAACAGAGGTATTTTAAATGAAGATTGTCATTTCGAAACTATTGTTATGCTGTGTGATAAATTGAAATGTAGAAGTAATTTTTAGAAGATTCTTCAGATAAATCATGTGTTTTACTTTCCTGTGCCCAACCCCTATTTTTTATTTTGTCTAATACAGGGAAGTTCAATTTTCATCTGCATCAGAAAGTTTCATTCCTCCAGATGATATTGCTGATATTAGAGGGAAGTTTCAAGAAGAAAGGGCCAGTTTGATAGATCAACTGGAAAAAAGGAATGAAGAACTTAAACTCCTTAAAACATCACTCATAGCTGAACAGCAGGTAAATGTCCCTATTTTGTGTATTTTGTAGCAACAAAATTACAAATACTCAAAGTTAAATCTTAGTAGTTCGACTTATGAATATTATGATTTCTCAATTATTTGAGTGCAAGACTTCAGCTGACAATTCAGTGCAGTACTCTTGTCGTGTCAGCTGTGATGTATTGCTTGTCATGTGAGCTTTGCATGTGTTACTAACTTTTTGTTGTACTGTCTTTTGGGAGGATGTGAAAAATACCATGGCTCTGCTTGGAAAAGGAGACTTTTCTCTCTATCCTGGCTAATATTCATCAATCAACACCTTAGATATTATTATACGGTCATTGTTGTGAATATTGGTTGTGTATTAATTTTAACTGTTTTCATGTTGTAACAGCAATTGTGCTGTGTTGTAGAATATTGTGAAGTAGTGAAAAATGCCATACCTAATGGTGGTTTCTTGTGTTTCAAAGTTCAAGGTAAATTTAATATCAAAGTACATACTGTATATATCACCATATGCTATCTTAAGATTCATTTTCTTGTGGGTGTCCACAGTAAATACAAAGAAACATGATAGAATCAATAAAAAAACACACACATGATAGAGACATGCTAATGACCAATGTGCAAAAGACCACAAACTGTAAATAAAAGGAAGAAAAATAATAATGAATAAATAAGCCAGAGATATCGAGAGCATAAGTTGTCGAATCTATAAAATTGAGTCTATAGGTTGCGGATCAGTTCAGTGTTAGGGTGACCAGTTATCCCCTCTAGTTCAAGAGCCTGATGGTTGAGTGGCACTCAGCTATTGAGAATTGTTCCTGAACCTGGTTGTGTGGGACTTGGGACTCCAGTACCACCTTCCTGCGACAGCCCTCTTTGTAAATGTGCTCTGTAGTTGCGGCAGGCGGCGGGGGGGTACTTTACCTGTGATTGACTGGGCTGTATCCACTACTTTTTGTAAGTTTTTCCATTCAGGGATGTTGGTGTTCCCATTCCCATACCAGTCATTATACACTCCACCACACATCTATCGAAGTTTGTCAAAGTATTAAAATTTTGGGTGTGTTTGGCAGTGATGGGCTTTAATCCCCGTGGTTCGATATTTACAGCAATTCTAACTTTTTGTGACTTGCATGAAGCTATTTAGTGTGATCATCTGCAAACATGTATACCTTTTACCTCAGTGTATTCTAACAGCTAGTAGGCATGTAATAAGGTTTATGAAGAAGAGTAATGTTAAGCAAATGGGTGTGGATATTTCCCAGAATGCTTGTGCTTTACATATTCAAAATAGTGAAAAGAAATGGTGGCATTAAGTTAAGCAGGATAAAGTTGAAGTCAGCAATGAGAAATCATTAGCAACAAGGCTGAGATTGCTAGAAAGGCACGAATCTCCATTGTTAAACTGTGCAGGAAAATATCAACATTCATTGATTTTGTTTTGAGCTTGCTTAGCAAGCATGCTAGGTTACTAGGGAACACTGGGGAGCAGCACCAACTACAGTGTGGATGCCATGCCACACCACCTCCAGCCCTCTGATGGTGTACTCCTGGGTGACTCCAAACAGGCAATACTGCAGCTTGAGGCCTAGTTCTTGCTACGACTGAGGCCACGCAGCTTCCCCGCCATTTGCTAATAAACAAATGCATTGGGCTTGCAGCATTCCACACCACCAGTGTCCAAAAGTGTCTTGCGATCACAAGAAAAGTGACTAAGTCACTTTTTTTAAGAACGCACACCCGGATGGACTGTTTATTGTTGCTGGAGATTTTAACCATGCGAACCTTAAGTCAGTGCTCCCCAAATTCCATCAGTCTGTGGACTTTGCAATGAGAGGGAAGAACGCGTTGGACCTTGTTTACACAAACATTCCTGATGCGTACTGGGCGGAGCCCCACCCCCACCTCAGCTACTTGGACCACATCTCTGTTATGCTAATCCCAGCATACAGACCGCTCGTCAGGCGTTCCAGACCAGTTCAGAAGCAGGTGAAAACCTGGCCAGCAGGAGCCATCTCTGCTCTTCAAGACTGCTTTGAGTACACTGACTGGCACATGTTCAGGGAGGCTGCAACCAATGGCGATTCTACCAACTTAAAGGAGTACACGGCATCAGTGACTAGCTACATCAGCAAGTGCATTTCATGCACTGTATGTTAAGAGCAAATGGATAGCAAGGCACAAAAATCTTCCTCTGGAAGACCAGAGTGTGCATTTATGCATGGAGCTGAAAGATAGGGAAGAATAGATTTTTTAATTTGCATCTGTATTTACTCAGGAGATGGACCTAGAGTCTATGGATGTGAGGCAAAGCATCAGTAAGATCATGTGTTGTATACAGATAACAGAGGAGGAAGTATTTACTCCAGCGATGCTGACTGTTTATCTGTTCCTCAATCTTATAAATAGCTACCATAACTCCCCTCAGCCTCTGCTGCTCCAGAGAAAACAGCCCAGGCTTATCCAACCTGGCTCATTGCACATGCCTTCTAATCCAGGTAGCATCCTGGTAAATCTCCTCTGCACCTTATCCAAAGCCTCAATATCCTTCCTATAATGGAGTGTACAAAACTGAATGCAATGCTCCAGATATTGCCCAACCAGAGTTTTATAAAGCTGCAACATAACTTTCAGGTTCATGAATTTTGTTGATCGATTAATAAAGGCAAGCATGCCATTTGCTTAACTTGCTACTCTTATCAACTATGGAACTACCTTGGGCGGGGGGCTGTGTGTTTGGATTCTAAGATCCCTCTGCATCTCAATACTGTTAAAGTCTTACCAGTAACAATGTATTCGCCCTTTACGTATGAACTTCTTACAAGGATTACCTCAGTTAAGCACAGAGAAAGTCTGTATTTACTGACAAGTAACTTTATTGTCTGAACTAAAAATCACGTGAATTTACACAACTGATCTCCTGTGGGCACACCTAAGTTTCCCTGACCCTCTATGAACAGTCAAAAAATAGAATGGTAATACCTGGGAAAGTAGTCTACGCTGACCAGGTAGATGTTCCTGATATAATCTCCACGTGTCTGATGCGCGATTATTTACTTCAGCAAACTTCGATGGCTCGTCTCCAGAGTTGTTGCTGCTTTGCATTCAAAGCTCCTCAGTTTAAACACTTACCACTTCCAGTGTTGCATTTTAGTCTCATTGGCTCGAGGCTATCTGACTGACCTCTGTCACAGCCTTATTGTGCCTGGTCTAAGCCAGCATCCATTTATTGCCCTCTTTTGCAAGTAACACCTGGTAGTTTATGGCTCTTTGTTCTAAATCTGTTACCAAACCAGTAACCATTGAATCATTCAGGACGGACACAGACCCCACCATTCAGATACGATATGCAGGTTTAATACCAAAGAACACATCACATTTAACTAACAGGAGAAAATCTGCAGAAGCTGGTAATCCAAGCAAGTGTCCTGCTGAAGAGTCTCGGCCTGAAACATTGACTGTACTCTTTTCCATAGATGCTGCCTGGCTTGCTGAGATCCTCCACTGTTCTGTGTGTGTTCATCACAAATAACTTCTTATTTGGAAATAATCTCTAGTCCAGCAGATTACCTGGAGCATCATTGTCTCTACTTTAACGTATTAGTTCAGCCGAGCAAAACCAGTTATAAAAATGAAGGATACAAAACAGCTTCACAAAATGGCAGCCTCCATTCCTTCTCAATCGCATATAGAAGACGATATCGTATCCCCCTCCACCACTGTCGCTGGCAGCCTATTCCACACACTCACCACTCTCTGCGTAAAAACAAAACAACAACAACAAGCAAACTTACCCCTGAGTCTCCTATGTACCTACTTCCAAGCACCTTAAAACTGTGTCTTCTTGTGTTAGCCATTTCAGCCCTGGGAAAAAGACTGTGACTGTCCACGCGATCAATGCCTCTCATCATCTTATACACCTTTATCAAGTCACCTCTCATCCTCCACTGCTCTAAGGAGAAAAGGCCGAGTTCACTCAACCTATTCTCATAAGGCATGCTCCCCAATCCAGGCAACATTCTTATAAATCCCCTCTGCACCCTTTCTATAGTTTCCACATCCTTTCTGTAGTAAGGTGACCAGAACTGAGCATAGTACTCCAAATGGGGTCTGACCAGGGTCCTATATAGCTGTAACATTACCTCTAGGCTCTTAAACTCAAACCCACGGTTGATGAAGGCCAATGCACCGTATGCCTTCTTAACCATAGAGTCAACCTGCGCAGCAGCTTTGAGTGTCTTATGGACTCAGACCCCAAGATCCTTCTGATCCTCCATACTGCCAAGAGTCTTGCCATTAATACTATATTCTGCCATGATATTTGACCTTCCAAATTGAACCACCTCACACTTACCTGGTTCTACCCCCTCCCTTGTTACCCATTTGCTCTTGATGTATGTGTAGAATGTATTGGGATTCTCTATAATCCTACTTGCCAAAGATTTCTTCTGGCTCTTCCTAACTTTTCTAATTCCCTTGAGTTCTTTTTAGTCCTTGTAATCATCAATGGCCCTCTTTGATTTTAGCAACTAAACTTTACATACTGTTCATATTTTTAATTTTTGACTAAATTCACCACCTTTCTTATCATCCAAGGTTTCCTTACCTTGCCATCCTTGTCTTCCTTCGTACTGGAACATACCTGTCCTATACTCTGTACAATTTGTCTTTAAATACTCTGCACATGTCAGATGTGGACTTGTCTAAAAACAGTTGTTCCCAATTAACTCTTCTTTGTTCTTGCCTAATAATCTTGTAATGTTCCCGGCTTCAATTTAATACACATATACAAGGTGCATTCTTGACCTTATCTGTTGGTGCCTTAAAACTTAAAGGCGTTGTGATCACTGTTGTCCCACTGAAAGTTCAGTCACCTGGCCATGCTCATCACTGAACACCAGGTCCTGTATGGTCCCTCCTCTTGGCTGACTATTAAAGAGTCATTTAAGAAACATTCCTGAATGCACTGAACTGATTTTTTGCCCGTTTCTACTAAAAAGGTCCCAGTCTGTGTTCTGGAAGCTGAAGATGCTTCTACAACAATGTTTTTGTTTTACACTTTTCCATAATCTTCCTGCATATCTCATTGTTCTAGTTGCTGTTGGAGAGCTTGTGTAGTATCAGAGTGTTTGCACCTCTCTTATTTTTGAGTTCTACTTTTAGACTCAGTCTATGATTAATTGTTCGTCAGTTTGCCAAGTTGAATATAATCATTGCCTATATGGTATATGAAGCAACTGATGCAGGTATATGAAGGAATTTATGGTGGTGGTGGGGGATTAAATGGGAGGCAAGGTTTGGGGGTCGGCACAACATTGTGGGCCGAAGGGCCTGTACTGTGCTGTACTATACTATATGTTCTATATGCCCCTTCATTGAAGGTACTCAAATTTATCGGCAGTAGTTATCAGTAAGGACAGCTTTTATAAAATAAATAGTATTAGAAGAATGTGAAATACAAAGATTATTTGGGGTTTGCAGCCTCTAAAGTGAGGTTTGTGGGGGGGAAATGGTGAATATGCACCTTTAGTGTGTAGGTTGTCATACTTTTAAAATGCTTAAGAATATCAATAATCTAGTTGTAAACTTATTAAGGATGCGCACATGGTCCTAGAAAAGGGTAATATAAAATTAACAACCGTAAAGGACGAGGGGAAATGACAGGAATTATTATTTTTTTGCCTATCTCTCGGGTAATGCAAAGTAATTAGTCTGAAGTTAGATCCTGGTCAAAGCACTTAGTATAATTGCAAATAGTAGTTCTATGTAAACCTTTACAGTATAAGTGTAATTAGGTTGTGAAAATGGGCATTGATTTTTAGGAATAAAACTGAGAGATTAGTTCTTACTGAAGAATATGCAAAGTTGCATGTTTAAAGAGAGATGAGACCAAATTTAAATTAAATGCAAAATATATTTCCCTGTTAACTATAAAGCTTCATGGGATTATATATTTGGGTAGGTAAAGCAAATCCTGGATATTTTTAAAGTTGGTATATGTAATAAGTTCTGAGCACAAGTTTGCCTTTTATTTGCATTGGTAAGATATAAATTTGTTCTGAGTTTGAAGATTGGACTTTTGATTTCTTTATCGTACCTGAAGTTCTGAAGAGAAGAATTTGCTTCTATAACTGAACTGTTGCCACAGATACATTTATGTTCTGGAAGAAATGCTTTTTATGCTATTTTTGAATGGAAGCATGGTCATCTGCAGAAACTCCTTTAAAAGATGAGTTACCAATGTATGATTTTTGTCAATTTTGGTTAACTTATTCTAATTACTTCTTTTACAGACAAATTTCAACACTGTTTTAACCAGGGAAAAAATAAAGAAAGAACAAATTATAAATGAGCTGACTGACAAATTAAATAAACTAACTCAACAACAGGAAAAAGATAGAGGTAAGCTGGATCACATCAGATAACAAAATTGCAGGCCTTTAAATGTTGCCAAGTGACAAAACAGACTTAATTTTAATAGAACATAGAATAGTACAGCACAGTACAGGCCCTTCGGCCCACGATATTGTGCCGACCCTCAAACCCTGCCTCCCATATAAGCCCCCACCTTAGATTCCTCCATATACCTGTCTAGTAGTCTCTTAAACTTCACTAGTGTATCTGACTCAGGCAATGCATTCTACGCACCAACCACTCTCTGAGTAAAAAACCTTCCTCTAATATCCCCCTTGAACTTCCCACCCCTTACCTTAAAGCCGTGTCCTCTTGTATTGAGCAGTGGTGCCCTGGGGAAGAGGCGCTGGCTATCCACTCTATCTATTCCTCTTATTATCTTGTACACCTCTATCATGTCTCCTCTCATCCTCCTTCTCTCCAAAGAGTAAAGCCCTAGCTCCCTTAATCTCTGATAATATGCATACTTTCTAAACCAGGCAGCATCCTGGTAAATCTCCTCTGTACCTTTTCCAATGCTTCCACATCCTTCCTATAGTGAGGTGACCAGAACTGGACACAGTACGCCAAGTGTGGCCTAACCAGAGTTTTATAGAGCTGCATCATTACATCGCGACTCTTAAACTCTATCCCTCGACTTATGAAAGCTAACACCCCATAAGCTTTCTTAACTACCCTATCCACCTGTGAGGCAACTTTCAGGGATCTGTGGACATGTACCCCGAGATCCCTCTGCTCCTCCACACTACCAAGTATGCTATTTACTTTGTACTCTGCCTTGGAGTTTGTCCTTCCAAAGTGTACCACCTCACACTTCTCCGGGTTGAACTCCATCTGCCACTTCTCAGCCAACTTCTGCATCCTATCAATGTCTCTCTGCAATCTTAGACAATTCTCTGCACTATCTACAACACCACCAACCTTTCTGTCGTCTGCAAACTTGCCAACCCACCCTTCTACCCCTACATCCAGGTCGTTAATAAAAATCACGAAAAGTAGAGGTCCCAGAACAGGTCCTTGTGGGACACCACTAGTCACAATCCTCCAATCTGAATGTACTCCCTCCACCACCACCCTCTGCCTTCTGCAGGCAAGCCAATTCTGAATCCACCTGGCCAAACTTCCCTGGATCCCATGCCTTCTAACTTTCTGAATAAGCCTACCATGTGGAACCTTGTCAAATGCCTTATTAAAATCCATATAGATCACATCCACTGCACTACCCTCATCTATATGCCTGGTCACCTCCTCAAAGAACTCTATCAGGCTTGTTAGACACGATCTGCCCTTCACAAAGCCATGCTGACTGTCCCTGATCAGACCATGATTCTCTAAATGCCTATAGATCCTAGCTCTAAGAATCTTTTCCAACAGCTTTCCCACCACAGACGTAAGGCTCACTGGTCTATAATTACCCGGACTATCCCTACTACCTTTTTTGAACAAGGGAACAACATTCGCCTCCCTCCAATCCTCCGGTACCATTCCCGTAGACAACGAGGACATAAAGATCCTAGCCAGAGGCTCAGCAATCTCATCTCTCGCCTCGTGGAGCAGCCTGGGGAATATTCCATCAGGCCCCGGGGACTTATCTGTCCTAATGTATTTTAACAACTCCCAACACCTCCTCTCCCTTAATATCAACATGCTCCAGAACATCAACTTCACTCATATTGTCCTCACCATCATCAAGTTCCCTCTCATTGGTGAATACCGAAGAGAAGTATTCATTGAGGACCTCGCTCACTTCCACAGCCTCCAGGCACATCTTCCCACCTTTATCTCTAATCGGTCCTACCTTCACTCTTGTCATCCTTTTTTTTTCACATAATTGTAGAATGCCTTGGGGTTTTCCTTTACCCTACTCACCAAGGCCTTCTCATGCCCCCTTCTTGCTCTTCTCAGCCCCTTCTTAAGCTCCTTTCTTGCTTCCCTATATTGCTCAATAGACCCATCTGATCCTTGCTTCCTAAACCTCATGTATGCTGCCTTCTTCCACCTGACTAGATTTTCCATCTCACTTGTCACTCATGGTTCCTTCACCCTACTATTCTTTATCTTCCTCACTGGGACAAATTTATCCTTTACATCCCGCAAGAGATCTCTAAACATCGACCACATGTCCATAATACATTTCCCTGCAAAAACATCATCCCAATTCACACCCGCAAGTTCTAGCCTTATAGCCTCATAATTTGCCTTTCCCCAATGACACGAGATCCTGCAGATGCTGGAAATCCAGATGAACACATGCAAAATGCTGGAGGAAATCAGCAGGTCAGGCAGCATCTATGGAAATGAATAAGCAGTTGATGTTTCAGGATGAAACACTTAATCAGGATTGGAATGGAAGTGGGAAGGTGCCAAATTAAGAAGGTGGGGGAGGACAAGCTGGAAGGTGATGGATGAAACCAGGTGGGTGATGAAGGGAGATAAGGTAAAGAGCTGGGAGATGAGTGGAAAAGGCAAAGGAATGGAGAAGAAGGAATCTAGAAGAAGAGAGTGGACCATGGGAGAAAGGGAAGAAGGAGGGACACCAAGGGGAGGTGATAAGCAGGTGAGAAGGGAGATGAGAAGCCAGAGTGGGGAAATGGAGAGGGGGAAAAAATTACTAGAAGTTGGAGAAATTGACATTCATGCCATCAGGTTGGAGGCTACCTAGACAGAATGTGTGGTGTTCCTCCTCCAACCTGAGAGAAGCCTCACCATAGCAGAAGAGGAGACCGTGGACCGACATGTCAGAACAGGAATGGGAATAGGAATTGAAATGATTGAACACCAGGAAATTCAGCTTTTTGTGTATGGAGCTGAGGTGCTCAACAGAGAAGCTGCCCCCGCCCCCACCCCCACCCCCAACTACACTGGGTCTCACCAATATAGAGGAAGCCATACTGGGAGCACCAAAAACAGTAGATGATCCCAACAGGTGAAGTATTGCCTCACCTGGAAGGAATGTTTGGGGCTGTGAATGGAGATAAGGAAGGAAGTGCATTGGCAGGTATAAGGGCAGGCACTCTTAAAATCACTTGATCCATTTCTGACCCCTTTATTGATTTCTGTCTCCATCACTGGAGACACACTGTCCACCGATACCTTTCATGAATACACCAATTCCCATGGCTAACGGCTATACCTGCTCCCACCTTGTCCCCTGTAAAAAATACCATTCAGTTCCGTCACTTCTACTGCATCTGTTCCCAGGAAGAGGCTTTCCAGGAGTCAAAGGTGTCCTCCTTCAAAGAATGGAGTTTCTCTTCCTCCCCTGTTAATGCTGCCCTCACCCATGTTTCCTTCATTTTCTGGATATCCTCACTCACCCATTCTCCTCCTGTCTTCTAACAGGGATAGAATTCCTCTTGTCCCCATTGACCAACCAGTGAGCCTCAACAACCAACGCTTCATTCTCCGCAACTTCTGCCACTTTCAATTAGATCCTACCACCAAACACATCTTTACATCCCTCCTCCACTCTCCACTTTTTGCATGCATCACTCTGTGTGATTCCCTTGTCCACTTATCCCTTCCTACTAACCTTCACCCTGGCACATATGCTTGCAAGCATCAGAAATGCTACACATGCCCATTCACCACCTCCCTCACCTTCGTTCAGGTTCTCCCAGTGTAGCCTCATCTACATTGGTGAAACCCGACATACATTGAGGAACTGCTTTGTTGAGCATCTCAGCTCCATCTGTAAAAATCACAATTTCCCAGTGGCCAACCATTTCAATTCCTATCCCCATTCCAGTTCCAAAATGTTGGTACATAGCCTCCAATCCTGATGGCATGAACTTTGATTTCTCTAACTTTCAGTATTTTTTTCCCTTTCCCCTTTCCGTCCTCTTCATTTTTCCACTCTGGCCTCTAATCTCCTCTTCTTACCTGCTCATCACCTCCCCCTGGTGCCACCTCTTCCCTTTCTCCCATGATCCACTCGCTTCCATCAGATTCCTTTTTCTCTGACCCTTTTCCTTTTCCACTTATCTCCTAGCTCTTTATCTTGCTCAACCACCCACCTGGCTTCACCTATCAGCTTTTCGCTTATCCTCCTTCCCCTCTTCCCCCACCACCTTATTCTGGTATCTTCTCCTTCCTTCCCAGTCCTGAAAAAGGGTCTCGGCCCGAGGCACTGATTGTTTATTCATTTCCATAGACGTGGCCTGACTGCTGAGTTCCTCCTATATTTTGGGTGTGTTGCTCTGTAATTTCCATGATCCAAACTTATGTATCTGAAGACCCAATACAATATTTATAAAGGACTGTTGAATCTGAATGTGACACAACGATTTATAAATGAAAATATGTTGAATTAGCAATCTGACTTGATTAGTACTTTGCATATCTATGCCCCTTGTTCATTCATTTGAAACAAACTCTTTGGAACAAAAGATCCAGAAGTTGTAAATTTCATATTGTTAAATATATATTTCAGTACATTGATGTAAATCAATATACTGAAATGTATCAATGCATTCTGCACACATTTCAAATCAATGTGCCAGATATCTTAAGAATGCTGTTGGAATTTAGAGGTGGAAGCAACCTTTGGATTTGTAAACCTGTATTCCCACAGAATAAAAATAATTTTCACACTGTTTGCTTTGAGAGTCCAATTTAAATATGCTGTGAGATTACTACATTTTAATCAAACTTTTTAATTGTCTTTTTCTTTTCCACCTTGGTTACCAATTAGTATTCAGGCAAATAAATTTGACTTTTATTGACTTAAGAGCCTATCCACCTGTTACTCATTCATTGCCTGCAAAGTACAAAGAGAAATCTGCTGCTGCTTATATTACCTTATGGGTAGAGCCTGATTAGTAAGTTGCATCCAGTTTTGGGATTCTTGAAGAGATATTCATAAATAGTGTTATAAATTGAATGATTTTAATTATTTGATTTATTTTGTGTTTCATAAACATCCAAATATAATGCGGTTGTCTGCACACTTTCATTCAATAAAAGAGCCATGGTGTAAAAACTGACTGATTTTAACAATACAACTGTTCTTGGGCTTCCAGCTAGGTACGGGTATTAGTTTTAACAGATGTTTCAATGACAAACAATGCCATCTTCATCAGAAATCCCTGATGAAAATGGCAGAGCTTGTCATTGAATCATCACTTAAAACCGATACCTGTACCAGCTGGAAGCCCGAGAAGAGTTTATTCGTCATTTGCGTCGGGAATGCATATGATCCTTTTTCCATATAAGCCATTTTATAATCGTAACAGATTAAAGTTACATTAACTGTCATATTCAAATTTTTTTTGGAATGTCCTGCATAAAGTATTTTTTTTTAGTTTTGATAGAAACCCTCTCTGCAGACAGAGCCACTTTGTTACAAGAAAAGAAAAAACTTGATGAAGAATTCAATCGCTTACGAAGTAATGTACTGGTGTGCTCTGGCTTTTCATCACCTGGACCACCTGGTGCAGAGATGTCTACTACTTCTGGGTCTGATGTGCCATTTGATTCGGAAAGATTAGCATCTGTTACTACAGTTGGGGATGATGGAAGAATTGACTCTGCAATGGAGGCAAGCACCATGACTGTACAGTAAGTAGCCATCAGAAAACCAGTCATCTTGGATTCTTGACCTCATAACCTTGATAGGTTATGATCTTGATCTTTTTTGCAAACCGGCAGTGTACTTTCTCTATAGCTGTTACACTTTATTCTGCATTGTCATCATTTTACCTTGTTGTCCTCAATGCACTGTGTAATGATTAGATCTGTATGAACTGTTTGCATGCCAAATTTTTCACTGTATTTTGGTACGTGACAATAATAAACCAATACTAATTCCAAACTTTTTTCATCTCATGTGGAGATTACTGCTACAAATTCCTTTACTTATAATTAAAATAGAGAACTAATTTTTATGATTTACAGGAATCGAATTACTTCTCCATAACAGGGGAATACCTTTTTACAACTCACCCAGGAATAAACTCATAAGCAAGAGCCTCCAAACAAATAAAGTGATATTTAGTGTTTTGAGATCTAATTATGTCCTGTTCTTAATGTTTTAGTTCAGGTATATGGTAGCTCCTGAGAAAATAAAACCTTTGAAAAGATTCTTGATAGTAATTTTCCGTTATTCAATTCAACTTGTTAAAAAGCATTTATCTTGCCTATGTTGATGACCAGAAGTGTCTTTTTGTACATTGTACGATCAGTGTGTGTTTAGTCTGAGCGCTCTAGTTTCCTCCCACAGTCCAGAGACATATGGTTAGTAGGTTAATTGGTCACTGTAAATTGTCCTGTGATTAGACAAATTTTAAATAGGTGGGTTGCTGGGCATGCGCTTGTTGGACTAGAAAGATCTGTAATGTGCTGCATCTCTAAGTAAATAAATACAACTCAGAAGAACCTCTATCACCTCCAGAAACTGTAAAGCTCTTTGAATGTGTAAAGGAATCATGATAACTTCGAGTTTTCAGAGGAATTTGAATTTCTGGTACTTAGAATTCCTATATACTTGGTTACACTGAATAATGAACTCTTTAGGGTGCTATTTAGTTCCTAGTTCAGATTAAGAAATTTTCATTAATTTTCTTGTCCTTTTAAAGGTGAGAAGTTAGGGAATTGTCAACAGGTGGAACAAACTACTTTTAACAGGATCTGAATAAGTTTCTAGAAGCATTTAAAGTTCTGCCAGTAGCTGAGAATAGTCTTTTCATCTTGGTCATAAATTAAAATTGTGACTAACTGAATTCCCTGTAGTTTTTCCTATTGTACAACAATATTAATATTTAACCTTGGAACAGCATATTTATTCACTGATCTTCTGTTCTTTAACCAACCTTCTGTCCATGCTAACTTCAATCCCATAAACATTGTATAGGATACCATGTTAATGGTTATTGTATCAAATGTCTTTTGAAAAGCTATTCATTACCATAGATGCTGCTTGGTTTGCTGAGTTCCTCCAGCATGTTGTGTGTTGCTTTAGATTTCTGGCATTTACAGGCTTGTGTTTACTATTAAATTCACTGTTTTCACTCCCTTCCCACCATCTGCCCTGCTGGTTGTATCAAAAAGCTTTTAATTTATCAAACATTTTGTAATTAAATAGTATTATTTTGTAGGAGTACTGTCACACATTTAATTCTGCAGAGAAAAATGTTAGGCTAACCAGTCTGCAATAGGCTGTTGTTTCTTTCCTTTTCTAAGTACAGTGTCATGTTTTGTACTTTCTGACCCTTTTGACAATAGGCATAAGTTAGAAAGTCAATGCAATTGCTTCCACAATCCCAATAGCCAGATCTATCAGTCCAAGTGACTTGAGTCATTTTACTTGTTAGAAAGTGCTGGAGAATATATTACATGATATTAATGATTTTATGTTCTTTGCTATTGTTAGAAGATTCCATTTCAGCATTGAAAATAATAGAAACATAAAAAACCTACAGCACAATACAGGCCCTTCGGCCCACAATGCTATGATGAACATGTACTTACTTTAGAAATTATCCATAGCCCTCTATTTTTCCAAGCTCCATGTACCTATCCAGGAGTCTCTTAAAAGATCCTATTGTATCTGCCTCCACCACCGTTGCCGGCAGCCCATTCCACGCACTCACCACACTCTGCGTTTTTATATATGTAAAAAAAAAACAACTTGCTCCTGACATCTCCTCTGTACCTGCTTCCAAGCACCTTAAAACGGTGTCCTCTTGTGTTAGCTATTTCAGCCCTGAGGAAAAAGCCTCTATCCACATGATCAATGTCTGTCATCATCTTATACACCTTCACCTCTCATCCTACGCTGCTCCAAGGAGAAAAGGCCGAGTTCACTCAACCTACTCATAAGGCATACTCCCCAATTATAAACTATTTAATGCCCAGGCCATTTCTTTATTCTCAATTATAGTTTTTCCTGCCCTTATGTCAGTTGGGACCACAATTATTCTTGCCTAGTTCTGCATAGGTTTGGAATGTTTTGTAGTCTTCAAACGTTCTGCTCTATTTTAGTGCAATTCCAATTTACCTAAATTTTTCTTTTAATTTAGCTTTAGGTTTATCATTTGTGTTTCTAATCATATGGATTCATTCTGTCCTACTGTACTAAAATTATTCCTAATTACTACCTTTATAATCCTTTATTAGCAGAACTAATCAGTATATGCTTCCTAAATGTCAAGGTTCCTGGCATATGAAATTCCCATCTATGGTCACAATACAATTATATCTCCTTACATATATTAGGTCAAATATTTGAATATTTCTGGCTCATTATGTCATCCATTTTTAAGCCAATATATTTGGATGCATCATCTTCTGTTATAGCTTTTTTCCTATTTTTGTTTCTTTGATTCTTTGATTGACTTTGTTCTTTGATGCACTATACTCTCTATAAGCTGTTTATTTTTTCTACTCACTAGTCATAATGAAACAGACTGCTAAATGAGCTTATTTCTTTTTTACTCTTTGTTTTAAATCTATTCTTTTTTTTACCCATCTGAGTCTTGTTCCTCTCCAAGAGGACCAAAGCATTGTAGGGTTTGGAGGCTTACCATAGAAACCATAGAAAAACTGCAGCACAGAAACAGGCCTTTTAGCCCTTCGTGGCTGTGCCGAACTATTTTCTGCCTAGTCCCTCTGACCTGCACACGGACCATATCCCTCCATACACCTCCCATCCATGTATCTGTCCAATTTATTCTTAAATGTTAAAAAAGAAGCCGCATTTATCACCCCGTCTGGCAGCTCATTCCATACTCCCACCATTCTCTGTGTGAAGAAGCTCCCCCTAATGTTCCCTTTAAACTTTTCCCCCCTCACCCTTAACCCATGTCCTCTGGTTTTTTTCTCCCCTTGCCTCAGTGGAAAAAGTCTGCTTGCATTCACTCTATCTATACCTATCATAATTTTATATACCTCTATCAAATCTCCCCTCATTCTTCTACGCTCCAGGGAATAAAGTCCTAACCTATTCAACCTTCTTCTGTAACTGAAATTAGTTTCTCAAGTCCCAGCAACATCCTTGTAAACCTTCTCTGTACTCTTTCAACCTTATTAATATCCTTCCTGTAATTTAGAGGCCAAAACTGAACACAATACTCCAGATTCGGCCTCACCAATGCCTTATACAACCTCATCATAACATTCCAGCTCTTATACTCAATACTTTGATTAATAAAGGCCAATGTACCAAAAGCTCTCTTTACGATCCTATCTACCTGTGATGCCACTTTTAGGGAATTTTGTATCTGTATTCCCAGATCCCTCTGTTCTACTGCACTCCTCAGTGCCTTACCATTTACCCTGTATGTTCTACCTTGCTTTATCCTTCCAACGTGCAATACCTCGCACTTGTCTGTATTAAACACCATCTGCCATTTTTCAGCCCATTTTTCCAGCTGGTCCAAGTCCCTGTGCAGGCTCTGAAAACCTTCCTCACTGTCCACTACACCTCCAATCTTTGTATCATCAGCACATTTGCTGATCCAATTTACCACATTATCATCCAGATCATTGATATAGATGACAAATAACAATGGACCCAGCACTGATCCCTGTGGCACACCACTAGTCACAGGCCTCCACTCTGAGAAGCAATTCTCTACTACCACTCTTTGGCTTCTTCCATTGAGCCAATGTCTAATCCAGTTTACCACTTCTCCATGTACACCTAGCGACTGATTTTTCCTAACTAACCTCCCATGCGGGACCTTGTCAAAGGCCTTACTGAAGTCCATGTAGACAACATCCACTGCCTTCCCTTCATCCACTTTCCTGGTAACCTCCTCGAAAAACTCCAATAGATTGGTCAAACGTGACCTACCACGCACAAAGCCATGTTGACTTTCCCCTAATAAGTCCCTGTCTATCCAAATGCTTGTAGATTCTGTCTCTTAGTACTCCCTCCAATAACTTACCCACTACCGACGTCAAATTTACCGGCCTATAATTTCCCGGATTACTTTTCGATCGTTTTTTAAACGACGGAACAACATGACGGAACTCCAATCCTCCGGCACCTCACCTGTAGACACCGACATTTTAAATATATCTGCCAGGACCCCTGCAATTTCAACACTAATCTCCTTCAAGGTCCGAGGGAATACCCAGTCAGGTCCTGGGGATTTATCTACTTTAATTTGCCTCAAGACAGCAAGCACCTCCTCCTTTTCAATCTGTACAGTTTCCATGATCTCACTACTTGTTTCCCTTAATTCCATAGACTTCATGCCAGTTTCCTTAGTAAATACAGACGCAAAAAACCCATTTAAGATCTCCCCCTTTTCTTTTGGTTCCGCACATAGCCGACCACTCTGATCTTCAAGAGGACCAATTTTATCCCTTACAATCCTTTTACTCTTAATATACCCGTAAAAGCTCTTTGGATTATCCTTCACTTTGACTGCCAAGGCAACCTCATGTCTTCTTTTATCCCCCTGATTTCTTAAGTATTTTCTTGCACTTTTTGTACTCCTCAAGCACCTTATTTACTCCCTGTTTCCTATACATGTCATACAACTCTCTCTTCTTCTTTATCAGAGTTGCAATATCCCTTGAGAACCAAGGTTCCTTATTCCTATTCACTTTGCCTTTAATCCTGACAGGAACATACAAGCTCTGCACTCTCAAAATTTCTCCTTTGAAGGTTTCCCAATTACCAATCACATCCTTGCCAGAGAACACCTGTCTCAATCCACGCTTTTTAGATCCTTTCTCATTTCTTCAAATTTGGCCTTCTTCCAGTTCAGAACCTCAACTCTAGGACCAGATCTATCCTTGTCCATGTTCAAGTTGAAACTAATGGTATTATGATCACTGGAACCAAAGTGCTTCCTTACACACACTTCTGTCACTTGTCCTAACTCGTTTCCTAACATGAGATCCAATATTGCATCCCCTCTAGTTGGTCCCTCTATATATTGATTTAGAAAACTTTCCTGAACACATTTTACAAACTCTAAACCATGTAGACCCCTAACAGTATGGGAGTCCCAATCAATATATGGAAAATTAAAATCCCCTACCACCACAACTTTGTTTCCTGCAGTTGCCTGTTATCTCGCTGCAGATTTGCTCCTCCAATTCTTGCTGACTATTGGGTGGTCTATAATACAACCCCACTAATGTGGCCATACCTCTCCTATTTCTGAGCTCCACCCATAAGGACTCAGTAGACAAGCCCTCTAATCTGTCCTGCCTGAGCACTGCTGTAATATTTTCCCTAACAAGCAATGCTACCCCGCCCCCACACCTTTCACTCCTCTGCCTCTATCACATCTGAAACATCGGAACCCTGGAATATTAAGCTGCCAGTCCTGCCCTTCCTGTAGCCAAGTTTCACTAATTGCTATAACGTCATAATTCCACGTGTCAATCCACGCCCTCAACTCGTCCACCTTCCCTGCAATACTCCTAGCATTGAAATATATACACCTCAGAAGATTTTTACCACCACTCACAAACTTTCTATTTGCGGCTTTGCTTGAACTTTTAACATCATTTATTTTCACCCCAGCCACGCTGTCAGCTCTGGCACTCTGGTTCCCATCCCCCTACCTCAATGACCTGGAAAGCTATGTTGGCTTCATTCAGGGCTTTTTGCTTTGGGTCTTGGTAGGCCAAAGAGATCAAAGGATAGAGACCAGACTAAAAGTGGTCCACTGGTCCTCCAGGTTCAGGGGTTCAGCTCAGGGCTAACATCCCTGACTGATAAAACAAAATTGTTACAGAGACAGCGATGAACAATCTTTCTGCATCTGAGTGCGATGCTATTCCCGAGTTTCCACCTGGGACTTGGATGACTGACATTAGTGAAAACTGAGAGGAAGCTACTGACACGATGAAGCCGTGAGCACCACCAGAGCTTCATTGATGCCCTAAATGCCTGCGGCGTAACAGGCAGTAAGGAGGAGCCTTGATCCAATTCTTTTTCATCCTTGCTTACTGGATTTTTTTCCCTCCCTCTTTCCCCTTCTATTGCTACACTAACCTTAGTTTATGATTCTGAACATTGTTAATGAAAGGGTAGATGTACCAATGTTTATGGGATTGAAGGAGTCTGCAGCTATCTTTAAATTTGTATGTATTGCAGTGGTCTGTGGAGCTCCTTAAAATTTGTTAGTTCAGAGAACACAAATATTTATACATTTTCAAGACCCTAATTATCGCTTTACTTTATTCCAGTGAAACCGTCCACATGTCAGAGGAAAAACATAGGATTATGATTTTAGAAAGAGTAAGTACATGTTTGTATCTTTAAAACAAAATATGAAGTTCACTGGAGGGAGATACTTAATCCATTATATATGAATGACTTGGGTCTTGCATGTATGGCATACAATTAAGGCACTGAACAAAGTACAATTCAAACAATTGGTCCTTCTGGTGTTCAGCTGACTTGTGTGCCAACATAGTGTATTTTGTCTTAGAATCACATGGTTTTGATTTTAAATCTTGCTTCTCTTGAGCCTGTCATCCTTGAATGTATTGCAGTACTGAGACCATGCTAGGACGTAGCCACCTTTAAAATGAGAGAATACCTCCTACCCATTCACTTGTATAATGCTATTTATGATTCAAACACTATTTTCCTCGTGTCCAGGTTAATCATTCAACCTCAATCAGCAAAGACAAATTTACTGAGCATGTATTTCATTTACTTATATGCAGTCTAGCTATTTGTTTTGCTTGTAATTGGTGTCTCCAAAATTATATTCATGTACTGCTGCAGGAGCTTAGAGGGCACAAAACTTTGAAATCTGGATTTCTGTTAATTTTCTGACCCTTTGAGCTGTTGTTTCTAATGATAGATGATTGGAAGATATTAATAAATAAAGCATTGATGTTAAAATAGGCATTTTCCAGACTTGCTGATGCTTAAATATTGGTTGAAGGAGCAAATATATTTTTTTAAAAAAAGGACCAAAGGACTGGGGTGTCTAATTTTGAAGTACTGAATTGCTGTGCACATTTTGGGTTGCATAACTTGGCCATATATGTTCATAGTATTTTGTTTATAAGTCAATTTGAAGAGCTTTGGAGTTTCTGAAGAGCATAAAGTACCACACAAATAAAAGATTAATTCCTTTAGCTACCCATATCATGTCAGAGTAGGATACAAAACTATAAAGTTTTGGTACATACCCATCCTAAATTAGTTCTAACATAGAGATAATAGGAAAGGTTCTATCCTTGCCTTCAGGGCCAGTATTAAAATTTAAAACAAATTATGTCTAAAATCTTTGAAGATTGCCAGGACAAGGTGAAATGTATCCCAGGTTCTTCAAAGAAAGAAAGGAGGAAAGAGTTCAGAGTCTGTTTGTCATTTTCCTGTTCATTTTGATTGTAAGTATGGTACTGTAATTAAATTGCACTTGGGATTTTTGAATCATACTTTTACGCATTATCTGCATAAGCATATGAACTTAAACAATATAATATACATGGAATTTTAAAATATATTAATGACATGTTGAATACATTTTTACAAAGCATGCTTAGTTTTTTATGTATTTAAGAGCATTTCAATTTGGTTTCAGTGTGAAAACAATACAAAAAATTCCTGTGCTGAACTATTATTTGGAAAGACTACACAAAAAAAGCCTTAATTATATAAAAATGCATCTGTCATCTTGTGAATAATTTAGCCTTGGTTGTTAAGAATAATAAATGGCTACAATGAGAAATATGAAAAATAAAGAGCATTTTGATATTCTCCACTACTGTTTTACCAGTCAGAAGTAACATTCGAAATTACACGTTTGTTGATCCTTTCACCTCAAGGATTGGTTTATTCATTCACTAGATATATGGGTACTGGCAAGAATTTACTACTGATTTTTAATTTCTCGGAGAAAGAGACCTTGTTGAATTCTTGTAATGTGTATAATCAAAGCTTCTTCACAAACCTGTTTGAAGCTAAGCTGAGGATTGTGATGTAGCAAAGATGAAACGATAGCTGTGAGAAAACCTTGAAAAATCCCAGTGTATGGCATTCATGTTATGCTGATGCTAAAATCCATAAATGTTAGATAGTAAAAAGGGATAAGGGTTGGGTTGATTAAACAGACTTATTTATTTGTTGTTTTTTTTTGCATTGGTGCATTGCCGACAAGGGTAGCAATCATCCATCCATTATTAATCTTCAATTTGGTGCTTTGAACTTTTGCTTCAATTTGCCTACTGTGACAACAGGTCAACAGCAGATGCCATTTCACTGGCTCTTCACTCAACCCTGGAACATCTGGACAGTGAAGATATATATATATATATATATATTAGAATGCTCTTCATTGACTACAGCTCTGCATTCAACATCATCATCCCCTCGAAACTAATCAATAAGCTCCAAAACCTCGACCTCAAAACCCCTTTGTGCAATTGAATCCTCTATTTCCTCACTTACAGACATCAGTCAGTTCTGATTAGCCACACCTCTACCATCACTAATAGCACAAAGATGTGTGCTTCCCTTTGCTCTACTCTTTATACTTATAACCGTGCGGCTAAGTACTGCTTTAATGCCATGTTTAGGTTTGCTAATGACACCTAGCTGAATCAAAGCTGGCAAAGCTTAATCAGCATATAGGAGGCAGATTGAAAATCTAGCTGAATGGTGCTGCCACAACAACAACTACCTCTCACACAACATCAGCGAAACTAAAGGGCTAGTTGTTGACTACAGAAGGAGGAAACCAGAGGAACATCAGAGGTGGAGCAGTTCAACAACTTTAAATTCATCAGTGTTATTACTTCTGAAGATCTGTTCTGGGTCCAGCACATGCCATTAGAAAGAAGATTTGGCACGTCATCTGAAACTCTGATAAACTTTTATAGATGCCAGTTGGAATGTATACTGACTGGTTGCATAATAGTCTGAAAAGTCTACAAAAAATTATGTATTCAGTCCAGTCCACCACAGGTAAAGCTCTTCCCACCATTGACCACAACTACAAGAAATGCTGCAGGAAAACAGTATCTATTATCAGGGGCCCCCACCATTTAGGTCATGCTCTCTTGCTGCTCCCATCAGAATGGAGGTACAGGAGTCTTGGGTCCCACACCACTAGGACCAGGAATAGTTATTACCCCTTCACCATCAGACTCCTGTACCATACTCACTCCATCACTGATCTGATTCCACAACCTTATGGACCCACTTTCAAGGACTCTACAACTCATGTATTCAATATTTATTTATTTATTTATTTATTTATCTTTCTGTTTGCGCAATTTGTTGCCTTTTGCACATTGGTTGTTCATGTTTGTATGCAGTTTTTCATTGATTCTATTGTATTTCGTAGTATTTACTGTAAATGCCCGCAAGAAAATGAATCTCAGGATAGCATATGGTGACATAAATACCTTAATAAATTTACTTTGAACTTTGAAGTTTCTGTGATTCCTGTTTATAATTTTGCCCTTTGGGTCCGTGAATCTTTCTGGTCTATCTAAGCTATATTTGTTTTAGAGCCAACATCTTTCCTGTAAGATGTGGTTCTCAGAACTTCTTTTAAACTTCTTTTTGCATTGTCTACCAGAGCTTTTCATAACTAGCATAACTTCTGCTCAATACAAAATGCTGAAAGAATTCAACAGGTCAGGCAGCTTCTACAGAAGGAAATGAGCTGTCACGTTTCAGGCTGAGACCCTTCATCAAGACGTTGCTCACTTGTATTCAGGTTTTCTGGATGTAAAGACCACTATTCCATTAGCTTCCTTAATTAGTTTCTGAACCTGTAGCATGTAAGTGGATTGTTATGTCTCTTCTGATCTGTCACTCCCAGCACTTCCTATTCATCATTTGGAAAGTAATTTATTCCTTCTCTTTGATGTGGCAAATGCTATTTTGGTAATGGTAATCAGTTTGGAAAGGAATGGAATAATGGCCTTCACTGCAAGAGGTTGAAGTTCAAAATTAGGAAAATGTTGCTGATGTTAACCAGAGTCTTAGTAGGATCATACCTTGAATGATTAAGGGTTTAATTGCTTATCTGCAGAGCAGGAGATCATGGAGTGAGTTGGAGCCAGTTGCTTGTGGACTTTATGCGCCGTTTAAAAAGCAACCTGGACCTTTTGGGACTTGTCTGCAGAGCTGGAGATCGCGGAGTGATAATCCGCGACCATACTCTGGACAATCCAAGAGGCTGGAAACCTCATAGAGGAGACTTTTACTGAGGTGGTCACACCCAGAGTGCAGGCTTCAGATAGTAGATGGGTGACCACCAGGAGAAGTAAGGGAAGTAAGCAGCATTTAGTCCCCTGTGACCATTCCCCTCAGCAACAAGTTTGCTGCTGGAGGAGATGATCTGACAGGGCACAGCAGGAGTAGCCAGGCCAGTAGCACCGTGGCTGGCTTTGGGATTCGGGAGAGAAGGGTAAAGTCAGGTAGAATGATGGTGATAGGAGACTCGATAGTTAGTTAGTTAGACAGACAGGCAGGAGATTCTGTGACCGCAGAAGAGATGCCAGAATAGTGTGCTGACTCCCAGGGTCAAGGGTGTCTCAGAGCAGCTACAGAATATACTTGAGGAAGGGTCATGGTGCACATTGGCACAATGATATAGCTAGAAAGGGGCAAGAAACCCTGTGCAGCAGTATATGGAGTTGGGGAAGAGGATAAGGAGCATAACCTCTAAGGTAGTAACCTGTGGATTACTCCCAGTGCCACATCCTAGTCAGGATAGGAATACGATGATGGTACAGATGAATAAGTGTCTGAGGAACTGGTAAAGGATGCAGAGCTTCTGATTTCTGAATCATTGCGATCTATTCTAGGGAAGGTATGACCTGTACAAAAAGAACAGGTTACATCTGAACCTGAGGTACACCAATATCTTTGCAGGCAAGTTTGCTATATTGGTTGGGGGTAGTTTAAATTAATTTGGCTGGGGGATGGGAACTGCAGTGATGAGCAGTTTGCATAAAAGTAGATGCAATGTGCAATGAGACTGTGAGGAAGGACATGCAGAAGACAGGACAGATTTGTAGTCAGTGGCATAAGTTAAAGCGTGACAGAGGGCCAAAATTAAAAAAAGGGTGATGAATACAGAATTGAAAGTATTATATTTGAATGTATGCAGTATATGCAATAAGGTAGATGATCTTGTAACCCAGTTAGAGATTGGCAGGTATGACATGGGCAGCACTGAGTCATGGCTGAAAGAAGATCATAGTTGGGAACATAACATCCAACGATGCACCTTAGATCAAAAGGACAGGCAGGTAGGCAGAGGGGATGAGGTGACTGTATTGGTAACAAAATGAAATCAGATCCTTGGAAGGAAGTGACATGTAGAATCCTTGTGGGTAGATTTGAACGTCAAGGGTAACAAGAACCTGATGGGAGTTATGTACAGGCTTCCAAACAGTAGCCAGGATGTTTGCTACAATTTACAATGGGAGATGGAAAAGGCATGTAAAAAGGGCAATGTTGCGATAATAATGAGGGATTTCATTATGCAAGTAGATTGGTGACATTCTTATTAGTAATGGATCACAAGAGAAAATTTGAAGACTGACTATAAGGTGGCTTTTTAGAATATCTTGTAGTTGAGCCCACTAGGGGACCAGCAATTCTGAATTGGGTATTGTCTAATGACCCAGATCTGATTAGGAAGCTTAGATAAAAGAACTAATGATCATAATATGATAGAATTCACCCTGCTGTATGAGAATGAGAAGCTGGAGTCAGATGATTTTACATTGCTGGCATGAAAAAGGAGTTGGCCAAAATTGATTGGAAGGGGGCACTAACAGCGATGACTGCTATTTCTGGGGAAAATTCAAAAGGCGCAGGATACATACATTACAAAGATGAAGAAGTACTATAAAGGGAGGATGAGATAACTGTAGCTGACAAGGGATGTCAAAGACAGAAAATGGGAGCATATAATATAGCAAAGTTTAGTGTGAAGGTAAAGGATTGGGAAACTTTGTAAAAACCAACAGAAGGCAACTGAAGAAACAATAAAAAGAGAAAAGAAGAAATGTGAAGGTAAGCTAGCCAATAATGGTATAAGGGGATACAAAGTTTTTTCAGATATGAGGAGCAAAAGAGGTGAGAGTGGACACTGGACAAAGAGTTGGAATATAATGTCAGAAAGTGCATGGTCATGCACTTTGTCAGAGGGTGGTGAATTTGTGGAATTCTTTGCCACAGATAGCTGTGCAGTCCAAGTTGTTGAGTATACGTAAGCCAAAGGTTAATAGGTTCTTGATTTATCTGGGTGTTAAAGGTTATGGGGAGAAGGCAGGAGAATGAGGTTGAGAGGGATGATAAATCAGCCATGATGGAATGGCGAGGCAAACTTGATGGGCCAAATGGCCTAATTCTGCTCCTAGGTCTTATGATAAGAAGCATAGATTGAGTGGACGAGACTTTTTCCCTGGGCAGAACTATAACTTTAATGTGCTGGAAGAAGGCATTGGGGGAGGGGATATTAGTGGCACCTAGTTTTTTTTACACAATGTAGTAGGTGTGTAGAACACACTGCCAGGGGAGTGGTAGATGCAGCTACATTACGGACACTTAAGAGACTCTTGCATAGACATTGGAAAATGGAGGGTTATGTGGGAAGAAAGGGTTAGAACTTTGAGTGTGTAGAGGGATCGGCACAACATTATGGGCCAAAGGGCCTATACTGTTTCATGTTCTTCTCTACTTCATTGTCAATGAAATACTTTGATATTTGTATTGTGGTGGTGTTTGTTATAATGTGGGGTCCTTTCCTGTTCACTGAGTCCTTGTCTAGTGTTACAGTTGTGCAGGGCATGACATGAGACCCATATGATGTATGTAGAAAAATTAGGATATCAATTACAATTTTTCCTAGTAACAATGACAATAGTGATACTTTATCTTAACATGCTATAGATCCCACAAAGAGAAAACTAAGTAGTTCAAGTGTTTAGGAGACAGAAGTTCCTTTGACCAACTTCATCCCTCAATAAACTTGATTCGACAGGCACCTTGGAACGTCTTCACAAATTTGCTGTCATGTTTGGTTGTATCATACTTCATAGTTTGTTAGCTCTCATGTGTGTCCAGGAATGGTCTCACAAATTTCATGATTCTTCAACAGATAATGAAAGGACAAAGATGAAAAATTATTAATAACAATTAAAATTAATGTTTATCTATAAACATTTTTGGTTCTACTCGGTGACATTTTATCTATTTTCTCTAGTACTTTTCTCTTGGCAGCTGGTTGAATAACAATTCATTTTGCATTTAATAGTGCTATGAATTTAAACATTAGATTGTTTTTTTTATTTTGCTTGCTTGTAGACATTACAAATGAAAGAAGAGGAGAATAAACGATTAAATCAAAGATTGGTATGTATTCTGTTTTTGCCGCAAAGCAAATGAAGTTTATTTGGTCCATGTTATTACTGTTGGAATAATAATTCTGAAATAAATCGTACAGAAACTTACCTTAATTTTCATACTGTTAAAGCTTGGAGAGACTGAAGGAATTGGTGCAAAATATAGTGGCAATATCCAGTTTTAAATACTTTATTTCACTTCAGGAAATGCAGGGTTCTGTGCAATGCTAAAATAGTGAAATAGTAAAAATGTTTTTCTTGTGTTAAACAATGTTTGTTTTCTAAGCAAATGGAATGTCTTGTGCGTTTTGTAAGAGAATTTTAACTTGAATATCTTGAATACGCATGTTTCAGTTTTGAGGGAATACAGAAAACTTGCACGTATTAATCATTTTATTTTTTGAATGGTTCTGCCATTTCATCCTTTTCACAATCATTTGGCTTCAAACCATTGTTAAATATTCAGACAAAGATTAATAAATTATTGAGAAACATCCATTTTGGAAGATGTTTATTATTTTTCAAAAATCTGTTAGTGGACTTCATGTGGCACTCGGTGAAATGTTGTAATCCAATGTTTATTTAAACTTCAGAATTCTGAATATTCAGGATTAGTCAATGTATATTCGTAAATAATTATTTCGATATTGCTAACAAATTTTTCAGAGCAAAGAAATCGGCAAGAATATGCTGTTATGTTGTTGTAATGAATCAGTAGTTTGTGTACTTCAGTTTTAAAAGATCAAAAGAAAATAACATTTATAATAATAGCCCAAAGGCTTTAACTTTCATTGACGTGTTCTTAATTGTGATAGCCATTTTTGCTGATTTACTTTGAGCTGGGAATAATATCAATATTAACTGCATCTTCTTAACTGGAGGCATAATAATAAATATTTGAAGAACATTTGTATGGAAATACTTGGAAATAATTAACAATTGAAGTTTCTATTTCTCATCAAGAATATTCATCTAAGGTGTTGATTTCAAAAAGCATGCATGTATCTCCAGGAATTATTTTGCTTGTACAGAAGTTCATTATCTTTGTGATGCTTTTATTTTGGAATATTGGCCTGAGGGGTGGGGGGAGCATTCAAAAGGGAAAGTTTAAATATTGTCTCTGTGGAATGCATGGTTGATTTTCCAGTTTGTTCACTTAAGGAGTATTGCATGCTTTATAATGTTTTTTTCCTGCAAATAGTTTAAATTTCCCTTGAGTATCATTTTGATTTTTTTTTAACTTAAAATTACCACAATCTAGTGTCTTCCTGGTGTATATGATGATTAAACTCTTCTTGGGCTTCCAGCCGGGTTAAGACATCAACTTTAACTGACATTTCAATGACAAACTCTGCCATCTTCATCAAGGAGCACAGGACGTGTATTTGTATGGGTTTCCCGGAGAAATCGTCAGTAGCAGAACATTGCATTTGCGATGGCCATATGATTGACTTCGGCACAAGACTACTGTGCCATGCTAATGGCTTTTGAGACTGCCTGGTGGAGGAATCTATTGAAATAAAACTGGAAGAAAAGAATTTTAATAGAGATGAAGATCTCGCTCTAAATAAGAACAATTTGATTGTAAACAAGGTGGGACAGTGGAAACCTAATTGGATGAGGACTAACTAATTAGGAGGGATAGAAGACAGGGTATAAATGCCACCGGACTGGACATGACCAGCTGTCGTCCCTGATGAAGGTGACAGAGTTTGTCATCGAAACGTCGGTTAAAATCGATACCCGTACCCAGTTGGAAGCCTGAGAAGAGTTTATTTGTTAAAATTACCAGTTTCCTTGTTTCCATGATGAGCAGTGATTTATTTATTTATTTTCACTTAGGTGTGTGTGTGTGTCTCCTAATAAATAATTGAGGACCGTTGCTCTGCTGTTGAACTAGAATTTGTGACTAACAGTGCATGGTCTTTGTGATTTGAGCCAGTGCATCATAGTGCTTGTTGTAGCTCTTACAATGTTGTATACACATAATGGAACATTGTCAAGCAATTCTGGCAGTATCCAATTTCATTGTGGACTGAACTGAAAGTATTTGAAAGGAGCATGTATTATTATTTGAAGATATTTTTAATCTATGTTTGGAAAAACTTATAAGATTTTGGTTTAAACCCCACTTTGTAAATGTTTGTGTTGTAATAATATGAAAGCGGAAAGCTTTGCATTAAACTCTCAGGAAAAGGTTGCAAAAATTGATCATGTGTCAACACCTTGAGTTTGCATTCATTAGCAGCACAGTCATACTTTTGTCAGATTCAAAATTCATTTGTGTAATAATCCTCTGGCATTTTTATGTTGTACTTAGTTCAAAACAAGGGAAATAAAGATAATGGGCAAGGACCTTTTACTGTAAGCTATAGGGTTGATAGCTCAACCCTATCAGAAAGATGTCCCAGAACTTTTACCCATAGTTCTTAGTACTGTTTGTCCAAAATTCAAATAGCTGTGAAATTGCAAAGTTTGGATCTATAAAATAGCTTATCCTCAACCTATTAGCTTAAGGAATTGTTCCACACATGATTGATCAAAATAATTCAAAAAGGGACCTTAAGGCATGGTTGCTGAGAGATCCTGTAAAATAGTAATGCTCTATTTCTGTCTCCATCACCGCATCCTCCCAAAAAATTTATCATCAGAAGCAAGCTCTGGTAGATTTACATTTTCTCCCTCTATTACCATTCACGCTGCTGTTTTTCGCCAGGTTATCTCCAGCTGTTGTGCTGATGTGCCAGCAAATTCAATGAGTGCAAAATAAATCCCATAAACAAACATTTCAATGTAAAAAGATAGCTGCAGAAGTGAGAGGAATCTGACCTATATAGTAGTGAAAAAGAAACAAGTATTTTTGGAGAGTGGAATTTAACATGTATAAAAGACACTGATCATATTTTAAAACAAAATATACTTTGCAACATACAATTCAAGTTTCTATACTTTTTATAATTTTTATCTGTTATTTTCTTAATTTGCTAATGACTCAGAAAGAGTTTTATGCCTGTTAGTGGAATGCTGCAATTCAAAGTGCTCTGCACAACTTTATTAAGTATTTGATGCTGGGTACAACACTCAAGTTTTCTTGATCTACCAAATAATAAGGGTCTTTCTACAAGTTTTCTGTAAACTACCATCATTGTATAGTGAGTTCAGTTGTGCTTTAGTTTTTCTTTGTACTTATTTTCAACTATATATGTAGTGCAATCAGCTACCAACAAAAATCTTCTGATCCAATGACATTAATTTTAAATTTAGAGAAACATGTATCAGAGTTGTGATTTGTTAACCAAGTTTGTGTTTTATTACTACTTTTATAAAATATTTGAAGTTTTCTTCGGCTAATTGTTTGACTTTGCTTTTTCAGATGTCTCAGAGCTTGTCCTCAGTTTCTTCCAGACATTCTGACAAAATAGCCATTCGAGAGTAAGTATATTTTGGCAAAAAAAGAGAAACTGCTTCATTATTGATTGAAATGTTTAGTTTCTATAAAACAAAATTATTTATAGGCTAACTTTGGGTTTGAGGGAGGGCACAATTTAAAAGTAAATAAACCCTAACATAATGTACTTAATGAGAGTGCATCACTTAAATATCCAGCTTAACAGCAGTCCATGATTTCTGGATGAGTTACTGGTATAAAGCATCTCAAGATGTGGGAACCTTGAGCAGCAGTTTGTAGTTACTTTTTTGGGAGTGCATTTATTTGTATGAAGACTTGAAATATCTAATCTTTTTTAACAAATGGATACAAAAAGATTACAGTAATTTCAACTGTATCATATGGGTTTTTGATTTGTTTGTAGGAATAAAAGCATAATTGATTTTTCTTTTCCCAATTGTTGAACTAGTTGAGCAGCTTTGCTTTTTTTAAACCACCCTACCCCATTTTTAAGTGTTTATTTTTCTACTAAAAGCACTTGTGATTTTTAAGAACGTTATCATCTAAGTGTACCAGTATTTCAACAAAATTACATATTAGTCTTTCAGCTTTGATCCAGCAGAGCACATTGCATGCTGTAAGCAAAACTTGGATTTCTAATGTTAATAAGAAGTTGTTGCAGCCACCAGCTAAAATTTATATTTCGAACTTTACTATTTTCCATACATGGTCTGTTGAGTTCCTCCAGCGTTGTTGCTTGGATTTCCAGCATCTGCAGTTTTTCTCTGGTTTGTGTTTATATTTAGTAATTCTATTTTTGTAACCTCTCTAAATTTATTTAAAGTTGTGCTATACTCAAATAGTAAGTGCCCAAACAAGATCCAACCAGGAATTCAAGTTCCAGTACCAGCTGTCATTTGAATTTGCATGTGATTTAAATGAGCTAGTTTGATCAGTTCTCAGTTCAACCACCAGATGGAGTGTTTCATTCCAGGGTGTAATTTGCAAGCAAGACTTGTGTTATGAATTGAGAAGAGTCGCACTATTCTAGAGATTATTAAACTAACAAGCCTTTTAGGAATGTTTTGTTTAAACTTGAAACTGGTTCAAATTTAAAGCAGTTACTAAAAGAGTAGACAAGTTTATACTCCAAATTAATCATTTTATAAAAAATTGTGAAAGCTGAAGTTAACATTGAGCATTGAGTCATCTATAGCAGATTTGCCCTGCATATAAATATTAAATGTACAGATCTCGATTTCACTGAGACTTGAAATACAAACATTTGTAAATGTTCATGGTGACTTAGACAAGCTTTCACCTATAACCAAAATAATCAAATTCTTTACATGGTTCAGAACTGCTTTCATTGTACTTTCCTGTTATCAGTCTGTTTTTAAAATCAAATCTGAGAATGTTTTGGTCGATACTGCTTGCTAGCTTCACTGTACCATTTTTTTTATAGATTATGAGAATACTCAGTCCTCTTTTATTGTCATTTAGAAATGCATATATGCATTAAGAAATGATACAATATTTTTCCAGAGTGCTATCACAGAAAACAGGACAAACCAAAGACTAACACTGACAGAACCACATAATTATAACATATAGTTACAGCAGTGCAAAACAATACCATAATTTGATGAAGAACAAACCATGGGCATGGTAAATAAAGTCTCAAAAGTCCCCGAGTCCCCAATAGCAGGCAGCAAAAGGGAGAAACTCCCTACCATAAACCTCCAGGCACTGTCAACTTGCCGATGCCTTGGAAGCAGCTGACACTGAGTCCATCCATCCGAAAACTTCAAGCTTCCAACCAGCCTCTCCGATACAGCCTCCTGAGCGCCATCCTCTGCCGAGCGCCTTCGACCTTGCCGCGGCTGCTGAAACACGCAAAGCGGAGGATTTCGGGGCCTTTTGCTTCAGAGATTCCGGTTACCACACAGTAGCAGAGGCAGCGAAGCGGGCATTTCAGAAGTTTCCAGATGTTCCTCCGTACTCTCACGTCTGTCTCCATCACATCAGACTTGTGCATGGTCCCCTACTTGACAGATAACAGACATCACCACCGAAGTGGCCGCACGCACTGTGCTGCCAATTTAACCATCTAGTGGAGAAATAAAATGTTTCTTGAGATTTTTAAAATAAAATGATATAATTAACTTTTTCCTAATCTGGGGATGTACAATGTTTTTGTCATAAGACCATTCTTGACAAACTTGCAGGCAAGCCTCTGCTCTTCTACAACTTGCTTCAAGTTGTAATGGTGGCCATCCACTGCTTGCTACAGGCAATCTCAATCTGCTTCTGCGGGTATTTTTTTCTCAGAGCCTCTTCTCTTACATATTTTCCACAAATAGATTAAATTTTCATTTCTATTAGAATAGCTTTGTCATTTTTACTCTTTGCTCTGTCCAGTTGTAGCTTTGATTATCACTGTAATTAGAGAAATCCTGTGTTTTTCTCTTTTTCTTGTCTAAATTCTAAATGCTTTTTGTCATTAATTGTGAGAGGAAACAAATGTCTAAATGCGTCTTCTCTCATTTTGCACACCAATCTCTTTTTCTCAAAGAATTGTTGTATATGGTTAAGCAAATTATTATATAAATTTCTTGCCAGTTTTTGTTCCCAAAGTGTCTGCTGTTCTTCTGTTTGACATGGACACTAGAATTTCATTAGGAATCTGTTTAAAGTATTGATGTTTTTTTTTCTGTTTAGGGGACACTGACCTTGTGTGGTATACTTGTAGAAATATGGCAGCAAGGTTTAGCTTCAATGATGTATCTAATATTCATTCACTTTCAATTTTGTTTAATATTATTGCACTATATATAGGATTTATGACACATTAGTTTATGCTGGTAATAATACTTAAATTTCTCCCATTGGCCTATTATTCTGTTATTCCTTGTGTTAATCTAGATTTACCCTAAATAAACCCATCTTGTTGCTTCGTAATGGGATCTACATTCTAACCATCTCTGGGTAAAGTATCTCCTGAATTAAATTTAGTGACCTTGCACACCTTGGGATCTCTTGTATTGACCAAAGATTTCCAGAATGAAAAAATCTTGTGACTTTGTCTGATATTAAAAATGTTGATCATAATATAAGACCATAAGATATAGGAGCAGAATTAGCCTATTTGACCCATCGAGCCTGCTCTGCCATTTCATCGTAGCTGATCCATTTCCCTCTCAATCTGTCTCCTGCCTTCTCCCCATAACCCTTCGTGCCCTGACTAATGAATCTATCAACCTCTGCTTTAAATATACCCAGTGCTTGGACTATAGAGCCGCCTCTGCAATGAATTCCACAGATTCACCACTCTTTAGCAAAAGAAATTCCTCCTTATCTCAGTTTTAAATGGATGTCCTTCTATTCTGGGGCTGTGTCCTTTGGTGTTAGACTTACCCACCATAGGAAACGTCCTCTGCACATCCACTTTATCAAGTTCTGTCGGTATTCAATGAGATTCCGCCCTCCCCCCATTCTTCTGAATTCATGTAGGTACAGGTCCAGAGCCATCAAACACCCCCCATAATCCCGGAATAATTTTTTTTTTAAGATTTAGATTATGAGGACACGCAGTCCTCTTTTATTGTCATTTAGTAATGCATGCATTAAGAAATGATACAATATTCCTCCGTTGTCATATCACAAAACACAGGACAGACCACGACTGAAAAAACTTAACAAAACCACATAATTATAACATATAGTTACAACAGTGCAACAATACCATAACTTGATGAAGAGCAGGCCATGGCACAGTAAAAAAGCTCAAAGTCTCTTCGAATATCCCACATCTCACGCAGACGGGAGAAGGAAGAAAACTCTCCCTGCCATGCCCGACCACAGTCCGACTCCGAGTCATCCGAAAACTTCGAGCCTCCGATCAGCCCTCCAACACCAAGTACCGAGCACCATCTCTATCCGAATGATTCAACCTCAGTCTCGGTCGCCAGCAGCAGGCAAAGCCGGGGATTTTGGGGCCTTCCCTCTGGAAGATTCTCGATCGCCCAGTAACAGCAGCAGCGAACCGGCGTTTCAGAAATTTCTTCAGATGTTCCTCCGTGCTTTCACATCTGTCTCCATCAAATCAGAATTGTCCACGGCCCCTATTTAACGGATATGATATTTCCACCGGAGAGCTACACGCACGCGGCGTGCTGCTATCTTCTCCTCCTGCCAGGAAGCTCCTTTGAACACTTCAATATTACCACGTTCTTTCTTAGATAAGGTGCCCCAAATTGCTCAAAATACTCCAAATGAGGCTTCATAAGTACCTTATAAAGCCTCAACATTACATCCTTATTTTTCTATTCTAGTCCTCTTGAAATGAATGCTAACATTGCACTTTCATTCCTCACCACTGACTCAACCTGCAAATTGACCTTCAGGGAATCCTGCACAAGAACTCCCTTTGCACCTCATGTTTTTGAATTTTCTCTCCATTTAGAAAATATGCTTTTATTTCTTCTACCAAAGTGCATTACCATACACTTTCCAACACTGCTCCATCTGCCACCTCTTTGCCCACTCTCCTAATCTTTGTAGGTCCTTCCACAGCCTCTGTGTTTTCTCAGCACTAACCTGCCCCTCCACAGATCTTCATTTCATCCACAAACTTGGCCACAAAGCCAACAATTCCATCATCCAAGTCATTGACATATAACATAAGAAGAAGTGGTTTCAATACAGACCCCTGTGGAACATCACTGGTCACTGGCAGCCAACCAACTCTTTGCCTCCTGCCATTCAGCTAATGTTCTATTCATGCTAGTGTCTTGTTGTAATACCACAGCTCTTAACTTGTTAAGCAGCCTCATGTGTGACACCTTTTCAAAAGCCTTCTGAAAATCCACTTACACAACATCCACCAATTCTCCTTTGTCTATCCTTTTTGTTATTTCTTCAAGGAATTCCAATGGATTTGTCAGGCAAAACTTTCACTTGATGAAACCACACTGACTACAGTCTGTTTTACCATGTGCCTCCTAGTATCCCGAAACAGCATCCTTAACCATTAACTCCCAACATCTCCCCAACCTCTAAGGTCAGACCAACTGTCCTATAATTTCCTTTCTTCTTCCTCCCTCCTTCTTGAAGAGTGGAGTGACATTTGCGATTTTCCAATCCTTCGGAGCTATTCCAAATCTATTGATTCTTGAAATATCATTAACAATGCCTCTCCAATCTCTTCAGCCACCTCTTTCAGGACCCTGAGGTGTAGACTATCTGGTCTAGGTAACTTGTCCATCTTCAGACCTTTCAGTTTCACAAGCAACTTCTCTCTAGTAATGGCAACTTCTCTCACTTCTGCCCCCAATACTCTCGAACTTCTGGCATACTGCTACTGTCTTCCACAGTGAAAATTGATGCAACATACTTATTCAATTCATCCACTGTTTACTTGTCCCCTTTGCTACCTCACCAGCATCATTTTCCAGTAGTCTTATAAATAATATAACGCACATAAAAGTTATTGGTGAACGCAGCAGGCCAGGCAGCATCCCTAGGAAGAGGTACAGTCAACTTTTATGTGTGTTGCTTGAAATTCCAGCATCTGTAGATTTCCTGGTGTTTGTGTGATATCTAATGTCACCTTACTTTTGCATTTTATGTATCTGAGGAAACTTTTGGTATCCTCTTTAATATTATTAGCTAGCTTACCTTTGTATTCCATCTTTTCCTTCTTTCTGACTTCTGTTGGTTTTTAAAAGCTTCCCGATCCTCTAACTTCCCACTAATTTTTGCTCTATTATATGCCCTCTCTTTGGCTTTTATGTTGGCTTTGCTTTCCCTTGTCAGCCACAGTTGCGTCATCTGCCTTTAGGATACTACTACTACTACTTAGAGACACACACGAATGCAGCAGGCCAGGCAGCATCTATAGGAAGAGGTACAGTCGACGTTTCGGGTCGGGACCCTTTGTCAGGACTAACTGAAAGAAGAGATAGTAAGAGATTTGAAAGTAGGAGGGGGAGGGGGAGATCCGAAATGATAGGAGAGGACAGAAGGGGAGGGGTGGATCTAAGAGCTGGAAAGTTGATTGGCAAAAGGGACACCAGACTGGAGAAGGGAGATGATCATGGGACGGGAAGCCTGGGGAGAGAGAGAAGAGGGGAGGGGAGGAGTTATAGTGAGAGGAACAAAGGGAGAAAAAAGAGAGAGAGAGAGAAAAGGGGGAAAAAATATTAAATAAATAAATAAGGGATAGGGTGTGAGAGGGAGGAGGGGCATTAACGGAAGTTAGAGATGTCAGTATTCATGCCATCAGGTTGGAGGCTACCCAGACAGAATATAAGGTGTTGTTCCTCCAACCTGGGTGTAGCTTCATCTTGACAGTAGAGGAGGCCATGGATAGACATATCAGAATGGGAATAGAATGGGGAATTAGAATATGTGGCCACTGGGAGGTCTTGCTTGCTCTGGCAGACAGAGCGTAGGTGTTCAGCGAAACGGTCTCCCAGCCTGCTTCGGGTCTTGCCAATATATAGAAGGCCGCACCAGATGCAGTACATCACCCCAGCCGACTCACAGGTGAAGTGTCGCTTCACCTGGAAGGACTGTCTGGGGCCCTGAATGGTGGTGAGGGAGGGAGTGTAAGGGCATGTGTAGCACTTGTTCTGCTCACAAGGATAAATGCCGGGAGGAAGATCGGTGAGAAGGGATGGGGGGGACGAATGGATAAGGGACTCTCTCATAGGGAGCGATCCCTTCAGAAAGAGGGGGAGAGGGAAAGATGTGCTTAGTCGTGGGATCAAGTTGGAGGTGGCAGGAGTTACGGAGAATTATATGTTGGACCCGGAGGCTGGTAGGGTGGTAGGTAAGGACAAGGGGAACCCTATTGCAAGTGGGGTGGTGGGAGGATGGGGTGCGAGCAGATGTGTGTGAAATGGGAGAGATGCGTGTGAGAGCAGAGTTGATGGGGGAGGAAGGGAAGCCCCTTTCTTTAAAAAAGGAAGACATCTCCTTCGTCCTGGAATGAAAAGCCTCATCTTGAGAGCAGATGCGGCGGAGACGGAGGAATTGCGAGAAAGGAATGGCATTTTTGCAAAAGACAGGGTGGGAAGAGGAATAGTCCAGGTAGCTGTGAGAGTCCGTAGGCTTATAGTAGACATCAGTAGATAAGCTTTCTCCAGAGACAGAGACAGAAAGATCAAGAAAGGGGAGGGAGGTGTTGGAAATGGACCAGACCAGGTAAACGAGGGCAGTGTGAAAGTTGGAGGCAAAGTTAATGAAGTCAACGAGCTCAGCATGTGTGCAGGAAGCAGCGCCAATGCAGTCATCGATGTAGCGAAGGAAAAGAGGGGGACAGATACCAGTATAGGCTTGGTACATTGTTCCACAAAGCCAACGAAAAGGCAGGCATAGCTGGGACCCATGCGGGTACCCATGGCTACACCTTTAGTTTGGAGGAAGTGGGAGGAGCCAAAGGAGAAATTGTTAAGAATAAGGACTAATCCCGTCCCATGATCGTCTCCCTTCCCCAAATGTTAAACCTTTTTTTGTGTGTGTTGCTTGAATTCCAGCATCTGCAGATTTCCTCGTGACTACTTAGAGATGTATCTATCCCGCTGCTTCCGAATTGCTCCAAGAAGCTCCAGCCATTGCTAGTTTTGGCCATCTCCTCTCTCGTACCTCTGTAATATGCTTTACTCCACTGTAATACTGATGCACCAGACTTTAGCTTCTCCTTTTCAAATTGCAGGGTGAATTCTATCATGTTATAACCACCTCCCCTATGGGTTCTTTTACCTTAAGCTCTTTAATTTTGGTTCATTGCACAGCACCAGCTCCAGAATAGTTGATCCCCTAGTGGGCTCAAACATAAGCTGCTCTAAAAAGTCATCTCGTAGACATTCTAAGTAGTCTCCTTCTTGGAATCCAGCATCAACCTGTCTGCCTGGAGATTGGAATTCTCCATAACTATCAGTATATTGCTCTTTTTGTTGTGCATTTTCTATCTCCTGTTGTAATTTATAGCCCATCTTTGCTGCTGTTCGGAAGTCTGTGCATAACTTCCATCTGGATCTTTTTATCCTTGTAGTAATCTTAGCTCTCCCCACAATGACTCTACTCCTTTCGATCCTATATCATCATTTTCTCACAGAGCTGCCCCATTGCTTCTGCGTACCTACCTGTCCTTCCGATACAAAGTATATCCTTGAATGCTAAGCTATAATCTTCTTTCAGCCATTAGTCAATGATGGCCAGAACGTCATGCATGCCAATCTGTAACTCTGCTACATGTTCATCTACCTTAATCCATATACTGTGTGCATTGAAATATAACACCATCAGTTCAGTATTCATCACCCTTTTTGATTTTTGTCCCCCTTTTCCTTTGCTATTCAATCCATTGACTGCAATTTCATCCTGTCATGAGCCTGTCCTTGCTAGCAGTCTCGCTACACGCTGCTTCTGTCTGTTAACCAAATACCCCATCCTCAGCCCTATCACTCCAGTTCCCATTCCCCTGTCAAATTAGTTTAAACCCTCCTGAACAACTGTAGCAAATGTGCTCACAAGGATATCAGTCATTAACCAATAAATTTAGTAAATTTAGGACAGAGATAAGGAGGAACTGCTTTTCCCAAAGAGTGGTGAGCCTGTGGAATTCTGTACCCAATGAAGCAGTGGAGGCTACTTCGGTAAATATATTTAAGAAAAGATTGGATAGATTTTTGCCTAGTAGGGGAATTAAGGGTAATGGGGAAAAGGCAGGTGGATGGAGATGAGTCCGTGGTCAGATCAGCTGTGATCTTATTGAATGGCGGAGCAGGCTCGATGGCCCACTCCTGCTCCTATTTCTTAAGCTCTTATGTCCTTGTAACACTGCCCCAGAGCTGCCATTCTCACTGCACTAAGTGTGCCCTAATAGATGAGGAATGAAGAATAAAGAACCCAGGTACTTAACTCTCCCAAGCGTGGTTAACCAAAGCCACTCTAACACTGGCCTACTCACACAATGGCCACTCAGCTTGCCCTTGCCTTATTTTTATTCGCTCTTCCTAATGAATCCCATTTACTGATTGGACACTGTCCAACTCTGAAACCTGCCGCAAAGCACTGCATTTTTTAATCTTCAATTGCAGACCTGCGTGAAGTTGCTGCTGCTTCTTGTGCTTCCATTCACTGATTGGGTGCATTCCAATGCCCTTTCATGGGTCTTACGAACATTTTTACTCCATTCGCCTGGTCTAGATAACGAATCAAAAAAGAAAATACTTTTTGTTGCAACCTTTTTAACAAATAATTGAAATACTTGCATATTAAATTATTTTGCTAGTTTTTGTTGAAAGACCAAAATAATGTACTGTATGTTATGTTGAAATGTAACAAGGATATACAGTTCAGATAAGGCGTAGAATTTGGTAGTGAGTATTTCTTTTTGCCATGGACATTAATAACGATAGGCTCTGTTGTCCATTCCTAGAGGTATTAAGAAAAGATCTGGTGAGCCATTTCCTTGAATTGTACAAATGTTTAATGGAAGTAATTCCAGCAAAATCATTTAATTAAATCTTTGTAGTTAGGAAGGGAGTTCACGAATTATCAGTTAATGACTGTTACATTTCCAACTGAAGTTGAAGATCTTGGAAGGGAATTTGTATGCATCCCTTCTCTTGTCATTCTTTCAATCTTATTGATATCTTTCCTGTGTTAGGTAACCAAAGCTGCACACAATACTCCAAATTAGGCTTCACCAACGTCCTATACAACTTCAAGATAACATCCCAACTCCTGTACTTGTACTCTGATTTATGAAAACCAGTATGCCAAAATCTTTCTTTACAGTCCTATCTATCTTTTAGTACTACAGTAATCTGATGTAGATTTATTTGGTTATATCTGTGAAGTTTTGTTTCGATCAGCATTTTGTGCTGCATTCAGGTTTTGCTAAGCTGGCATCTCTTGTTGAAATATAACTTGTTATACATTGCTGAATAAGCCAAATTTGGTCTATGACTTGATGGTGATGGTAGCGTGAGAAATTTGGTAGTTCTTCAGGTTACAGATTATAGTGGACTGTTTTTCTTCTTGGTGCTCACAATGTCTCATGTAGTATTTAAATTAAACAAATGATCTTCAGTTTTGCCATTTAATATTGTTATTTTCTCTTCCAGTTTCCAAGTTGGGGATTTGGTGCTCATTATCTTGGATGAACGTCACGATAATTATGTTCTGTTTACTGTTGGCCCAACGCTTTACTTCTTGCATTCAGAGTCTTTGGGAGCATTAGATCTTAAACCTGGTGAGAAAATTTTTGCTTTAAATAAATTACTTTATTCCAAAGTGTCCTAATAGTTAAAAGTTTATACTTTGTTCCTCATTCAGGGATTCCAGTGCAAACTGCAGCCAGGTGCTCTCATTTTGAGAATTGTCATTTCTCTCTTTCAACTTCCTGCTCAGTCTCTTGCATGTTGCCAAATTTTAAAACAAACTACAATGAATCAGGCCATGTTTCATTGAGTAACTTCTATGCAGCTTGCAGTGAAAAATAGATTTCATGCAATTTTTGCATTTTTAATCCATAATCCACCCTGAATGAATATTCCAATTTTGGACAGCTGGAAATGATTCAGAGGAAATGTGGAATTATTTGCTGGTTATGATAGATACTGTAATTGTTTTTTTAAATTAATGTGCACATATGGGACTTAAGTATGTTTAGATTTTTCATCTTATTAACACTGTAGCTGTCATTTGTCATCATATAATTGCAACTTATATATTTTTAGTATTCTGTACGGAAAAGATTATCTTAATTTTGCATTGTAAGGACATGAGAAATTTCCAGTGGAATTTACAAACACATTGCTTTCTCTATACTACGAGAATTGTAAACAGAACAAAATAAGTAAAGCTAATTTCACAAACACGAGGAAATCTGCCGATGCTGGAAATTCAAGCAACACACACAAAATGCTGGTGGAACACAGCAGGCCAGGCAGCATCTATAGGAAGAAGTACAGTTGACATTTCGGGCCGCGTCCCTTCGTCAGGACTAACTGAAAGAAGAGATAGTAAGAGATTTGAAAGTGGAAGGGGGAGAGGGAGATCCGAAATGATAGGAGAAGACAGGAGGGAGAGGGATGAAACTAAGAGCTGGAAAGTTGATTGGCAAAAGGATACAAGGCTGGAGAAGGGAGAGGATCATGGGACGGGAGGCCTAGGGAGAAAGAAAGGGGGAGGGGAGCACCAGAGGAAGATGGAGAGCAGGCAAGCAGTTACTGTGAGAGGGACAGAGAGGAAAAAAAGAGAAGAGGAAAAAAATAATGGTTAAATGAATGAATGAAAAGCTAATTTCAGTTCAATCAGCTCTAGAAAATTATGTTTTAATGCTTCCTAATTGGTTTTAATTTCATTCAGTTCATTTTCAGGTTTTTCAAAGGTTCTCTGTAAAAGAAACATGGTATCTTTTTCACTGTTTTAACACTTACGGATGCTTTAATTCTCCTATAGAATTCAATACACTCACTACTATTCCTTTATCTTTAAATATCAGTGTTAATTATTTTCAAACGGCTATCATGTCCTACTATCGTACTTTTAATTTACAGACGTCAGTTCAATTCCCCACTTCAATTTATAGATTTAAGTAATATTTCGAGGCAACTCCCTTTAAATATCCTTAGACATGAGTTTTAATAACTGTTCTGTCCTAATCACTGTTACTTTATTCTAAAACTGTAGACTATTCTCAAGCCTGTCTGATCTTCAAATAATTCATCATTACAGCTACATTGTACATGCTTTAAAAAATTGGTAGTTATTGATTCAAGTTTGCACTCACTTTTCTAGTTTTTCTTTTTATTCTCTACCACTTGCTGCTTCTCAAGATGGTATTTTAACCTCTGTCATTTTTCCCTTGATGGTTTCTGTCATGCCTTCAGGTCAACAAAAAAACATTGCTTGATTTTATTTCAATGATACTGGACAAACACCAAAATGACAAATGCCATAATTGTAACAATTTTAATCATTTGGTACTGTGAGCATTACTGTAAGGTCAGCAATTATTGTACATCCTAATTGACCTTCAGAGAATGATGATAAGACTATAAAACCATAAGACATAGGAGCAGAATTAGGCTATTTTGGCCCTTTGAGTCTGCTCCACCATTCATACATGGTTGATCTTATCTTTCCCCTACTCAGTCCCACTCCCTAGCTTTCTCCTCGTAACCTTTGATGCCATGTCCAGTAAAGAACCTATCAAGCTCTGCCTTAAATACACCCAATGACCTGGCCTCCACAGCTGTCTGCAATAACAAATTCCACAAATTCACCATCCTCTGGCTAAAGAAATTACTTCACATCTCTGTTTTTAAATGGATGCCCCTCCATCCCGAGGCTGTGCCCTCCTGTTCTAGACTCCCCCACCTTGGGAAACATCCTTTCCACATCTACTCTGTCTCAGCCTCTCAACATTCTAAAGGTTTCATTGAGATCCACCTTCATCCTTCTAAGTTCCACAAGTACAGACCCAGGCTATCAAACATTCCTCGTATAATGAGCCTTTCATTCCTCGTATTATGAGCCTTTCATTTACAAAATCATTCCTTGTTTACCTCCTCTAAATCCTCTCCAATGCCAGCACATCTTTTCTTAGATGAGGAGCCCAAAACTGTTCACAGTACTCAAGGTGAGGCCTCACCAGTTCCTTATAAAACTTCAGCATCACATCCATGCTCTTGTATTATATACCTCTTGAAATGAATGCTAACATTGCATTTGCCTTCCACACCACTGATTCAACCTGCAAGTTAACCTTTACGATGTTCTGCACAACAACTCCCAAGTCGCTCTTCATCTCAGATTTATGGATTTTCAACCCGTTTAGAAAATAGTCTGCACATTTATTTCTACTACCAAAGTGCATGACCATGCATTTTGCAGTATTTCATTTGTCATTTTCTTGCCCATTCCCCTAATCTGTCTTAAGTCCTTCTGCAGGCTACCTGTTTCCTCAACACTACCTGCTCCTCCACCAATCTTCGTATCATCTGCAAATTTGGCAGTAAAATTTCATCTATTTCATCGTCTAAATCATTTATACACAGCATAAAAAGAAGTGGTCCCAACACCGGCCCCTGAGGAACACCACTACTCACTGCCAGCCAACCAGAAAAGGATCCTTTTATTCCCATTCACAACCAGCTACCAATTAGCCAATGTTCTAACCATGCCAATAACTTTCCTGTAATACCGTGAGCTTTTAACTCATAAACAGCATCGTGTGGCATCTTGTTTAAGGTCTTTTGAAAGTCCAAATGTATGACATCCACTGTATCGGTATCCCTTTATCTATCCTACTTGTAATCTCCTCAAAGAATTCCAACAAGTTCGTCAGGCAAGATTTTTCCCTTATGGAAACCGTACTGACTTTGTCCTATCTTGTCCTGTGTCACCAAGTACTCCATAACCTCATCCTGCATAACCAATTGACTCCAACATCTGCCCAACCACTGAGGTCAGGCTAACTGGCCTATAATTTCCTTTCTGCTGTCTTCTTCCTTTCTTAAAGAGTGGAGTGACATTTTCAATTGTCCAGCCCTCTGGCACCATGCTGAAGTCCAATGATTTTTGAAACATCATTTCTAATGCCTCCACAATCTCAACTTTGGCCTCTTTCAGAACCCAAGGGTGCAGTTCATCTGGTCCGGGTGACTTGTGTCTTTCAGCTTTTTGAGTACCTTCTCCCTTATAATAGTAACTGCACCCACTTCTCTTCCCTTCCACCCTTCAACATTTGACACACTGCTAGTGTGTTCCACAGTGAAGGCTGATGCAAAATACATATTTAGTTCATCTGCCAACCCCTTGTCCCCCTTTATTATTTCTCAGCCTAATTTTCTAGCCGTCCGATATTCTCTGTCTTTTTTTTACATACTTGAAAAAGTTTTACTATCCACTTTGATATTGTTTGCTAACTTGCTTTCATTTCATCTTTTTCCTCCTCATGAAGCTGTAAGTTTTTAAAAGCGTCCCAATCTTCTTATCTTCCCACTAATTTTTGCTTTGTTGTATGGCCTCTCTTTTGTTTTTACATTAGCTTCCACTTCCCTTGTCAGCCATGGTTGTACTATTTTGCCATTTGAGTATTTATTCATTTTTGGAATACATCTATCCTGCACCTTCCTCATTTTTGCCAGAACTCAAGCCATTGCTGCTCTGTTGTCATCTCTTTCCAGTTTTCTTCAGCCAATTCCTCTCTCATACCACTGACATTTCCTTTACTCTTGTGAAATCCTGCTACATCAGACTTTACTTTCTCCTTATCAAATTTCAAGTTGAACTCAATCATATTGTGATCACTGTCTCCCAAGTGTTCTTTTACCTTAAGCTCGCTAATCACCTTTTGTTCATTATATAACACCCAATTCAGTATAGCTGATCCCCCAGCAGGCTCAACAACAAACTGCTCTAAAAAGCCATCTCATGGGCATTCAACAAACTCATTCTTTTGGATCCATTGCCAAACTAATTTTCCTAATCGACCTGCAGGTTGAAATATTCCATGACTTTCATAATATTGCACTTTTACAGGGTTTTCTATTTCATGCTGTAGTCTGTGGTTCATGTGCTAGCTATTGTTGGGAGGCCTGTTATATAACTGCCATCAGGGTCCTTTTACCTTTGGAGATGAGCTACTGCTTTCCTTCTGATAAATGGTTGGCTACAGTAATGCTAGGTAAGTAATTCTATTGAGGATGAAGAAATAGTGATATTTCCATCAGGTTGGCGTATGACTTGAAATGATACCTAAAGCTGGTGGTTTTCCTGTGCATTTACTGTCTTTGTCCTTGGAGGTGGAGGTCACTACTTTGGAAGCTGCTCTTTAGTGAGTAACTGAAGTACATTATATAGATGGTATGTAATTGTAGTCGTGTGCGTTTTTGTCTTTTGGAAGGCTAAAGATTTGGCATGGTGGTTAGGGCAAATCAAGCTTGTGTTTTAATAAAGTTGCACTTCATTAGTGTGGTAGGAGCTACATTTAACTAGGCTGTTGGGTGGTTCTCCATTCTGCTCATGTCATGAGTGTTATGTACAGTGGAAAGGCTCTCAAATGTCAGGGGCAAGTTATCCATTGTTACTAGCACAGCCTTTTACCTGCTTTTGCATTATGGCGTTTAATTGGCTGGTCAGGAGATTCTGATTACTGGTATATAAAGGTTAGTTTGTTAGATTCACAAAAGATTGCAAGAGCTAGAATCTGGAGCAAAAATAATATATCACTGGAGAAACTCAGCGGGTAAAGCGGTGTCTGTGAGTTGCAGGGATGGTCAGAGTTACAGGGCAAGACTATTAGGACTTACAGGCAGTGAGACTCTATTCTGTTAGAAACATTTATTGCCTGTCACTTTTGTGACAGATTGTTTGCTATTGAACCATTCTGTTGAAATTTTGTTGAGGTCTTGTTGCATGCAGGCATGGTCTGCTTTTTCTGAGCGATTACAAATGGAATTAAGCTTTATGAAATCATGCACAAACATTCTTCCCTTCCCCCACTGTAATCCTATGATGAAAGGGAAGTTTTTGTTTGACACTGGGAAACAGAAAATGGTTAGGATTAGGACACTCCCCTGAGGAAATGCCCTCAAAGAATGATGTCCTGGTACTGGAATGATTGACTTTCCCATAATGTTGAGTGTCCAGTTTTGTGCAAGTTGTGATTCTAACCAGGTATGCTTTCATTTTGAAGTCTAGTTGCTGCTGGAAATTGATGTTTACTTAGATAAACACTACCTTGATAGCTTTCTATCAAGAGAATGGTTTCTCTCATCTTGAATTAGAAATTCAGATATTTGATCTATGTTTGGACCAGATAAGTCAGGTTATTCTTGTGAAACCTAAAATAAGCACTGCCAAAGTGGAATAACCAGAAACCTTTTGTTATGCTCAGAGTTTCTTCCAAGTTAACTTCTAAGTAATGTTAGTTAACGTGAACTGGATGAGAATATGGTTTTCAGAATAGTCCCAGAAATCCTACTTTGGTAATTAGCAAAATTATATTGTTAGTTCATATGAGGGATTTTTCTTTCTGTCATTTAAAGCTCAAAATAATCAATGCATTTCAAACATTTACGCCCCTAAGGCCTCCTAAAGCATTGATCAGATTTGTTGTAGTTTCAGGAAAAGAAAGAGCAATCAAATCATTACATAGCTCTGAAAGAACATTAAAGCAAGGTATAACATTAGCCAAATTGTGGATAAAAGTCATATGTGAAAATTGAGAGATGTAGAAATTTGCATGCATGGAAGTTAATTTGTCATCATTACATTTGCTGTAATTTTGGAAAATATTGTATAAAAAAGATGTTACTTAGGCTGATGGATTTGTGCTATGATCTAAATCTTCAAGGTCATGGGATTTTTCAGTGGATGTTATGTCAGGTTGTGTCATTTGTTTTTACTGAGCTTTAAAATTAATGATACAGTTTCAATTTCTTTTATAATTAAGTAGAATGAATTTTGTATTACTTTACTCAACAATGTTTGTTTTTTTACATGTTACATGTGCCTAAGATTTTTTGACAGGACTGTAATTCTCAACAGAATGAGGTGTTGCTGGTTCACCCTGAGAGTGACCTCATCGTGACAAAAGAGGAGATCATGAACCGACATGTCAGAATACCAGTGGGGATAGGAATTAAATTAGTTGGCTACTGCGAAGTTCTGCTTTTGGCAGATGGAGTGGAGGAGCTTGATAAAACAGTCCCTCAATTTACAGCGAGTCTCACCAGTGTAGAAGAGGCTGCATCACGAGCACCATAAGCAATAAGCCAAGCCCAACAGGTTCACAGATGAAGTGTTGCCTCAGCTAGGACTGTTTGGCATCCTGAATGGAGTAAGAAGGTGGTGAATGGGCAGTAATACTTCTGTCACTTGCAGGGATATGTGCCAGGTGAGAGATTAGTGGGGAGGGACGAAGTGGACAAGGGAATCATGGAGGGAGTAATCCCTGTGGAAAGAGGAAAATTTGAGCGAGGTATGGATGTCTGGTGGTAGGATCCCATTGAAGATGACGGAAGTTGCGGAAAATCATGTTGGATGCAGAGGCTCATGCAATGGTAGGTGAGGACAGGAGGAATTCTATACCTGTTAACACAGCGGGAAGATGGGGTGAGCATAGATGTCCGAGAAATGGAGGAGATGTGCGTTAGGGCAGCATCAGTGGTGGAGCAAGGGGAAGCCCTGTTCTTTGAAGAAGGAAAGCCTTATCCTGGGAATAGATGCAGTGGAGATGAAGGAATTGAGAAACTGGAATAGCATTTTCCAAGCCTTTCCTCGGTTATGCTCCCCAACTCTTCCTGCGCTACATTGACAACTGTATCAATGCTGCAGAACTAAGGTGAGGTGAAGTCGAGGTGGGGCACTGGTCCAAGGTCCAAGCTTTGATCGATTTAAGTGCTGGGCTGAATTGGAAAGGTCAGGTGTGGGCCAAATCAAAATGGCAGGGCCCGAAGAGCATATTGAAGTGACAGGGCCCAGTTCCGAGAGCAAGGAACAATTTGAGGTTGGGATGATTTCAGCACTGGGCCAGAATGAGAAGGTCAGAGTTTCGGGGCCGGAGCCAAGGAATGAGCCAGTTCAGCTTACTACTTCATAAGGTTTATTTGTCTCTGTTGAACTGAGGCTCTGGCCTGCAACTAACAGATTCTTGAATCGCCTGCTGGCTTCGTGTTTGTGGATTCACTTGTGTGAACTTCAGTTCTAAATGCAATTTGCTTGCCTGTATTGCATGATTTTTTTTCCCCCCTGCACATTGGCCTTATAGCCTTCTCTTTTTAATGGTTTCTATTATGTTTCTTTGTTTCATGGCTGTCTGCAAGGAGATGAATCTCAAGGCTATATATAGTATACATGTTTTGATAATAAATGTACTTCGAATTTTGAATTTTTACAGCTCTGGTACTGCTTCATGTGCCATGCTAAACTCATCAATTTCATCAACTTTGCCTCCAACTTCCACCCTGCCCTTAAATTCACTTATGTTCACTTGGTCCATTTCTGACAACACTCCCCCTTTTTTTCGATCTTTTTGCTTCCCATCTCTGGAGACAAACTATCTCACTGTATATTTTTATATACTGTTGAGATAAACAGATTCCATTATGTTAAGATAAAAACCTCTTCCTACAGATGCTGCTTGGCCTGCTGCGTTCACCAGCAACTTTGATGTGTGTTGCTTGAATTTCCAGCATCTGCAGAATTCCTGTTGTTTCCATTATGTTAAGATTGCTTTAGTGTGTTCAAATACGTTTTGAGGTGTCAAACAATTTATAGATGTGCAGCTATTTGAGCACCCTGTAGATTTGGGCAGAACTTTAAAGAGTAGTTAAATATAATCTTTCCATTTGCATTTTATTAGTTTAGAGCAATTCTGTATATGCTTTTGAAGATGCATGTGCACAGCTCTCACTGTGGAAGAAGCGGTTACTCTGTAATGTTGATTTTCTTGGTTGTGACCTCACAACTACTGATTTCCGTCTTTATGCAGTTGTTCAGAATCTAACCTTTATATGCTTTTCCTCTTCCCTTTCTGCTGACTGTTGTCATTCTCCATGTACAAACTGTCATCTTCCCCATCAAACCTGTGCTTGTACTTTCAGGCTTGATACTTTTTGGACCTCAAACTCTGATGTGGAGAGCTTTTTTCACATTCCCCATCCTGAAGATCATCTAAAACTTGCCCTTTTTATCTTTCCTCATTAATGTAACATTCATCAATTAACTTACACTCCTCTGATCTTCAAGATTATTGCTGTTCTTGACTTGCAGATACTTCCATTGGTTGTTCATTCATCTCCCGTTGCTCTCATTTTCCTGTACACCTTCCACATATGCAAACTACTGATTTTAAGAATCTCAGGTGTCAATACAGTTCTTAATCTCTAAATCTGACTTCACAGTGATGAGCATTATGCCTCGTTTTCCACAACTGTCTCCTTTATTGGGATCATCCTGTAGCAAATATTAAAACTCATATTTATTTTCTGTATTCTGCACTCTTTGCATCCACATCTTCAATTATGGGAGGTTAGTTGACATATTTTCCTAAAAGTTTAAAACTAATTGCCTGAACTCCCAATTTTTGCTCCACCTAATTATAGCCTCTAACTTATCGACACTTTGACTTTAACAAGTCTTGGAATAAAAACAAAATGCTCAAAATCAGTAGGCAGTAGCTGTAAAGAGAAAATAATATCTTAAATTGATGAATACAGAAGTATGTATTAAAATAAAAAGTTAAGATGCCGGAGGTACAGAGCATAACAGGCAGCAGCATTGGGGAGAAAATTTAGAGCTAACATTTCCAAACTGGAAGAGTAGAAAAACAAAGTTACAGAAAAGGAACAGTGAAGGGACTGCTTATAATATAGTAGAGATCAGGCATATAATCCCTAGCATTTGGGAAACAGAAGTAAAGTGAAAACTGAGTGGGTGTAGCAGAGTATCATACAGGCTTAAGCAATCTAAATGCTATGATAAACATTGTCAAATAAGGGCTTCAGATGCTAATGCAATAACTGCATCAGTAATCCACAATTACTTATTGCCTTGACAAGTGAACATAAAATTCTGTCTATCTGCCCTCGTTCTGTGAGGGTGTTTTATGCCTGTTGTTCATGTTATATTACTGCTTTGTGACTATCTCATATGAAAGCAAACAAAATACACTTTAACCAGAGAAGCATTGTATTAATTTACTTTTGCATGTTTTACATTTTAGAACTGTAGTAAATCTAGTTAATTGTGTGTACATTCTAAATAAGTGTGTGTATATTAGTTGTTCCTTTTCACGCCTTGTGGCGCATTAGGTGGCTTTTTTGCGGCCTCTGTAGCATTATATCTTCTTTATGAGGCCTAGTTAGCTCGACGCTCAACCCAGCGTGGATGGAAAGCACGCAAGGGGCGGGCCAGATTCAAACTTGGGACCATTTGACTTGAAGTCAGATACTGATGCAGCTGCGCCACTGGTCGGCATGTGTATGTTAGTGCCTGTATAATTATGTGGTAATCTGAATATTTTTAAATGTTTGAGAAACTTTAATAATGTAGGGCACTGAGGAGTGTGGTAGAACAAATAGATCTGAGAATACAAGTCATAATTCATTGAAACTGGAGGCACAGGGTTGTAAAGAAAGCTTTTGGTACACTGGCCTTCATAAATCGAAGTATTGAGTACAGGAGATGAGGTGTTATGTTGAAGTTGTATAAAACATTGCTGAGGCCTAATTTGGAGTACTGTGTGCAGTTCTGGTCATTTACAGACAAGAAAGATGTAAATAAGATTGAAAGAGTACAGAGAAAATTTACGAGAATGTTGTCAGGACTGGGGGACCTGTGTTATAAGGAAAGATTGAATAGGTTAGGAGTTTTTTCCCTTGGAGCTTAGAAGATTGAGGGGAGACTGTGCATGCAAACTTGATTTCAACGTTTAGATAAGTTTGGATAGGTTCATGGATGGTCAGGGTATGGAAGGCAATGGTGCCAGTGAAGTTTAATGGTAATAGGCAGTTGAAATGATTCAGCACAGCCTTGATGGACTGAAGAGCCTGTTTCTGTGCTGTACTTTTCTATGACTCCATGACAGTTCAGCTTGCCCACCTTTAATTTGCACTTCAGTTTATTGCCTGCAGAACCAATTTCTCAGCATATCTGTAATTGTATTTTTAATTAAGAGGATCTGTGGGAAAAGATATTGCATCTTACTGTGATAAAGCTGTAGTACCATGGAAGCCATTTAGCTCAATGGCTCTGTTGTAAAATTATCCTCTCCTTTTTCCCCCTCATCTTCCCAACCTCCTCCCCCTTTTGTTTATCCAACTCTCTTGAATGTTATTGTTGAATCTGCTTCCCTCAGATCAATATATTGTACACCTTTTTTTATTAAATTCTTGGTGCAACCTTTAGCTCTTTTCCCTATTGTCTTAAATGTCTCCTCTTGAACAAGTTATATTCCCCTGAAAAATAGTTTTGATTTTTGAACAATTTAAAAATTTCTAGATTTCCTTTTCACTGAGGATAATGATCCACCTTTTCTTGTCTTTCTACTTGTTTTGGGCCTTACTCTGGTAAATCATTCTTGCAAATGCAACTGCATCTTTTAAAAATGATTCACAAAGCCATATTTAAAGCATAATCTTCAGAAATGAATGTGCTGAAGATTTGACCAATTTCTTGTGTTCATTAGCATTCTCAAAAAGCAAACATCTTGTAAGCCTTCTCAATTTTCTATGTTGAAAGATTTGTGCATGAAGCTGCAAGGGTTTTCTTTTGCAGTTCCTTTGAAATTGTATGTTTTTAGCTTTTCTTCTGATCATTGCACGATTTTATGCATTAAAATTCACCTGCATGTTAATGCCTGTTCTGTCTGTTCTCCACAGTCTCTATAATACATTTTTACAAAGATTATTGGTAATTTTTGCATTTACAGGATAACTGCCTTGATTAAAAAAGCAAATAGGTCCTTAATGTAGCTCTGGAAAAAGAGTAACGTAGTATATTATGGAAACATGAGAAAATCTGCAGATGCTGGAAATCCAAAGCAACAAACACAAAATACTGGAGGAATTCAGCAGGTCTGGCAGAATCTATGGAAATGAATAAACAGTCCATGTTTTGAGCCAAGATCCTTCTTCAGAATTAAGTTATTTTACTGAAGTTCATTTCGGGAATATTAATTGAATTAGACTAGGAACTGTGAAGAACTGGAACAACCAGGTTTAAAAATTAGTAAGTAGCAAATTCAGTCCATTAACATTTATCAATAAATAATATGCCAAACATTAAACATTAAGTATTGACTCCCTGGAATCTCCTTTAGTCTGTTATATGTCCATCCTCCTATTAATCCTTTAATTCCAAACCAACAAATCATTAGGCAATTCATCCCCTCCTCTAGATGTGGGGTAGACATTAAATGGCAATCTTAAGGCCATCCATAAATTTTTAAGTTTTTGACACTGCTTTTTTTTGGAATTTCCTCTTACCTAAACATGGCCTTTTTAATGGATTCCTGTTGTACACATATTTGCTATTTACTAATTTTTAAACCTGGTTGTTCTTGGTTCTTTACACTTCCTATTCTAATTCAATTAATATTCTCCAAATGAACTTCAATAAAATAACTTAATTCTGAAGGAGGATCTTGGCTCAAAACATTTCCATAGATGCTGCCTAACCTGCTGAATTCCTCCAGCATTTTGTGTTTGTTGCCTTGGATTTCTAGCATCTACAGATTTTCTCATAATATACTGTGTCTCTGTTTTTCCAGAGCTACATTAAGGACCTATATGCTTTTTTAATCAAGGAAGTTATCTTGATAATTTGCCATCTTAGTTAATGTTAGAATAATTGAAGTAGAGTGGATTCCAGTTAATTTGGCCATCACTTAATTGGGGCAGCAGCTGCTTATAAGACCATAAGACATAGGAGTGGGATTAGGCCATGTGGCCAAAAGAGTCTGCTCCACCATTCAATCATGGCTGATCCTTTATACCCCTCCTCAGCCTTCTCCCCATAACCTTTGATGTTGTGTCCAATCACAAACCTATCAATCTCTGCTTTAATTACACCCAACAACCTGGCCTCCACAGCTACCTGTGGTAACAAATTCCACAAATTCACCACCCACTGGCTGAAGAAATTTCTCTGCATCTGTTTTAAATGGACACCCCTCTATCCTGAGGCTGTGCCCTCCCCACCATAGAGAGTCTACTCTGTCTAGGCCTTTCAATATTCGAAAGGTTTCAATGAGATCCCCTCTCTCTTCTCCTCCCCCCCCACATCCTTCTAACTTCCAGTGAGTACAGACCTAGAGCCGTCAAACATTCCTTGTATGATAACATATGAATCATCCTTATGAACTTACTCTGAACCCTCATTTTCTCGCAGTCCTATAGCAGCTCCAGTCTCTTTTATTGTTGTTATATACTTGGAAAAAGCTTTTAATTTCCACTTTGATATTGTTTGCTGGCCTGCTTTCATATTTCATCTTTTCCCTCCTAATGATTTTAATTGTTTTCTGTAAGTTTTTAAAGCTTCCCAATCCTTATCTTCTTGCTAATTTTTGCTTTGTTGTCTGCCCTTTCTTTTGGTTTTACATTAGCTTTGATTTTCCTTATCACGGTTGTACTATTTTGCCGTTTGAGTATTTCTTTGTTTTTGGAATACATTTATCCTGCAGCTTCCTCATTTTTCCCCCGAAACTCCCACCATTGCTGCTCTGCTGTCATCCCTGCCAGCAGCTCCTTCCAATTTACTTTGGCCAACTCCTCTCTCATACCACTGTAATTTCCTTTACTCCACTGAAATACTGCTATGACAGACTTTACTTTCTCCCTATCAAATTTCAAGTTGAAGTCAATCATTTATGATCACTGTCCCCCCAGGGTTCTTTCATCTTAGACTCTCAAATCAACTCCTGATCATTACATAACACCCAATCTAGCATAGCTGATCCAACGGACTGCCCTAAAAAGCCATCACATGAGCATTCAACAAACTCATTTTCTTGAGATCCATTTCCAACTTGATTTTCCCAATTGACCTGCATGTTGAAATTTGCCATGACTCTCATAACATTGCCCTTTTGACACACCTTTTCTATTTCCTGTTGTAATCTGTGGTCCACATCCCAGCTACTGTTAGGATGCCTGCATATAACTGCTATCAGGGTCCTTTTACTTTTGCAGTTTCTTAGCTCAACACACAGGATTCAACATCTTCTGATCCTATGTCACATCTTCCTACTGATTTGATGCCATTCTTTAACAGCAGAGCCACACCACCCCTAGTGCCTACCTTCCTATCTTTCTGGTACAACACCTTGGGCATTCAGCTCCCAACTACATCCAGCCTTTAGCCATGATTGCCACATCATCATACCGAACAATCTGTAATAGTGCAACAAGATCATCTACTTTACTTCTTGTACTCCATTCATTGAGATGTAATACCTCTTTTGATTCTGCATCCCTAATGCACTGAGACTCACCCTGCTGGCTGCAATTTTGTTCTATCATCTGCCTGCCCTGCCTGATAGTCTGACTGTACGCTATAATTGTTTTTTCACCATTCGTCCTATCCTGAGTCCCTTCACTCTGGTTGCCTCTCCCCTGCCAAGTTATTTTGAACCTTCTCCAACTGCTCTAACAAACCTGCCTGCAAGAATGTTGGTCCCCACGTGTTCAGGTGCTACCTGTCACTTTTGTACAGGTCATACCTCCCCCAGAAGAGATCCCAATGATCCAAGAAACTGAAGCCCTGACCCCTGCAGCAGCTTCTTAGCCACACATCTATCTGCTAAAGCATCCTGTTTCTATCCTCACTGGCATGTGGCACAGGTAGCAATCCAAAATTACTATCCTGGAGGTCCTGCTTCTCAGCTTTCTGTCTAGGTCTCTAAATTTTCTCTTCAGGACCTCTTTGCTTTTCCTTCCTATGTCATTGGTACCAATAGGTACCAAGACATCTGGCTGCTCTCCCTCCCCCTCCAAAATATTGTGGACGTGATCTGAGACATCCCTGACCTGGCACCTGGGAGGCAACATGCCATCTGGCTGTCCCGTTTACATCCACAAAATCTCCTGGGACAGGAGACTGTTGCAATCGAACCTACATTCACCACTTCTGCTCAGCTCATTCCATACATTGCACCACCCTCTGAGTGAAGTCCACCCCCTCAGGTTCCTTTTAAGTATTCACCTTTGACCCTTAACCTATGATCTCTAGTTCTATTCTTATCCAACCTCAGTGGAAAATGCCCGCTTGCATTTATCCTATCTATTCCCTTCATAGTTTTGTATGTCTTCACCAAATCTGTAACTGGTCCTCAAGTTCCTTCAACATCCTTGTAAATCTTCTCTCTACTTTTTCAATCTTAATGAGATCTTTTCAGTTGGAACTCTCAGTGGCCACTTAATTAGGCACACCTGTATACCTTGTTAATGCAAATATCTAATCAGCAAATCATGCAGCAACAGCTCAATGCAAAAAAAAACATGCAGACAAACTCAAGGGGCTTTTGTTCAGACCAAACATCAGAATGGGGAAGAAATGTGATCTAAGTGACGTTGACAATGGAATGATTGTTGGTGCCAAATGGGATGTTTTGACTATCTCAGAAACTGCCAATCTCCTGGGATTTTCACGCACAATAGTCTCTAGAGTTTACAGGAAATGTTGCGAAAAATTAAAAAAAAAATTCAGTGAGCAGCATTTCTGTGGGCAAAAACATCTTGTTTTTCAAGGTTTTTCAAGAGAAGTCAGAGGAGAATTGCCAGACCAGTTTAAGCTGACAGGAACGTTACAGTAACTCAAGTAACCACGTGGTACAACAGTGGTATGCATCTCTGAACACACATCTTGTCCAACCCTGAGGTGGAATGGCTACACTAGTAGAAAACCACAAGCATACACTCAGGAGGTACCTAATAAAGTGGCCACTGAGTGTATATATCGGTCCTGTGTTTTTTTTATATATACAGTGGCAAAAGTGTGGGCAAAATTTCTGTTACTGTGAATAGTTAAGTGAGTAGAAAATGAACTGATCTCTAAAAGTCAAAGTTAAAGATGAAACATTCTTTGGGCACCCCAAGGGATTTGAGCTCTCAGATAACTTTTACCAAGGTCTCAGACCTTAATTAGCTTGTTAGGGTTATAATTTGTTCACAGCCATCATTAGGAAAGGCCAGGTAATGCAAATTTCAAAGCTTTATAAATACCCTGATTCCTCAGACCTTGTCTCAACAATCAGCAGCCATGGGCTCCTCTAAGCAGTTGCCTAGCACTCTGAAAATTAAAATAAATGATGCCCACAAAGCAGGCTATAAGAAGATAGCAAAGCATTTTCAGGTAGCCGTTTCCTCAGTTCATAATTTAATTAAGAAATTGCAGTTAACAGGAACAGCTGAGGTCTGGAAGACCAAGAAAACTTTCCGAGAGAACTGCTCGTAGGATTGCTAGAAAGGCAAATCAAAACCCCTGTTTGACTGCAAAAGACCTTCGGGAAGATTTAGCAGACTCTGGAGTGGTGGTACACTGTTCTACTGTGCAGCGACACCTGCACAAATATGACATTCATGGAAGAGTCATCAGAAGAAAATCTTTCCTGCCTCCTCACCACAAAATTAAGCATCAGAAGTTTGCAAAGAAACACCTAAACAAGCCTGATACACTTTGAAAACAAGTCCTGTGGACTGATGAAGTTAAAATAGAACTTTTTGGCCGCAATGAGCAAAGGTATGTTTGGAGAAAAAAGGGTGCAGAATTTCATGAAGAGAACACCTCTCCAACTGTTAAGCACGGGGGTGGAGCGCTCATGCTTTGGGCTTGTGTTGCAGCCAGTGGCACGGGGAACATTTACTGCTAGAGGGAAGAATGAATTCAATTAAGTACCAGCAAATTCTGGAAGCAGAACATCACACCGTCTGTAAAAAAAAAAACAACACAAAAAAAAAAGCTGAAGATGAAAAAAGGATGGCTTCTACCACAGGATTATGATCCTAAACACTCCTCAAAACCCACAATGGACTACCTTAAGAGGCGCAAGCTGAAGGTTTTGCAATGGCCCTCACAGTCCCCCAACCTAAACATCATCGAAAATCTGTGGATAGACCTCAAAAGAGCAGTGCATGCAAGATGACCCAAGAATCTCTCAGAACTAGAAGCCTTTTGCAAGGAAGAATGGGAGTAAATCCTCCAAACAAGAATTGCAAGACTCTTAGCTGGCTACAGCAAGCATTTACAAGCTGTGATACTTGCCAAAGGGGGTGTTACTAAGTACTGACCATGCAGGGTGCCCAAACTTTTGTTTTGGGCCCTTTTCCTTTTTTGTTATTTTTAAACTGTAAAAAATAGAAATAAGAAAGTAATCTTGCTTAAAATATTAAAGAAATGTGTCATCTTTAACTTTATGCCTTTTGGAAATCAGGTTATCTTTTACTCGCTTAGCTATTCACAGTAACAGAAATTTTGACAGGGGTGCCCAGACTTTTGCATGTCACTGTATATATGCACAAACTGACTGGTTTAATCTTGAATATCTTTGACTACCTGGAAAACCACTTCATTTCTATTTCTTGCATATTATTTGGTGTACGCTTTGGTCCTTATTATTGATGTGCAACAAAACTTTCTATCAAACTATAAGCAAATAAGAAAAAACAATCTATTTATATAACTCAAATAACCACGTGAAGTCTGATTTCTCAGTTTATATAACTGCATATCGTTTGAGTATGTCTTTTGAAGTTCAATACAAATCTGCAGTCTTGTTTATACTTTTCATATTAGGGGAAGAAAGTAGCCTGTTGTTTTAATAGTTTCAACCAAGGTATCACTGAACCTTGGAATGTACTTTTCATCCTCCAAACTTAAGCCTTTTGTTAAACTGTGTGTGTATTTTTAAAGCACTCTTTACCTGACTTCTGTGGTATTAATTTTGCCATGAGGGAAAATAATTGCTTGTTTGTTAGTTCCAGGTTCTTCTAGGAGACCATGGGTACTTGGAAAAGTAATAGAAAAAGAATATTGCCAGGCGAAGAAGGTAAGAATTTTCACTTCATCCTACCAGTAGAAATGAGTAATGTGACAAGCACAGCAAACATTTCAATAACTCCCAGTTTGCTATTATTTTAAGCAGTTACTTATAATCCAGTGGAACTAACACCTAATGGCAGCCAATGCAATATATTAATCCTTTAACTGAAGATGCTTGTACCTTCTACCTGATGGCAGCAGCAAGAAGAAAGCACACAAGAGCCTCAGGACTAGCATCACCAGGTTCAAGAACAGTTACTACCCCTCAACCATTAGGATCTTGAATAAAAGGGGATAACTACTCGCTCATCATTGAAACATTCCTACAACTAATAATCTCACTTTAAAGACTCTTCATGTCATTATCTCATGTTCTTGTTATTTATTGCTATTTATTTATATTTGCATTGGCAGTTTGTTGTCTTCTGCACTCTAGTTGATCTTTCATTGATCCTATTATAGTTAATATTCTATAGATTTGCTGAGTATGCCCACAAGAAAATAAATCTCCAGGTTGTATATGGTAACATATATAACAACATTTACTTGAACATTTCAGTTTAGGTTTAACAGGCCAATAATATCACTAAACTTAATAAATTGGGCTATTCACTGTTCGCATGAAATTATTGGCATGTAAATCTGAAAAATAAAATGGCATTAATCTAGCACCATGTCAAAGAGTGAAGAAAGTTGCAGAAATATTATGTATGAATCAGTAGCTGTGACGTATATTTGAATAGTGCCTAATTGGTAACAATATGTCCTAAACACTTCACAGAAATATTGAATAACTAAATTGGCAATTAGATTTGTATTAGGATGAATGACCAAAATCTTGGAACCTCTGCTTTCTATTTGATCAAAGAAGGAAATTACACCTCGAACTTGGTTTTCAAGAGATAGAAGCCCTGGTTAAGAAAAGAAGGAGGTACATAGTAGGTATAGGCAGGTAGGACCAAGTGAGGTACTTGTAGAGTATAAGAAATACAAGAGAGAAATTCAAGAATGAAATCTGGAGGGCTAAAAGAAGACACAAGGTTGCCCTAGCAGACAAGGTGAAGGCAAATCCTTAGGGTTTCTACAGATATCTTGAGAGCAAGGGACAAAATCAGTCCTCTGGAAGATTAGAATAAACTATATGTGGAGCCAAAAGAGATGGGGGGGAGACCTCTCTCCCTCTTTCCCTCCCCCCACCTTCTAACTCGGACTCTTCATCTTTTTTTCTCCAGTCCTGATGAAGGGTATCAGCCTGAAACGTCAACTATATTCTCATCCGTAGACGCAGCCTGGCCTGCTGAGTTCCTCCTGCATTTTGTGTGTGTTGCTTGGATTTCCAGCATCTGCAAATTTTCTCTTGTTTGTGATTTGACTACTATACTGCAAAGTCTCTTCCAGGGGCCTATCCTGAAGAAGTTTAAATCTTCCCTTCGATTGGAGTTCAGCGAAACTGTGATTTCTGCTGCCCTTCAGCTCTTCGACCACATGCTCCCCCTACCCACAAGTATAGCCGAAACATTGACTATCCTCATAGATGCTGCCTGGCCTGCTGCCTTACTCCTGCATTTTGTGTGTGATGAGGGAGATCTTAAATGGACTTTTTGCATCTGTATTTACTCAGGAGATGGACACAGAGTCTATAGAAGTGAGGCAAAGCAGCAGCAGGGTCATGCACACTATACAGATTACAGAGGAGGAAGTGTTTGCTATCTTGAGGCAAATAAGGGTGGATAAATCCCCAGTGCCTGACAAGGTGTTCCCTCGAATCCTGCGGGGGGCAAGTACAGACTAGCAGGGATAATTAAATCATCCTTAGCGAAAGCTGGGGTTAAAGTTTCACTTTTTAAGATGGGCTCTTAAAAAATAAACCAAGAAATGATAGGGGAAACCTATAGGATAGTGGTGGTGATAGGAGAGTGGAAGTAGATAGCTGCCTCTCTAACTGAAGGCCTGTGAGTAGTAGAGTGCTGCAGGCATCGGTGCTTGGGCTGTTATTGTTTCTCATCTATATCAACAATCTAGATCATTGGGATCTCTTCTGGGGAAGGTGGGACCTGTACAGATTGGATGGGTTGCACCTGAACTCTAGGGGGAGCAATATCCTTGCAGGTAGGTTTGCTAGCATGGTTCGGGAGGGTTTAAACTAATTTGCAAGGGGGATGGGACCCATAGCATAGAGCAGTGAAAGAAGTGCATGGAGTAAAGCCAGATCTAACATACAGAGAGGCTTTGAGGAAAGAGAAGCAGAATAAACGGTGTAAAGACAGTAAGGTAGAAGGGCTGAAATGTGTGTACCTCAATGCAAGAAGCATCAGGAACAAGGGTGATGAACTGAGAGCCTGGATACATACATGGAATTATGATGTAGTGGCCATTACAGAGACTTGGCTGGCACCAGGGAAGGAATGGATTCTCAATATTCCTGGATTTCAGTGCTTTAAAAGAGAGGGCGGAAAAAGGGGAGGGGGTGGCATTACTGGTCAGGGATACTATTACAGCTACAGAAAGGGTGGGTAATGTAGCAGGATCCTCTTTTGAGTCAATATGGGTGGAAGTCAGGAACAGGAAGGGAGCAGTTACTCTATTGGGGGTATTCTATAGGCTCCCTGGTAGCAGCAAAGATACAGAGGAGCAGATTGGGAGGCAGATTTTGGAAAGGTGCAAAAATGACAGGGTTGTTATCATGGGTGACTTTAACTTCCCTAATATTGATTGGCACCTGATTAGTTCCAAGGGTTCAGATGGGGCAGAGTTTGTTAAGTGTGTCCAAGACGGATTCCTGTCACATTATATTGACAGGCCGACTAGGAGGAATGCCATACTAGATCTACTACTTGGTAATGAACCAGGTCAGGTCACAGATCTCTCAGTGGGTGAGCATCTGGGGGACAGTGACCACCGCTCCCTGGCCTTTAGCATTATCATGGAAAAGGATAGAATCAGAGAGGACAGGAAAACTTTTAATTGGGGAAGGGCAAATTATGAGGCTATGAGGCTAGAACTTGCGGGTGTGAATTGGGATGATGTTTTTGCAGGGAAATGTGCTATGGACATGTGGTCGATGTTTACAGATCTCTTGCAGGATGTAAGGGATAAATTTGTCCTGGTGAGGAAGATAAAGAATGGTATGGTGAAGGAACCATGGGTGACAAGTGAGGTGGAAAATCTAGTCAGGTGGAAGAAGGCAGCATTCATGAGGTTTAGGAAGCAAGGATCTAATGGGTCTATTGAGGAATATAGGGAAGCAAGAAAGGAGCTTAAGAATGGGCTGAAGAGAGTAAGAAGGGGGCATGAGAAGGCCTTGGCGAGTAGGGTAAAGGAAAACCCTAAGGCATTCTTCAATTATGTGACGAAAAAAAGGATGACAGCAGTGAAGATAGGACCGATTAGAGATAAAGGTGGGAAGATGTGCCTGGAGGCTGTGGGAGTGAGCGAGGTCCTCAATGAATACTTCTCTTCGGTATTCACCAATGAGAGGGAACTTGATGACGGTGAGGACAATATGAGTGAGGTTGATTTCCTGGAGCATGTTGATATTAAGGGAAAGGAGGTGTTGGAGTTGTTAAAATACATTAGGACGGATAAGTTCCCAGGCTTGACGGAATATTCCCCAGGCTGCTCCACAAGGTGAGGGATGAGATTGCTGAGACTCTGGCTAGGACCTTTATGTCCTTGTTTTCCACGGGAATGGTACCAGAGGATTGGAGGGAGGTGAATGTTGTCTCCTTGTTCAAAAAAGGTAGTAGGGATAATCGGGGTAATTATAGACCAGTGAGCCTTACGTCTGTGGTGGGAAAGCTGTTGAAAAAGCTTCTTAAAGATAGGATCTCTGGGCATTTAGAGAATCAGGAACAGTCAGCATGGTTTTGTGAAGGGCAGATCATGTCTAACAAGCCTGATAGAGTTCTTTGAGGAGGTGACCAGGCATATAGATGAGGGTAGTGTAGTGGATGTGATCTATATGGATTTTAGTAAGGTATTTGACAAGGTTCCACATGGTAGGCTTATTCACAAAGTCAGAAGGCATGGGATCTAGGGAAGTTTGGCCAGGTGGATTCAGAATTGGCTTGCCTGAAGAAGGCAGAGGGTCGTGGTGGAGGGAGTACATTCAGATTGGAGGACTGTGACTAGTGGTGTCCCACAAGGATCTGTTCTGGGACCTCTACTTTTTGTGATTTTTATTAACGACCTGGATGTCGGGGTAGAAGGGTGGGCTGACAAGTTTGCAGACGACACAGAGGTTGGTGGTGTTGTAGATAGTGTAGAGGATTGTCAAAGATTGCAGAGGGACATTGATAGGATGCAGAAGTTGGCTGAGAAGTGGCAGATGGAGTTCAACCCAGAGAAGTGTGAGGTGGTACACTTTGGAAGGACAAACTCCAAGGCAGAGTACAAAGTAAATGGCAGGATACTTGGTAGTGTGGAGGAGCAGAGGGATCTGGGGGTACATGTCCACAGATCCCTGAAAGTTGCCTCACAGGTGGATAGCGTAGTTAAGAAAGCTTATGAGGTGTTAGCTTTCATAAGTCGAGGGATAAAGTTTAAGGGTCGCGATGTAATGGTGCAGCTCTATAAAACTCTGGTTAGGCCACACTTGGAGTACTGTGTCCAGTTCTGGTCGCCTCACTATAGGAAGGATGTGGAAGCATTGGAAAGGGTACAGAGGAGATTTACCAGAATGCTGTCTGGTTTAGAGAGTATGCATTATGATCAGAGATTAAGGGAGCTAGGGCTTTACTCTTTTGAGAGAAGGAGGATGAGAGGAGACATGATAGAGGTGTACAAGATAATAAGAGGAATAGATAGAGTGGATAGCCAGCGCCTCTTCCCCAGGGAACCACTGCTCAATACAAGCGGACATGGCTTTAAGGTAAGGGGTGGGAAGTTCAAGGGGGATATTAGAGGAAGGTTTTTTCTTCAGAGAGTGGTTGGTGCGTGGAATGCACTGCCTGAGTCAGTGGTGGAGGCAGATACACTGGTGAAGTTTAGGAGACTACTAGACAGGTATATGGAGGAATTTAAGGTGGGGGCTTATATGGGAGGCAGGGTTTGAGGGTCAGCACAATATTGTGGGCCGAAGGGCCTGTACTGTGCTGTACTGTTCTATGTTCAATGTATTGAGTACAGGAGATGGGGTATTATGTTGAAGCCATTGCTGAGGCCTAATTTTGTGTATTGTTTGTAGTTTTGGTCACCTACCTACAGGAAGGATATAAATAAGGTGGAAAGAGTACAGAGAAAATTTATAAGGATATTGCCGGGACTGGAGATTGTATAGGCTGGGGCTTTATTCCTTGGAATGCAGAAGATTGAGGGGAGATTTTAAAGGGGTATAAATGTGAGGTAATGCAAGCAGCCTTTTTCCATTGAGATTGGGTGGGACTACAACTAGAGGTCATGGGTTAAGGTTGAAAGGTGAAATGTTTGAAGGGAAACTTCACTCAAAGTTGTGAGTGTGTGGAATGAGCTGCCAGTGCAAATGGTGGACGCAATTTTGATTTCAGCGCTTAAGAAAAGTTTGGTTAGGTACAGGGATGGGAGTAGTATGAAGGGCTGTGTTCTGGGTGCAGGTTGATGATACTAACCAATTCAAATAGTTCAGCATAGACAAGACAGGCTGAAGAGTCTGTCTGCTTTACTTTTCTATGATTCTAGGGTTGTAAGACAAGACTGGGTGACCACAGCCATTATCTGTACTCTTTGGAGATTGTCTTGCTGACATCAGTGGTCACGTAACCAGGACTTATGATATGCAGCAGCTACTCATACAACCATCCACCACCTGCTCCCATGGCTTCACATGATCCTGATCCAGGGGGAGGGGGGTCCCCGTCAGGTGATAAACCGTGCCCAGCTGTGACCTGCAAGCCAGCAGCTGGTTGAGGGAAGGAACATCTTGCACCTCCTTTGGTAGAGATATATCTCCACCCCCCCCCCCACCCGTAGAAAGAGATTACTGGCTGTAAGTATAAGCAATTTGACTATTTTGAGATTCTAGAAGGATTGGGAGAAGTTTTATGGAGGCAGATCTCAGTGCATTCTTTTCATCTCTTGTTAACTAGCATTACCAATCCTTTGCAGCAAATAGTATAAGTTTAGTGTAGAGTTTCAATCCATGTGATTTTTGTTCCCCCCCCCCCAGTGTATGTTCCAATGCTATCTCGCTTGGATTCCATTTTCTGCCCACTGTAAACTTCAGCTTCCAGCTTGTTGTCCGCCACTAATTTCTGTTCACGCCCATTCTTGCTAACCCACAATGTAGAATCAACTTCTGTCATCCTGCTGTACTGAACTCTTCATTCCTATAATAGTGTTTATTTGTGCAATCATGGTCCTCTCCAATCTTCACCACTAGTTAATTATCTGTACTTTCAGGTGAGGTGGCTCTGGGATTTCTTTTGTAAAGGAGTCCTTTTTGTCAAAGCTTTGTCTTCCTTTCTGAAATCTGTGGCCAATACCAATAATTTTGAATGAACTTCAATGCCTCCAGTTTAATTGGCTTTGATTTGATTAGTACTGTTAGTGACTTCAAACTATTGGTTCAGGAGATAGTACTGGCATTCGTCAAGGCAACATGTCAATCTCCATTCAGGGATAAATGGCATACTACTAGCTTTTTATTTCCAGAAAGCTGAGTTGACTGCAGAAGTCAGATTTTGCTGAAAGCAGAGTGATTAGATAAATCCTTGTAAAATGGTTCCATTGGAAAGCAGTTGATGGTCTGATACAGCAGCTAGATTAGCGTTGCATTATTTCTTCTTGAACAGTATATTCAGATGTTTTCAAACGCAAACAACAGGAATTCTGCAGATGCTGGAAATTCAAGCAACACACATAAAAGTTGCTGGTGAACGCAGCAGGCTAGGCAGCATCTCTAGGAAGAGGTGCAGTCGACGATTCGGGCCGAGACCCTTCGTCAGACGAAGGGTCTCGGCCCGAATCGTCGACTGCACCTCTTCCTAGAGATGCTGCCTGGCCTGCTGCGTTCACCAGCAACTTTTATGTGTGTTGTTTATTCAGATGTTTTCAACCACTTACATTCTTGCCATGGGCAGGTCAACTAACTGTAATGACCATGAATTGATGTATCTAGTTAATGTCAGTAATTTTACTGATTTTTTTATCGGTCTATACAAATCTACTGGAAAAAAATTAAATCATTTTATTGTGGACATGTGTTATAAATGTTTAGTGACAAATAAAAAGACTACAATATTATAATTATCTCTGTATGCAATTTAGAAAAACATTATACCACTTTGTTCTTGAAAGCACATGATAATTATTTTTAGAAAATAACTACCCAAATTTTATGAACTGACTCCTTTCTGAGATATGTTAACAGAATTAATTGTTTTTGTAGTTGTGCTGATTGAATTTTGACTAAACTGAAGCCATTTTGTAATTGCTTTTTAGGCTCAAAATAGATTTAAGGTGCCGCTGGGAACAAAATTCTACAGAGTGAAAGCAGTACCCTGGAACAAGAAAGTACAACAGTGATATTAAATTAACTGTTAATAGTTCATCCTTTCCCTTCTCATGTGATTCCTTTATAGCTTATTATGCAGTCTTGAAAAATTTCTGTTTGGAAAAGGTGACACAATTGTAATTCATGAGTGGAAACTTGCTGGAGTAATAATTCTTTATTTGCTACTCCCCATTTAATGTGTACTGAATTCAACTGTGTCCAAATCATAAAATGTATTTAGTCTCATTCATTAACCTGCTTTTAATCTTACACTGAAGACTTGGGAAATGTAAACCAAATAACTTTCTTTTCATGGAGCATTGGAGCATGACTTGTACATTATGGCATAGCAGCCCTGTTAAATGCCTGTTCAAAAGATTTTACTGAATATTCAGATGTTAAATCATTTGTCATTATTACCAGCATATGTGTCAACTTATTGCTATCAAAGTAACTTATGAGCAAAACAACTTTACCATATGTATTTAATTATTTAAACATTTGTGTTCCTAGCATGCAAAAATTCCATGTAAAGTTTGAACATAATTTTATTTCATGAATTTTCATTCTTGCTGTTAATCTGCATATATACTGAGGTTTATTAGAAATGTAGAGATCTAGCCCAATATAGTGAAGAACGGTGCAATGAATGAATAGGACTGAAATTTCCATCAGTTGCTTGAGATGCATTTCTGCAAAAATTGTTGATTGTGTATACACATTGGAAGGGAGGAATCTGTTTACAGATAACATGATATAAAAACTTCCCAGCAACTTAAGCTGGAGTAAATTTAATATATTGTTTCATCTTGGTGACCAGTGTTCCATTCAGTTTAAAAAATTATTTCTCTTGTACATTAACCATTGTAAAACCTTTAAGTATAAACATTATTGTATTGTAAAAGAATTTCAGAATTTTGAAATAAACATTTAAACATGTAGAGTGTGCATCTTGCATTGTTTAAAATCAGTCTCTGACTGCAGGAGCAAAGTGGCAGTACTATAATTTATCATACAATTTCATTCCAAGAAAAAACTTACTGGTTTTTCTTCCTGCTTAAGATATTCATGTTTTCTGCAATATACCGTAGGTTTTATAATTAGTTTAAAATGCCATGGAATATTGAGCTTATGAAAGGATCTATAGAATTTGGAGTTAATTGTTATTAAAACATCTTAACTACCAAGGTAGTGACAAAAATGTGTCATTTTACATTGCCATTCCATGATAGAGGAATGCAGTACACCCCAAGCATTGATATTTCAGCAATGAAGTTTTTAAATGTTCTATTAACTGTTAAGTAAGCATTTGGATAAAAGCTTGGTACTAATTGAACAACAGAACGGAGGCGAGAAATAAAGTTTTAATCTTTAAAGCAATGTGTAATCCTATTGCAAAAGGCTGGTTCTAAAGAAACTAATAATTAGTAAAACATCAAAAACCAGACCAGAATTGTGAGAATTGTTCTTCAAATCTTCTTTAACGGGAATTGACTATAATCCCTAATCTTTAGCTCAGACTATGAATTTTACATTCTGTTCTTTGGAATTTTTTCTCTAATGATTTATTCGGACTGACTACTGCAAGTGATTTTTGGTGTCTGTCAAAATTCTCTGCATCAGATTGCCATTATTTTTTGGCATATAATTTAGAATGACAATTATCAATTGTTCTTTTGGTAAGATTAGTTCCTATATTGAAATTTGCATAATTGGTCAAATTTGCATTTGTTCATCTCTAATTGCTACTTGGGTGGTGTGCCTTTCTAGGCATTTCAGTAAGCTGTTTAGAATTATTCCTGTGGGCCTGGAAGTGCATAAGAAATAAAAACAGTAGTAGGCCCTGTTGTCATTCAACAAGATCGTGGCTAGCCCTGTATATCTATATATCTATCTAGTTGGTTCAACTTTCCATTAACGTCACCCTAAATTATAACTAAGCATTCACAGTCCTTGAATGTATAGGATTTCAAAGGTTTGTTTCTGTTGGCCTGAAGGAATTTCTCCAATTCTTAATATCCAGGTTAGGGGAAATGGTTGACATCCATTGTGCCAATTCCTACCTGAATTTTGTATCAACATGATCACCTCCTATTTCTAAATTCTAACAATTTAGGTAATTCTTAATAAATCTTTCCTCAGAAGACAGCTGTCCCTTCTGAGGAATAGACATAGTATTGACTTTTAGGATCAGACCACAATTGCAAATTGCACTTTACATGCAGCCATGTATTTATCTGGTGAACCAGGAGACGAACTAATACTAGATTTACTACTCTGGAGGATAAGGTGTGGCACACATGTTAATTTACCAAGCTAATAATCTAGAGGCCCAAATGTAAACTATAAATTTGGACTTCAAATTCTAAACTATTGACAGAATATATAAATGATATAGCTATCAATACTGCATAAAAATAGTTTATTTAAAAACTAATTAAATGTCTATTGTAATGGAAAGTTAAAACAAATTTTGAGTATTTGAATCAATGAGGGAGAAGCAACATTAAAAGGTTGCTCCAGGGTATTAGAGTATAATGAAAAGAAAAACAAAGAAATAATGAAAAGACTCCTGGATGGCTACATGAAGCTTAGAAAAATAGAGGAGTATGGGTAAAGCCTAGGTAGGTCTAAGGTAGGGACATGCTGGGTACAGCTTTGTGGGCCAAAGGTGGGCCTATATTGTGTTGTAGGTTTTCTATGTTACTATATAAATTATATAACCTTGAGATTCATCTGCTTACAGGCAGCCACAAAGCACAAAACCCAAAAGAACCCTGTTAAAAAAAAATACCAACACCCATGCACAGAGAGCAAGATTTAAAAAACACAAATTGTGCAAACAATAAAAGCAAGCAACAGCATTCAGAACCAAATTAAATGCATACACCTGAAGCCCATAGCCTCTGTCTCAGTTCATCACACAACAGGGCAAATTGCTGGGAAGTTCACAGATACGAGGCCTGGAGCAGTCTCACAGCCTCAGCACCATGAGAAGAGGAGTAAATGTCATGGGAGAGTGAGCAGAATCAGCCCGATCCTTACCTCCGGTCCCGAAACCATGCCTTATTGGTCTACCTGGGCCGGCGTTTAAAATGTCTAAACCGCAGGTTGTTCCTCACACTACAACCTGGTCCCTGCCGCGGCAATACACTGTGGGCTCAGCCCGTGGCCACAACCACACTCTGGCCCATAGTGGACTTTTCTAAACTGGGCTGGCACTTAAATCAATCCAACAACTACTGAACATCTTGACCATGACTGTATGCTTTTATGCATTGAGTTGTTGCCACATGATTAGGTATTTATATTAATGAGCAGGTGTACCAAATAAAGTTCAAAGTAAAAGGCTTAAAGTAAAATTTATTATCAGAGTACATACACATACAACCCTGAGATTCTTTTTCTGCGGGTATACTTAGCAAATCTATAGAACTGTAACTGTAAACAGGATCTGTAAACTGTAAACTGAACTGTGCAAATGCAGATAAAAGCAATTCACCATAAATAATGAGCATGAAATAACAATATGACAGAGTCCTTAAGTGCTCCTCCAAAAGCTATCCCATTTTGTTCGAGACCCTGATTGTTGAGGATAGTGTGTTCTTGAACCTGGTGGTGCAAGTCCTGAAGCATTTGTCCCTTCTAGGTAGATAGATAGATACTTTATTGATTACAAGGAAAATTACAGTGTCACAGTAGTGTTACAAGTGCACAGATATACAAATATATAAATATTAGAAAAGAAGTAAGAAAGAATAAAAAATAAGTTACCTCAACCAGTTTAGCAGGAGGGGTTCATCACTTCCCCGGTTGTAAGTTGACTTATTATAGAGTCTAATGGCCGAGGGTAAGAAGGACCTCATATAGCACTGTTTGGATTAGCATAGTTGTCTCAGTCTATCACTAAAAATGCACCTCTGTTCAGCCAAGGTAGCATGCAGAGGGTGAGAAACATGGTTCAGAGTTGCCAGGATTTTCCATTGGGTAGGATTCTACCTGATGACAGTAGCAAGAAAAGAGCATGGCCTGGTTGGTGAGGATCTTTGATGATGGATGCTGCTTTTCCATGGCAATGTTTCACATAGATGTGCTCAATGGTTCGGAGGGTTTTACCTGTGATGTTCTGGGCTGAACCCACTACCTTTTATAGGATTTTCCACTCAAGGGCATTGGTGTTCCCATAACTGGCCATAATGCACACTTTCCACCGCACATCTATAGAAGTTTGCCAAGGTTTAAAGTGGTCTGCTGAATGTGTGTGTATATAATACAAATATTTATGTATGGTTACTGAAGAGATTTAATGGTTATCAGATTTAAAGTGGTATTTCTGTGCAGGACTGAATGGTATTCTTTAGCTCTGTGACTTCAATGCATTTATCAATTATGGCAATCATGGCACTTTCTATTTTCACCAAAGTGAAGATACAAGAGAAGCTGAATAAGTAGATTCACAGAGACTGGGGGTGGAGCCTTAATTCTACACCCATCCTCTGCTAGTTTGGACTCATGCACCAGGTGGAGGCCGACATGGGAGGAGTTATATCATTGGAGGTATACAGCGAAGTCAGTATGATAGAGTAAACCTGAATTAGGTACGTTATGAAAAACCAGTCTTGCTACATCCTGGGTATCTGCTGAGGTGATTTAATAGAAGGTCACCATGGCTGTGACATTGCAGAGTAACCTTGTCATGAAAAGGAAAGCTATTCACAAGTATAGTCTCGTGAATAACATAAATCATCAGTTTATGATGCAGAAATGCCATTACTGATTGGAAAGATATTGTACATTCTAAGATCCAGAGCTGAAAAAGACCCCAAAAGCATAACGCAAACAGGAATTCTGCAGATGCTGGAAATTCAAGCAACACACATCAAAGTTGCTGGTGAATGCAGCAGGCCAGGCAGCATCTGTAGGAAGAGGTACAGTCGATGTTTCAGGCCAAGACCCTTCGTCAGGACTAACTGAAGGAAGAGTGAGTAAGGGATTTGAAAGTTGGAGGGGGAGGGGGAGATCCGAAATGATAGGAGAAGACAGGAGGGGGAGGGATAGAGCCAAGAGCTGGACAGGTGATAGGCAAAAGGGGATACGAGAGGATCATGGGACAGGAGGTCCAGGAAGAAAGACAAAGTTGGGGGGGGGGGGACCCAGAGGATGGGCAAGAGGTATATTCAGAGGGACAGAGGGAGAAAAAGGAGAGTGAGAGAAAGAATGTGTGCATAAAAATAAGTAACAGATGGGGTACGAGGGTCTAGATCTTTCTGTCTCTGTCTCTGGAGACAGCTTATCCACTGATGTCTACTATAAGCCTACTGACTCTCACAGCTATCTGGACTATTCCTCTTCTCACCCCGTCTCTTGCAAAAATGCCATCCCCTTCTTGCAATTCCTCCGTCTCCGCCGCATCTGCTCTCAGGATGAGGCTTTTCATTCTAGGATGAGGGAGATGTCATCCTTTTTTAAAGAAAGGGGCTTCCATTCCTCCACTATCAACTCTGCTCTTAAACGCATCTCCCCCATTTCACGTACATCTGCTCTTACTCCATCCTCCCGCCACCCCACTAGGAATAGGGTTCCCATGGTCCTCACCTACCACCCCACCAGCCTCCGGGTCCAACATATTATTCTCCGTAACTTCCGCCACCTCCAACGGGATCCCACCACTAAGCACATCTTTCCCTCCCCCCCCACCCACATTCCGCAGGGATCGCTCCCTACGCAATTCCCTTGTCCATTCGTCCCCCCCATCCCTCCCCACTGATCTCCCTCCTGGCACTTATCCGTGTAAGTGGAACAAGTGCTACACATGCCCTTACACTTCCTCCCTTACCACCATTCAGGGCCCCAAACAGTCCTTCCAGGTGAGGCAACACTTCACCTGTGAGTCGACTGGGGTGATATACTGCGTCCGGTGCTCCCGATGTGGCCTTTTATATATTGGCGAGACCCGACGCAGACTGGGAGACCGCTTTGCTGAACATCTACGCTCTGTCTGCCAGAGAAAGCAGGATCTCCCAGTGGCCACACATTTTAATTCCACATCCCATTCCCATTCTGACATGTCTATCCACGGCCTCCTCTACTGTAAAGATGAAGCCACACTCAGGTTGGAGGAACAACACCTTATATTCCGTCTGGTTAGCCTCCAACCTGATGGTATGAACATCGACTTCTCTAACTTCCGCTAAGGCCCCACCTCCCCCTCGTACCCCATCTGTTACTCATTTTTATGCACACATTCTTTCTCTCACTCTCCTTTTTCTCCCTCTGTCCCTCCGAATATACCTCTTGCCCATCCTCTGGGTCCCCCCCCCACTTTGTCTTTCTTCCCGGACCTCCTGTCCCATGATCCTCTCGTATCCCCTTTTGCCTATCACCTGTCCAGTTCTCGGCTCTATCCCTCCCCCTCCTGTCTTCTCCTATCATTTATGATCTCCCCCTCCCCCTCCAGCTTTCAAATCCCTTACTCACTCTTCCTTCAGTTAGTCCTGACGAAGGGTCTCGGCCTGAAACGTCGACTGCACCTCTTCCTACAGATGCTGCCTGGCCTGCTGCGTTCACCAGCAACTTTGATGTGTGTTTCCCAAAAGCATAACATAAGTTTTAGAAGTGGGAGTAAATTTTACCATAAGCTATGCCTGCCCAACCATTCAGTAAGATTATGATGATCGGTAAACTTTTCCATTTTCCCTGAAAGTTCACTTAATCTCTGATCCTTTGGTGTTTATTTGATGAGGCAAGGTAAACACTAATGTTTCTACTGGCTAAGTGACAGAAAGGAATAAATTGCTGTTGGTGCCTAGGACTGGAATAATTGGCCTGTGACAATTACAACCATCATTCTGTGTTCAGCATCTGATTCAAAATGCTGGTGTGTTTCGTCTTGATGGTCTTTCAACTTTAATTTTTCCATGGTTCCTGGAAGGCACAAACACATTCATTTGCTGTCCTGTTGTCTATTTGCACACCTTTGGATTAAGGCCAGGATGAGGTTTGGGCTTGGTCCCTGCAAAACACAAGCTCAGTATCAGTGGACAGGCGTTGCTTCTTAGTATTGTTGATGACATTTTTCATTGATTTATGATTGAAAGTAGACAGATTGTGCATTAATGATTAGATCAGATTTGCTCTGCTTTTTTATGAATTGCACATATCTGGGCATTTTTCCAAAAAGTGGATCAGAGCTTGGCTGGTAAGTCTCAGGGACTTGGACTCTGCTGGATTCTCTCATTTGTCCAGTATTTTACTGTTAATTTGTTACATATCCTTGAGTGTGGTATTCAAGTGCAAGTTCAAGTTTGTCATTCAACCACACATGAACACAGCCAAACAAAACAGTGTTCCTCCAGGGCCAAGTTGCAAAACACATTACCAACAATCACACACAGCGCAAGGCACATAGAGCACACATAGGTTAGCAGTAACATACAGTCACACACAAAAAAAATAGTATAGCCCAAGTCCCTGAGTGCATGTGGCAATCAGAATGCACTTAGCATTATCAAAACTTGAAAAAATTGACTAAACACTGGATACGAATTGCTTTGAAAGTTATCATCAACCTCAGAATACTGAAGTAATAAGGAAATAGTATCAAACAGTTGGCACATTAAGGTCAACTGTACATAAGGTGTACAGTGGATATACTTTAGCAGTGACATTGCTTAATACAGCCGACTGTCCAACTTGAGTGAGACAGAATGCATGTTTTATATCATCTGCACAACAGTTGCAATTTGTGAAAATAACTTCTTTTGAAAACTCATTTCCTCCCTCTGCATTGCCAGAACCTGTATTTTGAAATGCCACTAACATTTGACTGGGTGCCATTTTAGTGTAGTGGTTAGAGCAACTGTATTATAGCACAGGGCATCAGAGCTTGGAGTTCAATTCCTTCCAGTGTCATCTGTCATTCGAGTCAGTATGGGTGGAAGTCAGGAACAGGAAGGGAGCAGTTACTCTATTGGGAGTATTTTATAGGGCCCCTGAAGGCAGCAGAGATACAGAGGAGCAGATTGGGAGGCAGATTTTGGAAAGGTGCAAAAATAACAGGGTTGTTATCATGGGTGACTTTAACTTCCCTAATATTGATTGGCACCTGATTAATTCCAATGTTTTAGATGGGACAGTTAGTTAATTGTATCCAGGACGGATTCCTGTTACATTATGTTGATAGGCCTACTAGGGGGAATGCCATAGTAGATCTAGTACTAGGTAATGAACCGGGTCAGGTCACAGATCTCTCAGTGGATGAGCATCTGGGGGACAGTGACTACCGCTCCCTGGCCTTTAGTATTATCATGGAAAAGGATAGAATCAGAGAGGACAGGAAAATGTTTAATTGGGGAAGGGCAAATTAAAAGGCTATGAGGCTAGAACTTGCGGGTGTGAATTGGGATGTTGTTTTTGCAGGGAAATGTACTATGGACATGTGGTTGATGTTTAGAGATCTCTTACAGGATGTTAGGGATAAATTTGTCCTGGTGAGGAAGATAAAGAATGGTAGGCTGAAGGAACCATGGGTGACTGGTGAGGTGGAAAATCTAGTTGGGTGGAAGAAGGCAGCATACATGAGGTTTAGGAAGCAAGGATCAGATGGGTCTATTGAGGAATATAGGGTAGCGAGAAAGGAGCTTAAGAAGGGGCTGAAGAGAGCAAGAAGGGGGCATGAGAAGGCCTTGGTGAGTAGGGTAAAGGAAAACCCCAAGACATTCTTCAATTATGTGAAGAACAAAAGGATAACAGGAGTGAAGGTAGGACCGATTAGAGATAAAGGTGGGAAGATGTGCCTGGAGGCTGTGGAAGTGAGCGAGGTCCTCAATGAATACTTCTTTTCGGTATTCACCAATGAGAGGGAACTTGATGATGGTGAGGACAATATGAGTGAGGTTGATGTTCTGGAGCATGTTGATATTAAAGGAAAGGCGGTGTTGGAGTTGTTAAACTACATTAGGATGGATAAGTCCCCGGGGCCTGACGGAATATTCCTCAGGCTGCTCCACAAGGTGAGGGAAGAGGTTGCTGAGCGTCTGGCTAGGATCTTTATGTCTTCGTTGTTCAAGGGAATGGTACCGGAGGATCGGAGGGAGGCAAATGTTGTCCCCTTGTTCAAAAATGATAGTAGGGGTAGTCCAGGTAATTATAGACCAGTGAGCCTTACGTCTGTGGTGGGAAAGCTGTTGGAAAAGATTCTTAGAGATAGGATCTCTGGGCATTTAGAGAATCATGGTCTGATCAGGGACAGTCAGCATGGCTTTGTGAAAGGCAGATCATGTCTAACAAGCCTGATAGACTTCTTTGAGGAGGTGACCAGGCATATAGATGAGGGTAGTGCAGTGGATGTGATCTACATGGATTTTAGTAAGGCATTTGACAAGGTTCCACATGGTAGGCTTATTCAGAAAGTCAGAACGCATGGGATCCAGGGAAATTTGGCCAGGTGGATTCAGAATTGGCTTGCCTGCAGAAAGCAGAGGTTCGTGGTGGAGGGAGTACATTTGGATTGGAGGGTTGTGACTAGTGGTGTCCCACAAGGATCGGTTCTGAGACCTCTACTTTTCATGATTTTTATTAAAGACCTGGATGTGGGGGTAGAAGGGTGGGTTGGCAAGTTTGCAGATGACTTAAAGGTTAGTGGTGTTGTGGATAGTGTCGAGGATTGTCGAAGATTGCAGGGACATTGATAGGATGCAGAAGTGGGCTGAGAAGTGGCAGATGGAGTTCAACTCAGAGAAGTGTGGACTTTGTACAAAGTGTACACTTTGGAAGGACAAGTTTCAAGGCAGAGTGCAAAGTAAATGGCAGGATACTTGGTAGTGTGGAGGAGCAGAGGGTCTGGGGTACATGCCTACAGATCTCTGAAAGTTGCCTCACAGGTAGATAGGGTAGTTAAGAAAGCTTATGGAGTGTTAGCTTTCATAAGTCGAGGGATAGAGTTTAAGAGTCGTGGGGTAATGATGCAGCTCTATAAAACGCAAACGACAGGAATTCTGCAGATGCTGGAGATTCAAGCAACACACATAGAAGTTGCTGATGAACGCAGCAGGCCAGGCAGCATCTCTAGGAAGAGGTGCAGTCGACGTTTCAGGCCGAGACCCTTCGTCAAGACTAACTGAAGGAAGAGTGAGAGTGAGATTTTGCAAAATCCCTTACTCACTCTTCCTTCAGTTAGTCCTGATGAAGGGTCTCGGCCCGAAACGTCGACTGCACCTCTTCCTAGAGATGCTGCCTGGCCTGCTGCGTTCACCAGCAACTTTTATGTGTGCAGCTCTATAAAACTCTGGTTAGGCCACACTTGGAGTACTGTGTCCAGTTCTGGTCGCCTCACTATAGGAAGGATGTGGAAGCATTGGAAATGGTACAAAGGAGATTTACCAGAATGCTGCCTGGTTTAGAGAGTACGCATTATGATCAGAGATTAAGGAAGCTAGGGCTTTACTCTGTGGAGAGAAGGAGAATGAGACGAGACATGATAGAGGTTTACAAGATATTAAGCGGAATAGATAGTGTGGACAGCCAGTGCCTCTTCCCCAGGGCACTACTGCTCAACGCAAGAGGACATGGCTTTAAGGTAAGGGGTAGGAATTTCAAGGGGGATATTAGAGGAAGGTTTTTCACTCAGAGAGTGGTTGGTGCGTGGAATGCACTGCCTGAGTCAGTGGTGGAGGCAGATACACTCGTGAAGTTTAAGAGACTACTAGACAGGTATATGGAGGAACTTAAGGTGGGGGGGTTATATGGGAGGCAGGGTTTGAGGGTTGGCACAACATTGTGGGCTGAAGGACCTGTACTGTGCTGTACTATTCTATGCTCCATGTTCTATGTCCTCCCTGTGAAATGTGTGGCTTTTTTCCAGGAGCTCCCACAGGTTTCCTCCTACAGTCCACGTACCAGGTTGGTTAATTTGTCATTGTAAATTGTGCTGTGATTAGATTAGGGCTAACTGTGGTTGTCAGGGGTTGCTGGAGAGGCATGGCTTGAAGGGTTGGAGGGAGCACATTATCATCCAGTGTTGATAGAGATGGAAAACAACAGACTCAGCACTAACCCCTGCAGTACACCACTAGTCACGGGCCTCCAGAAAGAAAGGCACCCACCTACTACCACTCTCTGGCCTCTCTAATCCAATACAATACATCATCTTTAATGCCAAGTGATTGGACCTTGACCAACCTCCCATGTGGGACCTTGTCACATGCATTGCCAAGGACTCTCCTGGTAACTTCCTCAAGACTTGTGAGACATGTCCTACCACACACAAAACCAAGCTGACTCTCCGTTATCAGTCCATGTCTATCCAAATAGTTATATATCCCGTCCCTTAGAACACCTTCCAATAACTTCCCCACAATTGATGTCAGACTCACTGGCCTATAATTTCCTGGTTTCTGTATAGAACCTTTCTTAAATAGCGGAATAACATTGGCTATCCTCCAATCCTCTGCAACCTCTCTCTGGTACCTCCCCTGTCACTAAGGATGATTTAAATATCTCTGCTAGGCCCCTGGCAATTTCTGCACTTCCCGCCCATAGGGTCTGAAGGAACACTTGGTCAGACCCTGATTTGTCTCAGGATATCAAAGAACTCTTCCCCTGTAATCTGTACAGGGATCATGAAGTTCTTGCGTTCATTATACTTCATTTGTTCCTAGCTCCCTATAATTGCCTTGCATCTCTTTTTTTTTTCTCTTAACCAAGGCCTCCCCTGGAGACATTTAAAAGCTGTTAAAAATCAAACTTCGATATTCTGTGAAGTGAAGTGGAAATCTGTTCACTGTCATGGGCTGCCAGGGGGGTTTTGAAGACAGGCTCTCTTCACTGTACTGACGGAAACTTGACCGTGATTCAGTCCATGCTGCTGGACTCCAGGAAACACTGGGCCAAGCAGGGTGGCTTTCCATATTTTGACTGAGCTCAGAGCATAACAACCCTTGAGTAAATTATTCTGCACAAAGTGAATGGACCAGCAAATAGCCTCAATTTGTGCTCCTCTTTCAGCAGTATATAACAGTGCTTGATTCCTCCACTCTTGACTGAAGGAAATCAGAACCTGGTTTCATATCTGTGACGTACACTCACTGGCCCCCTGTACCTAACGATGTCGCCACTGAGTGTATGCTCATGGTCTTCTGCATCTGTAGTCCATCCACTTCGAGGTTCGACATGTTGTGCGTTCAGTGAAGTTCTTCTGCATGTCATGTTGCGACACATGGGCTACTTGAGTTACTGTCACCTTCCTGTCAGCTTCAGCTTTCTCATCAACAATGTATTTTCGCCAATTGAACTAGTGCTCACTGCATTTCTTGTTTGTTTTTTGCACTATTCTCTGTAAACTCTAGAGACTGCCGTTCATGAAAATCACAGGAGATTAGCAGTTTCTGAAATATTCAAACCATTCCAACTTGCACCAGCAACCATTCAATGTCAAAGTCACTGAGCTCACATTTCTTCCCCGTTCTGATGTTTGGTCTGAACAACAACTGAACCTTTTGACCATATCTGCATGCCTTTATGCACTGAGTTGCTACCACATGACTGGCTGATTAGAAATCATGAAGACCCTGGAAAGACTTGTTCTGGTGCTGCTCCGGCCTATGGTCAGGCCACACTTAGATCCCCTCCAGTTCGCCTACCAGCCCCGACTAGGAGTTGAGGATGCCATCGTCTACCGGCTGAACCGTGTCTATGCCCACCTGGACAAGCCAGCGAGCACTGTGAGGGTCATGTTTTTTGACTTCTCCAGTGCATTCAACACCATCCACCCTGCTCTGCTGGGGGAGAAGCTGACAGCGATGCAAGTGGATGCTTTCCTGGCGTCATGGATTCTTGATTACCTGACTGGCAGACCACAGTACGTGTGCTTGCAACACTGTGTGTCCGACAGAGTGATCAGCAGCACTGGGGCTCCAGGGGACTGTCTTGTCTCCCTTTCTCTTCACCATTTACAGCTCGGACTTCAACTACTGCACAGAGTCTTGTCATCTTCAGAAGTTTTCTGATGACTCTGCCATAGTTGGATGCATCAGCAAGGGAGATGAGGCTGAGTACAGGGCTATGGTAGGAAACTTTGTCACATCGTGTGAGCAGAATTATCTGCTGCTTAATGTGAAAAAGACTAAGGAGCTGGTGGTAGACCTGAGGAGAGCTAAGGCACCGGTGACCCCTGTTTCCATCCAGGGGGTCAGTGTGGACATGGTGGAGGATTACAAGTACCTGGGGATACGAATTGACAATAAACTGGACTGGTCTAAGAACACTGAGGCTGTCTACAAGAAGGGTCAGAGCTGTCTCTATTTCCTGAGGAAACTGAGGTCCTTCAACATCTGCCGGACGATGCTGAGGATGTTCTACGAGTCTGTGGTGGCCAGTGCTATCATGTTTGCTGTTGTGTGCTGGGGCAGCAGGCTGAGGGTAGCAGATACCAACAGAATCAACAAACTCATTCGTAAGGCCAGTGATGTTGTGGGGATGGAACTGGACTCTCTGACGGTGGTGTCTGAAAAGAGGATGCTGTCCAAGTTGCATGCCATCTTGGACAATGTCTCCCATCCACTACATAATGTACTGGTTGGGCACAGGAGTACATTCAGCCAGAGACTCATTCCACCAAGATGCAAAACAGAGCGTCATAGGAAGTCATTCCTGCCTGTGGCCATCAAACTTTACAACTCCTCCCTTGGAGGTTCAGACACCCTAAGCCAATAGGCTGGTCCTGGACTTATTTCCTGGCATAAGTTACATATTACTATTTAACTATTTATGGTTTTATTACTATTTATGGTGCAACTGTAACGAAAACCAATTTCCCCCGGAATCAATAAAGTATGACTATGACTATGACTATGACTATGATTTGCAGGAGTATAAGTGTACCTAATATACTGGCCACTAAGAGTATGTTGTAAAATTTGCTGTTTTACAGCAGCAGTACAGTGCAATACATTCAAAAAAACTATAAACTGCAATAATAAACATATGCAATATATTAACATTAAATTAAATGTAATTAAAAAAGTAAACAAAAATAGTGAGGTAGTGTTTATGAATTGGTTCACTGTCCATTCAGAAATCTGATTCAATACCTCTTTGAGAGCTTCTGTAGCCAGTAGTGCAACTATCAACTCTGTCCCATTTCTTCATTGAGCAAAGAGGGAGTTCCCCAATACTTCAAGTGAGACCTCAACCGTGCCTTATAAAGTCTCAACATTTGGCTTATTGAGTTAATTTATTTTAAAAATTATATTTAGTAGTAGAATTTGAAGTGAAGAAGTGGCAAATATTTACAACCCCATGAAACTAGAACAATTTAGTAATAGCATTGTGACATCACTGATTCATGACTGGAGAACTTCAGTTGTGCCCCTGGTATAAACTTTATCTGTAATTTATAACAGACTAAGATAGTACTTCTGCATGTGCAACACATGCATATGCCTGGAGCACTCGGAGCTCATGGTGATTGCATTACTTATTATAAAGTACATGTTTAATGTTAGCTGCCTAGCTGCACCTTGTGAAGCTAATATGCTGCCAACAGATGGTCCCAGTCACAACAGGCAACCAGGTCCATGTAGCAAAGTCATTCCTTCACATCTGTCACGTAACATGATCCTTTGAGCTTGTTGGAGTGAAGCATGTAGAAACTTTGAACTGCAACAATGTTAGAGTGTCCTGAACATTTTGAAGGTTGATACCTCCTATCTGTTGATCACAAAATGGGTGTATAAATTGTGAGCCACACCACAAGGAGCTGGAGGAGAGGAGCCAAGAGCAATATTTCCTGTACTTGAGGCATTAGGAAAAAGGAGCTCAGTAATCCACACACACAATGCTGGTGAACGCAGCAGGCCAGGTAGCATCTATAGGAAGAGGTACAGTCGACGTTTCGGGCCAAGACCCTTCGTCAGGACTAACTGAAAGAAGAGATAGTAAGAGATTTGAAAGTGAGAGGGGGAGCGGGAGATCTAAAATGATAGGAGAAGACAGGAGGGGGAGGGATGGAGCCAAGAGCTGGAAAGTTGATTGGCAAAAGGGATACGAGGCTGGAGAAGGGAGAGGATCATGGGACGGGAAGCCTAGGGAGAAAGAAAGGGGGAGGGGGGGAAAGCCCAGAGGAAGGGCAAGGAGGTATAGTGAGAGGGACAGAGGGAGAAAAAAGAGAGAAAAAAAAGAGGAAAGAAAAAAAAAATTATAATAATAAATAAATAAGGGATGGGGTACGAAGGGGAGGTGGGACATTAACAGAAGTTAGAGAGGTCAATGTTCATGCCATTAGGTTGGAGGCTACCCAGACAGAATATAAGGTGTTTTTCCTCCAACCTGAGTGTGGCTTCACCTTGATGGTAGAGGAGGCTGTGGATAGACATATCAGAATGGAAATGGGACATGGAATTAAAATGTGTGGCTACTGGGAGATCCTGCTTTCTCTGGACAGCTAGATATTACATCAGTAATGCATTATCCACTGTCTTTACCTTTACGTTATCCATCTTAATAATTTCTTGAATATTCTAGGGAAAAACTATTGTATCATCCTCCTCTGCAGAAATGGATTGGACTTCGCCTACAGCAATATAATATCAGACAATGTTGTCAGTGACACGCAACCAACGGAGACTGCCGCTCTCACTCATGATGTCCCAGGATCTGAACCATAGGCTGTGTGTATCAGATACAGTGTCACATGTCACTTCATTTTCTGGCAGTGCATCTTTTGGAGCCTGGGGAGATTTTCACATAGAAAACATAGAAAATAGGTGCAGGAGTAGGCCATTCGGCCCGTTGAGCCTGCACCGCCATTCAGTATGATCATGGCTGATCATCCAACTCAGAACCCTGTACCTGCCTTCTCTCCATACCCCCTGATCCCTTTAGCCACAAGGGCCATATCTAACTCCCTCTTAGATATAGCCAATGAAGTCACAGAGTTGTATAACATGGAAACAAGTCTTTCAACTTACTGTATGAATGCTGACCTTACCTGCTGGGGTCTTTTGTATGTGCATAATAAAGACCATAAGACAATAAGATATAAGAACAGAATTAGGCCATTTGGCCCAACAAGTCTGCTCCGCCACTTCATCACAGCTGATCCAATTTTCCTCTCCAGCCCAGTCTCCTGTCTTCTCCCCATCTCCTTTCATGCCCTGACCAGTCAAGAGTCTATCAATCTCTGCTTAAATATACATAAAAATTTAGCCTCCACAGTTGCCTTTGGCAAAGAATTCCACAGATTTACCACTCTCTGGTTAAAGAAATTCTTCCTCATCTCCATTCTAAAAGGCCACTCCTCTATTCTAAGGCTACGTACTCTGGTTTTAGTAACTTCAGTTCCCAGTGTGCAAGGCGGATGGTTCACCCGGAACTGGAATGACATTGGTGGACGGGTTACACACAGACACACACTCTGGGCGGGCTGAAGTGTTCTGGGTAAAATGTGGTCAAGCTGAACCCACTCTGTAAATCTGTAACTAAATAGATCTAGCGCTTTTACACTCACAAGTTTGTCTTTGTTAAAGAACAAACACAACATGGTATCAGAAGTCAGGTGAGGTCTAAATATGAAGCGTAACTCAATATCGCGAGCAACTAAGAAAGAGACGCTTGGAGAGAAGCTGCCAGCAAGAGAGCACGATGTCTTGAAGTTCACCAAGAAATTGAGGTGAGAGCCTTAAAACCCCCTCAAAGGATAATCTATGTCTTCCTGCACCTATGCAATTTGCCGGCAATTTAACCGATAACTGGAAGCACTTCAAACGGTGATTCAAGATACACTTAGTAGCGAGTAGAGCCGGAGGGGGGAGATGGAAAATTGAAGGTGTCAATCTTTCTGCACGTAATTGACAAAGATGCTTTGGACACCTGTAACAGCTTTCAAATGGACGAGACAACCTTGATGTTGGACACTCTGATGGCAAAATTAAATGAGTATTTTATCCCAGGTAAAAACGTCATGCTTGAGAGATATAAACTCCTCTTCTGTGAAAAGAAACAAGGTGTTAACTTTGACCAATACGTGGCTGGGCTTCACACAGAGTAAGTCTTGTGAGTTTGGAGATTTGAGACACTCATTAGTCAGAGACAGAATAGTCTGCGGAATCCCAGATAATGAACTTAGAGAAAGCTTGCTACATGACAAAGATTTAATGCTAGAAAAGGCTGTGAATATATGTCAGACAGCAAAGACCATATGAGCGCATGCTAAGGAGCTGCGCAGAGCTGAAACAACAGTGCACGCTGTGAAAACAGAGTGGCAGAGCACCAAGTGTTTCCCAAAGCAACAGCATAGCAAAAAGCTCAGCTCAAACAGTAAATCCATCCCAAAGTAGCGTCCTGCTTACGGAAAGTCCTGCAATTATTGTGGGAAGAGGAATTGCTTCACAAATTGCTTCAAGGATACCAAAAGAGAATGGTGCACACGGTTGTTCAGGAAATGGAGGAAGTCAGGAAGTCTTTGTAAATTCTCTACAGACTGCTGGTGCTGGTCAAACAAAATCGACTGTTCCAATGACTGTGAATGAGACAGTAATTTCAACCAAGTTTGACACTGGTGGCTGGGTAAATCTGCTTTGCGTAGATGATTACAGAACTCTCAAAGTAAAGAGCAAGATTTACCCAGTGAAGTTAAAAGTGAAGGCAATACTGGAGAGAACAAAAATATCTCCATGATCCTCTCCAATGCTGAAACAGAAAAATGAAAAGGAAGATGGAGAGAATGCACAGACCACCAAGGTCAGAACAACAGCACCAGTTTAACACAAACAAACAGAAGTTGCTATTTATGATATGCAGCCAACAAGTGCTCTGTGAATTGAGACAGACTCAGTTGAAACTTGTGCAAAGACTCACTGATCACATGGATGTAGTCCAGGGCTCCATTATGACGCACATGGAGTAAATTATGGTCACACAGCAAGAACAAGAACAGATAGGATTTTGGCAGAAGGATATGAAAGAAACGTACACATAGATCAGAATTCTCAAAAGGGCACTGGTATTAACGCAATGAGTGAAAACAAGACATCTGTGGAAACATACATGAGTCCAGAAGTTATTATTAAGCCACCACAGAGACAGATTAAGAGTTGTTGAGTGAAAAAGGGATTGTATATGCTCAGTACAATTGAAGTCAATACAAATATCTTTGTAGAAAAGCATTGTTGCATTTTGTAAGTTTATGAGAATATATCATTGTGTTTGTTTTATTTAACAGAGAAAAATGTGTTATTATGTCTGTATCTAATAAAGAACTTCAGTTCCCAGTGTCCAATGTGGATGGTTCACCCAGAATGGGAAGAGACATTGGCGAATGGGTCACTCATGCTCTGGAGAGGTTGAACTGAAGTCATTTTGTGAATCTGTAAATAAAATAGTTCTAACATTTTTACATACGCAAGTTTATTTTTGTTAAAGAACAAACATACCACTACCCATCTACGTTAAGCCTGTTTTTCCCCTTCTAACTCTAACTTCTATGTCCTATCTATCTAAGTATCTGTCTAAATGCCATTTAAATGTAAAAAGTGTATCTGATTCCATCATTTCCACTGCAGCGTGTTGCAGATATCAACCAGTGCCTGTGCAAAATAGTTGAAGCATAATATCCCAGTTCTACGTACTGTGCTCTGGCCTTTGAAAGCAAATATGCCAAATATCAGAATCAGAATCAGGTTTATTATTACTGGCATGTGACGTGAAATTTGTTAACTTAGCAGCAGCAGTTCAATATAATACATAATCTAGCAGAGAAATAACCATATAAACATATAACAATTACAGCATGGAAACAGGCCATCTCAGCCCTTCTAGTCCATGCCAAACTCTTACCCTATCCTATTCCCACCGACCTGCACTCAGACCATAACCCTCCATTCCTTTCCTGTCCTTATATCTATCCAATTTAACTTTAAATGACAACATAGAACCTGCCTCAACCACTTCTGCTGGAAGCTCATTCCACACAGCTACCACTCTCTGAGTAAAGAAGTTCCCCCTCATGTTACCCCTAAACTTTTGTCCTCTAATTCTCAACCCTTGCCCTGTTGTTTGAATCTTTCCCACTCTCAATGGAAAAAGTCTAACCCCGTCAACTCTATCAATCCCCCTCATAATTTTAAACACCTCTATCAAGTCTACCCTCAACCTTCTACGCTCCAAAGAATAAAGACCTAACTCATTCAACCTTTCTCTGTAAATTAGGAGGTGAAACCCAGGCAACATTTTAGTAAACCCCCTCTGAACTCTTTCAATTTTATTGACATCCTTCCTATAATTCGGTGACCAGAACTGTACACAATACTCCAGATTTGGCCTTACCAATGCCTTATACAAATTCAACATTACATCCCAACTCCTATACTCAATGCCGTGATTAATAAAGGCCAGCAAACCAAAAGCTTTCTTCACCACCCTATCCACATGAGATTCCATCTTCAGGGAACTATGCACCATTATTCCTAGATCTGTTCTAAAGCATTCTTTAATGCCCTACCATTTACCATGTATATCCTATTTTGATTAGTTCTACCAAAATGTAGCACCTCACATTTTTCAGCATTAAACTCCATCTGCCATCTTTCTGCCCACTCTTCTAACTGCCCTAAATCTCTCTGCAAGTTTTGAAAACCTAGCTCATCATCCACAGCACCACCTATCTTAGTATCATCTGCATACTTACTAATCCAATTTACTACCCCATCATCCAGATCATTAATATATATTACAAACAACATTGGACCCAGTACAGATCCCTGAGGCACACCACTACACACAGTCCTCCAGTCTGACACACAGTTATCCACCACTACTCTCTGGTGCCTCCCATCTAGCCACTGCTGAATCCATTTTACTACTTCGATATTACTGCCTAACGATTGAACCTTCCTAACTAACCTTCCGTGTGGAACCTTGCCAAAGGCCTTACTGAAGTCCATACAGACAACATCCACCATTTTGCCCTTGTCAACTTTCTTAGTAACCTCATCAAAAAATTCAATAAGATTTGTCAAACATGACCTTCCACGCACAAATCCATGTTGACTGTTCCTAATCAGACCCTGTCTATCCAGAAATTATATATACCATTTCTAAGAATACTTTCCATCAATTTACCCACCACCGATGTCAAACTCACAGGCTGATAATTGCCAGGTTTACTCTCAGAACCATTTTTAAACAATGGAACCACATGAGCGATACACCAATCCTCCGGCACCATCCCTGTTTCTAATGACATTTGAAATATTTCTGTCAGAGCCCCTGTTATTTCTACACTAACTTCCCTCAAAGTCCTAGGGAGTATCTTGTCTGGACCCGGAGACTTATCCACTTTTATATTCCTTAAAAGTGTCAGTACTTCCTCTTCTTTAATTGTCATACTTTCCATAACTACCCTACTTGTTTCCTTTACCTTACACAATTCAATATCCTTCTCCTTAGTGAATACCTAAGAAAAGAAATAGATCAAAATCTCCCCCATCTCTTTTGGCTCCGCACATAGCTGTCCACTCTGATTCTCCAAGGGACCAATTTTATCCCTCACTATCCTTTTGCCACTAACATAACAGTAGAAACACTTTGGATTTATTTTCACCTTACTTACCAAAGCAGCCTTGTATCTTCTTTTAGCTCTTCTAATTTCTTTCTTAAGATTCTTTTTACATTCTTTATATTCCTCGAGTACCTCATTAAATCCAAGCTGCCTATATTTATTGAAGATCTCTCTCTTTTTCTGAACCAAGTTTCTAATATCTCTTGAAAACCATGGCTCTCTCAAACTTTTAACCTTTCCTTTCAACCTAACAGGAGCATAAAGATTCTGAACCCTCAAAATTCCACCTTTAAATGACCTCCATTTCTCTGTTACATCCTTCCCATAAAACAAATTTTCCCAATCCACTCCTTCTAAATCCTCTTGCATTTCCTCAAAGTTAGCCTTTCTCCAATCAAAAATCTCAATTCTAGGTCCAGTCCTATCCTTCTCCATAATTACACAGAAACTATTTGTATTGTGATCACTGGACCCAAAGTTCTCCCCAACAAATACCTCCATCACCTGCCCTGTCTCATTCCCTAACAGGAGATCCAACACTGCTCCTTCTCTGGTTGGTACCTCTATGTATTGCTTCAAAAAATCTATCCTGCGCACATTTTACAAACTCCAAACCATCCAGCCCTTTTACAGAATGGGCTTCCCAGTCTATGTGTGAAAAATTAAAATCTCCCACAATCACGTGCTTACTACAAATATCTGCTATCTCCTTACAAATTTGCTCCTCCAGTTCTCGGACCCCATTAGGTGGTCTATAATACACCCCTATAAGCGTCACAACATCTTTCCTATTCCTCAATTCCATCCAAATAGCCTCCCTGGATGAGTCCACTAATCTATCCTGCCAGAGCACCGCTGTTATATAATCTCTGACAAGTAATGCAACACATCCCCCTCTTGCCCCTACTATTCTATCACACCTGAAGCAACGAAATCCTGGAATATTTAGTTGCCAATCACACCCCTCCTGCAACCACGTTTCACTAATAGCTACAACATCATATTTCCACGTATCAATCCATGCTCTAATCTCATCCACCTTTCTTACAATTCTCTTAGCATTAAAATAGATGCATTTCAGAAACTCTCCACCTCCCACTCTCTATTTATCCTTAATTGAGCAAACAACTTTGTTATCTTCTTCTTCTTTTTCCCTTACATCAACCTCCCCTCTCCTAGTCTCCTTAATTTGATTCCCTCCCCCCAACCATTCTAGTTTAAAGTCACCTTAGTAGCCCTCGCAAATCTCCCCGCCAGGATATTAGTCCCCCTATGATTCAAGTGCAACCCGTCCCCTTTGTACAGGTCCTGCCTGTGCCAATAGTGGTCCCAATGATCCAAAAACCTGAATCCCTGTCCCTTGCTCCATTCTCTCAGCTACGCATTTATCCTACATCTCATTACATTCCTACTCTCACTGTCGCGCAGCATAGGCAGTAATCCCGAAATAAACAAACAAACAAAGAAATAAATGAATAAACAAACAAGTAAATCAATTATCTATATTGAATAGATTTTTTAAAAATGTGCAAAAACAGAAATACTGTATATTAAAAAAAAGTGAGGCACTGTCCAAAGTTTCAATGTCCATTTAGGAATTGGATGGCAGAGGGGAAGAAGCAGTTCCTGAATCTCTGAGTGTGTGCCTTCAGGCTTCTGTACCTTCTATCTGATGGTAATAGTGAGAGAAGGGCATGCTCTGGGTGCTGGAGGTCCTTAATAATGGATGCTGCCTTTCTGAGACACTGCTCCTTGAAGATGTCCTGGTTACTTTGTAGGCTAGTGCCCAAGATGAAGCTGACTAGATTTACAACGTTCTGCAGCTTCTTTCGGTTCTGTACAGTGGCCCCTCCATACCAGACAGTGATGCAGCCTGTCAGAATGCTCTCCACGGTACAACTATGGAAGTTTTAGAGAATATCTGTTAACATGCCAAATCTCTTCAAACTCCTAACAAAGTATAGTCGCTGTCTTGCCTTCTTTATGACTACATCGATATGTTGGGATCAGATTAGATCCTCAGAGATCTTGACACCCAGGAACTTGAAGCTGTTCACTCTCTCCACTTTTGATCCCTCTATGAGGATTGGTATTCGTCCTACCTTTCCTGAAGTCCACCATCAGCTCTTTCGTCTTACTGCCGTTGAATGGCAGGTTTTTGCTGTGGCACCATTCCACTAGTTGGCATATCTCACTCTTGTCTTTTTTCATTTGAACAATTGTCAACTAAATATAGTTTACCCAAAAGGCATTTTTTTCAATATCTACAAATAAGAGATTTTTTACATTCTCAAATAAGTACATTTCCTAAAAGTCCTGATAAGAATCTACTAGATGTAATCTTTAATCTTAAACCTTTTTATAATGGATCTATATCTAATATTTATAATATGCTTTTGGGAATGAGAAGTTTTCCTTTAGATAAAATTAAAAATCTTTGGGAACAAGATTTAAAGACTTCAATTTCTGAGGAAACTTGGAATCAAATTTTTTAATTGGTCAACACTTCATTGTTATGTGCCCGTCACTCTCTCCTTCAATTTAAAGTGGTCCATAGGGTCCGTATGACTAAGGACAAGTTGTCTCATTTTTATTAAGATATATCTCCGTATTGTGATAAATGTAATAATGGAGAAGCTTCACTCAATTATATGTTTTGGACATGTCTGAGTCTTGGAAAATATTGGAAAGAAGTATCTCAAACCTTTTTGATACTTTTTAAAGTAAATTTCAAGCCTAATCCTTTGACCGCTTTATTTGGTATTGTTGGAGGAAAGGATATTATTTTGGAGCTATCTGATTTGCACATTTTGGCTTTTATGTCTCTTATGGCCAGAAGGACACTTTGGCTTAAATGGAAAGATGTGGCCCCTCCTATTCACGCCCAATGGTTACGTGATGTGATGTCATGTTTAAATTTAGAGAAGATTCAATGTTCAATCTTTGAATCTAATCAAGTCTTTCAAACACTGTGGGGACCTTTACTGAATTATTTTCAAAAGCTTTGATTTGCTGTTAAAGCACAGACGATGACTAACAATCTTTTTTCTTTTTTTTCTACAAATCAGCTTCGGTCTTGGTAGTGTGTTAGATTATTTTTATATAATAATATTATTATTGTTCAACGTTACGAACTAATTGACTTGTACGAATATAGAGTATGGAGTCTTTATATGCGATTTAGTTTAATGTATTGACATGTATACATATTTTTTCCTGTACTCCGTATTCATATATATATATATAAAAACAAAAATATTAGAAAGAGAAGTTTTTCACTGTATTTGTTGACATGCCAAAACTCTTCAAACTCCTAATAATGATTAGCTGCTGCCTTGCCTTCTTTATAACTACATTGATATACTGGGACCAGGTTAGATCCTCAAAGATCTTGACACCCAGGAACTTGAAGCTGTTCACTCTCTCCACGTTTGATCCCTCTATGAGGATTGGTATGTGTTCCTTCATCTCACCCTACCTGAAGTCCACAATCAGCTCATTCGTCTTACTGACGTTGAATTCCAGGTTGATGCTGTGGCACCATTCCACTAGTTGGCATATCTCACTCCTGTATGCTCTCTTGTCACCACCTGAAATTCTACCAACAATGGTTGTATTGTCAGCAAATTTGTAGATGGTATTTGAGCTGTGCCTAGCCACATGGTCATGTGTATATAGAGAGAAGAGAAGTGGGCTAAGCACACACCCATGAGATATGCCAGTGTTGATCGTCAGAGAGGAGGATATGTTATCACCAATCCGCACAGATTGTGGTCTTCCAGTTAGGAAGTTGAGGATCCAATTGCAGAGGGAGGTACAGAGGCCCAAGTTCTGCAACTTCTCAATCAGGATTGTGGGAATGATGGTATTAAATGCTGAGCTATTGTTGATGAACAACATCCTGACGTAGGTGTTTGTGTTAGCCAGGTGGCCTAATGCCGTGTGGAGAGCCATTGAGATGGTGTCTGCCATTGACCTATTGTGGCAATAGGCAAGTTGTAATGGGTCCAGGTCCTTGCTGAGGCAGGAATCCAGTCTAGTCATGACCAACCTCTCAAGGCATTTCATCACTGCCGATGTCAGTGTTACTGGGCAATAGTCATTAAGACATCCCACATTATTCTTCTTAGGCATAATGTAATTGTTGCCTTTTTGAAGCAAGTGGGAACTTCCGCCTGTTGCAGTGAGAGGTTGAAAATGTCCTTGAATACTTCCACTATTTGATTGGCAGAGGTTTTCAGAGCCTTACCAGGTACTCCATCGGGACCTTCTGCCTTGCGAGGGTTCACTCTCTTTAAAGACTGTCTAACATCGGCCTCTGAGATGGCGATCACAGGGTCATCAGGTACAGCAGGGATCTTCACAGCCGTAGTTGTGTTCTCCCTTTCAAAGCGTGTATAGAAGGCGTTGAGTTCATCTGATAGTGAAGTATCACTGTAATTCATGCTATTGTATTTTGCTTTGTAGGAAGTAATGTCTTGCAGACACTGCCAGAGTTACTGTGCATCCAATCTCACCTCCAACCTCATTCGAAGTTGTCTCTTCACCCTTGAAATAGCCCTCCGCAAATCATACCTGGTTTTCTGGTACAGCCCTAGGTTGCCAGACTTGAATGCCACAGAGCTAGCCTTCAGCAGACAACGTACCTCCTGGTTCATCCACGGCTTTTGGTTTGGGAATGTCTTTCTGTGCACACACTCATCCATACAGGTTTCAATGAAGTCAGTAACAACAGCAACATACTCATCCAGGTTTGGGGATGAATCCCTAAATACAGTCCTGTCCACCGATTCAAAGCAGTCCGGTAGGTGCCCCTGTGCTTCCCTTGTCCATACCTTCTTGATCCTCACTACTGGTGCTGCAGTCTTCAGTCTCTGCCTATACTCAGGGAGTAGAAGTACAGCTAGGTGATCAGACTTCCCGAAGTGAGGGTGTGGAATAGCCCGGTAGGCATTCTTGATGGTGGTGTAACAATGGTCCAGTGCATTGTCTTCTCTGGTATTGCAACTGATCTGTTGATGGTAGTTGCTTAGTGATTTTTTTCAGACTGGCCTAGTTAAAATCTCCCAAAACGATGGTAAAGGCATTAGGGTGTGCTGTTTCATGCATGTTGATCCCTTTACTCAGCCTGCTTGACATTGGCCTGAGGTGGAATGTATACTGCTACCAAAATTACTCCAGTGAACTCCTGTGGTAGGTAAAAAGCACAGCACTTAACTGCTAGATATTGCAGGTCTGGTGAGCAGAATTGGGACAGCACTGATATATTTGTGCAGCAAGAAGAGTTGATCATGAGGCATAATCCTCCACCTCTGCTTTTGAGAGACTCTATAGATCTGTCCTGACAGTGTATAGTAAACCCATCGATCTGGATCACTGCATCTGATACGCAAAGGGTTAACCAGGATTCCGTGAAACAAAGGACACACGCGGGCCTAATGTCCCTCTGATTCAGCACCCTAGCTCTGAGATCATCGATTTTATTCACCAGAGACTGCATGTTCGCCAGCAGGATAGTTGGTATATGGAGATTAAAACCCCATTTCCTTAAACGCACTTGTAACCCAGATCTATTTCCAAGCTTCCTTTGAGGTGTCCTCCTCCGTAGGTACTTCTGACCACGATCACTGTTGTTTCCATTGTTTTAAGCAGCGATAGTTCGTTTGAACGAATTAAGACATCTTTGTTGATTGTACTGACCTTGGAAGTAGTTATGCTTTTTAGCTGTATCAGGCTGAAATGGGAATTTTTAATCGTATTCATTGAGAGTACTGCTGCTACTCGAGTTGTGCCTAGGCATCCTGGAAGTATATAGCATCTTCGTGATCGTAACTCTGTGTAACCACTTTCAGGGAATTATGAACTTGAACCACAAGCCTTTCTGTTCAACATTTCTTGGTGTCCTTCGAACCACTATTTATGTCTTACCCCTATCTGACTTACCAAAATGCATTTCTAGGCACTTCTTAGGATTAAATTCTAAATTTCATCTGTTGGATTTCTAAAAGGAGCTCATAGGGGTATGATCATGTTGTAATGCATGGGGCGGTGAAGAGAAAACAAGAAAACCAGCCTACTTACAGAAGAGTACCTCTACTTAAAGAAGGATACAAAATAACGATGAAGAAGGATATTTGAAAGCAGTTTATAGATGTAACCCAGACTCTTCAATGGAGCTGGACCTCAGAAAAAGACTACAATGCACATTCGAATCAGAATCAGATTACTATTACTAACATTATGTCATAAAACTTGTTAACTTTACAGCAGCAATGCAAAACATGATAAATAAACAAAAAATTACATTCAGCCTATATATGTATATTAAATAGTTAACTTGAGATAAGTCATGCAAAAAAAAAACAGAAATAAGAAGTAGTGAGGTTGTGTTCATGGGTTCAATGTCCATTTAGGAATCGGATGGTAGAGGGGAAGAAGCTGTTCCTGAATCACTGAGTGTGTACCTTCAGGCTTCTGTACCTCCTACCTGATGGTAACTGTGAGAAAAGGGCATGCCCGTGGATGGGGGGCGGGGAGCTTGATGATGAAAGCTACTTTTCTGAGGCACTACTCCTTGAAGGTGTTTTGGATACTATGGAGGCTAGTATCCATGATGGAGCTGACTAATTTTACAACTCTCTGCAGCTTGCTACGATCCTGTGCAGTAGCCGCTCCCACACCACCCCCCCCCCACCCCCGCCACATACCAGACAGTGATGGAGCCATCAGAATTCTCTCCACAGTACATATGTAAATGTTTTTGAGTAATTTAGGTGACAAACCAAATCTCCTCAAACTCTTGATGAAGTATAGCCACTGTCTTGCTTTCTTTATAGCTGCATCAATGTGTTGGGACCAGGTTAGATCCTCAGAGATATTGTCACCCAGGAACTTGAAATTGCTCACTCTCTCCACTTCTGATCCCTCTATGAGGATTGATGTGCCTTCCGTCATCTTACCCTTTCTGAAGTCCACAATCAGGTCTTTGGTCTTACTGACGTTGAGTGCAAGGTTGTTATTGTGACTCCATTCACCTCACTCCTGTACACCTGCTCATCACCTTCTGAGATTCTGCCAGCAATGGTTCTATCATCAGCAAATTTATTGATGGCATTTGAACTATGCCTGGCAGTTTGATGGGAGTAAGCAATTTAAGTGGTTTGGCTGGACTAGATGGGCTGAAGTGCCTGTTAGCGTGCTGCATTTTTTCTATGACTATATTGTAAACAATTTAAGCAACCATGTCATGTACAGGGGAATGTATATTCCTACACACACAACAATACTCAACTCTCTCTTTCTCTCTGAGTGTAAATTGTGGTTCTGTTTGGTCACAGTATGCCACATGCTTAGCATTGTCATTAATGTTTCTCTTGTCAGATATTTGGGTGTCATCTTCACCCCATGTTCTCATAACAAACAACAAGTTCTTTTCCTCTCTTTCTGATAATTTCCTTTCCTAAGGTATAATTTGAATCCTGCAACTTCAGGCTGAACTAATTACTTTCCACGTGGAATTTAGTCAATTTGCCTTTTGAAGTTTACTTGCAACATGCCTTTGGGCTTGTTCAAGTTCTGCTGAAGAAAGAGCAAACCAGATTCGCAATGGAAATGGTTGTGTGCATCTCACAACCAGTTTAGCTGATTTGTTTCAGTGACATTAAAGATATTTTTCGGCTTAATCTGCTACATGAAGTGATTGCATTTTAGCTACTTACATCAGCTTTATAAATATTTGAGGTCTACCAGCACAGGCTATAACACCTTGACAACTATCTAAATGCTTTTCTCTCCAAAGATAAAGTTGTTTCATTTTAGACCTCAGACCTAGCTGCGTTTAGTGCAAAATATAAAAAATTAACAGTGATTTTAATGGTCTGTGCTTTAGATATTCATCTTCTTTTGCGCCCACAAAGATGCCCTTCAATGACACTCAACCACATGTAAGCTGATATTGAAAGCTACTATTGAGACTGCATCTAGTCAAATATATTGAACTCCCTCTGTTGCTAACAAGAATAGTCAGAGAATTTTCTTTCCTTTATCTTTATTTTTTTCCCCTCTACAAGCCATTTGCAAAGCTCATGTACCTCTTTCTTACTTTATTGCCGGCAAATATTTCCTCTGCATCTGCTCTCTGCTCTGAGCAAACTGCTAGCTCTTGTTTTGGATCGGCAGTTGAAATGTAAAAAATTAACCCCAGCGTCTTGAAGCCGTGTGACTGAGCCAGTGAAGATGCTTTGCAAAAACTATCCCACCTTCCCACCTGTATTACCCCCAGTGACTTTCCAGGTTTTGCCACATTATTTGTACCAAAGGGAAGCTATTTAACCCATCATGTATGCAAACAGTTTTGCAATATATGCCATTTACTTCCACAGCTTGTTCATACAACTTGCATTTCCAGTAATATTCCTCCTAGTATTCATCTGGTTTCCTTTTGGGAACTGCTAAGACCTGCACAAGTACATATGCTCTGTTGGACAGCTGTGTTCCCTGTTCTCCAATATGCTTTCGAAACCTGCAGACCTCTCAAGACACTGGAAAAATATCACCTATGCCGTATCCCCAAAGTCCTCTAAATGGACTGGAAAGATAAGTGACCTCTCCCTGCCCAAGATCTCCAGAACTGAGGTGCTAGGCACCCTCAAACTTAAGCAGAAATGTTGAAAGCACGTACATTACCACATTCCTGAAGCTGGCACACTGATCCGCATTCTTTCATGTGACAGAAAGAAAGATTCCAGACAACCTTGAAAAGAATAAGCAGGCAGGGAGAGTAGATGTTTCAAGGATGTGCACAAATCTTCCTTGAAGAAGTGCCGCGACTCATGGAGCCTCTACCCATGATGGATGAAAGTGGAACAGTGTTTGCAATGGAATTGAAAGAGTTAGAGCTGTGAATTGAGAAACATACAGAAGCTCTGCATAAATGACAGAAGGAGCAGACCATCTCAGAGACCTACCCACCCAAGTGTCAGTCACTCACCTCCTGACCCATCCATGGAAGAGTCTGCAGTTTCCATCTTAGCCTCCATCTAGCCTTTCACCTAGGAACACACAAAACCAGAATGGAAGCAAGTCATCCTCAATCCCAAGATATTGATGAAAAGAAGATGACTAATCAATCTTCATCTCTATTAAACAATATACTTGAAGTCCATTAATTGGCTGAAATACTTTTCTTTCCTCCCCAACCCACTTCTGTATCTTTTGCTGAGCAATTTACATCAAGGCAAATGCAGAAGGTGAGGGCTGGCTACCTGCCTTTTGATTGCTCTGCTCCCGGAGAGAGGAGACTGTCGTTTGATCACTCTGCTGCTGGAGAGGAGAGACTGCCTTTTGATCGCTGGGGGATCGCTCTGCTATCGAAGTGAGTAGAGGCTGCTGTTGTGCCCAGAGAAGGTTACCCAGGTTTTCTGTGTTTTGGACTTGGACTAAAGACATTTTTCACTTACAGTTTTTTTATATTCTGTGTTCTCACCTGGTCTTTCTCAATGTTTGTTTGGGGGGCGAGGAGGATTTGGTGAGAAATTTTCAGTTTCAGTTTTCGATGTGCCTGTTCTGTTTTTGTTTTTTTGTATGGGGAGGAGGGATTTGGGAGGGTTTGGGTTTGATGATCAGGCTGCATTCTTTACTTTCTTGTTTCGTGGCTAGCTGGAGAAGAAGAATTTCAGAGTTGTATTTTTTGATAATAAATGAATAAATTCCATTGTTTTTTCCATGGATGAATGATGAGGCTTTGACATTCTTTACTGCAGGTAGCAGTAGAGCCTTAGTCATTTTATTTCATTTAAGACTGAGTGTGATGGATGTCTGGAAGTTAATGAAATGAAATGAAGGAGTCGGGATTTGGTAAGTTATGTTAAAATAGATTTGCCTTTAAAATTTTCATTATTGGAGGAGGAGCAGTGAGAAAATTATTTTTGTGACAAAGTTCTATTCATCAGTTTTCTCCTTGAAGATTATCTCATACTGCATGGTTACTGTACTTGCCGGAGGCATAGTCATAAGAGAGCATCTCTGAAGAAAGGTTTTCAAATTTTATATATATATAGAACTCTAATTTGTTTTTTGATCTTAATAATACTATGTTCATTGTATGTTACAGATTGTTGTTCATATTACTTAAACAATGGTCTTATAGAAATTATTGCCAAAGATATTAATGTTTTTGTATTGAGTCCATATGCTATGAACAAATTTTAACATGGAGGGAGAGGTAGCAACACCTCCACCACAGTTCTTCTCAACACTGGTGCCCCACAAGCCTGCGTCTTCAGCCCCCGACTCCACTCTCTGGACACTCACAGATTGCATGGCCAGATTCTGCTCTAAATCGATCTACAAGCCTGCAAATAATACCACGGTAGTGGATTGAATTTCAAATAATACTGAGTTGGAGAACAGGAAGGAGATAGACAGCTTAGTGATATGGCACATTTCCCTCAATGTCAGCAAAACAGAAGAACTAGTCATGACTTTAGAGGGTTGAAAGCTTTGAGTTACTAGAAGTGAACATCACCAATAGCCTGACCGGGACTAATCATGTAGATGCCACTGCAAAAAAATCTCATCAGTGCCTTTACTTCTTCAAAAGGCTAAAGAAATATGGCATCTCCCCTTTGACCCTCAATAATTTTTATGGGTGTGCCACAGTAAACATCCAACCTCGATATGGCAACTGCCTGTGACCACAAGGCACTGCTGAGAGTTATAGACGAAACACAGCACATCACAGATACCAGTCTCCCTCCATAGACTCTGCCAACACTTTTTCCGGCCATGCTAAAGCCCAACCCACCATGGGAATTCTCACTTTGCTCCTTACAATCAGACAGAAGATACAAAAATCTGAAAGTGTGTACTATTAGGCTCAAGGATAGCTTTTATCCCACTGCTATAACAATACTGAATAATCCCCAGTATGAGAAGATGGATTCTTGGCCTCACACTCTAACTCATATTGGCCTTGCACCTGCCTGTACTGCACTTTCTCTGTAATGGTAATGCTTTATTCTGCACTTCATTATTGTTTTCACTTGTATTACCTCAAAGTGCTGATGTAATGAAATAATCTGGATGGATAGCTTGCAAAACCATTTTTTACTTTGGTGCATGTGACAATAATAATCCATTTTACGGTTAGAAAATGAATTTTTACCAATATCAACATTTCCCATGTCATAACTGGGAGAGATATTTGGAGGATAAGCATAATCCCATGTCTGATGGGATTGTTGATATTTTTACAAAATGAGTGAGCAATAGCTATATTGTTGTTGGAGTCATAGAGAATTACAGCACAGTCAGGTCCTTTGTTCCATCTAGTCCATGCTGAAACCATATAAACTGCCTATTCCCACCAACCTTGTTTACATCTTTCTTGTAAGTAGGTCACTAAAACTGCACAAAATAAACTGTATGAATAATTTTACACAATACATAAGCAATGGAAATGAACTTCAATCAGCATCAGAGTAGATACCCGTGTACTTCCCTACAATGTTGTTTAAAAAATACTTCTTTTACCCCTTTTTTTATTAAATGAATTTATGATATTAACATATTTGTGTAAAGGCAAATGTGAGTACTATACGTAGAACTGGATCTTTGGTAATCAGGCCATACAGAGGGCATTAACAATGTGTGTGGTTTCTAGCTTGGAGTTTGCTATGAGCGAATAGGTCATACCACATACGTACTTTAAAGAACACACAAAATTTCCACATTCTTCTTCATCATCAGCAGCATCACTGTTAGGAATTGATATACATGACATGTTTCAAATCCTAGTCAGGCTAACACTGTAGACCAACAGTGTTGTTTTGTTTTGCACATTTTGTTGTTTTGTTTGCTTTGTGGCTATCTGGAGAAGACATATCTCAGAGTTGGATACTACATACATACTTTGATAACAAATGAACCTTTGAACCTAAGAATCAAAGGTGGTGATGAATCAACATATAGGAGGAGACTGAAAATCTGGCTGAGTGGTGCCACAACAACAACCTCTTACTCAGTGTCAGCAAGACCAAAAAGCTGATCGTTGACCAAGATGAGGAAACCAAAGCACCATGAGCCAGTCCTCATCAGAGGAACACAGGTGGAGAGGACCAGCAATTTTAAATTCCTTGGTGTTATTATTTTGGAGGACTTGTACTGGGCCCAGCATGTAAGTACAATTACGAGGCACCTCTACTTACTTAGGAGTTTGCAAAAATTCAACATGACATCTAAAACTTTGAAAAACTTTTATAAATGTGTAATGGAGAGGATATTGACTGGCTGCTTTACTGTCTGGTATAGAAAGACCAATGCCCTTAAATGGAAAATCCTATAAAAAGTAGTGGATATAGCCCATTCCATCACGGGTAAAGCCCTCCCTACCATTAAGCACATATACATGAAACTTGGTCGCAGTACAGTAGCATCTATCATCAAGACATGTGCTCTTCTCAGTGTTACCATCAAGAAGAAGATGCAGGTGCCTCAAGACTCACACTACCAGGTTCAGGAACAGTTTTTACCCCTCTTGAACCAAAGGAGATAACTTCGCTCAAGTTCACTTGCCTAATCATTAAAATGTTAGCACAATTTATGAACTCACTTTCAAGGACTCTTCATCTCATGTTCTTGTTATATATTGCTTAGTTATTATTATTATTATTTCTTTCATTTTGCATTTGCAGTTTGTTGTCTTTTGCACGCTGGTTGAAAGCCCAAGTTGGTGTGGTTTTTCATTGATTCTATTTAAGTTATTATTCTATTATGGATTTATTGAGTACACTGACAAGAAAATGTATCTCAGGGTTGTATGGTGTCATATATTGTATGCACTTTGATAATAAATTTACTTTGAACTTTACATGAGATATTTTTAGGAGCTATGGGTTAAGGTTGACAGCCAGCTAATGGAATGAGGAACCAGTTTTAAAAAAAACCTTTTCATAGTGTAACATCTATTGATAACCATTCGGTGTGGGGTAGGGGATGACAAATACTCAACATTTGTGTACTCAGCCCTCACTTAAATCCCCATGATGAGATCAAGGAAGGAGCTAAATAGCAATCTCTTCTATTAACATATTATTAAAGATGTATCTCTGCTGCTTAGTTCAGGACATGTCAATTTATATTCTGGCTGTTGATGTATCCAGGAACCTCTCATTAAAGAGAGTATCCAATGAAGCATAGTTTGGGCATCTAATGTAATCAGAATCCTTTGGATCAGTGACTGACATGCATATTCAATGTTGTTCTGTCAGTTGAGATGTGTTCTCATTTTAATTATGTAATCCTGCAAGGTTATCAGTTTACACCCGTAATGCTGAATTATAACCACTGAAATAGTATTTAATCATTTATTGTTTGCTTTGTGTTTAAAAAGTACAATACACAACTATAGTTCTATAGTCCTAAGAGTGCACAGCCAAAAGAACATTTGTTTGTCATGTTGAATAAAGATTATTTACATCTGCATATGGCCTATTCAACTCTGTTCTGGGGTCTGGGTGCCCTTGCAAATGGGCTGCTAAACAGGGTTGGCAATCATGCTCGTTCCAGCCAATAAGTGTTTCATTGTGGTGGTATTTAACTCCCTTCCTCTTGTTTAAGTCTTGTTGAGTCTTAATCAATAGCACAGCAACATCAATGCTCCCTCTTTTGTCCTTGTTCCAGGAAAGAAGACTACAATTTAGATTGATGCTTTAAAGGAGTGGTATTTATTTAGTGTTAAGTCACTGCTTCTGAACCATATGTCAGCATTAGCTTTCAGTTTGAGAGTTTTAATTAATAGTCTTGTTGGCATAGTGTTTATTGTTTTTCTTTTATTTCTGCAATGAACTGTTTGTCTGCTTCAGTATCTCTCCCTTTGTACTTCGACCATAACTGCACAACTCTATCAATTCAGTCACAACAATCACTGCATCTGTTTGTTGCCACAGTGCACTGAGTGCAACATTATGAGTGTGATTTTGATATAAGTGAATTTTTGAAAAATAAAGGGTCTTTTGCCACTTGCTGGAGGATCAAATTAATTTCCAAAATCTGGAAAGACTGGTGAAATCTTTGGCAGAGAACAGAAGGTGGCAATCTGGTTTTTATGGATGCCATTAGAAGAGTGAAGAAGAGAAGTTCCCTATTGTATCATTTAGGAGTGGTATTGCTTCTGATTGTGGCCTGCAGGGGGAAATACAATGAAATGTGAGGACATCTGTAGACCAAAGTCTTAGAGCGAAGCCAGCCAGCAGCAGAATAGTTGCTTCATCATATGTGTCTCTTTTGAAAATATTTAATTAATTATTATAAATACATTCTGCTACTGTGCATGGTGCTCTTACTAGAGTCAAGTAAAATAGGTGATGGCTACTGGCTGAGGTGTTTCTGGATGTGTCCACAATATCCAGAAAAGGAAGGGTAAGCAGCCAGAAGTCGTGGTATATATTGGTACCAATGACATAGGAAGAAAAAGGGAGGAGGTCCTGAAAAAAAACATTGGGAGTTAGGAAGGAAGCTGAGAAGGAGGACCTCAAGGGTAATAATCTCAAGATTGCTGCCTTTGCCACATGACAGTGAGGATAGGAGTAGAATGAGATGACAGATAAATGCGAGGCTGAAGATTTGGAGCAGGGGGCAGGGATTCAGATTTCTAGACAATTGGGACCTCTTCTGGGCAGGTGGGACCTGTACGAAAGGGACAGGTTGCACTTAAATCTGAGGGGGGCCATGTTCTTGTGGGCAGGTTTACTAGAGCTGTTAGGAGTGGTTTAAACTAAAATGGCAGGGGATGGGAACCAGCATGATAGAGCTGAGGATGAGCCAGCAGGTGTAGAAGAAGATGATGAGTGTAACATGAATGCGATAAAGGACGTCAATGATTGGGTACAAATGCAGCCAGAGAAAGGAGTTAAATTGTACTACAGAGACAAAATTCAAAACAGCGAAGAAGGCAGGACTGAAGGTGCAGTATTTAAATGCCTATAGCATTTGAAATAAGGTGAATTAACTCATGGTGCAGTTAGAGACTGGATGGTATGACATTGTGGATATCACTGAGTCGTGGGCTGAAAGAGGGCCATAGTTGGGAGCTTAACATCAAAGGATATACTTTTTATTGTAAGGCCAGAGAGGAAGGCATAGGTGGTGGTGTGGCTCTGTTGGAAAGAGATGGAATGACATCTTCAGAAAGAGTTACATCTTCAGAAAGAGTTGACATAGGGCCAGAGAATGTTGAATCTTTGTGGGTGGAGTTAAGAAATTGCAAGGGTAAACATACCATTATGGGGATCATATATAGGCCTTAAAATAGTGGACAAGATGTGGGGTTGAGATCGCAAAGGGAGCTGGAAAAGGCATGTAATGAGGAGAATGACACAATTGTAATGGGAACTTCAATATGCAAGGGGATTGGGAAAATTAGGTTGGTGTTGAATTGCAAGAGGGGGAATTTGTTGAATGCCTATGAGATGGCTTTCTAGAGTAGCTTGTGCTTGAGCTGGCTTGGGGAAAGGCTATCTTAGATTGGGTGTTGTGTAATAACCCAGATCTTATTAGGGAGTTTAATGTAAAGGAACCTTTAGGAGGCAGTGATCATAATATGATTGAATTCATACTGCAATTTGAAAGGGAGAAGCATAACTCACATATATCTGTACTGCAGTGGAATAAAGGGAATTACAGAGGCATGAGAGAGGAGCTTGCCCAGGTGGATTGGAGGAGGATACTGACGGGGATGACGGCAGAGCAGAGGTAGTTGAAGTTTCTGGGAATAGTTCACAAGTTGCCGCATAAGTATGTCCCACAGAGGAAGAGGTTCTTAAATGGCAGGGGTAGGCAACTGTGGCTGACAAAGGAACTTAAGGACTGCATAAAAGCCAAGGAAAGGGCACGTAAGGTAAGAACAGTGAGTGGGAAGTTGGATGATTGGGAAGCTTTTTAAAATTCAACAAAAGGCAACTAAGAAAGCTATAAGCAGGGAAAAGATGAGATATGAGGACAAACTAGCCAATAATATAAAGCAGGATACCAAAAGTTTTCTCAGTTATATAAAGAGTAAAAGGGAGGTGAGAGCTAATATTGGACCATTGGAAAATGATGCTGGTGAAGTAGTAATGGGGGACAAAGAAATGGTAGATGAACTTAATGGTACTTTGCATCTGTCTTCTCTGTGGAAGACACTAGCTGTGTGCTAGAGGGCTGTGAGTGTCAGGAGCAGGAGTGAATGTCATTGCTATTACAAAGGAAAATGTGCTAGCAAACTCAAAGGTCTTAAGGTGGATAAGTCACCTGGGCCAGATGGACTACATCCCAGAGTCCTGAGAGAGGTTGTTGAAGAGATAACAAATGCATTGGTCATGATCGTTCAAGAATCCCTTGATTCTGTATGGTCCTAGAGGATGGGAAGGTTGCAATGTCACCCCACTCTTTAAGAAGAGGAAAGCAAAAGAAAGGAAATTATAGGCCGGTTAGCCTAACCTCAGTGGTTGGGAAAGTGTTGGAGTCTATTATTAAGCATGCGGTTTCAAGGTACTTGGAGACTAATAATAAAATAAGCCAAAGTCAGCATGGCTTCTGTAAAGGGAAATCTTTCCTGACAAATCTGTTACAGCTCTTTGAGGAAGTAACAAGCAAGGTGGACAAAGGAGAGGCAATGGATGTAATTTACATGATGTCTGGCTTATTGGTTAATTCTAACTGGTATGGCATGAATAGGTCATGTCAGACCTCTATGTCAAAATCAGAATCAGCTTTAATATCTCTGACATATGTAGTGAAATTTGATGTTTTGTGGCAGCTGTACAATGCAATACATAAAAAATAATATATATATTACAATAAGAAATATATAAAAATAAAATTTTAATTAAATAAGTAGTGCAAAACATGAGTGAAAATATTGAGCCTGTGTTCATGGGTTGGTTCATTGTCCATTCGGAAATCTGATGGTGGAGAGTAAGAAGCTGTTCCTAAAATATTGAATGTGTGTCTTAAGGCTCCTGTGTTGCAATGCCCATCTGATTTTTTTTATGTTTGTCACAAATTACTTGAATTTAGGTAATAAAACTTCTTGTAGTCCGAGAATGCTTAGCAATATATTTTGAAACTCTTTATTGGCTGACTGTGCATAACTAACGTGTACATAATATTTGCACATTCTGGTAAATGTGCTATATACTTCCCTTTACCATAGGAAAGGAAGATTAATTCATGTGTCCTTGAGAGTAGAGCCCCATCACTTTTCAGAGGCAGTGATACATATTGTGAAAAGCAACTTGTGGGCAATGTCTTCAATGACAACCTGGAATGAATCTACGGTGAAATGATTTGCTGCCATTGTGATCACTCGGGTCGCTAATTGAGTCAAAAAGGCAGCGACTCACGACAGCTTGGTGCTTTGAGCAGCAGCCAATCAGCCATTGGGATTGATTGACAAGAACAAATTAAAGTAAGGCAGGGGCTAGAGGAGTGGCCATACTCAGAACTGCTATCATTGAAGTGGTCAGAGTTAGAGTGGGGTTTTTGAGGCTTTAGCTCTTCACCGAGGAGAGGCTTGAGTGAGAGAAGGCAAAAGAAATTGTTGGTAGAGTTTATTTTTTATTTTTCTCTCCCCCACAGTTTCTTAATCAGTACATAGAATTCCCAATGAGACAGTTTTGCGATACCTGATTTGCTAATAGGGAATGTAACAAGGTAGAAGATATAAGTTTGTGTAGGGGAACACTTAGCACTTAGCGATCATAATGCCAGATGTTTCAAAGCAAATATGCAGGAAGGTTGGTCTGGTCCACAGGTTGAAATTCTAAATTGGAGAAAGGCCAATTTTGATGGTAGCAGAAAGAATCTGCCAAATGTGGATTGGGACAGGCTGATTTCTGGCAAAAATGTACTTGATAAGTGGGAGGCCTTCAAAGGTGAAATTTTGACGATAAAGCTTGTGTGTGCCTATCAGAATAAAAGGTAAAGACAAAAGATTTGGGGAATCTCTTTGTTCAAGAGATATTGAGGCCCCAGTTAAGGAAAAAAGGCAGTGCATAGCGGATATAGGCAGATAGGAACAATGAAGTTCTTATGGAGTTTAAGAAGTGCAAGAGAACTCTCAAGGAAGTAATCAGGAAGGCTAAAATAAACCATGAGGTTGTCTTTTCAGACAAGGTGAAGGAGAGTCAGAATGGATTCTACAGATATGTTAAGAGCAAAAGGATTGCAAGGGACAAAATTAGTCCTCTGGAAGACCAGAATGGTAATCCATGCATGGAGTCAAAATGGGAAGATCTTAAATTCATTTTTTGCATCGGTATTTACTTAGGACACAGACACAGAGTCTATAGAAGTGAGGCAAAACACCATAAACTTCATGGACTCTACACAGATTTCAGTGGAAGGGGTATTTGTTATTTTGAGGCAAATTTGGGTGGATAAATTCCCAGGGCCTGACAAAGTGTTCCCTCAGACTCTGCGGGAGGTAAGTGTAGAAATTGCCGTGGCCCTAGCAGAGATAATTAAATCATCCTTAGCGGCAGGGAGAAACCAGAGTATTGGAGGATAGCTAATGTTGTTCTGCTGTTTAAGATAGGCTCTAAAAATAAACCAGGAAATTAAATGGCGGTGACCCTGACATCAGTAGTGGGAAAGTTATTGGAAGGTATTCTAAGGCATTGGATTTATGAGTATTTTTGCACATGGACTGATTAGGGATAGTCAGCATGGCTATGTGCATGGTATGTTGGGTCTAACCAATCTTATAGAGTTTTTCAAGGAAGTTACCTTTGATAAAGGCAAGGTGGTGGCTGTTGTCTACATGGACCTTAGCAAGGCATTTGATAAGGTTCTGCATGGGAGGTTGGTCAAGAAGGTTCAGTCATTCAACATTCAAGATGAGGTAGGGAACTGGATTAGACATTGGCTCTGTGGAAGAAGCCAGAAAGAGGTAGTAGATGATTGTCTCTCTTACTGCAGATCTATGACCAGTAGAGTGTTGCAGGGATCGGTGCTGGGTCCATTGTTGTTTGTCATCTCTATCAACGATCTAGATGATAATGTAGTTAATTGGATCAGCAAATTTGTGGATGAAATCAAGATTGGGGATAAAATGGACAGTGAAAACACTGTCATGGCTTGCAGTGTGATCTGGACCAGCAGAAAAAAATGGGCTTAAAAATGGCAGATGGAATATAATGCAGACAAGCACAAGGTGTTGTACTTTGGGAGGACCAGCCAGTGAACTGTAGGGCACTGAGGAATCCTATAGAACAAAGGTATCTGGGACTACAGGTCCATAATTCATTGAAAGTGGCGTCATTGGTTCATAGGTTTGTAAAGAAAGCTTTTAGTACATTGGCCTTGATAAATCAGGGTACTGAGTACAGAATATGGGATGTTATGTTGAAGTTGTAGAAGATGTTGGTGAGGCCTAATTTGGAGTATTGTGTGCAGGTTTTGTTATCTTTCTACAACTAGAGGTCATGGGTTAAGGATGGAGGTGAAAAGTTTAAGGGAACATGAGGGGAAACCTCTTTACTCAGAGGGTTGTGAGAGTGTGGAATGAGCTGCCAGTGCAAGTGGTGCATGCAAGCTGGATTTCAACATCTTTTTTCTTTCAATATTTTTATTAATTACTTGCATAAACGAACACAAAATACACAATGATATTATGGGAACGGAAACAAGATTGAATTGCCCCATAACTATGTATTTTCTCTTTTTTTTCTGTTGTGTTATGGGGTTTTGATTTTGCTTTAGATTAGAATGAAATATACCTTTTCAATATTATGGTTAATGTACTATACGTAGTTATGGGGCAATTCAATCCTGTTTCTGTTTCCATAATATCATAATGTATTTTATATTTGTCTATGCAAGTAATTAATAAAAATATTGAAAGATTTCAACATTTAAGAGAAGTTTGCATAGATACATGGTTGGTGGGGGTATGGAGGGCTAAAGTCCTGGTGCAGGTTGAGGGAAGTAGGCAGTTTAAATGGTTTGGCATGGACTAGATGGGCCGAAGGCCCTGTCTCTATGCTGTACTTTCCTATGACTGTCTGACTTGATGACAATAAAATTATAATTTGAAGTTCAATTAATAAAATTTGCAAAATCCATTTTTGCAGATCAGCACAAGCTTTATAAATAAAGCTTTAGTATTAGAAATTAAGTCTTTATGTCTACTCAGAAGGAAGTTTTAACGGACTTACATTCCAATGAGAAAAGTCTGCAGTGCTCTTTGTACTTTCCAACAATTAATATTATTATTATATAAGCCCCTATTAATGCTAATTTGTAATACGTTTGGCATAAGTCCTCAGCTTCTACCTGAACAATGACCTATTAAATTCCATCAAAAGAGCTCATGTATATTTTCTTGTTCAGTTGTGCATGATTGCTGTTGGGCTTGAAAATAGATCGCCAATATGACTAAATTACTTATTATAGCTGTTAACTCTGAAAACAGCTGGCCAACTCTTGGAAAGTTAATTTAATATCCATTGATGGTAAGAGGATTTGTTATGAAGATCTATTACCTTTAAGTAACATTCAGTTCTCCATCTGCTTAATAATCTTTGACATTTATGTGTGTTTCCATAAGACATTCTCCCTACTCTTCAGAATTAAGAAGTTTGTAATTTGTCTCAAATCTTGTGTGCTGAATCTGTCAGGAATTTGACAACTATGTACAATCTTGAGAACAGAGACCCAATGTAACTGCAGGCTAATCAACATCATTTGGGAAACTTCTTTCACTAAGTGTATGGGATAGTGAAATCTAGAGACCCTCAGAACCTCAGTTACACTGATGAAATTTATCAACTGGATCTCATCATGTTTCCTGCCTGACACCCATTCACTTTATCAGGCTGTGAGTGAATGAGAGCAGTTATAGAATTAGAATCAGAATCAGGTTTAATATCACTGTTGTGTGTAATGAAATTTGTTGTTTATTTGTAGCAGTATGGTGCAGTCATGTGGAGCTACACATAAAAAGACAATTTTATACATAAGTATATTTCTGGTTTCCTGCTTCTGTAGCCCATCCACTTCAAGTTTTAACATGCTGCGCATTCAGAGATGAGCTTCTTCATACCAATGTTGTAAAGTGTGGTTATTTGAATTATTGTCACCTTCCTGCCAGATTGAACTACTCTGGCCATTCTCATCTGGCTTCTCTCATTAACAAGTCATCTTCTCCCATAAAACAGCTGCTCACTAGATGTTTTTGTATTGCACCATTCTCTATAAACTCCAAAGACTGTGTGTGAAGATCCCAAGAGATCAGTTGTCTCTGGGATATTCAAACCACCACATCCGGCATCAGCAATGATTCCAAGTCAAAGTCACTTAGATTACATTTCTTCCTCATACTGATGTTTGGTCTGAATGATAAATGAACTGCTTGACCATGTCTACATGCTTTTATGCATTGAGTTGCTGCCTTATGATTGCTTGATTATATATTTGTATCATCGACAGATGTATCTAATAAAGTGGAAGAGTCTTTTGTGTCATACCAAATCTCCTCAAACTCCTATTGAATTATAGCAGCTGATATTCATTCTTTTTGTAATTGCATCAATATGTTGGGCCCAGAGAGATCTTTGAAGATGTTGATATCTAGAAACTTGGGATAGAGTGGGAACAGGCAAAGAACATAGACAAAAGAATGTAGAAGCTGTTAAATGCAAAAAGTCCCTGACAACCTACTTTTTCCTATTTCTTTCCTGCTTTGGAGTCCTGCTGTCAGCTTGAATCCATCAAGGCTGTTCCAGAACCAGTTGTTGAAGATTGGTGCCTTTTTGAATTTATTCATTTATTGCAGGATGCCACAGATGTTCATTCCCCAGCTCTAATTTTGTGGTGAATCACTAACAATGGAATGGTTTATTAATCTATTATAGATCATATAGCAATAACATAAAACCATTCTGGAGTCACACATCAGTCAGATAAAGTGCCATCCCAATATCTGAAGGTAATACTTAAAGTGCCTACCCAATGAAGGTTTTAATGGGTACATTTACTGTCAGAGAAATGTATACAATATACATCCTGAAATTCTTTTTCTTCGGTGAAGCCAGTTGTGTGAGGAAGGAGTGATAAAGTCCGAAGCTAGGAAGTGATCGTGGAAAAGGTAAAAGGCAGGAGAAGAAGGAATCTGATAGAAGAGGAGAGTGAACTATGGAAGAAAGGGGCAGAGGAAGAGCAACAGGTGATGGTGATAGGCAAGTGAGGATAAGGGGAAAGGTGAGGGGGAAGCCAGTGTGAGGAATTGAAGAGGTAAGGGGAAGGGGGAAAATTACTGGAAGTTGGAGAAATCGATATTCATGCCATTGGGGTGGTATTTTAAGGATAGTGCAGGAAACAGGGCCCAGATGAGTTTACAATGAGTGTAGGAAATAGTTTCAGCAAGTTTAAAATGACAGATGGAAATAATGTCCAATTAGATTGAAAGAAGTGTATAACTAGGACCCTAGTAAGTTTAAAAGTAGTGTCAAAAACAAAACCTGATGAGCTTAAAATAAACAGTTATTAGGACCCACTGAGTTTAAAAGCAGCACTGGAAACAAGGCCCCAGTGAGTTTAAAGCAGTCATGGGAAGCCATACCTGCTGAAGCATCAAGGTCGCTGAATAATGGGGTCATGGATTATCGGAGTTCTTCTAGTAATTGAATTTAATCAATAACTGCATTACTGATGTATCATGTGAGTGTAAACAGAGTGAGTCTTGGTCCTTTTTGATCCAGTCGTCCCTTGTTAGTAAAATCAGAAACAAATGTTCAGATTAGCTATTATGGAAAAGCACTGGAAAGCCATTTGCTTAACCTACAATTTTTAGAAAGAGCCAAAGGCCCTCAAAAAGGAGTTCTATTCAAGATATCAAAAGTAAATGTAAAATATGTGGAAATTAGAGATATTTTCCCCTGGTTTTAACATCAAATTTTTATATATGGTATGATTTGAGTCTGTTTTGAAATACAGGTGGCCCTAATATTACAGGAGTGAGAATATTGGAAATTTATCCTTATGGAGTTCACAAATAACAACCAAAAAATCTGGGATATGGAAGAAAAATTTATGTGATAAAGGGTAAATAATTAAGTTCAAAATTAATATTTTTCAGCATCAATTCTTGTCATATGGCTTTACTTCAGGGAAAATTGTGATATGGTGCTTTTTCTATGAACACAATATCCACCCACTCCTACCATTCATGCATCCGGCAACTACTTACTGATGAACTCCACTTCTTAGGAATTTGCATCAGATAAAACAGCATCATCATTATTTTCCTGCTGTATTTCATGCATGTGATAACATCTTTGGAATGCAAGTCTCCTTAAAGTGCCTAACAACAGAAATTAGATTGACTTATGATGCCCATAAATAACTCAGAATTTAAAAAAAATGTATTTTCTAATGAACCCCATCTGTTACTCATTTTTTATGCACACATTCTTTCTCTCACTCTCCTTTTTCTCCCTCTGTCCCTCTGAATATACCTCTTGCCCATCCTCTGGGTCACCCCCCCCCTTGTCTTTCTTCCCAGACCTCCTGTCCCATGATCCTCTCGTATCCCCTTTTGCCTATCACCTGTCCAGCTCTTGCCTCTATCCCTCCCCCTCCTGTCTTCTCCTATCATTTTGGATCTCCCCCTCCCCCTCCAGCTTTCAAATCCCTTACTCACTCTTCCTTCAGTTAGTCCTGACGAAGGGTCTCGGCCTGAAATGTCGACTGCACCTCTTCCTACAGATGCTGCTTGACCTGCTGCGTTCACCAGCATCCCAGGTGCTCACATTTTATTGACTCTGCCTCTCGCCGCTTCTCCCGTCAAGCTCTGAAGGCGACGCTCTCCGCCATGAGGAGGTACTTGGTGTCCCTATCCCAGACCCTTCCACACCTTCGGGACACTTTCTTCGCCGTCTGTAATGGTCCTACCCGTTATTTCATCCTCCGTCGGATTCACGCCTGCAATCGCCGTTTTTTTGACTTTGTCATGTTAGGCAAAGATCGCAAGATCTTACATCTACGGACTCCAGAGCCTGCCGGCCCCGACGCTAGCAGGCATGAACTTTCAATTGCAGCCCCTGCCATTGATCTCGCCGGCTCCAACACCTGAGGGCATATTCAAAACCCGGACTCCAGCAACGACCATGGACACATTCGAAGTGATTGCGCAACCACCAACTGCGACGCCAGCCTTGAACTCCAGGCCGGGTCTTTATGTGCTGCTGTTGTGACTCCCGTCTCCCCTTCCCCCACCACCACTCCGCAGCCCCGTCTTCCTCAGATCCCACCGTCAACTCCTGGGCCCTCAGAGGCTCCATCTTCCTCTCACCCCAACCCTCCCCTCTCCACTGACACCACCAGCCTCCCCACTCCCCCCCTGATCCCAGCTCTCATCCGTGCCGGGTCTTTACCATCCCCTCCGACCTTCAACTGTCGGAGGCAGAATGCTCTGTCCTCAGTAAGGGCCTCACGTTTGTCCCCCTTCGCCCACACCTCAGCGAGCTCCGTGTTCGCCACGATGCGGAACTTTTCTTCCGCCGTCTCCGTCTCCGAGCCTACTTCTTCGGCAAGGACTCTTCCACCCCCACCGATGACCCCTTCTCCCGTCTTCAACCCTCCTCTTCTTCATGGACGCCCCGCTCTGGTCTTCTGCCTGCTCTGGATCTCTTTTTTGCCAACTGCCGACGGGACATCAACCGTCTCGACTTCACCGCACCTTGTCCCCATTCCAATCTCACTCCTTCAGAACGCTCTGCTCTCCACTCCCTCCGCACTAATCCTAACCTTATTATTAAACCCGCCGATAAGGGGGGTGCTGTTGTAATCTAGCGTACTGACCTCTACCTTGCCGAGGCACAGCGACAACTCGCGGATACCTCCTCTTATTTACCCCTCGATCGTGACCCCACTAAGGAGCACCAGGCCATTGCCTCCCACACCATCACCGACTTTATCTGCTCAGGGGATCTCCCATCCACTGCTACCAACCTTATGGTTCTCACACCCCGCACTTTCCGTTTCTACCTCCTACCCAAGATCCACAAACCTGCCTGTCCTGGCCGACCTATTGTCTCAGCTTGCTCCTGCCCCATCGAACTCGTTTCTGCATACCTCGACACTGTTTTATCACCCCTTGTTCAATCCCTTCCGACCTATGTTCGTGACACTTCTCACGCTCTTAAACTTTTCGATGATTTTAAGTTCCCTGGCCCCCACCACTTTATTTTCACCATGGATGTCCAGTCCTTATATACTTCCATCCCCCATCAGGAAGGTCTCAAAGCTCTACGCTTCTTTTTGGATTCCAGACCTAATCAGTTCCCCTCTACCACCACTCTGCTCCGTCTAGCGGAATTAGTCCTTACTCTTAATAATTTCTCCTTTGGCTCCTCCCACTTCCTCCAAACTAAAGGTGTAGCTATGGGCACCCGTATGGGTCCTAGCTATGCCTGCCTTTTTGTTGGCTTTGTGGAACAATCTATGTTCTGTGCCTATTCTGGTATCTGTCCCCCACTTTTCCTTTGCTACATCGATGACTGCATTGGCGCTGCTTCCTGCACGCATGCAGAACTCGTTGACTTTATTGACTTTGCCTCCAACTTTCACCCTGCCCTCAAGTTTACCTGGTCCATTTCCGACACCTCCCTCCCCTTTCTAGATCTTTCTGTCTCTGTCTCTGGAGACAGCTTATCCACTGATGTCTATTATAAGCCTACTGACTCTCACAGCTATCTGGACTATTCCTCTTCTCACCCTGTCTCTTGCAAAAACGCCATCCCTTTCTCGCAATTCCTCCGTCTCCGCCGCATCTGCTCTCAGGATGAGGCTTTTCATTCTAGGACGAGGGAGATGTCTTCCTTTTTTAAAGAAAGGGGCTTCCCTTCCTCCACTATCAACTCTGCTCTTAAACACATCTCCCCCATTTCACGTACATCTGCTCTCACTCCATCCTCCCGCCACCCCACTAGGAATAGGGTTCCCTTGGTCCTCACCTACCATCCCACCATCCTCCGGGTCCAACATATTATTCTCCGTAACTTCCGCCACCTCCAACGGGATCCCACCACTAAGCACATCTTTCCCTCCCCCCCCTCTGCATTCCGCAGGGATTGCTCCCTACGCAACTCCTTTGTCCATTCGTCTCCCCCATCCCTCCCCACTGATCTCCCTCCTGGCACTTATCCGTGTAAGCGGAACAAGTGCTACACATGCCCTTACACTTCCTCCCTTACCACCATTCAGGGCCCCAAACAGTCCTTCCAGGTGAGGCATCACTTCACCTGTGAGTCGACTGGGGTGATATACTGCATCCGGTGCTCCCGATGTGGCCTTTTATATATTGGCGAGACCCGACGCAGACTGGGAGACCGCTTTGCTGAACATCTATGCTCTGTCCGCCAGAGAAAGCAGGATCTCCCAGTGGCCAAACATTTTAATTCCACATCCCATTCCCATTCTGACATGTCTATCCACGGCCTCCTCTACTGTAAAGATGAAGCCACACTCAGGTTGGAGGAACAACACCTTATATTCTGTCTGGGTAGCCTCCAACCTGATGGCATGACCATCGACTTCTCTAACTTCCGCTAAGGCCCCACCTCCCCCTCGTACCCCACCTGTTACTCATTTTTTATGCACACATTCTTTCTCTCACTCTCCTTTTTCTCCCTCTGTCCCTCTGAATATACCTCTTGCCCATCCTCTGGGTCACCCCACCCCCCTGTTTTTCTTCCCGGACCTCCTGTCCCATGATCCTCTCGTATCCCTTTTTGCCTATCACCTGTCCAGCTCTTGGCTCCATCCCTCCCCCTCCTGTCTTCTCCTATCATTTTGGATCTCCCCCTCCCCCTCCAACTTTCAAATCCCTTACTCACTCTTCCTTCAGTTAGTCCTGACGAAGGGTCTCGGCCTGAAACATCGACTGCACCTCTTCCTACAGATGCTGCTTGGCCTGCTGCGTTCACCAGCAACTTTGATGTATGTTGCCTGAATTTCCAGCATCTGCAGAATTCCTGTTATTTTCTAATGAAAATAGTAAATTGTGGATGACTTGGTGTCATTTTTATATGTTTAAAGGAATCCCTGTTTTATATATATAAACATTGATACCAACAGCCCTCTATTAAAAAAAATTAACTCCAGCTTATAAACAACACACACAAAATGCTGGAGGAACTCAGCAGGCCAGACAGTATCTATGGAAAAAAGTAAACAACAGGCATCAGGCATTTTGGGCAGAGACCCTTCATCAGAAACTGTTTACCCTTTTTTCTAGATGCTGCCTGGTCTGCTGAGTTCCTCTAGCTTCTCGTAGAAACAGAGAAAACCTACAGCACAATACAGGCCCTTCGGCCCACAAAGTTGTGCCGAACATGTCCTTACCTCAGAAATTACCTAGGGCTACCCATACCCCACTATTTTTCTGAGTTCCGTGTGCTTGTCCAGGAATCTCTTAAACGACCCTATCGTATCTGCCTCCACCACCGTCACTGGCGGCCCATTTCATGCACTCACCACTCTCTGTGTGAAAAAGCTTATGCCTGACTTCACCTCTGTACCTACTTCCAAGCACCTTAAAACTATGCCCTCTCATGCTTGCCATTTCGGCCTTGGGGAAAAAGCCTCTGACTATCCACACGATCAATGCCTCTCATCATCTTGTACACCTCTATCAGGTCACCTCTCATCCTCCATCGCTCCAAGGAAAAAAGGCCAAGTTCACTCAACCTATTCTCATAAGGCATGTTCCCCAAACCAGGCAACATCCTTGTAAATCTCCTCTGCCCCCACTCTATGGTTTCCACATCCTTTCTCTAGTGAGATGACCAGAACAGAGCACAGTACTCCAAGTGGGGCCTGACCAGGGTCCTATATAGCTGCAACATTACCTCTTGGCTCCTAAACTCAGTCCCACGGTTGATGAAGGCCAATGCACCGTATGCCTTCTTAACCACACAGTCAACCTGCGTAGCTGCTTTGAGTACCCTATGGACTCGGACTCCAAGATCCCTCTGATCCTCCACACTGCCAAGAGTCTTGCCATTAATACTATATTCTGCCATCATATTTGACCTACCAAAATGAGCCACCTCACACTTATCTGGGTTGAAGTCCATCTGCCTCTTCTCAGTCCAGTTTTGCATCCTATCAATGTCCCGCTGAAACCTCTGACAGTCCTCCACACTATCCACAGCACATCCAACTTCAGTGTCATCAGCAAATTTACTAACCCATCCCTCCACTTCTTCATCCCGGTCAAGCCAGTTCTGGATCCACAAAGCAATGTCCCCATGGATCCTTACTTTTTCAACAAGCCTTGCATGGGGTACATTGTCAAATGCCTTGCTGAAATCCATATGCACTACATCTGCTGCTCTACCTTCACCAATGTTTTAGTCACATCCTCAAAAAATTCAATTGGGCTCGTAAGGCACGCACTGCCTTTCACAAGGCCATGCTGACTATTCCTAATCATATTACTGTATGCCTCTCCAAATGTTCATAAGTCCTGCTTCTCAGGATCTTCTCCATCAAATTACCAACTACTGAAGTAAGATTCACTGGTCTATAATTTCCTGGGCTATCTCTACTCCCTTTCTTGAATAATGGAACAACATCTGCAACCCTCCAATCCTCCGGAACCTATCCTGTCCCTATTGATTATGCAAAGATCATCATCAGAGGCTCAGAAATCTCTTCCCTCACCTCCCACAGCAGCCTGGGGTATATCTCATCCGGTCCCGGCAACTTATCCAACTTGATGTTTTCCAAAAGGTCCAGCACATCCTCTTTCTTAATATCTACATGTTCAAGCTTTTCTGTCCGCTGTAAGTCATCCCTACAATCACCAAGATCCTTTCCCGTAGTGAATACTGAAGCAAAATATTCATAAGTACTGTTGCTGTCTCCTCCGGTTCCATGCACAATTTTCCACTGTCACACTTGTTTGATCCTATTCTCTCACATCTTATCCTCTTTCTCTTCACATACTTATAGAATGTCTTGGCATTTTCCTTAATCCTGTCCACCAAGGCCTTCTCATGGCCCCTTCTGGCTCTCCTAATTTCTTTCTTAAGCTCCTTCCTGTTAGCCTTATAATCTTCTAAATGTCTATCTTTCCTTAGTTTTTGGAACTTTTCGTAAGCTCTTCTTTTTTTCTTGACTAGATTTACAGCAGCCTTTGTACACCACAGTTCCTGTAACCTACCATCCTTTCCCTGTCCCATTGGAGTGTACCTATGCAGAACTGCATGCAAATATCCCCTGAACTTTTGCCACATTTCTTCCATACATTTCCCTGATGTTGTGGCCATTACACAGACTAGGATGGTGCAGGGACAGGAATGGCTACTTCAAGTGCCAGGCTTTAGCTGTTTCAGAAAGGATAGGGAAGGAGGCAAAAGAGGTGGGGGTGTGGCACTGTTGATCAGAGATAGTGTCACGGCTGTAGTAAAGGAGGAAGTCATGGAGGGGTTGTCTATGGAGTTTCTGTGGGTGAAAGTTAGGAATAGGAAGGGGTCAATAACTCTGCTGGGTGTATTTTATAGACTACTTAATAGTAACAGGGACATCGAGGAGCAGTTAGGGAGACGGATTCTGCAAAGGAGTAATAATAACAGTGTTTCCACATCCCATTCCCATTCTGACATGTCTGTCCACGGCCTCCTCTACTGTGGAGATGAAGCCACACTCAGGTTGGAGGAACAACACCTTATATTCCGTCTGGGTAGCCTCCAACCTGATGGCATGAACATCGACTTCTCTAACTTCCGCTAAGGCCCCACCTCCCCCTCGTACCCCATCTGTTACTCATTTTTATGCACACATTCTTTCTCTCACTCTCCTTTTTCTCCCTCTGTCCCTCTGAATATACCTCTTGCCCATCCTCTGGGTCACCACCCCCCCTTGTCTTTCTTCCCGGACCTCCTGTCCCATGATCCTCTCATATCCCCTTTTGCCTATCACCTGTCCAGCTCTCGGCTCTATCCCTCCCCCTCCTGTCTTCTCCTATCATTTTGGATCTCCCCCTCCCCCTCCCACTTTCAAATCCCATACTAACTCTTCCTTCAGGTAGTCCTGACGAAGGGTCTCGGCCTGAAACGTCGAGTGCACCTCTTCCTATAGATGCTGCTTGGCCTGCTGCGTTCACCAGCAACTTTGATGTATGTTGCTATAATAACAGTGTTGTTGTGGTGGGAGATTTAGTTACCCAAATATTGATTGGCATCTCCCTAGAGTGAGGGGTGTAGGTGGGGTAGAGTTTGTTAGGTGTGATCGGGAAGGTTTCTTGACACAAAATGTGGATAGGCCTACAAGAGGAGAGTCTGTACTTGATCTGGTATTGGGAAATGAATCTGGTCAGGTGTCAGGTCTCTCATTGGGAGAGCATTTTGGAGATAGTTATCACAATTCTATCTCCTTGACCATAGCATTGGAGAGGGATAGGAACAGACAAGTTAGGGAAACGTTTAATTGGAGCAAGGGGAAATATGAGGCTATCAGGCAGGAACTTGGAAGCATAAATTGGAAACAGATGTTCTCAGGGAAACCTACGAAAGAAATGTGGCAAATGTTCAGGGGATATTTGTGTGGAGTTCTGAGTAGGTATGTTCCAATGAGATATGGGAAGGATACAGGAACTGTGGTGTACAAAGGCTGTTGTAAATCTAGTCAAGAAGAAAAGGAGAGCTTACAAAAGGTTCAAGAAACTAGGTAATGATAGGAATCTAGAAGATAATAAGGCTAGCTGGAGGGAGCTTAAGAATGAAATTAGGAGCGCCAGAAGGGGCCATGAGAAGATCTTGGTGGACTGGATTAAGGAAAACCCCAAGGCATTCTACAAGTATGTGAAGAGAAAAAGGATAAGACGTGAGAGAATAGGACCAATCAAGTGTGACAGTGGAAAAGTGTGTATGGAACCGGAGGAAATAGCAGAGGCACTTAATGAATACTTTGCTTCAGTATTCACTACGGAAAAGGATCTTGCAGCGAACTGAAAAGCTTGAGCATGTAGATATTAAGGAAGAGGATGTGCTGGAGCTTTTGGAAAGCATCAAGTTGCATAAGTCACCGGGACCAGACGGGATATACCCCAGGCTACTGTAGGAGGCGAGGGAGGAGATTGCTGAGCCTCTAGCAATGATCTTTGCATCATCAATGAGGATGGGAGAGGTTCCAGAGGATTGGAGGGTTGCTGATGTTGTTCCCTTATTCAAGAAAGAGAGTAAGGATTGCTCAGGAAATTATAGTGTGAGATGGCTCATTTTTGTAGATCAAATATGATGGCAAAATATAGCATTAATGGTAAGACTCTTGGCAGTGTGGAGGATCAGAGGGATCTTGGGGTCCGAGTCCATAAGACACTCAAAGTTGCTATGCAGGTTGACTCTGTGGTTAAGAAGGCATATGGTGCATTGGCCTTCATCAACCATGGGATTGAGTTTAAGAGCCAAGAGGTAATGTTACAGCTATATAGGACCCTGGTCAGACTCCACTTGGAGTACTGTGCACAATTCTGGTTGCTTCACTACAGGAAGGATGTAGAAACCATAGAAAGGGTGCAGAGGAGATTTACAAGGATGTTGCCTGGATTAGGGAGTATGCCTTATGAGAATAGGTTGAATGAACTCGGCCTTTTCTCCTTGGAACGACGGAGGATGAGAAGTGACCTGATAGAGGTGTACAAGGTATTGAGAGGCATTGATGGTGTGGATAGTCAGAGGCTTTTTCCCATTGCTGGAATGGCTAGCACAAGAGTGCATAGTTTTAAGGTGCTTGGAAGAAGGTACAGAGGAGATGTCAGGGGTAAGTTTTTTATGCAGAGAGTGGTGAGTGCATGGAATGGGCTGCCGGCAGCAGTGGAGGAGGCGGAAGTGATCGGATCTTTTAAGAGACTCCTGGATGGCTACATGGAGCTCAGTAAAATAGAGGGCTATGGGTAAAGCCTTGGTAGTTCTAAGGTAGGGACATGTTCGGCACAGCTTTTTGGGCCGAAGGGCCTGTATTGTGCTGTAGGTTTTCTACATTTCTTTGTTTTTATGTTTTGAGATTTATGCCCTTTTACCTTGATCCCACCTGTTTCCGCTCTCTCATATGGATTTTCCATGATTACCCACATTCTCCTTGTTCATGGCAGCTTGTGCCTATCATAGAGACATCTCTTTGAAAAGCATTGACCTACTTCATTTGGGTTGCTGGGCAAATGATGTGGCAGCTGTGAGCCCAGACAGCACAGTCATCTGTGAAATGTGCTGGTCATATTTTAATGCTGTTTTAGGGCAGTGGGCTACACTAATCTCTTTAAGCAAGATGTCCCAGTTTTACAATTTTCCTTGTGGCTTCTGATTTGAAATTACTGTTATACAGAGCACCCAGTTAATGCTATACAAATGCATAAACTCCAATTTCCAGGCAAGTGACTTACAGAATTTTGAGAACATCGTCCACTTCACGTAATGTGACATCATATCTGATGATATTGTCCAGCTATTGTCCATGTATTTTTCAGCATTTATACCCCTGCTTCATTGTGTACATGAGATCCCTCTGCATCCTTAACTTTCAACATGAGTATGACCTCTATGAATTGTTAAAACTTAAATGTTCAGTCATCAATTAATTGTGATACTGTTTTATTTAACAGTTAAACTAAGCACTTTGCTCTTAGATATCTGCCATTCTCTTCTGTCATTTTACTGACATTTTAACTAGTTCCATTTTAAAAGAAAGTTACTCTTGAGAATGAAAAAAGAGTTAATAAGAGGTTAATTTTATTTCATACAAAGATTTCCCATGATGTCATGGCGCATGACTTCTGATGTTTTGAATTTTAACCTTGCATATTTATAGTATGTTGAAAATGTAAATGCCATCTCTGGCCAGAGAGGCATTTGTAAAATTCCAGCATACATACTATAAAAGGTAATATGCTTTGCAATTATTTACCATCTTTTTTCTTTTGGTAACATATGGGTGTGTTGTCAAGAAGATTTGCATCTGTAAGTGATGATTTGGATTGTCTACTGTTGCGTCAATTCAATTAGCACAAAGAAAATAATGTTAAACTTGCTTCAAATCCAAAAAGAAAACACGATAAAGATTTTGGTCATACTGTAGCTCCAAGAATTTCTAATAAAATGTGTCTACTTTTCTTTTACAAACAATTCACTTTAGAAATGAAATCTTTAATAAGAAGCTTAGTCTAGATTTATTAAATTCTGAGGAATTGCCCAAAGATTTAATCTATGGTTTATCCTGTTTTGCCCAGGGTAATCACTTAGTATGAACACTACTGGTAGCCTGCATCCATATATTTACTTGACTAACAGAAACAAGTATTAACTATACTTTATTCTGCTACATTATATCCTTAAAATTTGCTTTTATCTTCCTGTTACCCAATGTCTGGTACTAGTTTTATTAGAGAAATAATTTTTACAAAAAGTTAATTCCAGGCCTAAGGTCAATCCAAGGCAAGCAGAACGCTTAGAATTATTTGATGATCTTGCATTATTATTTCTTACTGAATTTGAAAATGTAAGAAATAACTCATAACTCAGGTTTGATTAAGACTCAGAATATTGATTTATATTGATATATATATATATATATATATATATATATACACACACACACCTTTCTTACCTGTTATAACTCATATTCTTGTCTCTGGACAGCTCAAACTATTCATATCTCAAAGTGTATTAATTAAAATCCACACTTAAATACCCACATTTAAGTATTTACAAAGCAAAGAATAGTTACAAGGTAATTCATGAACAATTATCTTGCAAAATCCAATCAATCACAGTGTTATATTTAAGTACAGTTTCAAGCACTTAAAACGACAGCCAAGCCAACCAATTGAATGGCTCCGAGAGTGATCGAATGACATTCTTTGACCAGATATTTTATTACTGACCTATATGATGTGAAATTTGTTGATTTATAGCAGTGCAAGGACATGACATTACTATAAATTACAAAATTAAATAAATAGTCCAAAAGAGAATAACAAGGTATAATCACAGGTTCACAAATAGAACCAAAGACCCACAGAACACTACAGCACAGAAAATAGGCCATTTGGCCCTTCTAGTCTGTGCCAAAACATTATCCGCTAGTCCCATTGACCTGCAGCCAGTCCATAGCCCTCCGACTTCTCCCATCCATGTATCTAACCAATTTATTCTTAAAACTTAAGAGTGAGCCTGCATTTACCACATCAGATGGCAGCTCATTCCACACTCCCACCACTCTCTGAGCAAAGAAGTTCCCCCTAATGTTCCGCCTGAACCTTTCCCCTTTCACCCTGAAGCCATGTTCTCTCGTATTTATCTCTCCTATTCTAAGTGGAAAAAGCCTATTCACATTTACTCTGTCTATACCCCTCATAATTTTGTAAACCTCTATCAAATCCCCCCTTCATTCTTCTACGCCCCAAGAAATAAAGTCCTATCCTGTTCAATCTTTCCCTGTAACTCAACTCCTGAAGACCTGGCAACATCCTAGTAAATCTTCACTGCACTCTTTCAATCTTACAGATATCCTTCCTGTAGTTAGATGACCAGAACTGCACACAATATCCCAAATTTGGCCTCACCAATGCCTTATACAAATACTCCAAATTTGGCCTCACCAATGTCTTATACAAAGCATTCAGAAATTTCATTCAGATCATTCAGATCATTCAGAAATTTTCTGGCTGAGGGAAAGAAACTGTTTCTGAATTGCTGAGTGTGGGTTTTCAGGCTACTGTATCTCCTCCTTGATAGCAATACAGGAAGAGGACATGTCCCGGAAGATAAGGATCCTTACTGGAAAATGCTGCATTTGTGAGGCATCAGTTCTTGAATTTGTGCTGACTGGTGACGAAGCTGTGCATCAAATGGAGTTCGCTGAGTCTATAACCCTCTGCAGCCTCTTGCAATCCTCTTCATTGGCTGCTTCATACAAGGCTGTGATGCAACCAGTTAGAATGTTCTCCACTGCACATCTATAGATATTTGTAAGAGTCTTCGGTGATATACGAAATCTCCTCAAACTCCTATCAATTAGAGCTGCTGGCATACCTCCTTTGTGATTTGGCCTAGGATGTATCATCTGAAATGTGGACACTCAGGAACTTGAACTGCTTCCCCTCAATGAGAACTGGTGTGCATCTCTTGACTTACCCTAGAGAGAAGCATTCTGGGATGTAAAAATAGCTCAAAGATGTATGGAGAGGGTACCCAAGTTCTGTTATGCTGAATAGATACATTTTGTCTTGAGGGATAAATAACGGAAGAAGATTTTGTTTTCTTTGGAGAACAACATGAACTTTTGAGAACTTCTTTACCATCAGAGAAAAGAGATCAAGATATGAATGGCAAGTGGCCAGAATTTAATCCAAAGGCCATGGTTGCAATATTCTGATCTGATATGTAAATAGAAAATCAGCTGAAGAGTGTTCTTCACAGGCTTCATAGATTGGATTAAACACAAGAATGCATGAATTAGGGCGGGAGAATGGAATGGCATAGATGTTGGTTGGTCAGAGTTGGTAACCAAATTTGTTCTTTGCGGAAGACATAGAAAAATCCAGTTCCAACCCAAAAGGAGACAATATCATGGTCATTAACTTCTTGGTGATGGTTGATATGATGGGACAAAGAAAAATCAGTCTTATATGTTTATGCAAGAAGTTTCTTCAGCCATTTAATTTCACAAGAGGATCATAATGTTTCTTTATTGTCTATAACCACTTCCTGTAGCAAGAACATGGCATATCAGTTCCTCATATTTGATCATTGTGAATGAATGAGACATGCTGGCTGATCCCATAAAGAATTCTATGAAAATTGTCAAAGCAGGTATAAATCCTAACCTGTCTGAAGTGTGATACTAGTGACTTGTTTCTATTTGCCTTTGTATTCTCTTGTTGTATGCAATAACTTTCCAAATGAACTTTTTAAGGTCTAATAATCATTGAGAATAAATACTGAATAAAACATATTAGAAAAATCCTGTATAATAACACGGACTGAGAAATTTTCAGTGATAGAACAGTCATTCTCAACTCAGTGCTGTGTTTTCTTTTCACTTCTTGAGAATGATACCAAAAGGTGTGCCAATATCTATCATGCAAAATTTAGTAGAGTACTGTACCTGTACTAAATAGAACATATGCTCTTTTACGTATTCCTTTTCTGAGTTTTCCATATAATCACTAATACTAACTTCAGCTCATGTCTTTACTTCTAGAGGTAATTTACAACAAAAGTTCTCTGGGACTTCAGCAACTTGGAAACTCTGTTTGAATAGCTGAATAAAAGATAGTTCTGATTCCTACTTTCCCATCCAAATCTATAGCTTCAAATGTGGAAGAGGTCAATCTTACTTAGATATTGGAGTTGAATGGTTCCTAATCCTTGCAGAATCTGGCTGAGTGATTGTTCTGTCCTGAAAAAATGTCTTGGCCCGAAAATGTGATGGGTTCCTTCATTTCCATGGATGATGCCTGACCTGTTGAGTTCCTCCAGCATTTTGTGTGTTTTGCTTTGACAGTGCTGCCCAGCAGATGGCACCCTTTACATTGATGCTGTTGAGTTATTTAATAAGAATTCTTTTTATCTCTTTTTTTCTTGCCACTGAAGAGATCAGTGATTTCTGTTACATATATTTACCCCTGAGATACTGCTATGAAGTCAAGTATTCTGTTAACTTAGACAAAGAAAGGAAAAGTCCTAGGCATGGCATTGTAAAGAATCTCATGCAGGCTGCAGTAGGATAATATTAATGATAATGATTTTGTAAGAGACCCTGAAACTGAATTGATTCAAATTCAGAAGCACACAATTTTATGAACAACTTATGGGTCACTGATGGACTTCACTGTGCACAGGGAGGACTAAGATAAATTGGTTAACTTCTGAGCTTGTAGATTTCATGAAATTAGTCAAAGATACTTGTTGTTTCCTGCTGCATGAAAACTACTTTGTTCTGTAGGAATATTTACAGATGATTTAGCAAATATCTCACTGGAAAATAATTTTGTTACCGGTGTTTTATAAGTTGTAGATTTATGGCAAAACAATTTTTTTGGGATTAATGTTTTTGAACTTTTCCTGAAGAAGTGAACAATCCTTCCACACTTGAATGGGTGCCAATTTATGTCTTGGTTTTTTCCCTGCAACTTTTCTATTCCTTTTGCAGCCAATAATAAACACAACATTATGTAATGTTGTGTAAACTAGAGTACATGTGTGATTTCTGGTTTTGTTCTGAAAGGAAGTACTCAGTGCTATGGTAAGATTACATTAGGACAGACAGAATTAAGGCCAAGTCCTGCACATGTTGGATTCTGGTCTAAAGCCAGTGTAGCCCAAGCTGTTCCAGAAGGGTGGAAGCTGGATCCACTCAATTGCATTAGGGAAGGGTATGCATTAGGGTAGGGGTTATAGGTAGGACAGGGCCCTTAGGTAATAGAATGGGGTGGAAATTCTAACCATTAATTCCTTTGCTTCAGGCTGGTCTATCTAGGAATTTTTTATATTTGGGTGGAAGTGGTAAACTTGCCTAGAGGTGGCAATATTATGTGCTGATGAGAGTAGAATTTGGAGGAAAGGACAGAAGACAGCGTAGTGAGAGAGCTGATGTACTGGAAAGGGCTTCCGGTACTTGGATCATCAGGAGTTCTTGTAAGACATGTGGAACAGGCATAAGAAGGATGACCAATACCTTCATATGGAGACTTGCTCATGCTATTTAGGAGAGAGTATAAGCTCATTTGCAGAGGGTGGGAGTATGGTAGCAGTGCAGCAGGTATTATTAACTCAGAAACATGTATGTAAAGGTACAATGAAAAACTTGCAGCAAAATCACAGGTAACATCAAAAAGGGAAGCATTCACAAGAAAAACAGAAACCGAACATCACATACAAAATGCTGGAGAATCTCAGCAGGTCAGGCAGCATCTATAGAAACAAATAAACAGTCAATGTTTCGGGCCAAGATCGTCATTCAGGACTGAGAAGGAAGGGAGAAGATGCCAGAATAAAAAAGTGGGGAAAAGGGAATGAGGCTAGTTGGAAGATAATAGGTGAAGCCAGGTGAGTGGGAAGGGTCAAGGGCTGGAGAAAAAAGAATCTGATAGGAGAGGAGAGTGGATATGGGAGAAATTGAAGGAGGAGTGGATTCAAGGGGAAGTAATAGGCAGGTAGGAAGAAGTAAAAGGTCAGAGTATGGAATAGAGGAAGGGGGGTAGAATTTGCTTACCGGAAGGAGAAATCGATATTCATGCCATCAGGTTGGAGGCTACCCAGACGGAATATAAGGTGTTGCTTAAATTAAACATAAATTTTACACAATTTGTACAGAAAAGACAATTAGAACAAAACGAACTATTAATTTTAGTGCAAAGTGGTCGAAGTATTGCCAAACTATAATGATTGGGGTTTTACTGGTTGGTTCAAGAACCCAGAGATTGAAGGGAAATAATTGCACTTCAACCTGGTGATATGGGACTTCAGGCTTCTGTAACTCCTGTCCACTGAGTCTATGTAGGTCAAACTAAAAAGAAAGGGGCAACCACTCTGATGAGATTTACTATAGACTCCCTGAAAGCCACTGGGGCATTGCAGAACTGATTTGCAACAGATTAAGGAATGATACAATTAGCATGGTTGTCATAGTGGGTGGCTTCAACTTCCACAATATAAACCTGGATATTTTCAGTACAAGAAGGTTAGATAGGGTAGAATTTGTTAGATGCATACAAGAAAGTTTCATTAAAAAATGTATGTGATAGTCCAAGTGGAGGAGGAGTCCTACTGGACCTCATTTTGGGAATAAACCTGGCCAGGTAACTGAGATTTCCATAAGACCATAGAACCTTAAGACATAAGAGCAGAATTAGGCAATCTGGGCCATCGAGACTGCTCCACCATTCAATCATGGCTGATCCTTTCTTTTTCTCCTCCTCAACCCCAGTTCCCGGCCTTCTCCCCACAACCTTTGATGCCATGTCCAATCAAGATCCTATGAATCTCTGCCTTAAATACACCCAATGACCTGGCCTCCACAGCTGCATATGGCAACAAATTCTACAAATCCACCACCCTTCGGCTAAAGAAATTTCTCTGCATCTCTGTTTTGAAAGGGTGCCCCTCTATCCTGAGGCTGTGCTCTCTTGTCCTAAACTCTCCCACCATGGGAAATATTCTTTCCACATATACTCTGTCTAGGCCTTTCAACATTTGAAAGGTTTCAATGAGATTCCCTCTCATCCTTCTGAATTCCAGTGAGTACAGACCCAGAGCCATCAAACGGTTCTCGTAAGATAACCCTTTCATTCCTGGAATCATCCTGTTGAACATCCTCTGGAACCTTTCCAATACCAGCGCATCTTTTCTAAGAAGCGATGCCCAAAACTGTTCACTATACTCAAGGTGAGGCCTCACCAGTGCCTCATAAAGACTTAACATCACATCCTTGCTTTTGTATTCTAGACCTCTTAAAATGAATGTTAACATGGCATTTGCCTTCCTCGCAATGACTCAACCTGCAAGTTAACCTTTAGGGTGTTCTGCACAAGGACTCCCAAGTCCCTTTGTCCCTTTGCATTTCAGATTTTTGAATTTTCTCCCTGTTTAGAAAATAGTCAGGACGTTTATTTCTACAACCAATGTTCATGACCATGCACTTTGCAACAAAGTATTTCATTTACTACTTTCTTGCCCATTCTCCTAACCAGTCTAAGTCCTTCTGCATCCTACTTGTTTTCTCAACACTACTTATCCCTCCACCAATCTTCGTATCATCTGTAAACTTGGCAACAAAGCCATCTATTCCATCATTCACAAGGAATTCTGCAGATGCTGGAAATTTAAGCAACACACATCAAAGTTGCTGGTGAACGCAGCAGACCAGGCAGCATCTCTAGGAAGCGGTACAGTCGATGTTTCAGGCCGAGACCCTTCGTCAGGACTAACTGAAAGAAGAGTTAGTAAGAGATTTGAAAGTGGGGGGGAGGGGGAGATCCGAAATGACAGGAGAAGACAGGAGGGGGAGGGATGGAGCCAAGAGCTGGAAAGTTGATTGGAAAAAGGGATATGAGAGGATCATGGGACAGGAGGCCTAGGGAGAAAGAAAGGGGGAGGGGAGCACCAGAGGATGATGGAGAGCAGGCAAGGAGTTATTGTGAGAGGGACAGAGAGAGAAAAAAGAGGGGGGGGGGAGGAGGAGGAAGGAGAAATAAATAAATAAATAAGGGGTGGGGTAAGTACGGGAGGAGGGGCATTAACGGAAGTTAGAGAAGTCGATGTTCATGCCATCAGGTTGGAGGCTACCCAGATGGAATATAAGGTATTGTTCCTCCAACCTGAGTGTGGCTTCATCTTGACAGTAGAGGAGGTCATGGGCATATCAGAATGGAAATGGGATGTGGAATTAAAATGTGTTGCCACTAGGAGATCCTGTTTTCTCTGGTGGACAGAGCATAGGTGTTCAGAGAAACGGTCTCCCAGACTGTGTCGGGTCTCGCCAATGTATAGAAGGCTGCACCGGGAGCACCGACACAGTATATCACCCCAGCCGACTCACAGATGAAGTGTTGCCTCACCTGGAAGGACTGTCTGGGGCCCTGAATGGTGGTGAGGGAGGAAGTGTAAGGGCATGTGTAGCACTTGTTCCACTTACAAGGATAAGTGCCGGGAAGGAGATCAGTGGGAAGGGATGGGGGGGACGAATGGAAAAGGATGTCGCATAGGGAGCGATACCTGCAGAAAGCAGCATCCCCTTTATCTATCCTGTTTGTAATGTCCTCTAAGAATTCCAGCAGGTTCATTAGGCAAGATTTTCCCTGAAGGAAACCACGGTGACTTTGTACTATCTTGTCCTTTGTCTCCAAGTACTCCATCAACTCATCCTTAACAATTGACTCTAACATCTTCCCAATCACTGAGGTCAGACTAACTGGTCTATAATTTCCTTTTCTTAAAGAGTAGAGTGGCATTTGCAATTTTCCAGTCCTCTGGCACCATGAGAGTCCGATGATTTTTTTGAAAGATCATATCTAATGTCATCACAATCTCTAATGCTACCTCTTTCAGAACCCTAGGGTGCAGTTCATCTAGTCCGGGTGACTTACGTACCTTTATATCTTTCAGTTTTTTGAGTGCTTTCTCTCTTGTAACTGTAACTGCACCCACTTCTATTCCTTCACACACTTCAACATCAGGCATACTGCTAATGTCATCCACAGTGAAGACTGGTGCAAAATAATTTAGTTCATAAGCCATCTCCTTGTCCCCTGTTATTATTTCTCCTGCCTTATTATATAGCTGTCCTATATCCACTCTCATTTCTCTTTTATTTTTAACATACTTGAAAAAACGTTTACTATCCACTTTGATCTTTTTTGCTAGCTTGCTTTCATATTTCATCTTTTCCCTTCTAATGATTTTTTTTAGTTGCTCTATCTTCCCACTAATTTTTGCTTTGTTGTATGCCCTTTCTTTTGCTTACAATAGGTTTGACTTCCCTTGTCAGCCACGGTTGTGCTATTTTACCATTTGAGTATTTCTTCATGCCCAATGCATATGTCCTGTACCTTCCTCATTTTTCCCAGAAACGCATGCCATTGCTGTTCTGCTGATATTCCTGCCAGGAGCTCCTTCCAATTTACTTTGGCAACTCCTCTTTCATACACTGTAATTTCCCTTACTCCACTGAAATACTGCTACATCAGTCTTTTCTTTCTCCGTATTAAATTTCAAGAGATGAAGAAACAGATGGTGTTGGATTTCCCGAAGAACTGCTGAGTGGCGAATATTATTGCTTTGTTCAAGAAAGCCAGTAGGGATAATCATGGAAATTAAAGACCTGTGAGTCTTACATCGGTGGTAGGGAAACTTTGTGAAAGGATTCTTAACAGTAGTATTTATGAGCATTTGAGAAAGCTAGGGAATTAGAAACAGTCAATATCACTCTGTGGGGAAGATCACGTCTTACTGATTTGATTGAGATTTTTGAGCAGGTTATAAAGATGATCAATCAAATTAGATCAGAGAATGTTGTCCCATAGATTTGAGTAAAGTGTTTGAAAAGGTTCCTCATGAATGATTCATTCAGAACATTAAGGCGGATGCTTCTTTACTTTATTACTTTATTGTCGCCAAACAATTGATACTAGAGCTTACAATCATCAAAGCAATATTTGATTCTGCGCTTTGCGCTCCCTGGAGTACAAATCGTTAGTAAATATAATAAAAATTAAAATTATAAATCATAAATAGAAAACAGAGAAGGGAAAATAAGGTAGTGCAAAAAAACCGAGAGGCAGGTCTGGATATTTGGAGGGTACGGCCCAGATCGGGTTCTTTGGTGACTTTACCATTTGGATTGAACATTGGCTTATCCATTGAAGACATTAGGTATTTTAGGTATTGGTTGACAGGCCTTATTCTTGCTGGAGATCCATGGTTAGTGGTTTTCTGCAGGGATCCATGCTGGGACCTTTGCTGTTTGTGATATATAAATGACGTGGATGAAAATGTGGATAACTTACTGAGTAAGCATACAGATAACACAAAGATAGTGTAGCTGATCACCAAAGGATGCACCAAGATGTAGAACAATTGCTGAAATGGATGGAGAAAGAGCAGTGGCTGTTATTTTGAATGTGCTGCCGGAGGAGGTGGTTTAGTCAGATTTAATCCCTACATTTAAGGTGCATATTGGTGAGACAAGACATAGAAGATTATGGATCCAATGCAAGCAAATATGATTAATGTAGGTGGGCAAAAGTTGGAAAATACTGTATGTGTGGGCCCAAGGCCCAATTCTGTGCTGTATAACTCTGAGACTATGACTGCGCAACAAGAATAGATATAAATAACATCTGAACACTACAGATGTTTTACTTCCATAGATTATTTTTCACAATGGGATCCATAGAATCATGTGTAGAATCATTCAAGGCAGTTCCAGGTACCAGCCCTCATGCTCTCTTCCAGTGGACTTCAATCTGATGGAAATTAAAGGTGGAGTATTACTCCATTGCAAACAAAGATTCTGCCATTAATCATAAAAAGTTTGCCAAGCTCAGCGAAGATCTCCTGAAAGTATAATGTGTGATTACTTACTTGCAAATTGCAGACCCAGTGTTTACAGTGACTCTCCTTGGTGATGTGTTCTGGTGATTGAGGGGGATGACACGGTAATGTAGTTGTTAACACAAAGCTTTACATTCCCAGTGATTCCCGCCACTGCCGCTACTCCAGTTTCCTCCCACAGTCCAAAGACATACTGGTTGGTAGGTTAATTGGTCATTGTAGATTGTCCTGTGATTATGCTAGGATTAAATTTGTGGAATTGCTGGGCAGCACTGCTTGAAGGCCTAGAAGGGCCAATTTTGCTCGAAACACGTAAATAAATAAATGAAATAGGTAATTCTTTGCATAATAAATTATTCATAACTTATTTTTTCCTCATAATCATCAGCATGTCCACTTACTTTCATGTCCAACATACTAAAGAACTATATTCGGTTTATTTTTATGTCACATTAAAGATCAAGGCTATTTTAAATAGTATTATCTAAACGTGCAAATTTAGTTTTAGTTTTATATACTTAATTGGTTGATTTGAGTTGGCTGTGCTGGTGGACTTCAGAAATCTGTTTGTAAGTAAATATATCCAGCCTTAAGCAACCCCTCTCTAAGTCCTTGCCTGCAGTCTTTATGCTTTTATATGGCTGTTTGCATTCGCAAATAACCGATAGAACTATCACTCTTGAGCTAGATTATTGATGGTGGTGCAGAGGTTAATGACTAAACTAGCAATCCAAAGTTCTCTATTTACTACAAAAATACTCAAGTTCAAATCCTCCTTTAGCCACTGTGGAATTAAAGTTCAGTTCATAATCTTTTCAAAAGGATGGTTATCGTTCATGATAGTCACAAAGCTGCTGAATTATTGCAGAAACTTTTACGGTTCAGTGACCTCCTTATCCACTCTAATCCCAGACCCATCATTGTGGTGGCAGTCTACCCAACCCATGTAGCTCAAGATTAATTAATATTTTTCTTTGTGACCCAAATGGTCATTCAACTCATCAAGTTCAGATTTAATTCTCCTAGCAATCCCATCAATACTATTCTTCCATTTATTATATTGTAATCTATTTCCTCATTGCTGCCGATTAATAAACTCAGCCCAATTGTTCCTATATTATGGCTAATTTACAGTGGGTGGATCCCTCAATGGAGAATGCCTGTGCATGACTGAAGCACAAGCAGCCACCACACAGATTTTGACAGGTTGAGGTCATGGAGTGCAAGACAACTGGGGACCATTTACTGCTGCAGCCTTCCTCAGTCTTCACTGCTGTTGTGATGTGTCATTATCTTCTGCTAGCTCCACTGTTGAGGACTTGTTTGGAGCACTCTTTTTCTGGAACCTCCTCTTTCACCTTACCGCCATGGAGTTAACCATACCAGAAGTTAAACTCCTGATGACATTACTCTCAGGATTTCAGGAACTCACAGGCAACCCCCCCCCCCCGCCATCACAACAAGGTGACAATCCTCAGAGAAAATATACCTGATAATCAAGCTGATTTTGGAAAAGGGGATGCCCACGCAATCAAGAGGAGAATATGGGAGTGCCATACTGACAGCACCAGGGATTAGCTCTTCACGTTTGTTAATTTAGCAGCAGCAGTTCAATGCAATACGTAATCCAGCAGAGAACAAATATAATAATAATAAATACAATAATAATAAACACAATTAAAAAAACATAATAAATAAAGAAAAATAGATAAACAAGTAAATCAATTACATTTATTGACTAGATTTTTAAAAAATGTGCAAAAACAGAAATACTGTATGTTAAAAAAAATGTGAGGTATTGTCCAAAGCTTCAATGTCCATTTATGAATCGGATGGCAGAGGGGAAGAAGCTGTTCCTGAATCGCTGAGTGTGTGGCTTCAGGCTTCTGTACCTCCTACCTGATGATAACAGTGAGAAAAGGGCATGCCCTGGGTGCTGGAGGTCTATAATATGGGCACTGCCTTTCTGAGACACCGCTCACTAAAGATGTCCTGGGTACTTTTAGGCTGGTTCCCAAGGTGGAGCTGACTAGATTTACAAACTCCTGCAGCTTCTTCTGGTCCTGTGCAGTAGCTCCTCCATACCAGACAGTGATGCAGCCTGTCAGAATGCTCTCCACGGTACAACTATAGAAGTTTTTGAGTGTATCTGTTGACATGCCAAATCTCTTCAAACTCCTAATAAAGTAGAGCTGCTTCTTGCCTTCTTTATGACTACATCGATATGTTGGGAACAGGTTAGATCCTCAGAGATCCTGATACCCAGGAACTTGATCACCTGGACAACACAATTGAGCAGCTGTTCAATCTCTCCACTTCTGATCCGTCTATGAGGATTTGTATGTGTCCCTTCATCTTACCCTTCCTGAAGTCCATAATCAGCTCTTTCATCTTACTGAGGTGGAGTGCCAGGTTGTTGCTGTGGCACCACTCCACTAGTTGGCATAACTTATTCCTGTACACCCTCTTGTCACCACCTGAGTTTCTACCAACAATGTTTGCATTATCAGCAAATTTATAGCTGGTATTTGAGCTATGCGTAGCCACACAGTCATGTGTATATAGAGAGTAGAGCAATGGGCTAAGCACACACCCATGAGGTGCACCAGTGTTGATCGTCAGAGAGGATGATATGTTATCACAAATCCGCACAGATTGTGGTCCTCCAGTTAGGAAGTCAAGGATCCAATTGCAGAGGGAGGTACAGAGGCCCAGGTTCTGCAACTTCTCAATCAGGATTGTGGGAACGATGGAATTAAATGCTGAGTTATAGTCGATGAACAGCATCCTGATGTAGGTGTTTGTGTTGTCCAGGTGATCTAAGGCCATGTGGAGAGCCATTGAGATGGTGTCTGCCATTGACATATTGCGGTGATAGACAAATTGCAATGGGTCCAAGTCATTGCTGAGGCAGGAGTTCAGTCTAGTCATGACCAACCTCTCAAAGCATTTCAGCGCTGTTGTAGTGAGTACTACCGGGTGATAGTCATTAAGGCAGCACACATTATTCTTTCTAGGCACTGGTATAACCATATAACCATATAACAATTACAGCACGGACACAGGCCATCTCGGCCCTTCTAGTCCGTGCCAAACGCTTACTCTCACCTAGTCCCACTGATCTGCACTCAGTCCATAACCCTCCATTCCTTTCCTGTCCATATGGCTATCCAATTTTACTTTAAATGACAATATCGAACCTGCCCTGACCACTTCTGCTGGAAGCTCGTTACACACAGCTACCACTCTGAGTAAAGAAGTTCCCCCTCATGTTACCCCTAAACTTTTCCCCTTAACTCTCAACTCATGTCCTCTTATGTGAATCTCCCCTACTCTCAATGGAAAAAGCCTATTCATGTCAACTTTATCTACCCCCTCATAATTTTAAATACCTCTATTAAGTCCCCTCTCAACCTTCTACGCTCCAAAGAATAAAGACCCAACTTGTTCAACCTTTCTCTGTAACTTAGGTGCTGAAACCCAGGTAACATTCTAGTAAATCTTCTCTGTACTCTCTATTTTGTTGACATCTTTCCAATAATTCGGTGACCAGAACTGTACACAATACTCCAAATTTGGCCTTACCAATGCCTTGTACAATTTTAACATTACATCCCAACTCCTATACACAATGCTCTGATTTATAAAGGCCAGCATACCAAAAGCTTTCTCCACTACCCTATCTACATGAAATTCCACCTTCAGGGAACTATGCATCATTATTCCTAGATCCCTCTGTTCTACTGCATTCTTCAATGCCCTACAATTTACTATGTATGTCCTATTTTGATTAGTCCCACCAAAATGTAGCACCTCACACTTATCAGCATTAAACTCCATCTGCCATCTTTCAGCCCACTCTTCTAACTGGCCTAAATCTCTCTGCAAGCTTTGAATACCTACTTCATTATCCACAACACCACTTATCTTAGTATCATCTGCATACTTACTCATCCAATTTACCACCCCATCATCCTGATCATTAATGTATATGACAAACAGCACTGGACCCAGTACAGATCTCTGAGGCATACCACAAGTCACCGGCCTCCAATCTGACAAACAGTTATCCATCACTACTCTCTGGCATCTCCCATCCAGCCACTGCTGAATCCATTTTACTCCTTCAATATTAATACCTAACAATTGAACCTCCCTATCTAACCTTCCATGTGGAACCTTGTCAAATGCCTTACTGACGTCCATATAGACAACATCCACCACTTTACCCTTGTCAACTTTCCTAGTAACTGCTTCAAAAAATTCAATAAGATTTGTCAAACATGACCTTTCATGCACAAATCCATGTTGACTGTTCCTAACCAGGCCCTGTCTATCCAGATAATTATATATACCATCTCTAAGAATACCTTCCATCAATTTACCCACCACTGACGTCAAACTCACAGGCTGATAATGGCTAGGTTTACTCTTAGAACCCTTTTTAAACAATGGAACAACATGAGCAATATGCCAATCCTCCGGGACCATCCCTGTTTCTAATGACATTTGAAATATTTCTGTCAGAGCCCCTGCTATTTCCACACTAACTTCCTTCAAGGTCCTAGGGAATATCCTGTCAGGACCTGGAGACTTATCCACTTTTATATTCCTTAAAAGCTCCAGTACTTTCTCTTCTTTAACCATCATAATTTCCATTACTTCCCGACCTGTTTCCCTTACCTTACACAATCAAAATATCCTTCTCCTTAATGAATATCAAAGAAAAGAAATTGTACAAAATCTCCCCCATCTCTTTTGGTTCCACACATAGCTGTCCACTCTGATTCTCTAAGGGACCAATGTTATCCCTCACTATCCTTTTGCTATTAATATAACTGTAGAAACCCTTTAGATTTATTTTCACCTTACTTGCCAAAGCAACCTCATATCTTCTTTTAGCTTTTCTAATTTCTTTCTTAAGATTCTTTTTACATTCTTTATATTCCTCAAGCACCTCATTTACTCCATGTTGCCTATATTTATTGCAGATATCTCTCTTTTTCTGAACCAAGTTTCCAATATTCCTTCAAAACCATGGCTCTCTCAAACTTTTAACCTTTCCTTTCAACCTACCAGGAATATAAAGATTCTGTACCCTCAGAATCTTTAAATTACCTCCATTTCTCTATTACATCCTTCCCATGAAACAATTTCTCTCAATCCACTCCTAAATCCTTTTGTATCTCCTTAAAGTTAGCCTTTCTCCAATCAAAAATCTCAAACCTGGGTCCAGACCTATTTTTCTCCATAATTATATTGAAACTAATGGCATTGTGATCACTGGACCCGAAGTGCTCCCCAACACATACCTCCGTCACCTGACGTATCTCATTCCCTAACAGGAGATCGAACACTGCCACTTCTCTAGTTGGTAGCTCTATGTATTGCTGCAAAAACTATCTTGCACACATTTTACAAACTCCAAACCATCCAGCCCTTTTACAGAATGGACTTCCCAGTCTATGTGTGGAAAATTAAAATCTTCTACAATGACAACCTTGTGCTTACTACAAATATCTGCTATCTCCTGACAGATCTGCTCCTCCAATTCTCTTTCCCCATTAGGTGGTCTATAATACACCCCTATGAGTGTTACTACACCTTTACCATTCCTCAATTCCACCCAAATAGCCTCCCTAGAGGAGCCCTCTACTCTATCCTGCCAGAGCACCGCTGTAATATTTTCTCTGACAAGCAATGCAACACCTTCCTCTCTTGTCCCTCCGATTCTATCACACCTGAAGCAACGAAATCCAGGAATATTTACTTGCCAATCACACCCCTGCTGCAACCATGTTTCACTAATAGCTACAACATCATACTTCCAGGTATCAATCCATGCTCTAAGCTCATCCATCTTTCTTACAACGCTCCTAGCATTAAAATAAATGCATTTAAGAAATTTTCCACCTCTTGCTCTATTTATCACTAACGGTGCAAACAACTTTACTATCTCCTTTTTCTTCCTTCTCCCCTACATCTGTTCCTACATTCTCATTCCCCTACCCCTTGTATCTAGTTTAAATCCACTGGAGCCTCTCTAGCAAACCTACCTGCAAGAATATTTGACCCCTCCAATTCAGATGTAAACCATCCTGCCGGAACAGGTCCCACCTTCCCTGGAAAACTGCCCAATTATCTATAAGTCTGAAGTCCCCCCTCCTGCACCATGTCTTCAGCCACATGTTGATCTGTGCTATCTTACTATTTCTAAACCTGCCTGCACGTGACACTGGTAGCAATCTCAGGATTGCTGTCCTGGAGGTCCTGTCCTTTAACTTGGTACCGAACTCCCTGAACTCACCTTTCAGGACCTCCTCACTCTTCCTACCCACGTCATTGGTCCCTACATGGACCACGACATCCGGCTGCTCACCCTCCCTTTTGAGAATACCGAGAACACGATTGGAGATATCGCAGACCTTGGCACCAGGGAGGCAACAGGACATCTGGGATTCTCAATCTCTTCCACAGAATCTCTTATCTGTTCCCCTAACTATGGAATCCCCTATCACTACTGCTCTCCTCTTTTCCCTCCTTCCCTTCTGAGCTGAGGGTCCCGTCTTGGTGCCAGAGACGCAACCACTGCAACTTGTCCCTGGTAGGTCGTCCCCACCCACGATGTACTTATTATTGGTGGGAACAGCCACAGGGATGCTCTACTCATTCTGTCTATTCCCCTTCCCTCTCCTGACGGTCACCCAGCTACCTGTCTCCTGACTCTTGGGGGTGACTATCTCCCTGTAACTCCTGTCTATTTATGCCTCTGCCTCCTGAATGATCCGAAGTTCATCCAGCTCCAGCTCCAGTTCCCTAACTCGGTCTGTCAGGAGCTCTAGCTGGATGCACCTTTTACAGGTGTAGTCATCAGGGACGACTGTGCTCACCCTGACTTCTCACATACTGCAAACGGAGCACTCAACTGCCCTAACTGCTGCCTACATTATCTTCTCATAAGGTAATTAAATTAATTAAAGGAACCAACCCGGCCTTACCTCACTTGGAGTGAAGCTCGTCCTTCAGCCTCTGCTCGCCAAAGCCACTTGAGCCAAAACCTTCCTACTCTGTCACCCGCTCCGTTAACCTGCTCGCTTTTAAACTCTCCTGCTGCCTCACGGTCCAACTTTCATGCGCTTGCGCAGTCGTGCGCCATTCAACTACCGAAGAAATGACCAACCCTCCTCAATCTGTTTGCTTTTAAACTCTGCTGCTGCCTCATAGTCTGACTTTCACATGCTTGTGCAGTCGTGCCCCATTCAACTGCCCCGTACAATTGTTGTCTTTTTGATGCAAGTGGGAACTTCCACCAGTAGCAGTGAGAGGTTGAAAATGTCCTTAGATACTCCCGCTAGTTGATTGGCACATGCTTTTGGAGCCTTGACAGTTGCTCCATTGGGACCTTTCACCTTGCGAGGGTTCACCCTCTTTAAAGACAGCCTAACATCGGAGACCACAGGGTCATCAGGTACAGCAGGGATCTTCACAGCTGTAGTTGTGTTCTCCCTTTCAAAGCGTGCATAGAAGGAATTGAGTTTTGGTCTCTTTATTCTCAGAACTTTTTACTGCAAGATAAATGAGATTACTTCTTCAGGTGGGATTGTCACGTACCCCGTGACGGGTTAAAGAACCAGCAGAAATGGATAACACTTTGGAGTCTGGTATTGCTATTAACTAATGGTATTTATTAGTAACTATGCATTACAGTAATAAAATTCAGATTTATTAAACAGGTTAGCAGTAAGTGTGGGAATATAAAAAACAAGCTTTATCAAGCCTAGGGGTAAATGGATATAGTCTTATGATGATGAGTAAAGTTCAGTTCAGTTTGTGGTATTGAGTTGAGTAGTGGTGGAGAGAGAGAGGTGTTGTGGTTGTTCGAGTAAGCCGATGTCATCAATTCTTCCCGTTGTCCTCCAAAATCCTTTTGAAGTCACCGAATGTGACCACAACAAGGGGATTGCTTTCTGTGGTGGGGTTATCAACCCGGGCGAGGGTTGGACACACTAATAACTTCCCACTGGTCACACCTTTTCCACACTGTGAGAGCCACTGATCAATTCTCCTGATTGATCCTCCAAAAACCCACCTTTCTGTGGGCACAACAAAGCTCATCCAGTGTCCAAAATCATGTCTCTGTCTGTCTACCAGCTGACCTTCTAGTTCTCTCACCATGCTGAACACCAGCTGTCCATCAAATAGCTCCTCCCTTCTCTCTCTGTAGGAACTGAGAAGCTGGCAGTGCCCTTGCAGAAATTCCAAACAAACTGTGAGCAGTCTTGACCTCTCTCTCTTAATAACAAGGTGTTCATGTTAACAACAGGAATTCTGCAGATGCTGGAAATTCAAGCAACATACATCAAAGTTGCTGGTGAACGCAGCAGGCCAAGCAGCATCTATAGGAAGAGGCGCAGTCGACGTTTCAGGCCGAGACCCTTCGTCAGGACTAACTGAAGGAAGAGTGAGTAAGGGATTCCCTTACTCACTCTTCCTTCAGTTAGTCCTGACGAAGGGTCTCGGCCTGAAACGTCGACTGCGCCTCTTCCTATAGATGCTGCTTGGCCTGCTGAGTTCACCAGCAACTTAGGTGTTCATGTTGTACAGCTCTCCTTCTCTTTTTAAAGGCATTGTCCATAAGGGATAATTCAGGATCCGGTCATAGGATTCACACACATCTGATCTAATTTTTTTCTCAGTAATTGTTGATTAAACATAAATACATTGCATAGTATATTCTTCATTACCATTTAACATATCAAACTGTTCTCAGAAATTTAACATAGACACTAATTGTTATGATTAGCTGCTTGAGTGAGAAGCAATTACATTTTACATTACAACATACTATCAGTTTATTTACAACAACCTTGGGTTACATTGCAAGCCACTTTATTTTTATTCTGCCTTCTTAATACCATCTTGCATCGGTGTCTCCTTCTCTAGCAACGCACACACAAAATGCTGAGGTTCTCAGCTGCCCAGTTAGCATCTATGACAATGAACTAACAGTTGACATTTCATGCTGAGACCCTTCTCTCCTATTTTCTTTCTCTACTTCATTTGTTCATTGCCACAGATGAGCTGTCTTTTTTAGATGGCAACGTAAACAATTGCCAACTTTTGTTTTCATCCTATCACATCAATTCTGTCAGTTTCTTCACTCCTCCCCATATGTAGGACAAACTATTCTTGCCTTTTCACTTTTTGAACTCTGATGAAGGGTTATTGGCTTGAAATGTTAACTTCCATTCTGTTACCATTGATACTGTCTGATCTGTTGCATTTCCCCAGAATTTGTAGTATTTATTACGAGGGGGATAGATAGAGTTGACGTGTATAGGCTTTTTCCATTGAGAGTGGGGGAAGATTCAAACAAGAGGACCTGAGTTGAGAGTTAAAGGGCAAAAGTTTAGGGGTAACATGAGGGGGAACTTCTTTACTCAGAGAGTGGTGGCTGTGTGGAACGAGCTTCCAGCAGAAGTGGTTGAGGCAGGTTCAATGTTGTCATTTAAAGTTAAATTGGATAGATATATGGACAGGAAAGGAATGGAGGGTTATGGGCCGAGTGCAGGTCGGTGGGACTAGGTGAGAGTAAGAGTTCGGCACAGACTAGAAGGGCCGAGATGGCCTGTTTCCGTGCTGTAATTGTTATATGGTTACGGTTATTTCTCTTTCTATTTGTATGGACAGCAGACTTCTGTCACCTTTGAGATTTTTTGAAAAAGGTAATCTCTTCCAAACTTTACTTTTGGATTATTTTATGATAACACAGAAGGAATCTGTTCACTCCATAGAGTCCATGACATTTCCCAGGGAAATTAGTCCTATTCCTCCTTGTTATTTCCTCTACCCCCTTCAATTTACGTATTTTCTCTGATGCTTTGACCAAACTGCTGTTCCACTTGCTCCCAGAAAGGTCTTGTATGTAACAGCGTAGCTCTCCTTTCAGACACAAGAACACAAGAAAATAGGAGCAGGATAGGTCACCAATCCCCTTACGTCTGCCTCACTATATTGCCTCAACTCCTCTTCTGATCCCAAACTTCCAATACCTTGATCTTTCATATATTTATCTGTACTTACCTCTAGTATACCTAATGATCTACCCCTCCCACCCTTGTGGGGGGAGGGTGTGGCAGAGAATTCCAGAGATTCACTACCCTCCGAAAAAAATGTTCCATGTACCTTAGTTTTAAAAGACCAGCCCTTATTTTGTATCTATTTTCTTTGCTTGTGGCTCTCCCATAACTGGAACCATCTCAATATCTACCCTACTATGGTCTTATATGTTTTGATTATCAGTCCACATTATTCTAATCTCCAAAGCTGTCAATGCTCTCTTGATATAACATTGCTCTCATCTCATCCTCAGCTCAAGCCTTATTTTCTCTAAAAATATAAAGCTGTCAAATTTCATCTGCAATTCTATCAATACATAATTGACTGTGATGTAGATATGTCCAAGGATTAGATATTGCTAATCATTACATTGGATATTGCTGTAGCTACCTTCCTGGACAGTGTGAATAGTTGCTCTCTCATCTCAGGTGTACTGTCTTCCATGGCTATAGGTTATTATGTGGAAATCTTTGAGCTACCATTTTCTACAATTGTTCTGTAACATTTCTAGCAAATAGCTGGAGAATCAAGATATACTGTAGACTTGTGCTTTACTCCTCAACACAGGAGTTTGGGGGGTCCTATATATTAACCTGCAATTATGTGAGATAGTTTAATGAGATAAGCATGCAGCTATTTGAACTGTCTATGAAGGCAGGTGCAGTAACCAAGACAACTGGATGCCTGTATAGCTGGATAACAGATATGCATTCAGGAATATGTTACCTGAATTTTTCACATTAAGTTGAACATGCAAATTGGTTGCTGTCCCAGACAAGAGACCAGTACTTTATTTCTATATTTCCCTCCTTTGACTTACTCCTCAGTGCCTTCCTTAATATTCTCCAAGTGGACCAAGTTAGTCATTTGTTGGCACTTCTTGAACAGCAGCAACCCAAATTCCTCGCATTTTCTCTCTAATTGATCTTCTTAACCAGCATAGCTGCGAAACATTTCTATCTAATTCAGTATATGCAGTTGTAATCCAGAGTAGAGCCATTCCTGCATCTCCCTCTTGTTCAAATCAAATCAAGTTCAAAGTTCAATTATCATTCAGACCATACGCGGATACAAAAGTCAAATCCGGGGTTCAGGTGCGTAACATACATTCAAAATAGAAAGCGAGAAGAAAAAAGTCACACACACACACACACACACACACACACACACACACACACACACGCACACATTGCTACACAAGAAAAACACATGTAGAGTTCAAGTCCCTGAGTGACGTGCAAATTGATGGTACAGCTCCTGGCAATCCAGCCTGTTCTTCTGCCAGTTGAACACTGGAGGGCAGCACTGATGGGAGAGACCAGTTCCTAACTGAGCACAAAGACCATGCTGCACAGCCTCCAGTGTCATCTCACCTGCACTGTAGCAGCAGGTAAGCCTGCTTGAGGCCTTGTCCTCGCTACGACTGAGGCCACACTGCTGCCTTGTTGCCTGTTTCACCACCAGTGTCCAACAGGGTCTTGAGATCACAAGAAAAACATATAAGGCAGTCACTCATGGTTACTCTACATGCTGCTTTCATGCACCAAATCCGATGTTTTCGAGTAACCAGCAGCAACGGTCTGCACCCAGGTCAGCTCCTCTGAACCTTCTCCCAAATGGCCACTGGCTTCTCCTTCTCCCAGCTGACCTCCGGCTTCCCCTTCTCCAAGCTGAGCGCCGGCTTCTCCATCTACTGGCCAAGCGCCGGCTTCTCCCTCACTCAGCTGCCTGCCGGCTTCTCTTTCTCTTGGCTGAGCACCAGCTTTTCCTTAACTCTGCCACCCGCTGACTCCTTCTTGTCCCAGCCAAGTACCAGCTTCTCCCTCTCCCAACGTCTGCCTGCTTCTACTTCTCCACCTGAGTACCAGCTTCTCCTTCTCTTGTCCGAGTACTGGCTTCTCCTTAACCCAGCTGCCCATTGGCTTCTCCTTAACCCAGCTGAGTACCAGCTTCTCCTTCTCTTGTCTGAGTACCGGCTTCTCCTTAACCCAGCTGCCCATTGGCTTCTCCTTAACCCAGCTGCTCACTGGCTTCTCCTTCACCCAGCTGAGTGCGGGGTTCTCCCTCTCCGGGCCAAACGCCCGTTCTCCTTCTCTGGTCCAAACACCGGTTCTCCCTTCTCACAGCTCAGTATCTGCTTCTCCTTCTCCTTCTCCAAGCCGCCCACCAGCTTCTTTTCTCCTGGCTGAGCGCTGGCTTTTCCTTCTCCGACTCATCCACCAAATTCTTGACATCCCAGCTGGTGGCTCTGAACTACGAACTAATGCAGTAGACCTGTTGTTCTTGGAGTACAGTATCATCTTACGATCGTAAAAAAACACATTTTAAAAAGAAAAGTGCACCCTTGGTTGGCCCCCCATGAAGCCACTCTTGAATGCTTAAGCTGTTCCTTTGTTTCTGTTATCAGTGTCCTGACCCTACATGCAACATGCACCATGTTTAGTGAGTACCATTTTGTTGCATTCTCAACTTTATTCAAGAAAGGCATTGGATGCTAAAGATAAGTTGCACTTTTCTGTGTTGTACAACTCCATAACACCATAAATCTATAAAAGGGGACAAGATGGTCTTTGGTGTTTGGTAATTACAGGGAATTTTCTTGCTGTCTGCCACAAGGAAAGCCATCACAAGGGTCCTTAACTAATGGTTGCTTCCTAAATGAGAATGTGCTGCAGATTTTTTCCAGAGATAAAGCAGAGTAAAAGAGATAAAGGGATCATTGTTATTTTGTAAGAGGCAACAAGACCCACATTCTATTCTTATGGTGCTGCGCTAAAGCAATTCACCTGCAGAAATGGGCATGTGGTAGAAGGAAGGAGCTTGGAATGTGAAAACCAGAAGGAAAAACTGGCACAGAGTATATGAGGCAGCTGATGGTGGTGCATCAAGGATTCAGGAATGGATTTCATGAAGCTCCTGTGCCACATTGATATCTTTCAGCACTGCATGAGGCAATATAAAAATTACAGTTTTAAAAGTTTAAGGAAAGTGATCATCATTACATGGAAACTCCAAGAAAAATGTGTGAATCAGCTCCAGTCACTATCCACAGAGTTTAACAACACACCACAGTCTTTGACTCCATCAGTCACAAGGGACTATACAAAACACTTCTCAAATTTATTTGCAGGCAGAAATTTGTCCCCTCTTCTGCTTCCCCTATCATGGTTTTCAAGCCTTGATATTAACTGCTGGGTCTATGACAGGGCCATTCTCAGTGAAATATTGTAGCTTCATTACCTCAACACATTGCTCAATCTTTCTTCATTTTTTCCTCGGTGATATATCTTACTTACAAAAAACAACTTGTAGCTGTGGAACTAATATTCAGTGCCAACGGGAGACTGATTAGTTTGTGGTGACCACCCTACAGAGCCAATGTTACCCAATTTCATTTGAATGGCAGCACTAAACCCTCTGACAAGGAAGGTTCATGGTGTGAGCATGGAAAACATGGACCAATTCCCAAATCTTCAGAGCCATTTTTTGGTGAAGCAGACATCAAAGGTGAACAGTGTCATCAGCCAAAACACACAAGCTCAGATTTTAACCAGTTGAAGAAGAGCATATAAGGATTAAGTCCTCAGACCTCAAAGTTAAAAATTCAAAGTAAATATATCAAAGTACATATATGTCACCATTTACTGTTTTTTTTGGGACATGCTCAATAAATCCAAGGACCATAATAGAATCAATGAAAAACCATGCGTAACAGGGCAGACAAACAACCAATGTACAAGCTGTAAATACAAAAGAAAAAAAAAGAAATATACTAATAAATAGATAAATAAGCAATAAGTATTGAGGACATGAGATGAAGAATCCTTGAAAGTGAGTCCATAGGTTATGGGAACAATTCCGTGATGAGGCGAGTGAAGCTGAATGAAGTTATCCCCACTGATTCAAGAGCCTGATGGTTGAGCGGTAATAAATTTTGACTGTTTCTTATTTCTTCCAATGATGCTGCCTGCCAGACCTGTTGAGTTTCTCCAGCAGCTCATTTATTTTCTCTCTTTCTCCTGTGTCTTCTCATTCACCTGATGAGCGGTACGGTATAACCATGTTGAGGTGATGGTTCCGTTTCAATGCTGCATGATTTCCTGACTCTCCATCTACAAGGGTAAGTTAGCCTGCAATGTCCACTATATGCCTCACAACTGTCACAGCTACCTTGACAGCACCTCATTCCAACCTACTTCCTGTAAAGATCCAATTCCCTTTCCAATTTTACCATCTCATTTGTAATGCACCAATGCATTTATGATATTTTCTTTTCTCCTCATCTGTGGCTTTTTCTCTACCATAATTAGTAGTGCTCTTCACTTATTCTCCACTATTGATTGCACCTATGATCTCATCTCCTCTCCTCCCAGTCAGAATAAGGCTTCCCTTGTCTTCACCTTCCACTCCACCAGCCACCATCTTCAGTTCCAAATCCTCCATAGTTTACACCAGCTTAAAAATGCATTCCTCCACCAAAAATTTTTTACCCTCACTCCCTTTATCAGGATTTGGAAGGCATCATTCCTTCTGGACCACTTTTCTATATCTAGCAATCACTCCATTTGTCACAGCAATTTTATTTTTCATCTTTGGAAAATGAAATCCTAACCTTTTACCTCTTCTTTTACCACCATTCAGTGGAAGCAGTGATGCCTTGAATTTCTTCCAGATTGCTCTATTGGATTCAGTCTAATGATATGGTCTCTACAACTTTGGAGAAACCAAGTGCAAATTGGGAGATAACTTTACAGAACATCTCTATTCAGCTGAGAAAAGAAACTTGGAGCTTCCCATCTCCTAACAGTTAATTCCCTTTCTTGATCTGCCTGTGTTTGGCCATTGACACTTCTCCAACAATGCTCAACAGAAACTCAATGAACAGCACCTCATCTTTAGTCTGGGCATGGTGCAGCCATTCAGACATAATACTGAATTTAATACCTCTCTCTCCCTCTCCCCCTCCCCCCTCCCCCCAGATGTTCTATAGACTTCTGTTGCAACTTCTTTTTGTTTGTCTTCTCTCTCTCCAGTTGATTCCTTTTAAAATAATCGTTACCTTGACAGCTTTAGTTAAGACATTCCCTCTTTTCTCTTCAGCCCTCCGCATTTCTCCAATTATACATATACTTGTCCATGATTGAGAATGTCAAACTCATTTCTCTCCCAACTGACTTAGCTTGAACCCTCAAATGCTTCCACCATTTTCTGTATCTGTACTAGATTTCCATCATCTACAATTGTTTGCTCCATTCATTTCCTTGTCACTGAACAAATTTTCTGTTTCTATTCATTTCTGGGCCTCCATGGCTAGTCTGATGTCTGGTTCAGGCGGTGCAGGCTCGAAGGGCCGAATGGTCTACTCCTGCACCTATTTTCTATGTTTCTCTCAAATCACTCAAGAATGAGAAATGAATCCACAATCTGCTGTGAGTTCCACTTTCCACTCACACCAAGTTGTCCTTTTAATACAAGGTTAGATTTATTTACTGGGGCAACAAGTAAACTAAATGTGCTGGGCCATGTACAAACAATTGTTTGTCACACCCTCTACTTCACAAGATAGGCCCTTTTCTTTTGGCTATTGACCTAATGTCATCAGGGATATGAGGTGCCCCAATGGTCCTTACCTTTTCTATTCATGTACAGAATATTGGAATGCTCACCACCTTTATCCTTGCATCCTTTTAAATTGTAACACTTGCTACTATTTGACTGCTGACAATATGTACCACATAAGTTTCCAATGTTTCAAAGGTACATTTAATGTCAGAGTAATGCATACAATCTACATCCTGAACACGAGGAATTCTGCAGATGCTGGAAATTCAAGCAACACACATCAAAGTTGCTGGTAAACGCAGCAGGCCAGGCAGCATCTCTAGGAAGAGGTACAGTCGATGTTTCAGGCCGAGACCCTTCGTCAGGACTAAGTCGACTGTACCTCTTCCTAGAGATGCTGCCTGGCCTGCTGCGTTCACCAGCAACTTTGAAATCTACATCCTGAAATGCTTTTTCTTCACAACCATCCACGTAAACAGAAGAGTGCCCCCTGTCATAAGATGGGGGGGGGGGATGCTGGGAGCGGACCCAAATGCAAGACACAGACACTGAAGTACTAGGAACAGGACAGGACTAGATTTAGGGACGTGACTGGATGCAGACTAGTAGCTGGAACAAGAACACAGACTTGGGCTAGGACATTGGCTAGGCAAGCAGGATCAGGACATGGAACTGGGAACTAGGAGTCTGGCCTTGGACTCCAAGCCAGAGACTGGACGAGGACCCAGAGCCTGGGTCTTGACTCGGGCTTGGACTCCGAAACTAGGAGAAGACATGACGTGGTCTTGGGAAACAGGACTAGGCGAGGCTACAGGACAGAACGAGAGACTCCTGAGCAAGACAAGGGAACTCCAGCACAGGACGAGGCACATGGACAGGACGAGAACATGAAGCCTTGATTTGGTACTCAGGAACAGCCGAGCTTTGGACTTGGAATGACAGGAACTTCGGAACCTTGGACTTGGGACAACAGGAACACAGAACACAGAGCCTTGGTCTAGAGCACAGGAACACGGAGCCTTGGACTTGAGAGACAGGAATACAGGGAAATGGAACACAGAGCCGGGACCCCTCCTTAGGAACAGGACTTAGGGCCGGGACTCATACACAGAACACAGAGCCAGGACTCCTCCTTGGGAACAGGACTTGGGGCTGGGGCTCTACACAAAATGCTGAACACGACAAGACAGTTCCCAACGCTAGGTAGTGGCAAACGGTGGAACCTTGACACACTGATCTCCTGCCGTGGCACTGACCTTTGATCTGCCGTCTCCATGCCGAATAACAGCCATTTTGGTGCCATTCAACAGTCCTACACACTCCCTGTGACTTCCTTGTAGAAGAAAAGTACCAGTTGTGACAAGAATACACATAGATAAGATGTTAGCTGTCCTGTGTGATCAGCAGTTGGTCTGCCACCTGTCTTCAAGAGAGAGATAAGGAACACAATGAAACAGCATCTGGAGATGTGTAATGAAGGGACGGGAGAGAGAGAGCTGTCTGGAGCGGCTCCCCCTTTGAACCCTGAACTGTTTGAAGTGATGGACAGGTGATCTGGAGATGTGTAATGAAGGGACGGGAGAGAGAGCTGTCTGGAGCGGCTCCCCCTTTGAACCCTGAACTGTTTGAAGTGATGGACAGGCGATACCCCATCAGGGAGATAAAAAGGGACAGGTTCGCTAAGGTAAGACACACACGACACCCGAGGTAACGAGACCCTGGAAGTGGTGCGCCTCTCATGAGTCGGTGGGAAGTACCGGACCTTAAACGCACAGGGTGGCAAGGTACGATCAGTGGGAACCCGGTGTGTGTCCACCCTCGCTTGGGTGCCGGGTTCACTGCAGAGGATCGACCGCATCTGGAGGAGGGGTCACAGTCGGTGACCTCAGGTGACATCACAAAGGACCCGCACGGAAAGCTGCTTGTAAGCAATATCGCCGGTCTGTGAGTGGAAGCCGTGTCTGAATGATCAGTCATTCCCGTTCTCTCTCTCTCTCCCCCCCCACGTTGTCCATCGCCATGGCAACGATTACTGCGAACTGAACTACTAAATTGGACTGAACTTTGTGTCACTTTGAAATTGGTCATTTATCCCTAGACAACGATAGAGCTTGATTGATGCTGTTATCTTAATTCTGTGCACATGTGGGTTTATCATTGCTGAACTGTTGCATTTATTATCCTTTCGATTACTGTGTTGCTTGTTTGTTTAATAAAACTTTCTTAGTTCTAGTAATCCAGACTCCAACTGAGTGATCCATTTCTGCTGGTTTGGCAACCCAGTTACGGGGTACGTAACACAGTATTTTACAAAGTAGGCCAAAGTAAAGGGACCATAAAGGCAAGGTGCTTTACTGGAAGCCATGCCTGAAGTCAATGTGTGGATATTGTCAGCTTCTTTTAAGTTGCTCTGTGATTAGATCAGCTACTAAATCAGTTGCACACCAAAACTGGGCATTCACTAGTGATTAATTTAAGTCTGTTTGATTGCAATGCAGGTAACAGAACTTAGCTAGTTGTCAATTAAACTTTGCATGCTTTTGACTATAGAAAATCTGTTAAAGTTTTAAAATGTTATTATTTATTAAAAAAATGAGAAACTAAAGCTTACTGGGGCTTGAAGACTTATTAACTACTAAATCATTTAACAGAATTATATAAACTTAAATAATGAAATTTAATTTAAAAATGCCTTTACCCCTCAAGTAAATTCTCACTCAAGTAAATGAATTCTATCCCAAGGTTCTATGCTCATATCTGTAGAAGCCCTTAGGATTCTCCTTCACTTTGTCGAGTAGAGCAACCTCATGCCTTCTTTTAATCCTCCTGATTTCCTTCTTACGTGTTCTCCTGTATTTCTTACTCTTCTCAAGTACCTCATTTGCTCCTTCCTGCCCATACCTGCTATGCACCTCCTTCTTCTTAATCTTGCCTTTTATTTTGACAAGAACATACAAACTTAGTGACTTTCAAAACTTCACTTTAGAAAGCCTCCCACTTACCAAGCACACCTTTGCCAGAAAGCAGCCTGTCCCAATCCATGCTTGCCAGATCCTTTCTGACACCATCAAAATTGATATTTCTCCAATTTAGAATCTCAACCCAAGGACCAGACCAATCCTTGCCCATAATTATCTTGAAACTAATGATTTCAAGGTTAGAGGAGGAACATCTCCTGGGTAGCATGAACATTGATTTCCCTAACTTCTGGAAATTTCTCTCTCCTCCACTCTCTCTTTTCCATTCCCCTTTCTTGTTACTCTTTCACCATTCTCTTCCCCTCACCTGCCCATCACCTCTTTCTGGCCTTCACCTTCTTCCCTTTATTCCCTGGTCTACTGTCCTCTCCTATCAGATTCCTTCTTCTCCATCTATCGCCTCTCAGCTTCCTACTTCATTCCCCCCCTCCCTCAACCCCAGCCACCTATTTTCCCCATCGCTGGTCTCACCTCTCACCTGCCACCTTTCATTCCCACCCCTCCCGCACCTTCTTATTCTGGTTCCCGTCCCCTTCCTTTTCAGTCCCGATGAAAGGTATCGGGCAGAAACTTCGACTGCTTATTTCCCTCCATAGATACTGTCTGACTAGCTGAAGTCCTCCATCATTGTGTCATTTCCAGCATCTGTAGACGGCCTTGAAGAAGGTGTTAAACTTCTTTTTCCGAATGTCTCTCATATTTCAAATACAGAGTGAGAACAGGAAGGCTCTGCAGACAGCAGCAGACAGCCCTTGACGTCAGCAGCTTTTAGGGAATCCCAAAATTGTGAACATAATCCTCTCACAGCATGGCATACCCAGCACTGACAGATTTACAAGTAACTAGACAGAGTCTTTTTGCTCATATGGGAGATTGCAGAACTATTATTAATTGATGGGCTTCTGTTACAATCCACCGGGATGAAGATGTGCGCCAGAGGTTAACTTGGAAAAAGATTACCAGAGGATGTTTCCATTACTTGCCACCCACCTGAAGTCGATACTGTCACGCTTGCTCCATGTATATAAGACTGGTGTATGGATGGATCGATACAGAGCGCTGTGCATGTCACCCAGAACATTTATTTGCACGTAATTTAAAAAGGTATTTGAAGATTCGAGAAGATATTTTATCTGAATTTATTTACCGTCTCAGTATTTTAAAGATAGCTTGGAGGCAATAGCTTGACATTCAGGTGAGCCTGTGCTTTACTTTTCATTTTTTTCCGAATTCAATATTAATAACATAGGAAGTATTGTATACGGACGATATCCACTCGCTTTAGCCTTCGAATTTAATCCGGTTATATTTTGAGTAGCTATATCGGTTGAGTTATTTTGACCGATTTGTTAGAACACTATAATGTCTCGCCAAACGCGCATTTCTTTAGATATACACGGTGATTTCATCGAACAAATGCAAACATCCAAAATGTCATGGCAAATTTTCGTCTAAATTCGGCATTGTTTCTGCATCGCTTTCTAACTCCTAAAACCCCCTTCAACTTGCTAAATGAATTCTGTGATGTGTGTGCAAAGTAGATCCGAACTAAAGCCTGGATTGCAATGTGCTGCTTTGGCAATACCTTTCCTAATCCATTTCTATAACGTGACCTAACGAGATATTACGTCTGGAAGGAAATATGTTTTAAGGGAGGGATGGACATACTCGCATGATGTAAAACGGGTTAAAACTCAAGAATGTGGAAAGTGAATTGTGCTTGTGACACCTCCACATCCCGTGATGAGCAGCTTTAGATTTGATCTAATGAGCCTTATTTTAAAAAACGGCCACTTTGCAATAGCGCTCTAGTTGTTGTACACGCGGCTTTAAATCCCCTCGCGAGCAAGACTGGAGCACTTTCTGTCAGCAGTCCATTCGGCAGGATTTAGAAGGCAGGACGGAGTTGCCCTGGTACTTCTGAACAGAATGTTAATCTTTTATCGACTTTTCCTTTATGTAGAGATGGGCCGACGGAGATGGAACACTTTGCTGGGCATCGCCCTTCTTTTGGTCACTGCGGGTCACTGTGAAGGCAGAGCAGAGACCAGGCAGAAAGCGAAACAATCACCTTTAGACCTCATCTTAAAAGGCGTGGCAGACAGCAATAACGGGCGGAGGAACACGGTTAAGCGATACGATACTTTCTATGCCCTGGATCAAGACTACAAGAAGTTCACTAAAGAAAAAGCCGTGTTTGTCCCAAGGCTGGAAAAACCAATAGGTAAGGAGAAAGTGAAAGGCTCCTGGGTGCGGATCACCTGCCTCCTAGCATTAAGCTGGGCACGTTAATCCCGGTTACCATACGTAGATCGACATGTTTAACTCTATCTTTCATGTGAGAATTTAGGACACTCCATGCATAAAAGGTTCCGGTTCGAAATCGTCAGGTCGTGTATAATCCTAAATCAGATGATGTTTTTGCCCGGGGAAAATATGCTTCAGTGCTCTTCTAATATATCTCGCAAGAATTCATGAGAAGCAGTTTCCAAACAAATTGATTTATCAAGAGTTAACATATTAAAATATTTTATTACTGTCTATTATTTCACGTTAGTATTTACTGTGTACGGTCTTAAAACAGGTTAAATTCAAATTTTGATTTTATGTTGGCTTAGTGGAAGTAACTGATCTGTTTTGATAAACATGAAAATAACTGAGATGGAAGCTGGCCCTGCTTAGCTCTTGTAACAGTGGGAAACCTTTTCAGGGTCATGTGCTCATCTACCCACAGGACAAATTATTTCATTCGAGTGCACCTCAGATTTCTGGTTGTAAGAGTTGATCTGGGCTGCAGACAGATTGTGGTCTTTGAACACAATTAAAAAATGCAGCAATTACCTTGCTTGAAATAAACCTACCAGGAAGATCTAGATTTCAGGCTTAATAACTCAACTAACCCTTATTTAGTACAATCTAGTAAACAAAAAACCCTATGGATCTATGTTTAGATAAATAAAGGCTGCCAATAAAGAATTGCAACTTGAAATTACACTAGTGCTACATTTTAAACTTCTGGAGAATGACAGCATGATTTAATGTGGCTTGCACATTCTGATTTACTGAAACTTCTTACCATGCCCTTTTCAATTATCTTCAGAACCAAGCTGGATATCATAAAACTTATTATTTACACGCTTCTTGATTATAAGCTAATACATGATTTTACATCATTTTAGTGTTACTATTTCCTCCTTCCCTTTTATACTGGTTAACATTATAAATCCACTAAGATATGGAATTTGCACTTAGTAGCCACTTTATTGTGTACAGGAAGTACCTATAAAGAGGCCACTGTGTGTATTTCTGTATGTTCATTGTCTTCTGCTGCTGTAGCCCATCCACCTCAAGGATTGACATATTGTGTATTCAGAGATGCTCTTCTGCATACCACTGTTGTAAAGCACAGTTTTTTGAGTTATTGTCTCCTTTCTGTCAGCTTGAATCAGTCTGGCCATTCTCCGTTGACCCCTCTCATTAAGAAGGTGTTTTCACCCACAGAACTCTCACTTACTGAATATTTTTGTCTTTTTGCACCATTCTCTGTAATCTCTAAAGACTGTTGTGTGTGAAAATCCCAGGAGATCAGTAGTTTCGGAGGTACTCCAGCCAATTTGTCTGGCACCAATAATCATTTCCACAGTACAAGTCACTTAGATCACATTTCTTCCTCATTTTGATGTTTGGTCTGAACAGCAACTGAAACTCTTGACCATGTCCGCATCCTTTTATACTTTGAGTTGCTGGCACGTAATTGACTGATTCGATATATGCATTAATGAGCAGCTGTACAGGTGTTCTTAATAAAGTAGCCACTGAGTGTAACTGGCAATAAACTTACCAAAGAATGTCAGCTTATTTTGATTTTGTCACTAATAGATCCTTTGGACAAACAGGATATTTTAGTACAGATTGTTGTTCATAACATCTCAATGGAAAGGGAATTTAAGTAAATCTTACTGTTGTCAATGGAATATCAATTTACTGAACCTACCAAATTTAAAACACTTGAGAAACTGGGAAAATACCATTTATTCATAGTCATACTATTGATCCCGGGGGAAATTGGTTTTCATTACAGTTGCACCATAAATAATAAATAGTAATAAAACCATAATAGTTAAATAGTAATATGTAAATTATGCCAGTAAATTATGAAATAAGTCCAGGACCAGCCTATCGGCTCAGGGTGTCTGACCCTCCAAGGAGGAGTTGTAAAGTTTGATGGCCACAGGCAGGAATGACTTCCTATGATGCTCTGTGTTGCATCTCGGAGGAATGAGTCTCTGGCTAAATGTACTTCTGTGCCCACCCAGTACATTATGTTGTGGATGGGAGACATTGACCAAGATGGCATGCAACTTAGACAGCATCCTCTTTTCAGACACCATCGTGAGAGAGTCCAGTTCCATCCAGTTTGTCTGCATTAGAACATAGAACAGTACAGCACAGTACAGGCCCTTTGGCCCACAATTTTGTGCTGATCCTTAAACCCTGCCTCCCATATAACTCCCCCAACTTTAAATTCCTCCATATACCTGTCTAGTAAGTCTCTTAAATTTCACTAGTGTATCTGCCTCCACCACTGACTATTAATTTGCTTTTCATGTTAAATCCAAGCACAAGTTTTGAAAGAGTCATTCTTCCCATTTCTGCTTCAAGGTAAAAAACAGTCTTCATTCTACACAGATTAAAGAAGTGCCAGCATAATCATACCTCATGTTGTAAGAAGCCAAAGTTTGTTGAAAGCAATTGGTACAGGTTGTTGGACATCCTACTAGCCTCTGATGCGACAAGATTATTTCAAAGATTATGGGCACTTGCTATCCAAGTCCTCAGGAATGAAAATTCCACAGGGATTTATCCGGTGATGGAAGAGTGGCTCACATTCTTGGCTGTCAAGCATCTCCAACATTCCAACAGCATAGTCAAATGCATTGTTGTAGTGAGTCACTGGTGTCTGCAAGAGGATTCATATTCTAATCTGGCCTTTTAAGGGAGAGTTGACCTAGCATTTCTTTGTCACTCACAGTTTTCCTGATCTGAAGAAAATGTAAGCAGTGATAGTCTTAAAAATTAAATGCCAGAAATGAGTAAATTTCCTTCGGGCGTGAGGAAGTTGATCTCTCTGGAACACATTGCCTTTATACAGGATGTTATTTCATTTCAGGTTCTTTGGGTGTCTAAGTCCTTATGAAATGACTTTTCAAAAATGCTTCTTACAGAGCTACTTTGAGGGATATTGAGGCATAATCGTTCAAGTTCTCCTCACCTTTTTCTTATGGGTTGGGCAGGGAGGGAGATCTGTGTGGCAGACCAACAACTTTAAAAGAAATATGTAGAGTCAAATTCTGAATATTTTGGGCTCCTGATAGGGAAATTGCTGGGATCCTGCTCACCCTGCACAAGAATTCAGATCCCAAAAAATATCAACTAAAGAACATGTCCTTTTTGTGGCACACTACTTTTCATAGTTGACAATACAAGAGGGATAAAGATGAATATTTGGCATGAAATTTGTGATTCATATTTAAATGAAATGTAATGATAGTTTTGGACATAAAAATCCTTGCCATTGTATGAAATGTTTTAGTTCACTAATGGATAAGTTTGCTTACTAAAGATAATTGAGTAACTATCAAGAAAGACAATATAGTCTGATTTATATAATGTAAGTTTTGCTGATATCTTTATAGCTGAAAGTATGCCACCTTGGTCTATGTCATCTGGGGACTGGATGATGGAATTTGTGGCAGGATCCAGTTTTGTGTCCCGTTCTTCACAGTGAAAAGGTCTGAACAAGGACAGGGGAACCTTTTTGAATTGGTATATTTTGGTTCTGATGCCACAAGAGGAGTTTGTGCATTGGAGTTGTGTCATTCTCTGGAAACTCAGCCATTTTCTTTCAACTTGTACCAACATAAGCACACAGTACTTCATGGCCTAGTTGCATGTTGAAAAAAAGTCATTTTCCCTGTGAGGTTTTTCTTTACTGTGCTAATCATAATGATTTTATATAATGATGTTTTCTTCTTCAACATATCAAATTACACACAGTACTCAAAATGATGACTTTAATGACAGCCAGCTTGCAAGTTATATTTGATAATAATAAATTGCAAACTTGTGACAATAGCGCCCTCTTCCATGTTTTATTTCAATGTCAGCTCACTTTTCTAGATGTGTGCTCTAGAAGTGGATAAGTAAAAATAAGATGTCATCAATACTTTAATATATACAATCACTTTGTATTTTTAATTTGACAAAGAGATAATCCTCGCTCTGTTTTTTTCTGAAATTTATTATTGAAAGCATTTGCAGCTGCTGCTTGAATGGTACACAGATGTATAAACAACTCACTGAGGTTTTCTGATGATTTCAGAAATCTGGATTTTTGGAATTTTTCAGTTATCCCTTATTTTAGACCTTCTACATGCACATGATGTTGCATGTATCTGCCTACAAATGCCATAATTATATTCTGGATCATGAGACAACCACGCAGATAGACACAACTTCTCTACAGTAGTTCTTGGGCTGGTAGATTAAATTTAAATAATAGTGAAGATGTTTTAGCACATAGTGCTTTTGAGTAAAAATCCTTGCCAATACTTGTCACAGGAAACCACAATTATCCCTTTGGCAATATCAGGCATTCCCTTGCTGAAATTCATTTTCTTTTGGTTGAATTTATTTGCATAGAAAGATCAATAGAGTCGTTCTGATCTTGATTGTACAAATAAACTGTCACCATATTATCAGCTTCTTATCAATCAACCTGTGTTCCTTGCCAAAGCAGCGACATGAGACCTCTTTTGGCCATTGGCTGCATATTTTCTATTTACGGCAAACTACTTAAACTTTTTCAGATATGGCCAACTTCTGAATGAACCTGCTCCAACTATAGAAACAGATCGAGTATAAAATGGCATGATTAAATGCCTATCCTCCATTGATTACATAATTATGGAAGCACAAAGATACTTCAATATTACTTTAATGCAGAAACATTAACAGTTTTATTGTCAAACTTTTGTCTGAATGGAACAGTTTACAGTAAATAGGAAATTAACACATTGTTAAGGAAGAGACTCAAACGCACAGTATGCTAAAACTTCCTTAATTTGTTAATACTTCAATTTAATCTACTTGAAAGGATAGCCCAAGAATTATTGCAGAGAAGTTGTGTCCATCTGCATGGCTATCTCATGGTCCAAAATATAATTATGGCATTTGTAGGCAGAAACATGTGGACTCATATGCATACATGACTCTATGACTTTACAAGTCTCAATGTAAAGGTGCCTTAAAATGTTTTCAAAGTTTTGATATTTTTATTTGAAATAATGAAAGTGTACTGTATATCGAAGAAATTATATTTGAATTCTGTAACTCAGATTAAGATAACAAATATTAGCACTGATAAGTAATCTCAATTTTCCTCCTCAGAGGTTGTCCACAGAGACCCCAATGTGAAAGGGAAGTTTTTAAAGCATTTCACAGGTATGAACCATTTTATTTAAGCACACTCACAGAGCATAATCATGATGTTTTACAATTATAATACATTTACTTGTGACAGGAACATTCTTATTTATCTCATTAGTTACCTCTTTCAATTTATCAAGCAGGACCAATCTCATTCTCATCTGAGTGCAGTAAACAATTTCAGCGTCTCTATTATAACACAAGGGATTGTTCCACACCAGCTTGTAAGTACACTTTATTTGTCCATAATTGATTATTTTTGTAAATATAATACAATAAGGAGAGAATCCTTATGTAGAAAAGTAGATAAATGCTGTTTTGGATTATTGCTGCTGGGCATTGATCTTCTATGAGTGACTAATCTACAACAGTATATTGTTTACAGATGTCACTGAGTGAAAGTAATTATCTGCACCAAAATGGATAACAATTGTCCTAAGGGATTTTGATCGCTATGATGCCAACTGTTGTTTCCTACTGCATTTACATATATTTGGAAAATATATTTCCTGATACTTTTCTGGCTACCTATTCCACATAACTGTTTACTCTTCACCATTTTAACCAGCCTGACATTAGGTATACGAGGGGTGATTGATAAGCTTGTGGCCTAATGTAGAAGGAGTCAATTTTAGAAAACCTAGCACATTTATTTTTCAACATAGTCCCCTCCTACATTTACACACTTAGTCTAGTGGTCATGGAGCATACGGATCCCTTTTTTGTAGAAGTCAGCATCTTGGACCTCCAGAAAGTGGTCCACAGCAGGGGTGACTGATACGTTCGTGGCCTGAGGTAGAAGGAGATGAGTTATTAATTTCAAACTTTCTGCATAATCACTCAAAGAGCTGAACTGCATGTGCATGTAACGAGAGCTGTATAACTCATCTTCTTCTACCTTAGGCTACAAAAGTATCAATCATCCCAGCTGTGGACCACTTTCTGGAGGTCCAAGATGCCGACTTCTACAAAGAAGGGATCCGTAAGCTCCACGACTGCTGGGCTAAGTGTATAAATGTAGGAGGGGACTATACTGAAAAATAAATGTGCTAGGTTTTCTAAAATTGACTCCTTCTACCTTAGGCCACGAACTAATCAATCACTCCTCATATGTATACCAATGAGTCTTACGAAGCCCAATTTTAATGCCAAATGATGTCTGGTTGAAATAATGGGCATATGTAGCATTTTAATTGTATATTCAACTAGGACGGATGACGGTGTGGAAAATCCTAGTTAGGGTAAGTTCTGACTAATAATTTTCATTTTAAAAGAAATTGTTTCTAAACATGAAGTCCAGAAACTAGTGTTTGTATATAAAATATTCAATTTCATTTGCAGCTTCTTTTGCAACATTCATTTTTGGCGCTAACATTGTGGTGTGGTTATTTTCAAACATCAGTGGCATAAAAGCTATTATTTGAAGTTATTAAGGTATTAAGAAATATTGCTTCCTGCTTTTAATTAGAAACAGTAGACTGAGTCATGCTGGCAGTGGCAGGAACTGCCGATCTTCAACCATTTGTACTAAAGTTAGTCCCAGATTTAGTTGACTTGCTTCATTTCTGTGACTTATTTACTGACAGACACTGATGTATTACATTGTGGAATTGTCACTCAGACACTGTACCAGGGCAGATTTGTTCAACTCAAAGAGGTTTCTCTAGCTTTGGACTACATAAGGAAAGTATTTTTAAAAGTTATTGTAAAATGATTTATAATTATTTGGAAAAGAACTGTAATCCATTATTTTAATTGTATGCGTTAGTCCTTATACAAATCAAACATCATAAGCAATGTTCTCATCATTATCACTTGACCTTCTTCTTTTGCCCGTCTCTCATTGTGACACACACTGCATTTAAAGACAAGAATGAAGTAATGGTTCTTGGCCCTACCAAATGTTGTAGTGAGACAGGCATTGCTTAGCTTTCAGTCAGCTCCTGTTGATTCCCGTGGAGCTTCTCAGATTGGGTTGCCAACTTTGCTAGCTCTCATATTTCTGGGAACCTCTAATGTGACCTACCTCTCTTGTGAAACAATTATAACAGCAGATAATATCAGTAAACATCTGAATGGAATCTCTGTAGAGGCAAGTTACACATTCATGGACCCATGGTTCCTAAGACATAAATGTATATCCAATAGTGTTTGAAATTTCTACCCTGTGAAAAAGATACTAACTGTCTACCCTTTCTATGTCTCTCAAAAATTTATAAACTTCCTTCAGGTGTCCCCTTAGCCTCTACAACACCAGAGAAAACAACTGAAGTTTATTGAACCACTCATTAGACCTCATACCCTATAATCCAGGCAGCATCCTGATAATCTCTACTGTACAAGCACCCTTCTCAAATATTCCCCATTCATCCTATAATTGGGGTTATCAGAATTGCATGCAATACTCCAAGTAATCAGAATCAGGATTAATATCACTGGCATATGTCATGAAAACTTGTTATGTGGCAGCAGAACGTTGCAATATATAATAATAAACACCGTGAATTATAGTAAGTGTATATAAAAAGTTGAATTACATAAGTAGTGCAAAAAAAGGGAAATAAGTAGTGGGGTAGTGTTCATGGGTTCAATGTCTATTCGGAAATCTGATGGCAGAGGGGAAAAGCTATTCCTGAATCGTTGGGTGTGTGCCTTCAGACTCCTGTACCTCTTCCCTGCATTTTATTTATAATTATTGTGACTACTTGAAGGCTTGGTGAAGAACCAGGTTTTAATCCTGACACTGGCAACTGCCGGTGTAGAGCTCACAAGTCCTTCCTCCAAATGCACGATCTTCCTCTGAGTTTTCTCTTTCCTCCGGTATCTCAATGATGGACTGATATATTAATTGACAACTGTAAAATAACCTTACAAATGACTAAAATAATCAAAGAGTATTTATTGGCTGTTTGAGAGAAAAAAGTAACTTGCAGGGGTGTGGGAGATTGAGAATGAGAATGATAGGAAATGGCATGGACAGATGAATAATCAAATAACTTTCTGCTTTGTTGTAGTGAGTAAGCAGGAAATACCACTAATGGCAACTGTATCCAAAAGGGGATCTGAGTGTTAGCAACTAAGAAAATACTTTCTTCTGGCACCTTCCTTATAATTCTCCAATGTGTGAACTTATAGTCAAAAGGCTTGTCATGACATTTGATTATTCCAAAAAAACTCTGCCATTACTCTGTGTAGGACATGCATTGTAATCAAATGCAGTGCAGGAGAAGCAGTAGCCGACAAGGAGAATTTAAGGTAATCTGTTCCAGTGGTGATAGCTCTGGGATATAGGCTGGCCAGGGCACTGGAAGAACTCTTTTGATTTCCTTTGAAAGAATGCTCTAAAAACATTCACAAGAGATTAATGTAATTTCTCAGCCTGAAGACAAGATAAAATTTGGCAACATCACAACAAATCTTTAGAGAAAAAAGATCTTTGCAATTGAACATTCTGGTATAAACTGGCTGAGGAATCATGTCGTGCATTTATTATGCCTCCAGGAATTTCTGCCCCAATTAAATTGTGGCAGAGGTTGTGGTCTTCCCATAACAATGTTCTCCCTACCCATCCTCCCTGTAATGTATTCATATGCTACTGTGGATGTTAAGTTTCTAGTTGACTAATCAAATGTTAAATAGATTACATCTGTAAAGTCTGTTTGGTCAAACTGTAAATCAAAGAGATTGAAGTCCTGTTTCACTTGTGCTACTCTTATAGAAAGGGCAGCACAGAACTATCAGGGCTTAAGCAGTTGTATCCCTATTCTCAGGAGTGAGTTTACACAAGTTGAAAATAGTTATTTGAAAAGTAAGTTGAATGTGCAATATAACTTGAACTCTGCTGACACATGCATACTGGGCTGAATGGCTTTGTGTGCTAAAAGTTCAATGATTCTGCTTGATTTGGATTCATCAATTTCTTTGGGGGTGCTATCTTTCATTGTTTTCTGAAGTGACCCATCAAAATGAAGTATCGTAGGGTCTAATGGATTGCCAGGACTTTCCAGCATCATGGTGAAGAATTGTCCCTCAGCACCTATGTTAAGGGGAACAAGTCACATGATCCCAGACCTCGCTGATCTTGATGGGGATTTGAAGGTTTCAGATTAGGAAACATAAGGGAAATTAAATATTTTAGTTCAGTATCTCCTCTATCAGTTGTGCATTCTTTTAGATGCTGCTGGATATGTTGGGGACAGGTTTTTTTGGCATAATGGCCCCATTGACCGTGTTTTTGAATTTCAATAAGTGGAGGGCTAACAAGATGGATCATCATCAGATAGTGTCTGTGGACTGCAGTCTTGACTCAGAATATGCGGCTCATCATCTTTCCAGAACCTTGTTAAAATATTCGATATCAGTGAGTTACTTTAATGGCTAGTAGCTCTGTGGTGAGATACACGTGGCCAAGTGGTTAAGGCATTGGACTAGCGACCTGAGGGTCGTAAGTTCGAGCCCCAGCAGAGGGAATGTGTTGTGTCCTTGAGCAAGGCACTTAATCACACATTGCTCTGCGACGACACTGGTGCCAAGCTGTATGGGTCCTAATGCCCTTCCCTTGAACAACGTTGGTGTCGTGGAGAGGGGAGACTTGCAGCATGGGCAGCTGCTGGTCTTCCATACAACCTTGCCCAGGCCTGCACCCTGGAGAGTGAAGACGTTCCAGGCGCAGATCCATGGTCTCGCAAGACTAACGGATGCCTTTTTAGTAGCTCTGTGATTTGAGTCGTTAAAGTATACATGTGAACAGAATAATTACAGATAATTAATGTAAGAGGACTTGTTCCACTGAAGTTAGGTGAGACAAGAACTAGAGGTCATGGGTTAATGGTGAATGATAAACGTTCTAGGGGAACATGAGTGGGAATTTCTTCACTCAGAGGGCAGTGCAAGTGTGGAGCAAGCTGATGGATGTGGGTTCAATTTCAACATTCAAGAGAAATTTGGATAGCTACATTAATGGGAGGGGTAAGGTTTGTTATGGTCTGGGTGCAGATCAATGAGACTAGGCAGATTAATAGTTTGGCTTGGACTGGATGGGCCAAGACAGCCTATTTCTGTGCGGTATTGTTCTATTACTGTATAACTCCAGATACAATTTAGTATAAACAAATGTTAGGCAAAGTTTATTGAAAGGAAATAAGTTGCATACTGTACATTTCTGTAAATGGTGCTGAAATACCTAAGATAACAACAAGGAGCATAACTTGGAACAGTGAATAGAGTAGTTTTGTAATCAACAAACCCAGTGGAATGTTAACCAGGAGCAATATACAACAGAAGAATTTGAGATTATGGTATAGCACATGGTTGTGATCACTGGGATGAGAGGAGGATATTTAAACATTGATAGTAGCAGAGAAGAGAGCCATAAGGATGATTCTATAATGCTATGGATCTGATTTGTAAGAAACATCTGGAGAAATATGGACTTTGATTTAAAAGGAGATGCCAGAGACATGACTTTGCAGAGAATAATTGGAAACTAAAGGAAATAGCATGCACAAAATATTACATAAATTAGGTCTTGAATTTAAAACATAGCTATTTGACTAGAGTGGTCTGACCAAGGGTCCTGACTATATACTTCAAGTTTGTATTCTGATAGTTCAGAACAAGTTGGACCATGGTGTGCCACTGTTGTTCAGTACTTCAATCAGATCAGTTTAGAATTTCAGCACTTTCTTGCTTTTTGGTCAATAGCTGATGTTTCATCCTGGAACTGATCAACAGCATATTTGAGAATAATTTTATTTAGGGTACATTTTGGGGTGGATATGGTAACAAGAGTTGTGTTTGGTTTGGAATGGCTGTGATTGGGCTGGATTTGTACCAGGTTTTATATCCACATACACCTGTGCCAAAATTATTTTCAGACTGAATAATGGAGGTAGGAATCTTGGAAAAAAATACTGGTAACCTCTGGGTAGGCATAATAGGGAAGGATCTGGAGGTACAGTTCAATTCAGTATCTCTCTGTACAGATTACTTTAATTGGTTAAATAGCTTTGCTCAGAAAATCTACTTTGTTATCATACAAATGGGAGACTAATGTTTGTTGTGGGAAATTGCTTTGGGACAATAATCAAGAAAAATAATTTTCTTTATAAGAAAATTGAATAAATAATTAAAAACTAGGATAGATTTGTTAATGAGTGAGAGAAAATCTGCAGATGAAGGAATCTTCAGCATTTTGTGTGTGTTGCTTGGATTTATTAAATTGTGTTTAATTTAGTACAATTCTTTTGATGAAGTAAGTTGGAGGATTAGGAAGAAGAGTGGCACAGTTGTAGCTTTCAAACAAATACTTGACAAAATACTTCTTGCTAGCAAAATTAAAGTCCATGGAATTAAATTAAAAATGCTAGCTTGGATATGAAATTAGTCAAACACAAAAAGCAGAGACCTTTGGTGGGTAATTGCTTTTCAGATGTGGGAAGTATGTGCTAGTCTTCCTGAGGATCTATATTAGATTTTCTTTTGAATGTAGAGCTATAGTTGGCATCTGTCTATCACGGAGAACAATGGGTGATGATGGTCATCATCACAAGCCCAAGCGGAAGGTATGGAGATCCTGAGGTGCCCAGCCATCGAGATCCCCCTCTCGGCTTCACCAGTGTAGTGCAAAGGAAAGCTTATGAAGCGATACGTTTGGCCCAGCTTGGCTGTAGGAGCTGCCAGAAGGATGTTCAATGGAGTCCAACACTTTAGGGGCTCCTCTCCATATTTGCTGACTGAGTTTACTCCAGTAGCTTTTGTTTCTCCAAAGGCTGCCCGCAAGGCAGTGGGCTATTTACCTAAGAGCTGAGGATCTGGTTCACGAGCACCTGGGAGTGTCCACACACTGGGGGGCCCGCATGCTACGTGTGCAGGGGCCGGACCTCCTCCCTGTCCTCTGTAGTTCAGCCTGAGTCCGAAAGGAGTTCAGTCAGATAGAAGGCAATGGAGAGGCAATGTGCTTGCAGGAAAAGGCTTACACGTTCAGTTCTCCTTTTTACAAGGCTGCTAGCCAGCGATGGGAGCTGAAAGTGGGAGTGACAAGCACTACCCTCTACACTACCACACTAGACGCATCACAACAACCATTCTGACATCGTAGAGTCATAGAAAACTACAGCATGGAAACAGGCCCTCTGCACATCTAATCTGTGCCAAATCATTTAAACTGCTCAGTCCCATCGACCTGCACCCAGGTCATAGGCCTCCGTACTCCTGCTATCCATCTACCTACCCAAACTTTTCTTAAACGTTGAAATTGAAATCACACCACCACTTGCACTGGCAGCTCATTCTACACTCTCACCATCCTCTGAGTGAACAAGTTTCCACTCATGTTCCCCTTAAACATTTTACCTTTCACCCTTAACCCATGACTTCTCGCTCCAGTCTCACCCACTCTCAGTATAAAAAGCCTGCTTGCATTTACCCTATCTATACCCCTCATAATTTTCTATATCTCCCTCAGAACATAGAAGATTGAGGGGAGATTGGATGAGTTATAACCTATTCAATCTTTCTTCATAACTTAGGTCGTCCAGTCCCAGTAACATCCTTGTAAATTCCCTCTGTACTCTTTCTATCTTATTTACGTTGTTCCTGTAGGTAGGTGACTACAACTGTGTAGAATATTCCAGATTAGGCCTCACCAACATCTTACACAACTTCAACATAACATCCCAACTCCTGTACTCAATACTTTGATATATGAAGGCCAATGTGCCAAAAGCTTTATTTGGCCATTATCAGCCCATTTTCCCAGCTGATCCTGATTCCTCTACAAGCTTTGATAGTTTTCCTCGCTGTCCACTACATCCCCAATCCTGGTGTCATCCACAACTTTGCTGATCCAGTTAACATGTTATCAACAAGATCTTTGATATGGATGATGAACATCAATGGGCCCAGTACCGATCTTTGCAGCACCCCACTAGTCACAGACCTCCAGTCAGAGAGGTAACCATCTACTACCTCTGGCTTCTCCTGCAAAACTAATATCTAATCATATTTACTTCCTCATCTTGAATGCCAAGTGACTAAACCTTCTTGACCAATCTCCTATGTAGGACCTTGTCAAATTAATATATATCAGAACTGCTTTTGTGATATGTATCAGGAAGGCATTGTTTCAGAATTTGTGGCTCTTCCTAATGATGTAGTAAATTTACCAATAGTAACAAATATCAGGAACAAACAATGCTGGAAAAGCTCAGAAGGTTAGGCAATATTTGTGGAAAGAGAATCCGTCAATGAGTTGGGTTAATTTAATCAATAAAATACTGGTGTTTTAGGGTCTTAAACAAGCATAGAGAGCAGTGCTAGAGTTTACAAGATGATGTAATGTTGAATAAGGTTCATGGATCTGGCAGGTGATACAGAAAGCATTCTCTGCGAATAGTTATATTAAGCATTTACGAGGGGGATTGATAAGTTTGTGGCCTAAGGTAGAAGGAGTCAATTTTAGAAAACCTAGCACATTTATTTTTCAACATAGTCCCCTCCTACATTTATGCACTTAGTCCAGGGGTCGTGGAGGTTTCGGATCCCTTCTTTGTAGAAGTTGGCGTCTTGGACCTCCAGAAAGTGGTCCACAGCAGGGGTGATTGATAAGTTCATAGCCTAAGGTAGAAGGAGATGAGTTATACAGCTCTTGTTACATGCACATGCATTTCAACTCTTTGAGCGATTATGCAGAAAGTTTGAAGTTAATAACTCATCTCCTTCTACCTAAGGCCATAAGCATATCAATCACTCCTGCTGTGGACCACTTTCTGGAGGTCCAAGATGCCGACTTCTACAAAGGAGGTATCCCTATGCTCCACGACCGCTGGACTAAGTGTGTAAATGTAGGAGGGGACTATGTTGAAAAATGCATGTGCTAGGTTTTCTAAAATTGTCTCCCTCTACCTTAGGCCACAAACTTATCAATCACCCTTCGTATTTACAAACGTTTGTACAAACAATAAAAATTTGACTAAACATTCACGTTCCCCAAGTTACAGACAATACAAAGCTGAATATTCAACAAACATTTGTACATTCAACAAATATACTTAGTGAAAAGTGCACGTAGAGAATACTTTCTCAATCATGTGCCTGCTTGTCTAAAGCAAAGGAGGAAGAGAGCAAACCCCTTCCATATGCTATTTTATATACCCAGGATACTGGAAACTGGGATAAGCAGTTTCTAAACTAGCCAATCACAATGGAAGTGATTTTCAACAATCAGAATAAGGCACGTCCCCACAGCACAGATGATAAAAGGCATAGATTAAGTTGATAGCCAAAGATTTTTTTTATCCACCATGGAAATGGCTAATATGATAATTGATAATTATCATAATATATGATAATTAGGGCATAATTTTAATGTGATTGGAGGAAAGATAGGGGTATGTCAGAGCGTGTTGGGTGCATGGAATGCATTGCCACTGGCGGTGCTGGAGGCAAGTACATTAGGGGCATTTAAATAGGCATATGGATGACAGAAAAATGGAGGTATATGTAGGACGGAAGGGTTAGATTGATCTTAGGTAGACTAAAAGTTCGGCACATTGAAGAACCTGTTCTGTGCTATAATATTGTATGTTCTAAGTTCTAAATGACTCTTTCTCTTATTCCTTTCTCTAATATCTTGTCTACAGTAAGAGCCTGATCATCGCTGTTAAATTTAAATTGCTTCATGTCTTCTCTGCATTCATTTATCCAAGAAGGCAATATTATCAGATTTGGAATATTTGCTGAGAAAGAAAAAGTTATGAGAAGATGCATATTAGCATACGTGTTGCTTTTATTATCCAGAGAAGTATAAAATAGAAATCTCTGCCATTAAGTATACATTAACTTCCTGCCTAACTTTTATATAAACGAGACTAGACAAAGAATAAGAATCTGGCAGAGTTTCTCAGTCTTTATGATTACCCAGAGGTCTGTCTCCATGCATATCTATGGGTTTCATGGGTTTGCTCTAATGCTACAGATAAAGTCAGATGTATCAGTATTATGATGGAGTGAAGGAATTTACAGCTGCATGAGAGAGGAGCTGGCTAAAGTTGAATGGAAGGGGACACTAGCAGGGATGATGGCAGAAAGGCAATGGCTGGAGTTTCTGGGTTAAATTCAGAAGGCACAGAATAGATACATTGCAAAATGAAAAGGAATTCTAAAGGCAGGATGACATGGGTGACAAGGGAAATCAAATAAAGCAAAAGAGAGATCATATAATATAGCAGTAATTAGCAGGAAGATAGAGGATTTGGGAACCATTTGAAAACTAATAGAAGGTAACTAAAAAGAACACAAGGAGAGAAAAGCTAGAAGGTAAGCTAGCCAGTAATGTCAAGGAGGATAACAAATGTATTTTCAGATATATGAAGAGTAAAAGAGAGGTGAGAGTGGATACTGGACTGCTGTAAAATGATGCTGGAGAGGTAGTAATGAGGGAGGAAGAAGTGGCCAATGAACTTAATAATTATTTAGCATCAATCTTCAACATGGAAGACACTAGCAGGATGCCAGAAATTTGAGAGTGTCAGGGGGACAGAGTGAGTGTAGTTGCTCTTACTAAAGAGAAGGTGCCTGGGAAGCTGAAAGGTCTGAAGGTAGATAAGTTATCTGAACCAAATAGACTATACCCCAAGGTGCTGAACGAACTAGCTGAAGAGTTTGTGGAGGTATTAGTAATGATCTTTCAAGAATTACCAAATTCTGGAATTGTCCCAGGGTACTGTAAAACTGCAAATGTCACTCCACTCTTTAAGGAGGGAGGGAGACAGAAGAAAGATAATTGTAGGCCAGTAAGTCTGACTTCAATGGTTGGGAAGATGTTAGAGTTCATTATTAAGAATGAGATTTCGGGGTGCTTGGAGACACATGACAGAGTAGTCAAAAGTAAATGGTTTCTTTAAGGGGAAATCTTGCCTGACAAGTCTGTTAGAATTCTTTGAGGAAATAACAGACTGGATAGACAAAGGAGAGTCAGTAGATATCCGTTACTTGGATTTTCAGAAGGCCTTTGATGAGGCACTGCACACGAGGCTGCTAAACAAAATATGAGCCAATTGTATTAAAGGAAAGATACTAGCATCGATAGAAGATGGGCAGATTGGCAGGATGCAAAAAGTCAGTAAAAAAGGGGCCAATTCTGGTAGGCTGACAGTGACAAGTGGTGTTCTGCACTGGTCGGTATAGGGGCTGCTTCTCTTCATGTTATATGTCGACGATTTGGATGATAAAATTGATGGCTCTGTGGCCAAGTTTGCTGACGATAAAAAAGATCGGTGAGAGATAGGTAGTATTGAGGAAGCAGTGAGTCTGCAAAATGACTTTGATAGATTGGGAGAATGGGCAAAGAAGCGGCAGATGGAATATAGTGTAGGGAGGTACAGTATATGGTCATGCACTTTGGTAGAAGGAATAAAGGCTTAAACTATTTACCGAAGAGGGAGAAAAAATTCAAAATTCAGACGTGCAAAATGACTTGGGAGTCCTTGTGCAGGATTCCCTAATGGTTAACTTGCAGGTGAGTCAGTAGATGTGATGCTGAGGTTTTATAAGGTATTGGTCAAACCACACTTGGAATATTGTGAGCAGTTTCGGGTCCCTCATCTAAAAAGGATGTGCTGGCATTGTAGAGGGTCTAGAGGAGATTCAGAAGAATGGTTACAGGAATGAAAGTGTTAATGTATTTGGAGTGATTGATGGCTCTGACCCTGTGCTCACTGGAGTTTAGATGAATGAGAGAGGGATCTCATTGAAACCTATAGAATACTGAAAGGCCTAGACATGGTGCATGTGGAGAGGATATTTCCTATAGTGGGTAAGTCTAGAACTAGAGAGCACAGCCTCGTAATAGAGGGGTGTCCATTTAGAACGGAGATGAGAAGGTAGCATATCTGTGGAATTTATGCCATGGATGGCTGTGGAGGCCAGGCTCTGAGTTTATTTAAAGCTAAAGTTGATAGGTTCTTGGCCAGTCAGGGCATCAAAGGCTACAGGGAGCAGGCTGTAGAATGGGGTTGAGAGGGGTAGAATGTGATGAGTATTCAGATCTGATGTGGAGCAACATGTCTCAAACAGGATCAGAAAATACCCAGAGTGACACTTCAGCTCACCACACCTGGCATCTTGTGACTTCTTTGAGAGAGAATAACATTGTAATTCAGAGTTAGAAGCATTAGTACTGACAGGAATTATTCTGAGATTACCTGAACGCTGTTAACATTAAACTTTTAGAGGCAGCTGAAAGCAGAGGTGATAGGAATTTAAAGGTTAGTGTATAACCCAGAACACTATCTAGTCACCTTAATACAGCCATTTTATACAGAGGTATCGCACTAAATATGGCTTTGTCTGAGTAGATAAACAGATTAATCTAAGCCAGGATGCCTGATGCAGCTGTCCTTATGAATCTTACATTATTAAACCCCATTCAGAGATAATATGCTCCTGTGCAAAGCAAAACAATATTCAAGGCACAAATAAACATGCAAGGATCTTACAAAATAAATTAATCATTTTCTAAAATCACATGGTTCGTGAAAATATTAATTTTAATGTTCACAACAATAACCTAACCTAGACCTTTGTGGAAGCATTGTGCTTATGTTTTACACATAAAAGATAGGGAAGTTTTCATGGGTTGCGGCATGATCATCTCTAAATTCATAAATTGCAATTTTTAGGCCTCCCAGTTGGACGACTTAGCACAGCAATTAGATTAAGTAGGCTCTTGTTGATGGCCACCTTTGCAAAGGTATTTATGATGAACAACATAGGAATTTGGTCTTCCCAGTTTAGGAGTCTTCAGGTTCACTGCTAGTCACCAACAGCTAATAAAATTAGAAGTCCCTGCTGTTGCGTCAAGAGATGGAGGAATGCTAATTTAATTGTAAAAGTATCACCAAACCTCCATCTGCCAGAATCTGCTCCAGACTTTTTCCCATTGCCTACAGCAACACTCTAAATGCTTTCTCATTAATTCGTCTACCAGTGAGAACCATCAGCTCACCTAGAAGATGTAGATAAGACCTTATTATCATTTTCTATTGGTGCTCAGGATTCTTGGTTTCAGTAAAGTTTAGTCTTTTACTCTGATATAAAAACAACTTTTAAGCTCTTTTAAAACAAATAATGAAACCAGATTATGCAGTGAGGATGATATTTTCATTTAGATTAGGTAATGTTTAATATTTCTTTGCATTCTGTTGAATTGACTTGAAATGAACCTTTCAATGAGCTGGCATAATGTGGACACACATTTTTACAGCGTGGGTGGGGGAGGTATACTCCACTGGAGGCTTTTTTGATCTCTGTTCCCACAAAGATTCCAAAGTGATTTCACCCCTTAATTTAGAGATTGCAAAGTACTATAATTAAGATGATGTTTTAGAATGGCAACTAAATTCATGGTAAGCTCATCTTAATGAAAAAGTTTAAAACTGTTACTTATCTAAAATAGTTTCCCACAAAAGAGTAATTCTTGATGTCATTACATTTTGCCAAAGCAAATAACAAATTACTGTCAAAATTTTCCATCATAGAATTCATTATAGCATTAGATATTGTCCTTTATTTGGTTATATGTGCTATAATCAGAGGTGGAAGTAATTGGAATTGAATCCCCTAGTATAAACAGACTATAAGACATGGGAGCAGAATTAGGCCTTTTGGCCCATCAAGTTTGAACATTGGTGATCCAGTTCCCTCTCAGCCCCAAACTCCTGTCTTTTCTCCTGAACCTTTCACATTATGATTTATCAAGAATCTATCAACCTCTGCCTTAAGTACACCAAATGACCTGGCCAGCACAGCAGCCTATGGCAACAAATTCCACAGATTCAGCACCCTTTGGCTAAAGAAATTCCTCCTAATATTTGTTCTAAATGGACGTCCCTCTATTCTGAGGTTGTGTCATCTGGTCCTAGACTCCCCCACTACAGGAAACATATTCTCCACTCCTTCTAGGCCTTACAACATCCCCACCCCCAATTCTTCTAAATTTCACCGAGTACAGGTTATAGGTTTCATATATAATAAGACTTTCATTTCCAGGAGCATTTTTGTGACCTCCTTTGAATCCTCTTCAATGTCAACATATCCTTTCTTAGATAAGGGGCCCAAAACTGCTCACAATACTCTTAAGTGAGGCCTCACCAGGGCCTTGTAAAGCTTCAGCATTACATCCTTGTTTTATATTCTAGCCCGCTCAAAATGAATGCTAACATTACATTTGCTTGCTTTATCACTCTCTTAACCAGCAAGTTAACCTTTAAGGAATCCTGCATGAGGACTCTGAACTCGCCTTTTAGATAATAGTCTGTGCTTTTATTCTTTCACCAAAGTGCATGACCATATACTTATTGACTCTGTTTTCCATCTGCCAATTCTTTGCCCATTCTTCTAATCCAACCTTTCTCAATTGTTTTGCCCTGGAGATAATTTTCGAGTCTCAGGGAACCTCTGCTTAAAAAATGATTATATTTACCACTCATGGTACATTAGTGTGATCAGTAAGTTGTAGACATAGTAATCCAGAAATAATTGTCAATATTCTTTTGAGTAGGGACTGAATTTTTAGCCAATCTTTCTTGAAAAGAACCAGGAAAAGTTTAACTTACCTTTCTTGAAATTAATCTCTTTCTTTCCCTTTCATAAATTTTAAAAATTTGTATGGCAAACATAATAAATTTCAGTTAAATAACAGGCTTAAGCTGAAATAGGAGTTAATTTTTCTAAAGGTAGGCTTGGTAGATTTAATTAAAAAAAGGTGGTAAATTTATTTTAATTAATGTTATTTATAACCTGAACATTTATTGACAATGTTAAATAGTAAAGTTACTAAAATCCATAAACCAAAGCAATATGAATGAAAATATAGCCTAAGACACAATTTTATACAAGATTTTGAAAAAACATTTTCTTTCTGAGTGACATGATCAGGCTCAAATATAGGCCTAGCATGTAAAACCTGTGCTTGGCTTTTTGCTCCACAAATACTCAATTCTGGGTCGAACTTTAGGTAAACACACTCAGATTTCATCTTCAGCTGAAATGAGACCATTTCAATACTTGCTTTTGATGCTTGTTAAACAAGAAAAAGCTTGCTCACACATGTAAGACTTTGAAAACTGCAGCAAAATGTTCATTGCTTTCCTATGAATGGCAGGATGCTCTTCTTTCACAGAAATCTGGAATTGTATGGGGTCAGTTCAGTAAATCCCATCTTGAGTGCATGTTCAGACTGCATCTCACAAAGTTCTCCCTCTTCTCTCAAAGTTCAGGCTGGGCAGAAGATTCAGAGAAAGGGTCCCTCACCCAGTCATACACTTGTGTTGAATAAGAGGAAAATACTGTTCCATTTTGTTCTGCAGTTTTTCCAGGTGATTTTCAATAAGATTCAAGACGTTCTGATATCCTTCCTCACTCTCAAGCCCAAGCAGCAGTGGAAGCATTTCAAGATTTCCTTTTGCAACATGATTTTTCCAAAGATTCAGTTTCCTTTTAAATCTAAGAGTTTTGTAACTTGAAGTCAAAACATTTTCTCCCGGGCCTTGCAGAGACTTGTTCAGCTGGTTCATATGATGAAAAATGTCTGCTAAGTGGGCTAGTTTCTACAGCCATTCTTCATCTTCAAAGCACTCAGCAAAATCTGGCCTGCTAGTTTCTTGAAAGCACTCCTGCAATTCACCTTTCAGCTTAAACACCCTGTTGAGAAGTCTTCCACTGCTAAGCCCCCAAATTTCTGTACACATGTGTAATTCTTTGTACACATTTTCACACAGCTTTTTAAACATTCCCGAGTAAATGGGTCTTTGTTTAGAATTTAGAATTTATTTAAATCTTACATCCATTCCACAACATGAGGAAGTAAAAATCTTTGCATTATGACTTAGTTGAAATATACAGACATATGAATTTAAAAGTCTAAAGGCTTGTAGAAATAAGCTGTTCTGTAGCCTCGTGGTCTTGGCTTTAATGCTGTGGTAGCATTTGCCAGACTGAAGCAGCTGAAACACTTTATGATTGGGATGACTGGTGTCCCCATGATCTTTCAGGCCTTCTTTCTGCACCTGCTGCTATAGATGTCTCAATGGAGGGAAGTTCACATCCACAGATATGCTGGGCTGTCCATACCACTCTCTGCAGTGCCCAGCATTCAAGGTTGGTGCAGTTCTGTGCCAGGCAGTGATACAGCCAGTCATTATGCACTCAATGGTGCCCTTGTAGATGGTTTTGAGTATTTGTGGGGTCCATGCTGTACTACTTCAGTTGCCTGAGATGGAAGAGACTCTGTTGTCCTTTTTTTTTTGCCACACAGCTGGTATGTACAGTCCAGGTGAGATCATTGGTGATGTGTATACCGAGGAACTTGAAACCACTCACCTTCTCAACTGCAGACCCATTGATGTTGATCGGGGGGAGCCTGTCTCCATTCCTCCTGTAAGCCACATGTAGACCCCTGGTAAGCCTCAGGCTCACTCAGCTTGCTTTCATCTAGCCTAGGGGGAGCAGCCTTCAGCCCTGCCAACCTGGGTAATCAAACTTGTGTGGATGCTGTATAATGTACCCCACCCTGCCAAATAACTGACAATACACCATATGCGATTAAATGATTACACTTTATAGATCTTGCTGGGACTATGAAATTAATAGAGATAAAATATAAAAGGAAAATAAAAGGCGCCAAACTTATCAGAGTTCAACCACTTCGTGCACAACAGTTGGAGCTCAATTAATGGAGTTTTCTTTCCACCATTCGATCCCCTCTGACCCCCTCGACCCGCTGCCTGGGACCAACCACGGTGGTCGGCCAGGTGCTCCACACGAGTCTGTCTTTGCCTCCTCTCCTTGCCGAAGACCCTGAGCCTCGGACGCCCACTCAGGGTTCGTCCCGCTGCCCAGGGTCACAGCATCGCGTCTCCTCTCTCTGTCCCCATCGCGCCTACTCCGCCAAAGCCCCTAAAACACAATAGCTTACGGACACACAAGAAAGAATAACATCTATCCCAATTGGTTCATTCTTTCTCTTATCAGTAATATAACCCAAACAAACAGAGAGAGAGAGAGAGAGAGAGAGGGAGAGAGAAAGAACCCCTTACATTGCAGTTATTATTACAGAAAAGCCACTTTAATTATAACATAACAAAGAAACCATTTTGTTAGCCTTCGCAGTGACATAAAAGAAGAAACCCCTTGCACCCCCCCACCAAATAAAGTCATGTCCTCATGACTTCTAAATAACTTGTCAACCCCTTACACACAATTAGCTCTTTTTTTTTGGACATTGAGGGAGAGGTTGTTATCCTGGCACCACTGTGTCAAGGTGTCAACCTCTCCTATGTAGGCTGCCTCATTACCACTGGAAATAAGGCTCATCAAAGTCGTGTCATCTGTGAGTTTGATCAGCAGATTGCAGTTGGGTGTGGCAGTAGAGTCGTGGGTGTAAAAGGAGTAGAGAAGGGACTCGGAGCACAGTCCTGGGGGGCACCTACGTTAAGTGTCAGAGGGGCAGAGGTGAGGGAGCCCACCCTTACCACCTTTCAGCAATCTGATAGGAAGTCTAGGATCCAGCGGCAGGTGGGGTGTAGGCTGAGGTCGCTGAACTTCCTGTCAATTATGGTGTTGAATGCTGAACTGTAGTCCAAAAACAGCATTCTAATGCAAGCATTCCTTCTTCTCCAGGTGAGTGAGGACAGTATGTACTGCAGTGGCTGTGGCGTCATTAGTAGACCAGTTCTGTCAGTAGGTGAATTGTAGGGGGCCCAGTGTGGGTGGTAGTACGCTGCAGATGTAGTCTTTAACAAGCCTCTCAAAACATTTTAGCAAGGCATTTGATAAGGTACCCCATGCAAAGCTTATTGAGAAAGCAAGGAGGTATGGGATCTAAGGGGACATTGCTTTGTGGATCCAGAAATGGCTTGCCCACAGAAGGCAAAGAGTGGTTGTAGATGGGTCATATTCTGCATGGAGGCCGGTGACCAGTGGTGTGCCTCAGGGATCTGTTCTGGGACACCTACTCTTTGTGATTTTTATAAATGACCTGGATGAGGAAGTGGAGGGAAGGGTTAGTAAATCTGCTGATGACTCAAGGGTTGGGGGTGTTGTGGATAGGGTGGAGGGCTGTCAAAGGTTACAACGGGACATTGATAGGATGCAAAACTTAACTGAGAGGTGGCTGATGGAGTTCAACCCAGATAAGTGTGAGGTGGTTCATTTTGGTAGCCCAAATACGATGGCAGAATATAGCATTAACGGTAAGAGTCTTGGCATTGTGGAGGATCAGAGGGATTTTGGGGTCTGAGTCCATAGGACACTCAAAGCTGCTACGTAGGTTGACTTTGTGGTTAAGAAGGCATACGGTGTGTTGGCCTTCATCAATCATGGGATTGAGTTTAAGAGCTGAGAGGTAATATTGTTTCATCTATATAGGACTCTGGTCAGACCCCACTTGGAGTACTGTGCTCAATTCTGGTCGCCTCACTACAGGAAAAATGTGGACACCATAGAAATGGTGCAGAGGAGATTTACAAGTATGTTTCCTGGATTAGGGAGCATGCCTTATGAGAATAGGTTGAGTGAACTCAGCCTATTTTCCTTGGAGCGACGAAGAATGACAGGTGACCTCATAGAGGTGTGCAAGATAATGAGAGGCATTGATTGTGTGGATAGGCAGAGGCTTTTCCCCAGGGCTGAAATGGCAAGCATGAGAGGGCATAGTTCTAAGGTGCTTGGAAGTAGGTACAGAGGAGATCTCAGGGGTAAGTTTTTAACTCAGAGTGGTGAGTGCGTGGAATGGGCTGCCAGCGGTGGTGGTGGAGGCGGAAACAATGGGATCTTTTCCGAGATTCCTGGATGGCTGCATGGAGCTTGGAGAAATAGAGGGCTATGGGTAAAGCCTAAGTAGTTCTAAGGTAGGGACATGTTTGGCACAGCTTTGTGGGCCGAAGGGCCTGTATTGTGCTGTAGGTTTTCTGTGTTTCTATTTGCTTATAATTGAGGTGAGTGTGACAGGGCAGCGATTGTTCAGGTATACTACCTTGGTTTTCTTAGGTACGGGGACCATGATGGACAATTTGAAACGGGGGGCAGTTCACACTGGGAGAGGGTGGTTAAAAATGTCCGTAAACTCACCAGCCAGCTGTTCAGCACACACTTTAAGAATGTGCACATTTAAGAAAGTTTGACATTTTTGTAGCATCATCGAGAACTTTTTTCATTTTATCTCCAAGAGCTTTTGACATCATTCCCTCTCTGTGAAGAAGGCAGAGTGTTGTGAAAACATCAGGATTTTCTTTTTTTATGAGAGAAAGGGAACCTCTCATGGAGCTGGCCTCTGGTGGGGCACCATCAGTACAGATGCCAACACAGTTCTTCCAAGGCAGATCTTTTGTTTCCAGATATGAAGGCAAAACTTTAAATATATCTTGGCCTTTGCTTGTTTCTGGCAGCTCTTTGCAACAGGAAAAAGCTTTCTTGAATTTCAGCATCATTTACAAATCTTACAGATGCTACAACATGACATTTATTGGTGAAATCTGTTGACTCATCAACCTGGATAGAGAAGCTGTTGTTTTTCAGTTTATCATACAGAACATCTTCAGCATCACGTGACATGTCATCAGTACGCCGACTTATCTCACTGTTTGAGAGTGGTCACCTTCTTGACTGAACAAAAACCACGCAACAGCCCATTCTCGAGCTACTATTTGCAGATGACTGTGCTCTTCTCACACTCCCAGAGGATGTGCTACAGGCTGCAGTCACAGTTTGCCAAGGCTGCAAGGGCTTTCAGGTTAATGCACAGTCTGAAGAAAACAATGATCTTCCATTAGAAGCCCCCTTGTACGATTACAACCCACCTCAGATCACCATTGACGACCACCCGCTCACCATTGCTGAGCTGTTCGCCTACCTGGGCAGCATCATCTCGAATGACACTACAGTAGTATGAGATTATTGACAATTGTCTCTCCAGAGCTAGCAATGCCTTCAGGTGTCTCCAGAAACATGTGTGGCAGAATCACCAGTTGCGTCTGTCCACAAAAATCCAGGTGTACAGGGCTGGCAGAGTCATGGCTCCAACAATGAGGTCGTGGAGAAGGCATTGAAGCCACTTTGCTGCCCAGGTAGCTCCGCATGGGCAACTCCAGGTTACCGAAAGCAGCGCTCTGCAGAGAACTCCCTCAGGGCGAGAGAGACTGTGGTGCCCTGCGCAACAGGTACAAAGACCAGTTTCAGCAGCAGCTCACTCAGGCAAATATCCAGCTCAACGAGTGACAACAGCTGGCTTGTGACAGAGCGCTGGAGAACACTGATCCACGGAGCAGCAAAAAACTTCGTGGAATCCAGAAGAGCAACTGCTGAAGAGAAGAACAGACACAGGAAAGATCCTACTACCCAAGTGCTGGCATTCCAGCTGTTCCCGTGTCCTTACACCTCCAGAGTCTGCAGATCCAGAATTGGGCTCTACAGTCACCAATAACTGTGCCGTCACTCCTAAGGACTCTTCTTCCCTCCTGATCTTTGCAAGCAAAGAACCAGCCATCATCATCATTAAGCATGAAACCTTTTCAATTCCTCGTACTGCATCTTGTCCCAGCATTTTACCCACTATAATTTTACATGCTGGCATTATTAGGTTCTCACCAACTGTGTGACTTTTCCTTTTCTGTGTAGTCAGTCCCACTACTATATAACCTGCTTCCTGAATCTTTTTACTGACAGTGACTTCATTAACAAAAGCTTTACTCTGTTTTGAGATTCCAATAGTTGTTTAAAATATTCAGCACTTTTATGTGTCATATGGCTGTGATTTGTAGTAAAGTGTCTTTTCAATTTTACTGGAGCCTTTGTTACATTTGTAAGTTGTTTGCCACAGACTAGGCACAGTGGAATAGGATAACTAGGATCACCTGTCGATGTAAAAATTGATAAGTTGCTTTCATTGGAAAGACAGACTTTTTTGTCTCTGTTGTTGCACTCGTGCAATCTCAGAAGATTGTAATTCAAAAATCACCATATTGAACCATGTGTCTATAAAATGCAGGGGTTAATAAAATATAAAAATGGTCAAGATATTGGCTCAATGGAAGAAGCCAAAGAGTGGTAGCAGAGAATTGCTTCTCCGAGTGGAGACCTGTGACTAGTGGTGTGCCACAGGGATCAGTGCTGGGTCCATTGTTATTTGTCATCTATATCAATGATCTGGATGATAATGTGGTAAACTGGATCAGCAAATTTGCTGATGATACAAAGATTGGAGGTGTAGTGGACAGTGAGGAAGGTTTTCAAAGCTTGCAGAGGGATTTGGACCAGCTGGAAAAATGGGCTGACATATGGCAGATGGAGTTTAATACAGACAAGTGTGAGGTATTGCATGTTGGAAGGACAAACCAATGTAGAACATACAGGGTAAATGGTAAGGCACTGAGGAGTGCAGTGCAACAGAGGGATCTGGGAATACAGATACAAAATTCCCTAAAAGTGGCGTCACAGGTAGATAGGGTCGTAAAGAGAGCTTTTGGTATATTGGCCTTTATTAATCAAAGTACTGAGTATAAGAGCTGGAATGTTATGATGAGGTTGTATAAGGCATTGGTGAGGCCGAATCTGGAGTATTGTGTTCAGTTTTGGTCACCAAATTACAGGAAGAATATTAATAAGGTTGAAAGAGTGCAGAGAAGGTTTACAAGGATGTTGCCGGGACTTGAGAAACTCAATTACAGAGAAAGATTGAATAGGTTAGGACATTATTCCCTGGAGCATAGAAGAATGAGGGGAGATTTGATAGAGGTATATAAAATTATGATGGGTATAGATAGAGTGAATGCAAGCAGGCTTTTTCCACTGAGGCAAGGGGAGAAAAAAACCAGAGGACATGGGTTAAGGGTGAAGGGGGAAAAGTTTAAAGGGAACATTAGTTGGGGGCTTCTTCACACAGAGAGTGGTGGGAGTATGGAATGAGCTGCCAGACGAGGTGGTAAATGTGGGTTCTTTTTTAACATTTAAGAATAAATTGGACAGATACATGGATGGGAGGTGTATGGAGGGATATGGTCCGTATGCAGGTCAGTGGGACTAGGCAGAAAATGGTTTGCCACAGCCAAGAAGGGCCAAAAGGCCTGTTTCTGTGCTGTAGTTTTTCTATGGTTTCTATGATAAGTTCATTCAATGCTTGGAAAATGCACTTCACAGTCCTTATCAGACAACTATCCTCCGCTCTGTGCAATACAGCACTCACCAGTTATCAACAGCCTCATATGATATCACAAGATCACAAGACAAAGGAGCAGAAGTAGGCCATTTGGCCCATTGAGTCTGCACCGCAGCTCCCCCATGAGCTAAACTATTCACCCATCTAGTTCCAATTCCGGCTTTTTCCCCATATCTGACTAGATACCTGTCCATCTCCTCCTTAAACACCCTCAATGATTGGGCCTCCACAGCTGTATGTGGCAACGAATTCCACAAATCCGCAACCCTCTGGCTAAAAAATTTCTCCTCATCTCTGTTTTAACTGGGTACCCTCTAATTCTAAGACTATGGCCTCTTGTCCTGGACTCACCCACCAAGGGAAGCAACCTTTCCACATCTACTCTGTCCAACCCTTTCAACATTCGAAATGTTTCTATGAGATCTCCTCTCATTCTTCTATACTCTAATGAATACACTCCAAGAGCCGACAGACGCTTCTCATATGTTAGCCCCTGCATTCCAGGAATCATCCTCGTAAATCTTCTCTGAACTCTCTCCAACATCAGTACATCCTTTCTAAGATAGGGGGCCCAAAACTGCACACAGTATTCCAAATGATGTCTCACTAATGCCCCATACAGCCTCATCAACACCTCCTTACTCTTATACACTATTCCTCTTGAAATGAATGCCAACATCGCATTCGCTTTCCTTACCGCCGATCCAACTTGGTGGTTAACCTTTAGGGGATCCTGCACGAGGACCCCCAAGACCCTTTGCACTTCCGATTTTTGAATTTTCTCCCCATCTAAATAATAATCTGCCCGATTATTTCTTCTTCCGAAATGTACAACCGTACATTTGTCAATGTTGTATCTCATCTGCCATTTCTTTGCCCACTCTCCTAAACTGACTAAGTCTCTCTGCAACCTTTCCGTTTCTTCAACATTTCCTGCTCCTCCATCTATCTTGGTGTCATCTGCAAACTTAGCCACAAAACCATTTAATCCATAATCTAAATCATCGATATACATCGTAAAAAGAAACGGCCCCAACACCGACCCCTGCGGAACACCACTAGTACCCGGCAACCAATCAGAATAGGATCCCTTTATTCCCACCCTTTGCTTTCTGCCTATCAGCCAATGCTCCACCCATTTCAATATCTTTCCTATAATTCCATGGGCTCTCATCTTATTAAGCAGCCTCATATGCGGCACCTTATCGAAGGCCTTTTGAAAATCCAAATACACAACATCCACAGCCTCTCCCTTGTCAATCTTATTCGAGATTACCTCAAAAAATTCCAATAGGTTGGTGAGGCAGGATCTTCCCTTCATGAAACCATGCTGGCTTCGGCCTATCTTGTCATGCACCTCGAGGTATTTCATAACCTCGTCCTTGAGGATCGACTCCAATATCTTTCGAACTACCGAAGTCAGACTAATAGGTCTGTCATCTTCTTTTTGCTGCCTCCTTCCTTTCTTAAATAGCGGAACTACATTTGCGACCTTTCAGTCCTCCGGAACCATGCCAGAGTCTATTGATTCCTGGAAGATCATTTCCAATGCTTCCACAATCTCCAAAGCCACCTCCTTCAGAACCCTTGGGTGTACCTCATCCGGACCGGGAGACTTATCTATTCTTAGTCCGTTTAGCTTCCCAAGCACTTTTTCTCTAGTAATCTTGACTGTACCTAATTCTATTCCCTGATACTTCTGGCTATCAGGTATATTGCTCATGTCTTCCACTGTGAAGACTGATGCAAAATACTCATTCAGTTCCTCCACCATCTCTTTGTTATCCATTATAATTTCTCCAGCATCATTTTCAATCAGTCCCGTATCTACCCTTGTCACTCTTTTACTCTTCATATATTTAAAAAAACTTTTAGTATCCTCTTTTATGTTAATCGCCAACTTCCTTTCATAATTCATCTTTTCTTTCCTAATGACTTTCTTAGTTTCCTTCTGTAAATTTTTAAAAGTCTTCCAGTCCTCATTTTCCCCACTAATTTTTGCTTCCTTGTACGCCGTTTCTTTTGCTTTTATTTTTGCCTTAACCTCTCTCGTTAGCCACATTTGTGCCATTTTTCCATTCATGATTTTCTTTTCTCTTGGAATATATTTTTCCTGCATTTTCCTTATTTCTTGTAGGAATTTCATCCAATTCTGCTCTGCTGTCCCTCCATTTAGCTTACTTTTCCAATCGACTTGGGCCAGTTCCTCTCTCATACCACTGTAATTTCCTCTGTTCCACTGAAATATTGATACACCTGATACCAGCTTCTCCTTTTCAAATTTGAAACTGAACTCAATCATATTATGATCACTACTTCCAAGGGGTTCCTTTACCTCCAGCTCCCTAATCGCCTGAGGTTCGTTACACAGCACCCAATCCAAAACAGCCGGTCCCCTGGTGGGCTTCTGGACAAGCTGCTCCAAAAAGCCATCCTGTAGGCATTCTACAAACTCCCTCTCCTGAGATCCATTACCTTCCTGACTTTCCCAATCCACTTTCATATTAAAATCCCCCATAATTATCTTGACATTTTCCTTCTGACACGCTTTTTCTATTTCCAGCTGCAACTTGTAGTCCACATCCCGGCTGCTGTTTGGAGGCCTGTACATAACTGCTATTAGTGTCTTTTTACCCTTGCCATTTCTTAATTCTGCCCATAAGGATTCTACCTCTTCTGATCCTATGTCCCTTCTTTCAATTGATTTGATATCGTTACTTACCATCAGGGCCATACCACCCCCTTTACCTACCTTCCTATCTTTCCTGTACACTGTGTATCCTTGGATATTCAACTCCCAATCACATTCATCATTTAGCCATGACTCGGTGATGGCCACAATGTCATATCTTTTAACCTGCAGCTGTGCAGCAAGGTCATCCACTTTATTTCTAATGCTGCGTGCATTTATGTACAGTACATTTAGATCAGTATCTGTTGCTGATTTTGCTATATTTCTATTTTGCAGCAAATTATCCTGTATATTCACCTGCCTGTCCTTCTTGCCATCATATCAAAAGCTGAGAATGGACTTAACCAAGTAAACATGGTTCTACTGTGCACTGCCATAATGGGCTGAGAGACTTCTAATGAAATTGCTAATGGTTCTGCTGAGTCACTGCCCACCACTGCGAGCGTTAGTATTGCGCGTCACACAAAGTTCAAAAAAATGATGTTTATTTTTTAAAATCACGGAACCCCAAGCGACGTCTCGCAGAACCCTATGGTTTCCTGGAACACTGGATGAGGAACCATGTTCTAATCTGTTGTAAGTCCTTCTGCAGCCTCTGTGCTTCCTTAGAACCACCTGTCCCTCCACCTTTCTTCATATCATCTGGAAACTTGGTCACAATGCCCTCAATTCTGTCATACAAATCATTGACATAAAAAATAAAAAACAGCGGTTCCAGCTCCAGCCCCTGCAGAATACCACACATCACCCACAGCTGATCAGAAAAGGCTCCCTTTATTCCCACTCTTTGCCTCCTGCCAATCAGCCAATGTTTTATCCATGCTAGTATCTTTCCTGTAATACCATGGGCTCTTATCTTGCTTAGAGATCTTGATCAAAGAAATGGAGATGAGTAAAGATGTCTTTATACACCTATACACCTTCCCATGTTTATGACTACTTCTAATCTCATGGCCACTCTGCTAATGGTGTCACAATGACTTTCACATCATTTTGTGTATTACTCATAATCATCTCTCTCTCTTTTAGAAGCAGGATAACCCAATGTCTTTTTAATATTAATTGCCTCTTAGTGGGATGAGCAAACTTGTTTAGTATGTTGGCTTCAACATAAAGACCACTTAACAGGTAGAGAACAAGTGTATTGTGAAATCTCTCTGAATTTCTGGGTAGGGACTGTCATAGTGTGCTGTATACAATCACATGGGGTAGCATGAATTCCATATGTAATCTGATTCAGACAGTATGGCTGCAGGTTATTTGGGCTCTATGATCCTAATTGGATCCTAATCCAAATGAGCACCCATTGAATCACCAAAAGCTTGTGAACATATTTATTTATTTAGAGATACAACTAGATTACGCCCTTGGACACTGCCCAGTAACCCACCGATTTAACCCTGGCCCAATCACAGAACAATTCACAATGACCAATTAACCTACTAATTGGTACATCTTTGGACTATAGGAGGAAACCAGAACATCTGGAGGAAATCCACACGTTCACAGTGAGGACGCTCAAACGTTTTACAGATGACGTCAGAATTGAACTCCGAACTACAACTCCCCAAACTGTAACAGCATACGATAATTGCTATGTTACCATGGCATCACCACAGTATTTATTTTAAATAAAACCTGCATATATAATTTTGAGTGAGAGGAGATTGTGCATACCATTGTGTAGGTAAGAAGCAGAATACTGAAACCTTTGTAGCATAATATTATGCAACAAGTAGCTTTTTGTGTCATTGAATTAGTACTTATGAAATATTTTCCAGTAGACAGGAAAAAATGTTAAAGGAAGCCAAAATGTTTTGAACAGAGCCATTTTATTTCCAATCTTAAGAAATGAAATTTCTAATGTTAGAATTCAATCTGCCATGAGAAACCAGCATAATCGTGCAAAATGCAAGAGAAAAAGAATTGTTCACTCATGGGGGAAAAGATCAAGGGAGTCGAGCTAATTAACAATTCTCTTACAGTTTTGATCAGAATACAAGTGAAACTATTATCAGATAGTTGCTCTCTCAGTCCTATTGAAGTAACACAGGACTCAGTTAAACCAATCCAGCGTGTTTTGCCAAATAGATCATCTCCTTCGTGCTCCTCTTTTGCAATAAAGGCAGTGCTGTATATCAAATTTATTGAGTCTAACTTTGCTGATGCCTCAAAACAAAGGAATTACCACTTCTCTCACTTAAATCTCTGACATTTCACCTGTTTTACGAGATATTTTCCTTAATAAAAGAGTGAATTTAGCAACAATGAAAATATTAATTTTTATAGCATTAACGTTAATGGGTGGCATGGTAGTGTAGTGGTTAGCACAGCACTTACAGTCCCAGTGACTCAGTTTCAGTTCCCGCTGCTGTCTGTAAGGAGTTTGTATGTTCTCCTCATGACCTCATGGGTTTTCTCCAGGTGCTCTGGTTTCCTCCCACAGTCCAAAGACATACTGGCTTTTTGTAAATTTTGTAAATCTCATTGTAAATTTTCTTATGATTAGACTAGGGTTAAATCGGGGGTTGCTGCAGATGATTCAGTACAGGGTGATAGTCTGTAAGAATTAGTTAACATCTTAGTGTGAACGGTTTTCAGACTGCTACAACATAGTCAAGAGAGCGTTAGACGAGGGTGTATTTTCCCCCCTAATTTATTTAATGTGTACAGTGAAACAATATTACAAAAAATAAGAGACACCTTGGGAATCAAAGTTGGCGGTGAAAACATCAATAATTTCAGATATGCAGATGACACTGTTAATTGCAAGTACGGAGGAAGAACTACAAAATTTAATTGATATAATTGTTGAAGGAAGTGCAAAAATGGGTCTATCTATCAATTGCAAAAAGACAGAATGTGTGGTGATATCCAAAAATAAGGAGAATCCTATATGCAGGGTGAGGAATGGGGAAGACATAAAACAAGTACAGAACTTTTGCTACTTAGGAAGCTGGGTGACATCAGATGGCGGGTGCAACTTGGACATCAAAAGAAGAATAGGGATGGCAAAAGACACCTTTACAAGGACGAAGAGTATACTGAGCAATACTAAACTAGGCATGACAACCCACCTCAGAGTACTGAAATGTTACATTTATCCAGTTATGTTATATGGCTCACAATGTTGGACAATATCTAGTAACATTAGGAAATGAATTGTAGCCGCATAGATGTGGTTCTTGAGGAGGATGCAAAGAATATCATGGACGAAACGAATATCTAACGGGGACGTCATGAACAGAGCAAACACAAAAAGAGAAATAATGTATGAGATCATGAAAAGGCAACATAACTTCATTGGACATGTGATTAGGAAAGAGGAGGTAGAATGCATGGTAATTTTGGGAAAGATTGAAGGGAAGAAAGCAAGAGGAAGGCAAAGACAAATGATGATGGAGATAGCAGCCAGAGAACTGGAAATGAATACCAATGAATTGATCCACTTGACCTGAAACAGGAGAGTGTGGGCCATAGCAGTCAAAGCTCAAACTGGGCATGGCACCTGATGATGATGATGATGATAACATTGTCATTGTGTTATAGAATTTACTTGGATCTTTTCTTGCAAATAATTTCACAATAAGGCTGTAATAGCACTTCTTTTGTAAATACACTGTGTATGTGAATGCCATATTACACAGAGAGAATGTTCTTTGATATTTCATACCCATTCTTCACAGAGAGAAGAAAACAAAAAAAATTAAAAGAAGATTATTGACTAGAAATTAGATTTTACTCTCAAATTGTGTGCATGGTACTATTACTATCTAATTAAGGGATCTTTAGAAAACAGTGAAACTGTTGAAATTTACCTTTTTTAAACATTGTTTGCATGTTTCCTCCCATCTTTGGCATGTTGAAATGCAATTTTCATCATTCCCAATGGCAGTTTCCTGCAGAGATAACAACTGCTTTCCTATTGCCATTGGATGTCATGGGAAGCATCTCGCCCTCCATGATAGCCCCAGCAACAGTACAAAGGGTATCATGGAAGAAGAGAAAATAAAGGACAGTGAGGATACATATCTCCACTGTCTAGCCAATCTCCTCTCCTGATACCAATATAATGTAGGGAGTCTTTGTTGTACACAGAGTTGGAGAAGTGCTACATCTCTGTGAGGGCAGCAGAGGGAATCATTTTCCCTCTATGTTTTACCACCAGCCTTCCTTCACTTTACCTTTTGTTTCCCATGAATTAGTAAGTGTCAGAAGTGGCTGGAATTAGTCAGGTTCCTTATTACCATCCTTATTAGATTTCTAATTCTGTGAAAATGAAGCTTGTCTTGAGCTGTGATTGAGTTTCAGGCTGATGTGTTGTACCTGCAAGTATGAGAGTTGTCCTTACACTCCCAACACCCCAGTAGTGTTATCACGTATTATCATGATCCACGTACTTGATAGGTGAAGGGCATTTGCCAATTTAACATTATAACACATCAATACTATGTCATGAACATTGACTTCTCTAACTTCCGCTAGGCCCCACCTCCCCCTCGTACCCCAGCTGTTACTCATTTTTATGCACACATTCTTTCTCTCACTCTCCTTTTTCTCCCTCTGTCCCTCTGAATATACCTCTTGCCCATCCTCTGGGTCACCCCCCCCGTCTTTCTCCCTAGGCCTCCTGTCCCCCATGATCCTCTCGTATCCCCTTTTGCCTATCACCTGTCCAGCTTTTGGCTCTATCCCTCCCCCTCCTGTCTTCTCCTATCATTTTGCATCTCCCCCTCCCCCTCCAGCTTTCAAATCCCTTACTCACTCTTCCTTCAGTTAGTCCTGACGAAGGGTCTCGGCCTGAAACGTCGACTGCGCCTCTTCCTATAGATGCTGCTTGGCCTGCTGCGCTCACCAGCAACTTTGATGTATGTTGCTTGAATTTCCAGCATCTGCAGAATTCCTGTTGTTTGCGTTTAAAAATACTATGTCATAGATCAGAAAGGACATTGGAACATCTCAAAGTTTAAAACACTCTACACAGTTGTAGGTGTTTAATTTTAATCTAGTGCTGTTGATGAAAATCTGATTGTACGTGTTTAAGTTTGGTAAAATGCACTTCTTTGTAGTTCATACTTCTGCACCAGGAGATCCAAATTTTATTCATGGTACCTAACCTTCTGGTATTTCACCTAACTGTAATGTTTTATTTTAAAAAAACTTCAATAATTCGAAGACATTTTGATTAATGTTGTTCACAGAATTGTTTTATAAGTATTAAATTAAGCAATGCTATTTTGTTTTTTTAATGTTTCAGATTACAAAAGATGTGCAAGGTTGCTTACAAGATTAGCTGTGAGTCCTTTATGTACACAACCGTAAATATTTGCCATGTAAGTATACATACATGAAATGTTTGTAGCAGTAGAGGCTGATATTTCTTTACCCATGAGAGGAAATGTTGAAGCTTTTAGGATTGAGGAAAGATCAGTAACTCGATTAATTTTAAATGTTTGCAATATTTCCATGGTTCATTTTCACTGTAAACATTTTGAACATTTAAGCTGTGCATCTTCTGTTTGAATATTTGCCATAATGAATAAAATGTCATTCTTGATCTATTAGAATAAACAACTCCAAATTACCTCTAATGTGTCTAGTCTAAATTTTCAAAACGTTTCATTTAACGAAATGTTACCCAGGAATTTGTTCCTATCACAAGTCAGGCTCGTCTGTAATACTTTCATTGTTCTGAGTGATCTACTTCCTTGTGTATTAAAGGTAGTAGATGTTTGTGAGGAAGTAGAGGATAAGTAAAGGGCTCTACATTGGTGTTAAGTATATCGTGCGAATATACAGTATATAATCTATTTGTGCATTAGAATTTGTGCATGTTGTTAAACTGATGTCACTGTAAGTATATCTTAATTTAATGGACAACATGTCACGGTGAAAGAGGAAGATGGTAGAAAGTCCAGGTGTTAGGTTCTGGCTGAAAATGGTGCCAGCTTTGGAAATGCGCCACTTTTATGTGGGACTAGGAAGGAAGGTGCAATGTTGTTACATTGTTCAGAGAGCAAGCCTGTGCAACTAGCTAGAAAACATTAATTGGTATTGAACAGTTAGCCGCCTTCTTTTCACTTATGGCAACAAACAATCTGCCGCTGGTACTCAGCAGACTGAGCAGTATCTTCTCAGGCGGAGAGGATAGAGGAGCACGGCTACAACAGTAGTGGGAGTGGAGAGAGAGGATAGTAGAAAGAGGCGAGAGGTTGTCGTAAGACAGGGGCAAGTAGGTGACTATTGGAACAAGGAAGGATGAAACATGATGGGCATATGGAGTCAGGCGGGGGAGAGATAGAGTTGCAGTTTGGAGACAGAAGTAGGGGAGTTAGAGGTGGAGGCAGATGGAGCTTGGTGGGGGGGGGAGGGAGGTAAATACAAGTGCAGGTAGGATGTGGTCTAACCAGAGTTTTATGGAGTTGCAACAATATCTCATGGCTCTTCAACTCAATGCCATGACTAATGAAGTCCAACTCACCATACACCTTCTTAACCTTCTTATCAACTTGTGCTACAACTTAAAAGGATTTATGGATGTAAATCCCAAGATACCTCAGTCCTACACACTGTTAAGAATCTTGCCTTCAACCCTGTATGGTGCTTTCAGGTCTAGCAAAAGAAACTGCAAGTGTAAAAAGACCCTGTTGGGAGTTATATAAAGACCTCCGAACACTAATCAGGATTACAATGGGGGATAGAAAAGATGTAAAAAGAGGAATGTTGCAATAGTTTTGGAGGATTTCACCATGTAGGTAGATTGGGAAAATCAGGCTGGTGCTGGATCCCCAGAGAGGGATTGTCTGTGAGATGGCATTTAGAGTAGCTTGTGGTTGAGCCCACTAGGGGAAAGGCAATTCTGGATTGGGTGTTGGTAATGAACCTGATCGGATAGGGACCCTTAGGAAGCTTGAACATAATATGACACCATGCAGTTTGAGAGGGAGAAGCAAAAGCCAGGTGTATCGGTATTAGAGTGGAATAAAAGGAATTATGGAGACGTGAGAGAGGAGCTGACAAAAGTTGATTAGAAGAGGAGACAAGCAGCGATGATGGCAGAACGGCAGTGGCTGGAGTTTCTGGGATGAATTCGGAAGGTACAGGGTGGATACATCCCAAAGAAGAAGAAGGATTCCAAAGGGAGGATGAGGCAACCATGGCTGACAAGGAAAGTCAAAAACAGCATAAGAACAAAAGAGGGAGCATACAATATAGAAAAATAGTGGGAAGTTAGAGGATTTGGAACCTGTCTGTTGATCGGAGCAACCACCTGAGGAGGGGAGATGGAGTTGGGGTAAAGTGACTGGTAGCTGATAAGTAGAGACAGATAAAGAGAGGGAGGGAAAGAGTGAGAGAGAGTGAGAAAGAGAGAGAGAAAAGGCCAATGGAGACAAATTGAGGAGGGGATGCTGGACGTAGAGATAAAGGCTGGAAATGATACGGAGATGCAAGGGACTACAGATGCTGATAAATAAAGAAGATGATAAGTGGAACCAGATTAGGGAAGGATAATGAACAGATGGAACAACATAATGGAGTGAGTTATATAACTGGGTGACAGGAATGCTAGAGTTTAAATTGCAATTTGATATGTTTTTTTAACAGATCCCATGTTAGCATGAAAACTAGAAAGCTAAAGCTGATTTTCTTATTATCTTAAATCAATGGTCCAGTGAAAATACTTCTGGAACCATTTAAGTTTTGTTCTAAATTCCCAGAATCCTGGAAAAATTGTGCAGCTGGATGAACAGTCATTAAAATGCAAATGGAGTATAGCCCAAAATTATATCTCTGTACGTGTGTCCAAGAATTGTTAGAGTTGCCATACCAAGGTCCTGGATAACTTTGGAGTTACAGAAAGATTCAATGAATGACAATTAGCAGGCAAGGCCTAACTACTTAGAACTTAGGAGATGCAAATGATTATTGATCTGAATTATTAAACTCAACAACACCGTAATTATTACTGCATAGCTACCAGAGATATAATTGAAAAAGCTATCAGCTGCTTAGGATGTACTTTGTGTGTGGAGGCGGAAATGCAGGTTTCTTTTATTCCATAATGTTCAGTGTCCTTGGAATGGTTGTGGTGTTCACAGCATAAGAGAGCAGAAGGTCTAGGCACCTGCAGTGTATGTCCTGAAGGAATATAGGGAAAGTAGTAATGGAGAATGTAATGTTGAGGAAATTGCAGCTAAGATTATCAGGTTTGCCTTTATTAATGCAAAATTCATACAGGTGGCCATCATAGACCTACATGCCATCAATCATTCTTTGCTATTACATCCATTCTACATCACTCCAAACAATCAATCACGTCTTAGAGATCGGTTGCATTGGTCACTGCTTTTTCGTGCCTTCTCAAGCAAAATCAGATGTGATTTGTCACACAAAAACCAAAAAAAAAAGCAACTTGTCAAAATGGGCCAACAGTAACACACACAAAATGCTGGAGGAACTCAGCAGACAGGCAGCGTCTATGGAAAAGAGTAAACAATCGATGTTTCGGGCCGAGACCCTTCATCAGGACTGAAAAAAAAAGATGAGAGGTCGGAGTAAGAATATGGGGGGAGGAAAGGAGGAAGTCTAAGATAGTTGGTGATGGGTGAAACAAGGTGAGGGGGACGGGTAAAGTAAAGAGCTTGGAATTTGATTGGTGTAAGAGTTAAAGGGCTAGAGAAGGGGGAATCTGATAGGAGAAGGTAGAAGAACATGGAAGAAAGGGGAGGTGATGGGCAAGTAAGAAGATAAGGTTAGAGAGGGAAACAGGGATGGGAATGGTGAAGGGGGTGGCAAGTACCGGAAGTTTGAGAAATCGATGTTCATGCCATCAGGTTAGAAGCTACCCAGACGGGATATAAGATGTTGCTCCTCCAACCTGTGTGTGGCCTCATTGCGGCAGCAGAGGAGGCCATGGACTGACATGTCGGAATGTGAATGGGAAGTAGAATTGAAATGGGTGGCCACCGGGAGATCTTGCTTATTCTGGTGGATGGAGCGTTTCTTTACTTTCTATTATCTTCCATTCAATAATATCCATAACTTTTAAATACTTCCATCAAATCAAATGCTTCCCCTCTGTTTCCAGAATATATCAGAGTAGGTTATTCAGTCCCTTGAGCATTCACTATCATTCCAAATTATAAAGGCTACTCTGAACTTCAAGCCCATTTACCCCAAATTACCATTTTGAATATTGTTTGAAGTGGAAGGAACAGGGAGAGAATGTTAGCATTCCAGTCATAGGGTGGGGTTTTATGGATTCAATGACCAGTGTGATTTCTAGAAAGCTGTTAGATTAATGTATAGGTCCATGGGGAAGGAATGGAAAGACAAAGAAAAGAACTGGTAGTAAGAAAAGGGATGGAAAAAGTCATGGGAGAGGCCAGGGAATAGAAGAAATTCGCAAAGTCTTGACATTGTGTGTTTGCAAAAAAAAATTAATAAAGTTTTGGTGAACTAGAATGATTGTAAGGATGCACACTGTGCATTCCCACTGTACTTCCATTTGCAATATTCCTCCCCAGACTATAGAACATGGAACATAGAAATCTACAGCACATTACAGGCCCTTCAGACCCCTATGTTGTGCGACCATGTAACCTACTCTAGAAACTGCCTAGAATTACCTTACTGCATTGCCCTCTATTTTTCTAAGCTCCATGTACCTATTTAAGAGTCTCTTAAAAGACCCTATTGTATCCATCTCCACCTCCGTCACTGGCAGTGCATTCCACACACCCACCACTCTCTGTGTGAAAAACTTACCTCTGACATCCCCTCCAAGCACCTTAAAACTATGCCCCTCATGTTAGCCACTTCAGCCCTGGGAAAGTGCCTCTAGCTATCCACAGTGCCCCTCATTGTCTTATACACCTCTATCAGGTCACCTCTCATTCTCCATTGCTCCAAGGGGAAAAGGCCAAGTTCACTCAACCTATACTCATAAGGCATGCTCCCCAATCCAGGCAACAACCTTGTAAATCTCCTCTGCACTCTTTCTATAGTATTCAATCCTTTCTGTAGTGAGGTGACCAGAAACTGAACACAGTACTCCCAGTGGGGTCTGATCAAGGTCTTGCATAGCTGTAACATTACCTCATAGCTCTTGAACTCAGTCCCAGGGTTGATGAATGCCAATGCACCATACGCCTTCTTAGCAACGCTGTCAACCTGCGCAGCAGCTCTGACTGTCCTAGTGTCCTATGGACATAGACCCCAAGATCTCTCTGATCTGCCACACTGCCAAGCAACTTACCATTGATACTATACTCTACCTTGAAATTTGACCTACCAAAGTGAACCACTTCACACTTCTTCATCTGCCACTTCTCAGCCCAGTTCTGCAACATATTGATGTTCCGCTATAACCTCTGACAATCCTCCAGACTATCCACAAAAGGCCCTAACCTCTGTGTCATCAACAAACTTACTAACCCACCCTTCTACTTCTTCATCCAGGTCATTTATAAAAATCACAGAGGAGGGGTCCAAGAACAGACACATGCAGAACACTACTGGTCACCAAACTCCATGCAGAATACGAACCATCTACAACCATCCTTTGCCTTAAGTAGGCAAGCTAATTCTGGACCCACAAAACAAGGTCTCCTTGGATCCCATGTCTCCTTACTTTCTGAAGGAGCCTTGCATGGGGAGCCTTACTGAAATCCATATGCACTACATCCATTGCTCTACCTTCGACAATAGGTTTTGTTACATCCTCAAAGAATTCAATCAGGCTTGTAAGGCACGACCTGCACTTGACAAAGCTATTCGGACCATCCCTAATCAGATTATGTCTCTCCAAATGCTCATAAATCCTGCCTCTCAGGATCTTCTCCAACAATTTGCCTATCACTGAAGTAAGACTCAATGGCCTATAATTTCCTGGGTTATCTCTACTCCCTTTTTTGAACAAGGAACAACATTTGTAACCCTCCAGTCCTCTGGTACTTTTCCAGTCCATATTGATGATGCAAAGATCATTGCAGGAGACTCAGCAATCTCCTTCCTCACTTTCCACAGTAGCCTGGGTTATATCTCTTCGGGTCCCAGTGACTTATCTAACTCAATGCTTTTTAAAAGTTCCAGCACATCATCTCTCTTAAAGTCTCTATGTTCAAGCGTTTCAGTCCACTATAAGTAATCCCCACAATTGACAAGGTCCTTTTTCCTGGTGAATACTGAAGCAAAGTATGCATTAAGTATTGCATCTGCTTGGTCCTATCCAACTCATCTTCTTGCTCTTCGCATACTTGTGGAATGCCTTGCGGTTTTCCTTAATCCTGCACACCAAGGCCTTCTCATGTCCCCTTCTAGCTCTCCTAATTTCATTCTTAAGCACCTTCCTGGCAACCTTGTAATTTTCTAGAACTCTATCAGTTTCCTGAACCTTTCATAAGTTTTTCATTTCTTCTTAACCAGATTTTCCACATCCTTTGTACAGCATGGTGTTTTTACCCAACCATCCTTTCCCTGCCTCAATGGAACATACCTATGCAAAATGCCATGCAAATGTTCCCTAAACATTTGCTACTTTTCTGCCGTGAATTTCCCTGAGTACATCTATTCCCAATTTATGCTCCCAAGTTCTTGCCTAATAGCATCATATTTCCCCTTACCCCAATTAAATATTTTTGCAAATTGTCTGCTCCTATCCCTCTTCAGTGCTATGATAAAGAAGATACCTCCAAAATGCTCTCCTACTATCATGGGATTCCTGCACTGAGGGGAAAATGCATCCCCATCACTAGCATTGGAGCAACACACATGAAAGTTGCTGGTGAACGCAGCAGGCCAGGCAGCATCTCTAGGAAGAGGTGCAGTCGACGTCAGGACGAAGGGTCTCGGCCTGAAACGTCGACTGCACCTCTTCCTAGAGATGCTGCCTGGCCTGCTGCGTTCACAAGCAACTTTTATGTGCGTTGCTTGAATTTCCAGCATCTGCAGAATTCCTGTTGTTTACTAGCATTGGAGGATAGGTTCTTATGAAACTTTGAAGGTTTAGTCTATATGGCACACAACAAATGCATACACAGTTTACTAAGAATGATTTGCATGAGAAACAGTTTTAGTCTATTTTATAAATTCACATTTCTTTTTCTTGTAGACCCAAGCTGCTGAAGATGGAAATGTGTGTTGCCTCAGAAGTGCCTTTAAAGTGGATTGGAATTACAGCTGATATTGCTTTGGTTTACAGCATTGTTTAACTGCTGAATGCTTTTTATTTACATGTAAATGTGTATGTATGAGAACATTCCACTTTTTGTGTTAATTAAGCATAACTTTGATCTATAAGATTATTGCATAGAAATCAAATAAACCAATTATTTATTTAAATACTTTCTATATAATGATCTGCACTGATGAAACGATGTAAAACTGCAGAAACCCTGAGCGAAGCAGTAATTTGAATAGGTTCACAGTGTATTGACCTCCCTTCTTAGAGGATGCTGGCAATGGACCAAGATAATAAATTACCAGCACGACAAGTTCTGTTTAACAGTAGTGCCAAAAAAGGTGATATTCTAATCTATAGGATGGAAGGTAAATCATTGTACTTATATGGGTATTAGTTGTATAATAAAGCAGCTTACACTATTCACAAAGTTTATGATAAACAGCTAAAATGAAGATACACTAATTACCACAATAAATATCAATTGAGCGCTTTATACTCGCTGCAATTTCTATTTGGAGTTTGTCCTCCTTTTGGTGACAGGGCTTCATGCTGTTGATTGAGAATGTTGTGCTTTATAAGCAGTTGGTGTTGGATTATTGTGTTTTAAATTTAAAGATTCCTCATGAACTTAAATGGGCCAATCTGATGTGCTAATTATTTTACAATGGATTGTTTCATTGTATTATACTTCCTCAATTTTGTTAAGATGTCTATTTCATTATTTGCACTGAGCTTGAATGCGATGCAATTCACTTTCTATAGGAGCTGTAAATTGAACATTATTCTCTACAAATAACAATGAAAATATTAATTTAATACTTTAGTTCTGAACCTCTGTTAAAATATATTGCACATTGAGAATTTAAGCTTAATATGTACCTTGCTTTGGAATATTATCAGATAGCTATTATGAATTACCATTGGTACTGGCACTTATGTAAAACATGCAAATAATGTAAATATTGGAAAAAGACTGGAATACAACAATGCTGTTTGATGGAATAAATTATAGTATTAACAAATATTGATCTAGATATTTCTGCTCATAACTGCTTCCTAATAACAACACAATTAGTCTCGCACATTGCTGTATTGGTTATGCACCAAGCTTTTCCGCTTTAGACATGATCAAGGATAATTTGTTTTCACATTAGATCTGGGGAAGATGGTGAAACCATTGTAGTACCTGCAGCCTCAACAGTGGTGCTTGATGGGTTAGGAGAGTGTGCGTCTTTCAGTGCTTTTGCTGGGTCTGGTCCTCTAGTCATGGAGACGTGAGTAGCTCAGTGTCATCTTGGATATTCCTTTCCTACTGTGCACCACATTCTCACTGAGGATGTTGCCACAGTAAGTGCAATTTTGAGCAATTTTGGCTGATCTTTCCCCACTCTTGCTTTTATGATCACACTTCCCCCTCTTCATCTATCCAATTTCCTTCTTAAGTAACTAACAGAGAGAAAAAAAATTGAATTGCAGTAAATATACGTTAAATAAGTAGTACATAAAATTTTGAAATAAAAAAGTTGTGAGATAGTGTTCATGGGTTCAATGTCCATTCAGAAATTGGATGGCAGAGGGAAAGAGGGGAAGAAGCTGTTCCTAAATCATCGAGCATATGCCTTCAGGCTCCTGTACTTCCTCATGATAGCAATGAGAAGAGGGCATGTCGTGGGTGATGTTGGACTCCATCTTTTTAAGGCATCACTCCTTGAAGAAGTCCTGGATACTATGGAGGCTAGTGCCCATGATGGAGCTGACTAATTTTACAGATCTCTGCAGCTTACTTCGAGCCTGTTCAGTAGTTCCACCCCTTCCCCATACCAGATGGTGATGCAGCCAGTTAGAATGCTCTCTGTGTACATCTGTAGAAATTTGTTAGTATTTTTGGTGATGTACCAAATCTCCTCAAACACTCTCTTGCCTGCCTTATGGCTATATCAATATGTCGGGTCCAGGTTACATTCTCAGAGATATTGACACCCAGAAATTTAAAATTGCTCTCTCTCTCCACTTCTGATTCCTCTATGAGGATTGGTGTGTGTATCCTCCACTTACCCTTTCTGAAGTCCACGCTCAGTTCTATGGTCTTACTAATGTTGAGTGCAAGGTTTTTGCTGTGTCACGACTCAACCAGCTGCTATATCTTGCTGTTGTACGCCTTCTTGCCACTATCTGAGATCCTGCCAAAAATGGTTGTATCATCAGCAGATTTATAGCTGGGCATTTGAGCTGTGCCTATCCACACAGTCATGAGGTGTGCCAATGTTGATTGTCAGCGAGGTGGAGATATTATTACCAATCTGCAGAGGTTATGGTCTTCCGGTTAGGAAGTCGAGGATCCGTTTGCAGGGAGAGGTACAGAGGCGCAGGCTCTGGAGCTTTTGATCAGAGCTGTATGAATGATAGTGTTAAACACTGAGTTGTAGTCAAGAAACAGCATCCTGACATAGGATCACCTGGTATTGCCCAGGTGATCCAAGGCCACATGGAGAGCCAATGAGATCGTGTCCACCATAGGCCTAATGTAGCGATAGAAAAATTGCAGTGGGTCCAGGTCCTTGCTGAGGCAAGAGGTGATTCTAGCTGTAACAAACCTCCCAAAGCATTTCATCACTGTAGATGTCAGTGCTACTGGATGATAGTCATTAAGGCAGCTCACACTACTCTTCTTCGGCACCAGTATAATTGTTGCGCTTCTGAAGCAGGTGGGAACTTCTGATTGTAGCGATGGCAGATTGCTACAATCACCCCCGCTAGTTGGTTGGTACAGGTTTTCAGAGCCTTACCTGTTACTCCATCAGGACCTGTCGCTTTACAAGGGTTCACCTTCTTGAAGGACAGCCTGACATTGGCCTCCAAGATAGAGATCACCGGGTTACTGGAAGCTGCAAGTATCCTCATAGCTGCAGTTTTATTCTCCCTTTCAAGGCAAGGATAAAAGGCATTGAGCTCATCTGGGAGTGAAACATCACTGCCATTCGCTTTGTAGGAAGTACTGGCCTGCAGACCTTGCCAAAGTTGAATGTGCATCCAATGTTGCCTCTAGCCTTGCTCAGAATTGTCCCTTAGCCCTTGACATAGCCCTCCACAACCCATACCTGGTTTTCTTATATAGACTTGGGTCACCAGACTTGAATGCCACAGATCTAGACCTCAGTAGACTAAGAATCTCCTGGTTCCTCCACGGCTTCTAATCTGGGTATATACAGTATGTTCTCTTAAGCATACACAGGATTTAAAGAAGTCAGTGACAGATGTGGAACACTCATTCAGAGATGAAGATGAATCCTTGAATACAGTCCAGTCCGCCAATTCAAAGCAGTCCTGTAAGTGCTCCTGTGCCTCCCTTGTCCATACCTTCTTGGTCCTCACTACTGCTGCTGCAATCTTCAGACTCTGCCTATACTCAGGGAGTAGGAGTACAGCCAGGTGATCAGACTTTCCAAAGTATAGCTGGTAAGCGCTCTTGATGCCGGTGTAACAGAGGTCTAGTATGTTGTTTCCTCTAGTTCTATAAATGATATATTTAGTGACTTTACTTTCACCACCTTCTATGAAAGAGAATTCCTCAGATTTCTAAGTAAAGAAATTTCTGCTCATCTCAGTACTAAAATGTGAATGTTTATCCTGGGACTGAGACTATTCGACTCCATTATAGGCACAACCATCCCCACTACTGAGGATATATTCAAGAGGCATTGCCTTAAGAAGGTGGCATCCCTCATTAAAGACCTTCAACATTTAGGACATGACATCTTGGCATTGCTACCATTGGGGCAGGGGGAAGTGGGGGAGAGTACAGGAGCCTGAAGACTCACACTTAATGTTCTAAAAACAGCTTCTTTCCTTCCACCATCAGATTTCTGAACAGCTCATAAACCCATAAACACTATTGGTTTATTTGACACAATCATTCTCAGAATCAGGTTTGATCTCATTGGCAAATGTTGTGAAATTTGTTGTTTTTCAGCAGCAGTACAGTGCCATATGTAATAATAACAAAAAACTACAAGTTATTAATAAGAATATATATATAAATTTAATATGTAGTGCAAAAAAGAACAATAAAATAAAAAAAGTGAGGTATTGTACATGGGTTGATTGTCCATTCTGAAAGCTGATGGCAGAGGGGAAGAAACTGTTCCTTTTGCATTTGTTATCTATTTTGTAGGATAGAAATTTTGATATCTTGCACTGTACTGCTGCAGCAAAATAAAAAAAATCACAACTTTTTTTCAGTGATAATAAATCTGATTCTGATTCTGAAAGATTGCTTGGCAGCTAGGATACAGAAAGTATGAATAAATGGAATATTCTCAAGTTGGCAGGCTGCAACCAGAAGGGTAACATAGGGTGCCAGCTATTCAGAATTATATCAAATATTTGAATGAGGGAACTGAATGTAATATTCTATTCCTCAACCAAGTGCCAGAGGAAATGTCTCAATTCTCAAGCCAATGAGGTCATTGTGCATTCAACATTATTTTAATGTAGCTACCAGATCTTTGGCATATACAAGAGTGATAATAAATGCTGGCTGGATGGGTGGAGTCCCAGATAATACAAATTGCTCTGTGTACACACACTCCTGTTAAATATTGAATATTGAAAAACCTCTTCAGAGTGAATGTGGAGAGGTTTCTGAGCTGTGTATATTTCCACAAGACCATAAGACCATAAGACAAAGGAGCAGAAGTAGGCCATTTGGCCCATCGAGTTTGCTCCGCCATTTTATCATGAGCTGATCCATTTTATCCTATTTAGTCCCACTGCCCCGCCTTCTCACCATAACCTTTGATGCCCTGGCTACTCAGATACCTATCAATCTCTGCCTTAAATACGCCCAATGACTTGGCCTCCACTGCTGCCCGTGGCAACAAATTCCATAGATTCACCACCTTCTGACTAAAATAATTTCTTCGCATTTCTGTTCTGAAAGGGCGCCCTTCAATCCTGAAGTCATGCCCTCTCGTACTAGACTCCCCCATCATGGGAAACAACTTTGCTACATCCACTCTGTCCATGACTTTCAACATTCGAAATGTTTCTATGAGGTCCCCCCTCATTCTTCTAAACTCCAAGGAATACAGTCCAAGAGTGGACAAACGTTTCTCATATGTTAACCCTCTCATTCTCGGAATCATTCTCGTGAATCTTCTCTGTACCCTCTCCAACGTCAGCACATCCTCTCTTAAATAAGGAGACCAAAACTGCCCACAGTACTCCAAGTGAGGTCTCACCAGCGCCTTATAGAGCCTCAACATCACATCCCTGCTCCTATACTCTATTCCTCTCGAAATGAATGCCAACATTGCATTCGCCTTCTTCACTACTGACTCAACCTGGAGGTTAACTTTAAGGGAATCCTGTACGAGGACTCCCAAGTCCTGTTGCATCTCAGAACTTTGAATTCTTTCCCCATTTAAATAATAGTCTGCCTGTTTATTTTTTCTGCCAAAGTGCATAACCATACACCTTCCAACATTGTACTTCATTTGCCACTTCTCTGCCCATTCTTCCAATCTATCCAAGTCTCTCTGCAGATTCTCCATTTCCTCAGCACTACCGGCCCCTCCACCTATCTTCGTATCGTCAGCAAACTTAGCCACAAAGCCATCTATTCCATAATCCAGATCGTTGATGTACAATGTAAAAAGAAGTGGCCCCAACACTGATCCCTGTGGAACACCACTGGTAACCGGCAGCCAACCAGAATAGGATCCCTTTATTCCCACTCTCTGTTTCCTGCCAATCAGCCAACACTCTATCCACGTATGTAACTTTCCCGTAATTCCAAGGGCTCTTATCTTGTTAAGTAGCCTCATGTGTGGCACCTTGTCAAAGGCCTTCTGAAAATCCAAATATACAACATCCACTGCATCTCCCTTGTCTAGCCTACTGGTAATTTCCTCAAAAAATTGTAATAGGTTTGTCAGGCAGGATTTTCCTTTAAGGAATCCATGCTGAGTTCTGCCTATCTTGTCATATGCCTCCAGGTACTCTGTAACCTCATCCTTGACAATCGACTCCAACAACATCCCAACCACCGACGTCAAGCTAACAGGTCTATAATTTCCTTTTTGCTTCTTTGCCCCCTTCTTAAATAGCGGAGTGACATTTGCAATCTTCCAGTCTTCCGGAACCATGCCAGAATCTATCGACTTTTGAAAGATCATTGCTAATGCCTCCGCAATCTCCACAGCTACTTCCTTCAGAACACGAGGGTGCATTCCATCTGGTCCAGGAGATTTATCGACCTTTAGCCTATTCAGCTTCCTGAGTACTTTCTCTGTCGTAATTGTGACTGCGCACACTTCTCTTCCCTGCCACCCTTGAGTGTCCGGTATCCTGCTGTCTTCCTCAGTGAAGACTGATGCAAAATACTTGTTCAGTTCCTCTGCCATCTCCTCATCTCCCATTACAATTTCTTCAGTATCATTTTCTATCGGTCCTATATCTACTCTCACCTGTCTTTTACTCTTTATATACTTGAAAAAGCTTTTAGTATCCTCTCTGATATTATTTGCTAGTTTCCTTTCATAGTTAATCTTTTCTCTCTTAATGACCTTCTTGGTTTCCTTTTGTAAGGTTTTAAAAACTTCCCAATCCTCTGTCTTCCCACTAATTTTTGCTTCCTTGTATGCCCTCTCCTTTGCTTTAACTTTGGCTTTGACTTCTCTTGTCAACCACGGTTGCATCCTTTTTCCACTCGAAAATTTCTTCTTTTTTGGAATATACCTGTCTTGCACATTCCTCATTTCTCGCATAAACTCCAGCCACTGCTGCTCTGCCGTCTTTCCCGCCAGTGTCTCTTTCCAGTCAACTTTGGCCAGTTCCTCTCTCATGCCACTGTAATTTCCTTTACTCCACTGAAACACCGACACATCAGATTTCGGCTTCTCTTTTTCAAATTTCACAGTGAACTCAATCATGTTATGATCACTGCCTCCTAAGCGTTCCTTCACCTCAATCTCTCCAATCACCTCCGGTTCATTACACAATACCCAATCCAGTACAGCAGATCTCCTAGTGGGCTCAACAACAAGCTGTTCTAAAAAGCCATCTCGCAGACATTTTACAAATTCTCTCTCTTGAGATCCAGTGCCGACCTGATTTTTCCAATCTACTCGCGTGTTAAAATCCCCCACAATTATCATAACACTGCCCTTCTGACAAGCCTTTTCTATTTCCAGTTGTAATTTGTAGTCCACATTCCTGCAGCTGTTGGAGGCCTATAAATAACTGCCATCAGGGTCTTTTTACCCCTGCTATTCCTTAGCTCAACCCATAAAGATTCTGCATCTTCCGATCCTATATCACCTCTTTCTAATGATTTAATATCATTTCTTACCAATAAAGCCACGCCTCCCCCTCTGCCTACCTTCCTATCCTTCCGATACACCGTGTATCCTTGGACGTTCAGCTCCCAGAGACATGCATCCTTTAGCCAGGTCTCAGTGATGGCCACAATATCATACCTGCCAATCTGTAGCTGTACAACAAGATCATCCACCTTATTCCTTATGCTGCGTGCATTTAAGTACAACACCTTAAGACCAGTATTTGATACTTTTTGCTTTGATTTCACTGCAACTTTATTGCACTGCAACTCATCCCAATGGCTACACATTTGCCCCATCAACTGCCTGTCTTTCCTGACATCTTTACTGCTCACTATCTTAAATTTATTTCTGTTTTCCCCTTCCTCCACTCTATCATTCCGGTTCCCATCCCCCTGCCAAATTAGTTTAAACCCTCCCTAACAGCTCTATTAAACTTTCCCGCCAGGATATTGGTCCCCTTCGGGTTCAGGTGTAACCTGTCATTTTTGAACAGGTCATACTTTCCCCAGAAGAGATTCCAATTATCCAAGAATCTGAAGCCCTGCCCCCTACACCAGTCTCTCAGCCACGCATTCATCTGCCTGATCCGACGACTCTTGCCCTCGCTAGCATGTGACACAGGTAGCAATCCCGAGATTACTACCCTCTAGGTCCTGCTTCTCAGCTTCCTTCCTAACTCCTGGAAATCTCTCTTCAGGACCTCCTCCTTTGTCCTATCTATGTCAATGATACCAACACTTACCAAGACAACTGGCTGCTCACCCTCCCCCTTTAGAATATTCAGGACCCGATCCGAGACATCCCGTACCCTGGCACCTGGGAGGCAACACACCATGCGGGTATCTCTGTCAGGCTCACAGAATCTCCTGTCCATTCTCCTGACTATGGAATCCCCTACGACTACCGCATTCCTCTTCTCCCTCCTTCTCTCCTGCACAACAGCAATGCAAGAACAATTGTAAGAAAGGCAGATGAGCTCAGGGCATTGATCAACACATGGAATTATGATATTGTAGCCATTAGTGAGACTTGGTTTCAAGAGGGGAAGGACTGGCAGCTCAGCACTCCAGGGTTCCACTGTTTTAGATGTGACGGAGCGGGAGGAATTAAAGAGGAGGGGTGTCATTCCTCATTAGGGAAAATGTCATGGCAGTGCTCGGTCAGGACAAACAGGAGAGCTTATCTAGTGAAGCTTTATGGGTGGAACTGCGGATCAGCTCAGGGGATTTACAGGAAGAAATTTGTAGAGAGATTGCAGACTTTTGCAAGAAATATGAGGTTATTATAGTAGTCCCAACAAAACTTGTTCAGGAAAGTTTCTTCAATCAGTACATAGAAGTCCTTTCAAGAGAGTGCGCATTACTTGATCTCCTATTTGGTAAGTGAGACAGGATGGGTGACAGGAGTTTGTGTAGGGGAACTCTTTGCACCTAGTGATCATAATGCCATTAGTTTCAAAATAAATTTGGAAAAAGATAGATCTGATCCACAGGTTCAGATTCTAAGTTGGAAAAAGGCCAACTTTGATTGTATCAGAAAGTGTCTAGCAATTGCAGATTGGGACAGTCTGTTTTCTGGCAAAGGTGGGAGGCATTCCAAAGTGAAATATTGAGAATACTAAGTTTGCATGTGCCTGTCAGAGTGAAAGACAAAGATAACATGTTCAGGAAACCTTGGTTTTCAAGAGATATTGAGGCTCCGGTTAAGGAAAAAGAAGGGGATGTGCACAGCAGGAATGTGTGTGCGTCCATTGTTAGTGTTAAGGACCACTGACATCCTTGGGGGGGGCGGCTGTTTGCTATTTGTGTGTCAGAAAGTGACTGATGAGTTCTATTTGGGCTAGGAAGCACCTCCCACACATGGGGCCAGTGTGTGAAGGTTCTGTGGTTGAGGTGCCTGCTGCTCATTCTTTCTGCTGTTGTTTCCTTTTTGTTTCAGCGTTGCAATTATTTTCAGCTCTGGTGGCACCTTTATTGAGAGGGCTGTGCCAGGCTGAGTGATTCCACTCTGGTGGCACCTTTATTGAGAAGACTGTGCCAGGCTGAGTGATTCAAGCCTGCATGTTCCCAAAATGTGTGATCGATCTCAAGGACTGTGAGCAAAGTCTTGAGTATGTCCTTGAATCATTTTTGCTGACCACTATGACAGCACTTTCCTGTGCACAGCTCCCCGAGGACAAATTTTTGTGGATGCGATCATCTGACATCCTGACAACATGGTCTGCCCATCTGAACTGATGTTTCATCAGCAATGTGTGGACAGTGGGCATGTCTGCTGCACACAGCACTTCTGTGTCTGGAATCCTGTCCTGCCAACTGATTTTCATGATCTTCCATAGGCATGACAAGTGGAAGTGGTTCAGTCTACGTGCCTGTCCACGTTTCGCATGCATAGAGAAGGGTGGGTAGGATGACAGCATGGTAGACTTTCAGCTTGGTCTTCAGAGTAATTCCCCTTCATCCTCAGTGCCACATATTCTTCCAAAATTGGTACTAGGCTTGGATGACCTTGTTGTCATTATATGGGGTGTTACGGAGGGGTAGCAACTCTCATGTGAAGACCTGTCGTAAATTCTAAAGTAGGTCCTCCACTTTTAGTCTTCACCTGGTGCTCAGCTCTCACTTGTGGTTTCAAGTAAGCTGATTGCAAGCAACAACGGCCACATCCAGGGCAATGCCTTCAACAGGCCAGCCAAAGCAGGTGAGCATAGCTGTAGGTAACTTCAGGCTTGTTTTCCCAAAGCAAGGGAAGATTTTTTTCAGCAGACTGCACAGAGGAAACTACCAGCTGGTTCAATGGGCAGGAAGAAGTTTCCCAGCACGCGATGTCGAGTGCGAAGAACATGGCAAGGTACGGAGATCACCCTGATCATCCACTGCATCCTGGCCTACCTCCAGTCATCCTGACTTTTGTCAAACCACTGGATCCAGATAGACTAGGACGAGAGAGTGAAGTTGATGACCTGCACAACTATCCCTCACTTTAATCAATCTCACGAGCAAGTCACATCATCACGACATAGTAGGAACAAGCAGATAGAAGCAAATGGGGGACAGGTTACAGAGGAGGAGGCATATGGAGTCTTGAGGCAAATTAGGGTAGATAAATCCCCAGAGCCTGACGAAGTGTTTTTTTGGACCCAGTGGGAGGCAAGTGCAGAATAACAGAGATATTTAAGTCATACTTAATGACAGATGAAGTAATGGAAGTTTGGTTTATCGTAAACTTGGCAAAATTTATGCAGACATTTCAGCTCCTATTGAGGAGTCATCATCAGTGCGCAGTTGAGTGTGTTGTCTCCTCAGAATGCCAGCTTATATACTCCTCCGGGGTCTGAATAGATATTGGTTAGATGTCGTGATCTGGTTGGCTGGTTCAAAACACCATGAACACTTTAGCAGTAGAAGATTCTGATTGGCTAGCTTTGAGGGCGGTCCATTAGAATTGTTTGCTTCACTGTCCAGATCCCAAGATTCATTGATTCATTAATTATTGACGTCATTTTTTTTTCTCAGTAAGATTCATATACTGGAGCTATGTCAATGTGTTTGTTGATGGATTCTTCTGTAGAGAGCCGCGCTTCGAGGCTGGTGAACCTGACATCAATGGTGGGAAAGTTATTGGAAAGTATTCTAAGGGCCCCGATATATGAGCGTGTGGATAACCAGGGACTAATTAAGGATTGTCAGTATGGTTGTGTGTGTGGTAGGACATGCCTATCCATCCTCATAGCATTATTAGACCATAAGACCATAAGACAAAGGAGCAGAAGTAGGCCATTTGGCCCATCGAATCTGCTGCGCCATTTTGTCATGAGCTGATCCATTTTATCCTATTTAGTCCCACTGCCCCGCCTTCTCACCATAACCTTTGATGGCCTGGCTACTCAGATACCTATCAATCTCTGCCTTAAATACACCCAATGACTTGGCCTCCACTGCTGCCCGTGGCAACAAATTCCATAGATTCACCACCCTCTGACTAAAAAAATTTCTTCGCATTTCTGTTCTGAAAGGGCACCCTTCAATCCTGAAGTCATGCCTTCTCGTACTAGACTCCCCCATCATGGGAAACAACTTTGCCACATCCACTCTGTCCATGCCTTTTAACATTCGAAATGTTTCTATGAGGTCCCCCCTCATTCTTCTAAACTCCAAGGAATACAGTCCAAGAGCGGACAATCGTTCCTCATATGTTAACCCTCTCATTCCCGGAATCATTCTCATGAATCTTCTCTGTACCCTCTCCAACGTCAGCACATCCTTTCTTAAATAAGGAGACCAAAACTGCCCACAGTACTCCAAGTGAGGTCTCACCAGCACCTTATAGAGCCTCAACATCACATCCCTGCTCCTATACTCTATTCCTCTAGAAATGAATGCCAACATTGCATTCGCCTTCTTCACTACCGACTCAACCTGGAGGTTAACTTTAAGGGAATCCTGTATAAGGACTCCCAAGTCCCGTTGCATGTCAGAACTTTGAATTCTTTCCCCATTTAAATAATAGTCTGCCTGTTTATTTTTTCTGTCAAAGTGCATAACCATACACTTTCCAACATTGTACTTCATTTGCCACTTCTCTGCCCATTCTTCCAATCTATCCAAGTCTCTCTGCAGACTCTCCATTTCCTCAGCACTATCGGCCCCTCCACCTATCTTCGTATCGTCAGCAAACTTAGCTACAAAGCCATCTATTCCATAATCCAAATCGTTGATGTACAATGTAAAAAGAAGTGGCCCCAACACTGATCCCTGTGGAACACCACTGGTAACCGGGAGCCAACCAGAATAGGATCCCTTTACTCCCACTCTCTGTTTCCTGCCAATCAGCCAACGCTCTATCCACGTATGTAACTTTCCTGTAATTCCATGGGCTCTTATCTTGTTAAGTATCCTCATGTGTGGCACCTTGTCAAAGGCCTTCTGAAAATCCAAATATACAACATCCACTGCATCTGCCTTGTCTAGCCTATTGGTAATTTCCTCAAAAAATTGTAATAGGTTTGTCAGGCAGAATTTTCCTTTAAGGAATCCATGCTGAGTTCTGCCTATCTTGTCATATGCCTCCAGGTACTGTTACGTACCCTGTAACTGGCTTGCCAAACCAGCAGAAATGGATCACTCAGTTGGAGTCTGGAGTACTAGAACTAAGAAAGTTTTATTAAAGAAACAAGCAACACAATAATCGAAAGGATAATAAATGCAACAGTTCAGCGATTATAAACACACATGTGCACAGAATTAAGATAAAAGCATTAATCAGGCTCTATCGTTGTCTAGGGGTAAATGACCAAATTTCAAAGTGACTCAAAGTTCAGTCCAGTTTAGTAGTTCAGTTCGCAGTAATCGTTGCCATGGCGATGGACAACGTGGGGGGGCGGAGAGAGAGAGGGAACAGGAACAACTGATCATTCAGACACGGCTTCACTCACAGACCGGCGATATGGCTCACAAGCAGCTTTTGGGCAGGTCCTTGGTGATGTCACCTGAGGTCACCGACTGTGACCCCTCCTCCAGATGCGGTCGATCCTCTGCAGTGAACCCAGCACCCAGGCAAGGGCGGACACACACCGGGTTCCCGCTGATCGTACCTTTCCACCCTGGCCGTTGTCTGGTACTTCTCACCGACTCGTGAGAGGCGTACCGCTTTCAGGGTCTCGTTACCTCGGGTGGCGTGTGTGTCCTGCCTTAGCGAACCTGTCCCTTTTTATCCCCCTGCTGGGGTATCGCCTGTCCATCACTTCAAACAGTTCATGGTTCAAAGGGGGAGCCGCTCCAGACAGCTCTCTACACATCTCCAGGTGCTGTTTCATTGTGTCCCTTATCTCTCTTTTGAAGACAGGTGGCAGACCAACTGCTGATCACACAGGACAGCTAACATCTTAGCTATGTGTATTCGTCACACTTCCCCCCTTTAAGAATTTTTACCGGGAGGTAAAAATTACAAACATGAATACATTATTTGATACACGCACAAATATACATCTTTATCAGCTATTTGGCTAACACAGCGAGTTTGAACTTGTCAACACCTTGACAGACAGTCATTGCATTTTCTGTTCCTTTTACACGTGTTATTAATAATCCCTTAGACCAGGCTCCAACTCAGCAAACTTCATAGTGGCCAAAAACACTGATGAATTGCGACCAATGTAACCTCTCATTTGGTTTTGTCCCGGACCACAATAACAAGGGTCGTCGCATTCTGACTCAGTTTTCTCTCACAAGGGCTTAGTAGGAGGGGGACGGGTATTTACCGCAGAGTTATTGCAAAACTTCCTGCAGTACCCCACCATCTCCAAGAGCCTTCTGAGGGCCCTCTTGTCTGTCGGGGTTGGGAGGTCAGCGATAGCCTGCACTGTAGCTTGCATCGCTGCCAGCTGCCTTTGTGTCACCACAATTCCCAGGTAAGTGACCCTCGTGTGGCCGAATTCATTTTTTTCAAGGTTCACTATCAAGCTGGCTTCAGACAGCCGTATTAAATTGCCAATACACACCTCTGTGTTCATCAGCCCTTTAGTCACTGAATTACTCATTATATATGTATGTTGTTTACTAGGTTGACCTATTGTAACAGACATCACCCAACGTCCCAGTACTTTGCATTGCCTCGGGACAATCAAACACACGGGTGTGAGTCGTTTAATTACTTCTTCTAAAGATTCGCTTTGTTCGGGGATTAAGGGAGAGACCTTATCAGTAGACCTGGCCAAAACAATAGCCTTCTCCCATCTGATCGATCCCATACTAATCTTTTCAAAATGGTTTTTTCCTCTTATCAGGGGGCCCCTAGCTTCTTTGATTTCCACGCTAACACCGACTAGGTTTGTTAGCATATCAAAAGCCGGTGACCGTCTCAGTTCGCGTCGGTCATGATCAATAACATTCTTCCCCCTGGGCAGCCGGTAAATCTCTTTCATGATTCCACCAACTGTTTCCTCCAGCACCGCAAAATGTCCACCGGGGGGTAACTCGTGGGCCATGTTAAAAACCTCATCCCCATAACTCTTTTGCACCACCCCCCATTCCTCATCTGCGGGTACTGTACTTGATTTCCCTTTTTTCCTTAGCACTTTCTCCTCCACACAATAGCCTATTAGTTCCCTTGTTAAAGCTGTGTCAGAGAGAGCTGTCTCTGCCAAAACCATCAGCCCCTCGTCTCGCTCCTGCGTCTGCACAAATTCTTTCCTGGCTACTACTACGTCCGTCCCAGCTCCCTCACTACCTCTTGTCTCACTACACCCCGTCTCATACAAGGTTGGCAGAAACGTTTCAGCTAAATTCACTATCGCGGGCCCGTGATGAAACTGTGAGTCCATGGGCGGGGCCTCAATGCTGGCAGGCTGACCTGTCAATCTCACGACTGGGAACACGATTCCCCCGGCGATGTCATTACCGAGCAAGTCTCCCACGCCTTTCATCGGTAATTCGGACCTCACCCCGATCATGACTAGTCCAGAGACCAGGTTGCTTTGTAAGTGTATCTGGTGCAAAGGGACTGACTCTGTCCCTTCCCCAACACCATTGACCTCTACCGCCCCAGTCTGAGTCTCTGAGCTAAACTCTAATACACTCTTCAGTATTAGTGACTGACACGCTCCCGTGTCTCTCCAGATCCGCACTGGAACTGGTTTTAACCCCTCCTTCACTGACACCAATCCGGCCGAGATAAACCTCTCGCACCCTTCCTGGACTTTTTCAGACCTGTCCTTCCCTAGCGGTTCGCTTAACAGCTCGATACAGCCATTCAACATTTCCGCTTTTCCTTTCCCCGTCTCCTTCCTTGGGGCAAAGCATCTGGACGCAAAGTGTCCGGCTTTCCCACAATTATAACAGACGACCCCAGGAGACTTCCTACCAGACTGCTCCCGGTCTACCTTATCCTTTTCACTAGTCCCCGGCTTACTTTCTGACTTTTCCGGTGGACTCTCCCCGCCATCCTGACTACCCTTCTGGTAGCCTTTACTCAGGGCAAACTTCATTTTATGCATCAACGCATACTCATCCGCTAACTTAGCAGTTGCGGCTAACGTGGCTGCCTCTTTCTCATCGAGGTAGGGTCTCATACCCTCAGGGACACAACCTTTAAACTGCTCAATCAGGATCAGCTGCAGCAGTCTGTCATAATCCCCCTCTACCCCCTTCGAGGCGCACCAACGCTCACAATATGTCTGCATCTCACGGACAAACTCCAAATACGTGCGGTCCCCCCGCTTCCTCGCATTCCGGAACCTCTGCCGGTATGCCTCCGGGACCAACTCATAAATCCTGAGGATGGCCTCTTTCACCACCTCATACCTCTGGGCATCTTCCGTGGACAAAGCTGAGTAAGCTTCTTGGGCTTTCCCTTTCAGTACACTCTGAAGTAAAACAACCCACTTATCCCTCGGCCAGTCCTGACTTATAGCCACTTTTTCGAAATGGAGAAAGTACCGATCCACGTCGGTATCGTCAAATGGGGGAACCAGCCTAACCTCCTGGGTCGCCCGGAACCCTCCACCTTGGTTCGGCATGAGCCCCTGCTCGGCCCTTATCTTTAACTTCTCCAGCTCAAATTCCCTTTCCCTCTGTTTCCCTCTCTCTTCTCGCTCCCATTGCCTCTCTTTCTCCTCTCTCTCTAACTGTCTCTCTCTCTCTTGCCTTTCTACCTCTTTCTCTTTCTCCCGCCTTTCTAACTCTCTCTCCTGCCTTTCTAACTGTTTCTCTTCGTATTCTAACTGCCGTACCCGGAACTCGTGCTCGAGTCTCAGTTTTTCAAGCTGTACCTGTACCGCGTCTCCAGCAGGTTTTTCAATAAACACCACCCCCAGCTCACCTTGGGGAAACGCACCTTTAGATACATAGTGCTCTACAATAGCTCTGTGTATCTCCTCTCTCTCATTGTCGACTTCACCTTAGCAAGATTCAACCATTTGGCCACAGCTATCAATTCCGATTTCCTGGCATCCTCTAATGCCTTCAAGGTCGGCGCCTTTATAAATTCCTCAGCCTCCATTTCTGCTGTTTGTCTTTTCTTTCTTTCGGGAATTTTAACCCAATCAATTTACTCCGTCCCAAATTTAGCGTTCAAAATCGCGGACGAGAACCCCACTTATGTTACGTACCCCGTAACTGGGTTGCCAAACCAGCAGAAATGGATCACTCAGTTGGAGTCTGGAGTACTAGAACTAAGAAAGTTTTATTAAAGAAACAAGCAACACAGTAATCGAAAGGATAATAAATGCAACAGTTCAGCGATTATAAACACACATGTGCACAGAATTAAGATAACAGCATCAATCAAGCTCTATCGTTGTCTAGGGGTAAATGACCAAATTTCAAAGTGACACAAAGTTCAGTCCAGTTTAGTAGTTCAGTTCGCAGTAATCATTGCCATGGCGATGGACAACGTGGGGGGGCGGAGAGAGAGAGGGAACAGGAACAACTGATCATTCAGACACGGCTTCACTCACAGACCGGCGATATGGCTCACAAGCAGCTTTTGGGCAGGTCCTTGGTGATGTCACCTGAGGTCACCGACTGTGACCCCTCCTCCAGATGTGGTCGATCCTCTGCAGTGAACCCGGCACCCAGGCAAGGGCGGACACACACCGGGTTCCCGCTGATCGTACCTTTCCACCCTGGCCGTTGTCTGGTACTTCTCACCGACTCGTGAGAGGCGTACCGCTTCCAGGGTCTCGTTACCTCGGGTGGCGTGTGTGTCCTGCCTTAGCGAACCTGTCCCTTTTTATCCCCCTGCTGGGGTATCGCCTGTCCATCACTTCAAACAGTTCAGGGTTCAAAGGGGGAGCCGCTCCAGACAGCTCTCTACACATCTCCAGGTGCTGTTTCATTGTGTCCCTTATCTCTCTCTTGAAGACAGGTGGCAGACCAACTGCTGATCACACAGGACAGCTAACATCTTATCCATGTGTATTCGTCACAGTACTCTGTAACCTCATCCTTGACAATCGACTCCAACAGCTTCCCAACCACCGACGTCAAGCTAACAGGTCTATAATTTCCTTTTTGCTTCCTTGCCCCCTTCTTAAATAGCGGAGTGACATTTGCAATCTTCCAGTCTTCCGGAACCATGCCAGAATCTATCGACTTTTGAAAGATCATCGCTAATGCCTCCGCAATCTCCACAGCTACTTCCTTCAGAACACAAGGGTGCATTCCATCTAGTCCAGGAGATTTATCGACCTTTAGCCTATTCAGCTTCCTGAGTACTTTCTCTGTCGTAATTGTGACTGTGCACACTTCTCTTCCCTGCCACCCTTGAGTGTCTGGTATCCTGCTGTCTTCCTCAGTGAAGACTGATGCAAAATACTTGTTCAGTTCCTCTGCCATCTCCTCATCTCCCATTACAATTTTTCCAGTATCATTTTCTATCGGTCCTATATCTACTCTCACCTGTCTTTTACTCTTTATATACTTGAAAAAGCTTTTAGTATCCTCTCTGATATTATTTGCTAGTTTCCTTTCATAGTTAATCTTTTCTCTCTTAATGACCTTCTTGGTTTCCTTTTGTAAGGTTTTAAAAACTTCCCAATCCTCTGTCTTCCCACTAATTTTTGCTTCCTTGTATGCCCTCTCCTTTGCTTTAACTTTGGCTTTGACTTCTCTTGTCAACCACGGTTGCATCCTTTTTCCACTCGAAAATTTCTTCTTTTTTGGAATATACCTGTCTTGCACATTCCTCATTTCTCGCATAAACTCCAGCCACTGCTGCTCTGCCGTCTTTCCTGCCAGTGTCTCTTTCCAGTCAACTTTGGCCAGTTCCTCTCTCATGCCACTGTAATTTCCTTTACTCCACTGAAACACCGACACATCAGATTTCGGCTTCTCTTTTTCAAATTTCACAGTGAACTCAATCATGTTATGATCACTGCCTCCTAATTCAAGGAAGTTACTAGGAAAGTTGATAAAGGCAAAGCAGTAGATGTTGTCTACATGGACTTTAGCAAGGCATTTGACAAGGTCTTGTATCGGAGGTTAGTCAGGAGAGTTCAGTTGCTTTCATTTAGTACATTGGATTAGACATTGTCTTCGTGGGATAGCCAGAGAATGGTAGTAGATGGTTGCCTCTCTGACTGGAGCCTATGACTAGTGGTGTGACACAGGGATCGGCGCTGGGTGCATTGTTGTTTGTCATCTATATCAATGACCTGGATGATAACGTGGTTAATTTGATCAGCAAAGTTGAAGATGACACCACAATCCAAGTGTAGTAGACAGCGAGGAAGACTATCGGATCTTCCACCTGAATCTGAAGCAGCTGGAAAAATAGGCTGACCCTAATACAGACAAGTATGAAGTGTTGCCACTTTGGTAGGTCCCACCAGGGTAGGTCTTACATAGTGAACGGTAGGGTCTCAGCCCAAAATGTTGGCGGTGTACTCTTTTCCATAGATGCTGCCTGGCCTGATGAATTCCTTCAGCATTTTGTGTGAGTTGTTAATCAAGGTGTAAATGTCTGTTCAATAATTCAGTCCTTTTTCACATTTTTCTCAACAGGCCTATTATGGAAACCCAAGAGACTGCAGCCGGAGCAACAGATAAGCTGCTGATCACTGTGATACCCTTGTAATTTTGTAACTCCTCTATCAAAGCTCTCCTCATGCTCTAACACCTCAGGGAATAATGTCCTAACCTACTCAACCTCTCCCTATTATCCAGATCCAGAAATGCTTCATCTGTATGCAGATTGAGAGTAATGCCTCCTCTACACAAATATTTGCTGTGTGTTACTTATGCACAAGCTTATACTTTCACCAATACAGCATCTCATGTGATTCTGCTGTTACGTACCCCGTAACTGGGTTGCCAAGCCAGCAGAAATGGATCACTCAGTTGGAGTCTGGATTACTAGAACTAAGAAAGTTTTATTAAAGAAACAAGCAACACAGTAATCGAAAGGATAATAAATGCAACAGTTCAGCAATGATAACCACACATGTGCACAGAATTAAGACAACAGCATCAATCAAGCTCTATCGTTGTCTAGGGGTAAATGACCAAATTTCAAAGTGACTCAAAGTTCAGTCCAGTTTAGTAGTTCAGTTCGCAGTAATCGTTGCCATGGCGATGGACAACGTGGGGGGAGAGAGAGAGTGAACAGGAACAACTGATCATTCAGACACGGCTTCACTCACAGACCGGCGATATGGCTAACAAGCAGCTTTTGGGCGGGTCCTTGGTGATGTCACCTGAGGTCACCGACTGTGACCCCTCCTCCAGATGCGGTCGATCCTCTGCAGTGAACCCGGCACCCAGGCAAGGGCGGACACACACCGGGTTCCTGCTGATCGTACCTTTCCACCCTGGCCGTTGTCTGGTACTTCTCACGGACTCGTGAGAGGCGTACCGCTTCCAGGGTCTCGTTACCTCGGGTGTCGTGTGTGTGTCCTGCCTTAGCGAACCTGTCCCTTTTTATCCCCCTGCTGGGGCATCGCCTGTGATGGCACTTCAAACAGTTCAAGGTTCAAAGGGGGGGAGCCGCTCCAGACAGCTCTCTCTCTCCCCCGTCCCTTCATTACACATCTCCAGATGCTGCTCCATTGTCCCTTATCTCTCCTTCCCCTGAGGGCAGGTGGCAGACCACTTGCTGATGTCACTGATGCTAACCTAGGCCAGCAAACATCTTAATTTTATGTGTATTCTCGTCACACTGTCAAAAAAGTGCAAGGTCATTGGTTACTCTTTTGAAACCAATTTAGTACCCCGTGCATCCGAAGTATAGGTAGAGCCAAATTTTGCAGCCTTAACGTTGAAAAAAAGTCAATATGTTGTTACTTACAGCATAGCTGTTTTCTTTGAAAACTGAGGTAAACCTGTTCTCATCAGCTCTGTTTTAATTCACTCTGATTCTGTCTGACACTATCTCAAGTTATTTATTCATTCCTCACTGTATGTTGGATGTTTAAGTCTGAGTTACACATGTATGTAGCAACTGATTGCTTTTCATTGTATTAAAAGAATAAATAATTTTTGCATCAAATTGGTGTTGGGCAGGCAAAGCTTCCATTATTTCCTAATATTTGTTAATGATTGGACAGTGGCATGGAAGATGTATGTTAGAACTTGTGGAAAGTTAACGGTTAATAATCAAGCATTCTTGCATTTGAAATCACTAACTATTAAAAACAAACAGAATGGCTTTGAAGTGTCATGAGAAGAAAACATGCCTTGTCTCGTGGTTTTAATATTTGAATGTTCCATGAGCAAAATATTTCTGCAAAGAAATAAGACAGAGTAATGATATCAGTAATGGTGTTTGTCATAAAATAATAAAGGTGCATACTTGGTGAGAAAGCTAATACTAATATGAAGCACAAGGACTGTAGAATGGAAAAATAAGGGGAGATTACACCTGTACTTCAAAATTTTCCAGGAAGTTAAAGCCAGCAAGTGTTGTATGGAAAAGGCAGCTTTGAAGATTCTGTATATCAGTCGGCAAAAATAGTCTCTTTCCAGATGACTAAAAATAGATAAGTCATGAGGTCATTACTGTGACAAGTACCGTTCACATTATCAAAGTACTTTAAAATATATGGAGAAGCATATTTCTCAATCATTCCAGAGAGCCTAAAAGATTGAACTAATAACATTGGACAGCAAAGGTTTTGTTTCCTGAATACTTTTGGGTGTATCTTATGAATTTTTGGGCTGCTGATCATGAAAATCACCATGAAATTTCCCTTTCACACACTATTTTGTTTTCAAATTGCCTATATTTGTTGTTTAAATTCATAGTTCAATTTAATTAAAATGCTGCCCACAATGTAAGCTGAACAGTTTTCTATCTTGTCCAGGTATGCCTGGGAATGCTTAGGCAGAGCGGAGGCTGCACGGCAGGACAAGTTGTAGAAAGTCTACAAAAGCCTCACGCACACACCGTTCTATGCATTGCACTTGCATGTATATCGGTTTGTGATCACGTTGATGCAAGAATACTTTATTATTTCATATTTCAATGTAAGACATATCATAGGAAAGGCAGCTGAGCTCAGTGCATGAATCAGCACTTGGGATTATGATATTGTGGCCATTAGTGTGACTTGGTTGCAGGAGGGGCAGGATTGGCAGCTCAATATTGAGGGACCACACACAAAATAATGGAGGAACTTAGCAGGCCAGGCTGCATCAATGGAAAAGAGTAAACAGCCAATGTTTCAGGCCAAGACCCTTCATCAGGACTGGAGAAAAAGATATGAGAATTCAGATTAAGAAGGTAGGGGGACTGGAGGAAGAAGTACAAAGTGACTGTTGAAATTGGGAGTATTTCTTCCTCTGCTCCCCCTCCCCACCTTCTTACCCTGACCTCATATTTTCTTCTCCAGTTCTGATGAAGGGTCTCGACCTGAAACATCAATTGTTTACTTGTTTCCATAGATGCTGCTTGACCTGTTGAGTTCCTCCAGCATTTTGTGTGTGTTGCTTGGATTTTTCCAGCATCTGCAGATTTTCTCTTGTTTTTCAACGTTCAGAGGGTCTGTTGTTTTAGACATGACAAAGTGGGAGGGATTAAAAGAGGAGTGATGGCATTACTGTTGAGGGAAGATGTGATGGCAGTGCTTCATCAGGACAGACTGGAGAACTCATCTAGTGAGACGTAATGGTTGGAACTGAGAAATAAGATAGGTATGGCCACATTGATGGGGCTATATTACAGACCACCCAACAGTCCTAAGGGTTTAGAGGAACACATTTGTAGAGAGATTGCAGACTGTTGCAAGAAACATAAGGTTGTTATGGTAAGTGATTTTAAATGTCCACATATTAACTGGGACTCCCATATTGTAGGAGGACTAGATGGGGTAATGTTTGTCAAATGTGTTCAGGAAAGTTTTCTTCATCAATAAGTTGAAGTCTGAATGAGAGAATGTGCAATACTGGATCTTCTAGGAGAAAATGAGATAGGGCACGTGACAGAGCTTGATTAGGGGAACACTTTGCATATAGTTATCACAATAGCATTTGTTTTAAAGTAAATATGCAAAAAGATAGGTCTGATTTGCAGGTTGAGCTCCTAAGCTGGAGAAAGGCCAATTTTGATGGTATCAGAAATGACCTGGCAAGTGTGGATTGGGACTGGCTGTTTTCTGGCAAAGGACTACTTGGTAAGTGGGAGGCCTTCAAAATCGAAACTTTGGGAATACAAAGCTTGTATGTGTCTGTCAAAATTAAAGGCGGAGATAACAAGTGTATGGAACCTTGGTTTTGAAGAGATATTGAGGCCCTGATTAGAGAAAAAGGGGAATGCATGGCAGGTTAAAGCAGGTAGGAACAAATGACAAGCAACATACATCAAAGTTGCTGGTGAACGCAGCAGGCCAGGCAGCATCTATAGGAAGAGGCGCAGTCGACGTTTCAGGCCGAGACCCTTCGTCAGGACTAACTGAAGGAAGAGTGAGTAAGGGATTGGAAGCTGGAGGGGGAGGGGGAGATGCAAAATGATAGGAGAAGACAGGAGGGGGAGGGATGGAGCCGAGAGCTAGACAGGTGATAGGCAGAAGGGGATACGAGAGGATCATGGGACAGGAGGTCCGGGAAGAAAGACGGGGGGGGGGGTGACCCAGAGGATGGGCAAGAGGTATATTCAGAGGGACAGAGGGAGAAAAAGGAGAGTGAGAGAAAGAATGTGTGCATTAAAAAGAGTAACAGATGGGGTACGAGGGGGAGGTGGGGCCTAGCGGAAGTTAGAGAAGTCAATGTTCATGCCATCAGGTTGGAGGCTACCCAGACGGAATATAAGGTGTTGTTCCTCCAACCTGAGTGTGGCTTCATCTTTACAGTAGAGGAGGCCGTGGATAGACATGTCAGAATGGGAATGGGATGTGGAATTAAAATGTGTGGCCACTGGGAGATCCTGCTTTCTCTGGCGGACAGAGCTTAGATGTTCAGCAAAGCGGTCTCCCAGTCTGCGTCGGGTCTCACCAATATATAAAAGGCCACATCGGGAGCACCGGACGCAGTATATCACCCCAGTCGACTCACAGGTGAAGTGATGCCTCACCTGGAAGGACTGTTTGGGGCCCTGAATGGTGGTAAGGGAGGAAGTGTAAGGGCATGTGTAGCACTTGTTCCGCTTACACGGATAAGTGCCAGGAGGGAGATCAGTGGGGAGGGATGGGGGGGACGAATGGACAAGGGAGTTGTGTAGGGAGCGATCCCTGCGGAATGCAGAGAGAGGCGGGGAGGGAAAGATATGCTTAGTGGTGGGATCCCGTTGGAGGTGGCGGAAGTTACGGAGAATAATATGTTGGACCCGGAGGCTGGTGGGGTGGTAGGTGAGGACCAGGGGAACCCTATTCCTAGTGGGGTGGTGGGAGGATGGAGGAACAAATGAGGTGCTTATGGAGTATAAAAATCAATGTATGCTTAAGAAAGAAATCAGGAGGGCTAAAAGTAGGCATGAAGTTGCAGACAATGTGATGGAGGGATTCTACAGATATGTTATGGCCAAAACAAAATTAGCCCTCTGGAAGATCAGAATGGTAATTGGTGTGTGCTTCCAAACCATATGGGGAGATCTTAAATACGTTTTTTGCATCTGCATATACAGTTCTTAGGAGAACAGAGTCTATAGAAGTGAGGCAAAGTGGCATCAACTTCATGAACCCAATACAGATTACCAAGAAGGAGGTATTTGCTATCCTCGGCAAATCAGTGTGAAAAACTCCCCAGGGCCTGACAAGGTGTTCCCTTGGACCCCAAGGGAGGCAAGTGTAGAAATTGCTGTGGCCCTCGCAGAGATATTTAAATCCTTAGCCATGGGAGAGTTACCAGAGGATTAGAGGTAGCTAAAGTTGTTCTGCAATTTGAGAAAGACTCTAAACATAAACCAGGAAATTATAGGCCAGTGAGTCTGACATTAGTTGTGGGAAAGGTATTGAAAGGTATTTTAAGTGACTAGATACATAAGTATTTGGATAGACATGGACTGATTAAAGATAGTCAGCATTACTTTGTGCATGGTATGTCAGGTCTAAGCAGTCTTATAGTTTTTTTGAGGAAGGTACCAGGAAAGTGGATGAAGGCAAGCAGTGGATGTTGTCTACATGGAGTTTAGCAAAGCATTTGACAAGGCCCAGCAGGGGAAGTTGGTCAAGAACATTGCGTTGCTCAGCATTCAAGAAGAGGTAGTAAATTGGATTGGCTCTGCGGGAGAAGCAAGTAGTAGAGTGTTGCCTCTCTGACTGGAGGCCAGTCACTAGTGGTGAGTCATAGAAACATAGAAACATAGAAAATAGGTGCAGGAGTAGGCCATTCGGCCCTTCGAGCCTGCACCGCCATTTATTATGATCATGGCTGATCATCCAACTCAGAACCCCGCCCCAGCCTTCCCTCCATACCCCCTGACCCCCGTAGCCACAAGGGCCATATCTAACTCCCTCTTAAACATAGCCAATGAACTGGCCTCAACTGTTTCCTGTGGCAGAGAATTCCACAGATTCACCACTCTCTGTGTGAAGAAGTTTTTCCTAATCTCGGTCCTAAAAGGCTTCCCCTCTATCCTCAAACTGTGACCCCTCGTTCTGGACTTCCCCAACATCGGGAACAATCTTCCTGCATCTAGCCTGTCCAATCCCTTTAGGGTCTTATACCAGGGATAGGTCCCAGGGATCGGTGCTGGGTTCATTGTTATTTGTTATGTATATCAACGATCTGGATGATAATGTGGTTAACTGGATCAGAAAATTTTCAGGTGACATCAAGATTGGGGGTGTAGTGAACAACGAGGAAAGCTATCATGGCTTGCAGAGGGATCTGCATCAACTGGAAAAATGGCAGATAGAATTTAATGCAGGTAAGTGCAAGTTGTTGCCCTTCAGGAGGACCAGTCTCGGTAGGTCTTATGCAGTGAACAATAGGGTGCTGAAGAGTGTGGTAGAATAGGGGGATCTGGGAATGCAAGTCCATACCTTGTTGAAAGTGGCCTCACAGGTAGGTATGGTCGGAAAGAAAGCTTTGCCACATTGGCTTCATATATCAATATTTTGAGTTTTGGAGATGGGATATTATGTTGAAGTTGCTTAAGACATAATTTGGGGTAAGGCATAATTTGGGGTATTGTGTGCAGTTTTGGTCAGCAAAGATGTAAACAAGGTTGAAAGAATACAGAGAAAATTTACAAGGCTGTTTCCAGATCCGAAGGACCTGAATTATAAGGACAGATTGAATAGGTTAGGACTATATTTTTTAGATTGTAAAAGATTGAAAGGAGATTTGAATCAGGTATGCAAAATCTGAGAGGTATACATAGAGTAAATGCAAGCAGTCTTTTGCCACTGAGGTTCAGTGGGACTACAACCAGAGGTCATCGGTTAAGGTGAAAGGTGAGAAGTTTAAGGGGATCATGCGGGGAAACTTCTTCACTCATAGGGTCATGAGAGTGTGGACTGAGCTACCAGCATAAATGGTGCGTGTGAGCTTGATTTCAACACTTAAGAGAAGTTTGGATTGGTACATGGATAGTATGGGAATGGAATGGAAGGCAATAGTCTAGGTGCAGGCTGTTTGGAGTAACCAGTTGAAATAGTTTTAGCATTGTCTAAATGTGCTGAAGGTCTTGTTTCTCTGCTGTATTTCTCTATGTCTCTATGACTCCGACATTTTGCTGTCAGAACTACTACTAAAAATACAATTACTTTATTATAATAAGTAAACATAATATGCTATGTGTGTAGTACATATGCATTTATCCTTTAAATACTCTCATAATTTTGTATGCCTCTATCAAACCTCCTCTCGACCTTCTACATTCTAAGGAATAAAGTTCAAACCTATTCAGTCTTTCCTCATAACTCAGGTCCTCCAGACCCAGCAACATTCTTGTAAATTTTCTCTCTACTTTTTCAATCTTATTTACATCTTTCTTATAGGTAGGCGATGAAGCCAATGTCTAATCCACTCTACTACCTCATCCTGAATGTTGTCTGACTGAACCCCCTCGACCAGCTTCCCATGTAGGACCTTGTCAAATGCCTTACTAAGGTCCATGTAGACAATATCCACCGCCTTGCCTTCATCCACTTTCCTGGTAACTTCCTTGAAAAACTCTATAAGATTGGTTAGACATGACCTACTATGCACAAAGCCATGCTAACTATCCTTAATCAGTGCATATCTATCTAAATACTTATATATCCAGTCCCTTATCTACTGCTGATGTCAGACCAATGTTGCAACAGTTGCAATACTTTCTGTTATACTTGTGGTGAGTATACGCTTAAATCTCTAAGACAAATTATATTTGTGTTCAGCTTCAAGCATTCTATCACAATCACAAAATAATTCTGAGGAAGCAACACATGGAAAAAAATTGCTGTCAAGTGTAACGAAAGGCTACTTTACCTATACAATATGGATCAGTATTTGTTCTGTGCAAATCACTATCAAATGTTTAATGCTCACTTAAAACATGCCAATGTGAATAAAAGGAAGCAACTGACCAATAGCTGACCACTAATAATTGGTGTGCTTTTCAATAAACAAGGTGATAGTAAATAGAATTTAATATTGATAATGCATCCAACTATTTACTGGGAACATGATGCCTTAAATAGAATTAGAATATAGAATGAATAATTCTTCAGAAGAAAATAGAAGTATGTCTCCAAAAGAATTTAAAATGGAACAGGGGAACGTTGAAGAGCCTCTGGAGAATATTAGTCTTCAGAAATGCCGAAGAGTGTTGCACTCAATATTGAGGGAGAGTGCAAAGCACACAAAAATGCCAGCATGCAGGGTATTCAACTGATCTTTATTGATAACACTGCTGTGCAATGTATGAACTCCTCCCATGTGGGAGTGGCTAACTGAGTTGCATTGGAATAACATATTAACTATCAATACATCTCCCCTTCTTGAACATGAAAGAAAAAAACTAGGTATGTACTTCCTGTCTATGGAACTAGATTGAAATCATAGTCACTGAAATTGAGTGATTCAGTTCACTTTACCTATAGCACATAACTTATGCTCCTTACATAAATGTAAAAAAATTACCAACATTATAACTGTCTTTCTCTTTGTTTATAACGATCTCTCACTCTCTTCATTTTCCTCCCTTTTTCACCAATCCCTTTTTGTTAAGAATAGTCGAATTCTCTGAAATGCTTCCAACATTAAAACTGTTCTTTAAAAAGCACTAAATGGAGGTCAGGGTGGACTACCTGAACACTTCAGCAAAGTGAGTGGATTATTCTGCCTCTTTAGTTACTTGCCCTAAGCTACTAGGCGATGGAATATATCTCTGTGGTGAGACAGATAAATGACTAGACGTGGTATATATTCCTGGAGTGTTGGAGCAGTTGGAGATTCTTGAACAGGAAGTCCACTTCAGATAAGTGGGTCTCACCATATGAATCAAGCCACTCTATTTCTTTCTCTATATTATTTCATGAAACCCAAACTGCTTCACCACTCCTGAGTGACAACAAAGATTTTGCTCTGTGTCTGAGATCATGCATGCTCTTCATTTCCTCGTGTTGTTTCAAAATTTCTCACTTTGTCTAAATCTGGTGAGTAGGGTTGGATAAGGGAAGGAAGAATGGGCAGGGTTTGCTCTCAGTCGCCATTGATAGCTCTGATGGATTGTAGCCATTCACAAAAGGTGTGGAGTGATATGCCAGCAGTGCTTTGTCAGGGTCTTTTTCTTCAGTAGGAGACTTAATAGTTTGTACTGTTCTTTCCATTTCTCCATTCACCTGTGGATTCTGTGGACTGCTTGTCTGATGTATGAACTCATAACCCCTAGCAAAGACTTTGAATTCTGAGCAGCTGAACTGTAGACCATTGCCTGAATCAAGCGTCTCTGGTTTTGCATGGCAAGTGTTACAACTTTCAGCTGCTGTATAACTGCTACTGTAGATGTAGAGGGCAGCTTCGACACCTCAACATTCCATGAGCAGCAATCCACAATGAGAAGACATTTGTCTGTTTTCAGTGCAAAAGTGTGTGTGGCTGAAATTTGCTATGGAACGTCTGGGAATTCTGTGGGATAGAGAGGTTCATCATAACTTTATGCAGTATTCTGCATACTTCATTGTTTTACATAATCTCCTAGCTGTGTGCTCAAACCAGGCCATAACATGGATCGCCTTGCTCTTAAGTGACATTTTTGGATGCCTTGATGTCCTTGGTGGATTTGACTGATGATTTTGGTGTGCATAGAAGCCAGAATGATGAATCTGGAACCCTTTAACAACAAACTGTCAAGAATGGTGAGTGTGTCTCTTTCAAGCCAGTAAGGTCTGAGTTTGCACACTCCTTTTGGACCATTTGGTCATCCATGCTCTCAGAATTGCATGACCTTGCTACGGATTTGGTCCTTTTTCAACTCTCCTCTTTCATCTGCTTTACTCTGTAATGCAGGAAAGCTTTGATGTACCTGAGCTAAATAGATGTTGTTATCTTCTATGACAACAGAGTCAGCTTAGGTCTATTCACTTTTGCATGGCATCCTCCACAGAGTGTCTGGTGTTGCAGGGGACATGTTCAACGTCATAACTGAATCACATAAGCCACGTTCTGAATCTTCGCAGACGTGGAGGCAAGTCATCCAAGTTTTTCAAGCTGAGGAGGCTGAGAAGTAGCTTGTGGTTTGTTTCAAGTAGGAACTTAGTATCAAGTAGCAGCTAGAGCATACACAAGCCCACATGAGAGCCAACGTCACCTTTTCGATTTGGGAATAATGCTGTTCAGTAGGAGTCAGTGCTCTTGATGCATTTCCACCAGCTTTCCTACAGCACAGCAGTATAACATGAACACTCCCCCTAGGCCAAAGGAACAGGCATCTGCTGAGACCCTGGTTGCTTTGTTTGGATCAAAGGACAGTAATATTGGTGGAGAGATAAACTCAGCTTTAAGTGATGAGGATGACTTCTCCTGTGGTACATCCCAGGTCCAAATATTACTCTGAGAGTGGACTTTGTTTTCTCCACCATATCTGGAATGAACTTTCTCAGCTGGTTTATCATGCCAAAGAAACTTTGATACATTCGTAGTTTGCTCCATGTTCTAATCTCCTGCCAGCTTGTCTGAATCTGGTGCATTCCCTCTGAGAACAGTTGGTGGCCGAAGAACTTCACCTCCAACTTTGCAAATTTGCAGTTCTTTTTGTTCCGGGTGATTCCAGCCTGTTTCAGTTTATCCAAGGCAGCTTCCATTGTTGTCATGTTCCTCACTTGAGCCTCTGAAAATGAGTATATCATCCATGTGGCAGACTACTTCCTCCAGTCCCTCCAAAATCTGGTTCTTCTTCTTCTCAAGGAGTTCAGGAGCTGATGAAATGCCAAAAGAGAGTCTCTTGAAGGCATAGTGTCCACATGGTGTGATGAAGTTTGTGACCTTCTGTGACTCAAGAGCCAAAGAGAACGGCCAGAACCCTGAGTTTGCAATTGGCTTAGTGAAGGACTTTGCTCCACCCAGGTGTGCTCATCAAGGGGCAGAATAAACATTTCTCACCTCACTATATTATTCAATATTGTTAGATCAACATTGACTGTGCCATCTGGCTTGGGAATAGGAACAATGCCCACATACCAGTCAGGAGGTCCATTTCCTCCAGTTATGATAGCAACAGCTTTCATTCTCTCAAGTTCAGCTTTGACTTTGTTCATCAATGTGACTAGTATATGCCTCGCTGTGGTTGGAGAGTCGGGTGTCACTCCTGACCTCAGTTGGATAAGGTACGCTTCCTTCAGTACCTTCAGACCTGTGAACAACCCTGGGTACTTCTCCTGCCACTGAACATTGTTGAACAAATCCAACCTTGCAATGAGGGTCAGCTTCTCAATGGCATATCATCCCAGTAGTGGTTAGAAGAAATTCTGAACAACATAGACATCCTCTTTTAACATTCTCATTTTTACCGATGGAAGTAATAAATATTCTTTTCACACTGAGCTTATGTTTCCTTGGCCTTATAAGCACTTTCTTTGTTAGGTTTAGTACAATGCCTGTATGTTTCACCAGTTGTGTGAACAGTCATTTGGGGATAGCTGTGATATCTGCCCTGTTGTCCATTTTGAATGTCACTGCCTCATTCTGCAACATAACTGTAGTACACCAGACTTGTCTATTTGAATTTGGAGTTCCAAAGAAAGTTTTCTCTTCCTCTGAATCATGGTCTTCTTTGACCTTCTGAAGAACTGTTTTTGAGAGTTACAGTCTTTTGTAAAGAGCTACCCTATTGTCATGACGAAGGGTCTCGGCCCGAAACATCGACTCTACCTCTTCCTAGAGATGCTGCTTGGCCTGCTGCGTTCACCAGCAACTTTTATGTGTGTTGCTTGAAATTCCAGCATCTGCAGAATTCCTTGTGTTTACCCTATTGCATTGGTGGAATTTCAGTCTTTTTGCTGGACAGACCTCCTTGACATAGAATGGAAATGCAGCATCTCCTGCAGTTGGACATTTTACCCGCTCTTTGATTCACTCATCTATTTTGAGTTAACTGTCACCGCTTTCTGTAGTTTTTCTCACGGCGCCTTGTTTATACCCTTCTTTTTGTACAGTTTCTAGCTTTACCTCAGCATCATTTTCATGCCTGAATTCTACCTGTTGCTGACGAACATTCTCACTCTGCGTACTATAGTAACAGCTTTCTCTAGTGTGAGATTTGCCTGCAACTGCAGTTTCTCTGATAATTTGGTGCCTAGTAGCCTGACAAGAATCCTATCTCTAATGAGCTTTTCTCTCAGATTTCCATATGCACAGTTGTCTGACAGGGCATACAATACGGTGATGAAGTAATTTACACTTTCATCTGGCTCCTGTTTTCTGGAGATGAATTTTGCCCTCTCATATATCAGAATTTGCTTTCGTGTGAAATATCCTTTTAATTTGCCTTGCACTGTTTTGTACTTCTTCATCTGAGCATCTGTCAGTCCTAATCTACCTATGATGTCATCTGCTTTGTCACCCATGCTGTATATCAGTGTGCTGACTTGATGCTCTTTTGATGCCAAAGTGAGATTGCTTACAACCCTAAGTTTCTCAAAGTGTCTGAGCCATCACTCAAAGTCTCCTGGTTTAAAGAAATCAAATGGCTCAGGGGGCGGGGGCTTTATTTGGCATGTAGATATAGGTTCAGCAGGTATTTGCTCCATTCTCCTGTTCATTTTTTTTTCATTATTTTATTTATTTTGACTACAGAAGTCTTATTTTTTCTCCCTGAGAGTTTGACTGACCTCTCTGCCGTGTCCGTGTCACTTCTCCAGGCTAGTGGCCCACAGATTATAACAATGTATCCACTTTTGTGTGTAGATTAAAGGCATTGCATAGCAGACCAAGAACAGTCAGTTCAAATTCCTTCTTGTTGGCGGTATGACTTGGTCTGTGGCGCAAATTGATCAATGATCAACCACTTCTGACATCATTTTGTGTTCGGTGTTGAGGGATAGAACAGAGCACACCAGGATGTCAGCATGCACAATATTCAACTGAACATTATTGATAATGATGCTTGCACAATATGGGAGTGGATAACTGAGTGGCATAGGAATAACACTATTAACTACCACTGCAGGGTGGCGGGGTGGGGGTGGGGGAATCAGAAAATTATCCTATTTCAGTAGTAGTAGAGATACTGGAGTTTTAGAGCATACTTTTTATCTTTTGGTGGCAGACCAGAATGATCAGCCAAAGACTGAAAATAAGACTTTGAGGACTCAGAAAACAAAATAGATGTAGGCAAATGTACCAGAATAACCAACAGCTTTGAGGCTAAATATACTTCCATAGAGCACGATGCAGGAGGGGATTTTGAAGGTAAAGTAATTGGTTTAGAAAGAGAGTTGAAGAGATTGTAGGAATGAGTACTGACAGAAACAGAAACAGAAATATGTGCTTTGGGATTAAGGAATATGGCTGTTGGAATATGTGGCTGGATTCCATAAAACGATAATCTGTTAAAATCTGGGGTGCTTTTAATTTAAAGCCTGAAAAATCAATCAGAAAAAGTCAATAAAAGTGGTGGGAATAGCTTACTCAGAAATACTGGAGACTTCTGTGGAAATAGGCTACCTTAAAACCTAAAGACTGCAAGTTGATTTCTGGGTGTTGTGGAGTAAAATCAGAAACAGGGCTACAGCATTGGGAGACTCAGTTATACAATGGCTGCAGGGCAAATTATAATACATGGCTAGAGAAACATGATTGTATCTTTGGTGGATAATAGATCGGTAATTGCGTCCTTCCCAACAGCCAGAGAAAACAGATGATATTTATGTAGGACTGGGAACATATGAGTTTGTCATTTTTGAATCTGTAGTAAACAATATTGAAATAGTAAATGTAGAAATTGAACAGTGGAGCAATTACAGAGGATATTTACTGAGTTAGAGGACTTCATTTGTAGGACGATACTGGATTGATGGAGCTTCTTTATTCAAAGGCAGGTTAAGAAGTGACCTGTCAGAGATATATAAAATTATAAGATGCATAAATAGGTTTATGAGTAAGAATTTGTTCCCAGGGTGAGGGTATTAAATATATGAAGGTGTAGATTTAAAGTTAATTTTAGTATATCTCATTTACTGCCAGAATTTTATTCCAAAGAAACCAAAAGCAGTTTAAGTGAACATAAACATAGAATTTAAATGAATTGATATAATTTTTGTTATTTAATATCTAATATTAATATTATTACACATTATATTTACGAAATAATATGAATTGAAACATGGCATCTATAACTTCTCTGAATTCACAAGTGTTGACAAAATCTCAGAGTGACAAGGAGACATATAGGAGTGAGATAGATCAGCTGTTTGAGCGGTGTTGCAGTAACAATCTAACACTCAATGTCAATAAGACCAAGGATTTGAATGTACACTTCTGGAAGGAGAAGTCAGGTGAACACACAGTTGTCCTCCTTGAAGGATCAACAGTGAAATGAGTGAGCAGTTTTAAGTTCCCTGGGAGTACCTTGGTATCAACAAATCAGAGCATCTATTCTGGGCCAAGCATCTTGATACAATCACGAAGAAAGTATGTTCACAGATTGACTTCATTAGGAGCTTGAGGAGATTTGGTATGTCATCAAAAACTCTGGCAAATTTCCACAGATGAACCATGAAGAGCATGCTGTCATTTCATTTCGGCATTTCACCTATATTTGCCGTCAGTTTCCAATGCTATACCAAATATGCTTCCTTTTAGACGGCAGCATGCTCTGACGCAGTGGCCACTCCATGCCCAATCATCTTGTTTACCTTGTACATTTTGTATGTCCGTTTTACGATTGCAAATCACTGCTGGATACTTAGAACATCTAATACTGCTGGACTATCTCGTCAGCGAGTTGGTCAATAGTGATAAGCTGGACTTAGGGTGTATTGTTGTTGTGTTGTTGCCTGGAGTTGTGTTCCGTTGGATGGTGCATAGTGCAAGTGATTGTCTTGGATGTTTTTATTGTGATTACAAGACCCTGTTGGACATTGGTAACATAGAATACTGCATTGGTTGTTCACTGGTTCATTGGCAAGACCAATGGCAGGGGAGCTGTGTTGCCTCAGTTGTGATGAGGACTAGGCCAAGGCTACAGGTTTGCCCATTGCAGCTGACCAGAAGGAGAGATGCAAAGGTGGTATGGGCAAGCCCCCGTGGGGTGCATTAGAAACCGTACCTGGGTTGGGGGCTGGCTCTTCTCATTGGTACTGACTTCCAGTAGTCACTCAGTGCTGTTTTCTGGTGTTTGTTGGTGCTGTCCTCTAGTGTTCACTCAGTGGAAGAACAAGCTGGACCAGGTCAATTTACCATCAACTCAACATAGACAAAATGCTGGAGGAAATCAGCAGATCAGGCAGCATCAATGGACTTGAACAAATTGTTGATGTTTTGGGCCAAGACCCTTCTTCAGGACTGCAGAGGAAGGGGGAAAGATGTCAGAATAAAAACACAAAATACTCTGCAGATACTGGGGTCAAACCAACACTCACAACACCCTTGAAGAACTCAACAGGTTGGCCAGCATCCGTGGAAATGATTAGTCAACATTTCAGGCTGAAACCCTTCGTCAGGACTGAAGAGGGAAGGGGCAGAGGGCCTATAAAGAAGGTGGGGGGAGGGTGGGAAGGAGAAGGCTGGTAGGTTCCAGGTGAAAAACCAGTAAGGGGAAAGATAAAGGGGTGGGGGAGGGGAAGCAGGGAGGGGATAGGCAGGAAAGTGAAGAAGGCATAGGGGAAAGCGCAAGGGGTAGTAGAGGGAGGCGCACAAGAGGGAGGTGATAGTTAGGTGAGAAGAGGTAAGAGGTCAGAGAGGGGAATAGAAGTAGAGGGAAGGGGGAGAGATATTTTTTACTGGAAGGAGAAATTGATGTTCATGTCATCAGGTTGGAGGCTACCCAGATGGATTATAAGGTGTTGCTCCTCCACCCAGAGGGTGGCCTCATTGTATCATCAGTTCTACAGTCATGCCATTCAGGGACTTGGGCTATTTTTTTTTCTTTGTGACTGTATGTTTTTGTGAAATTGTAACCATATGTGCTATTTATGCTATTTGCTTTGTGCAGTTGTTAATGTGTTCTGTACCTTGTTCCCAGAGGAACACTGTTTTTGTTGAATGATACAAGAATGCTAATTAAGCTTAACCTTGAACTTGTATTTGATGAGATCAGTTTAAGCTGAAGGAACTTCTGATTTATGTCCTCAACTTCTGACTTGGCATATCTTCTGACTCAACATAATTGGTGAGTATGCTAGCCAATAATATTGAAGAAGATATCAAAAGATTATTCAGATACATAAAGTGTAAAAGAGAGGCAAGAGTGGATATTGGACTGTTGGAAAACGATGCAGAGGTAATGATGGGAGACAACGAAACGGTGGAGGAACTGAATAAGTATTTTGCGTCAGTCTTCACATGGAAGACACCAGCAGTATGGTGAAACTTCAGGTGTCAGGGGGTGTGAAGTATGTGAATTCAGAAGAATGAGTGGTAATGTCATGGAAATGAGGTGATTTCTATCCTTGCTCTTGATGCTTGTTAAACAAGAAAAAGCTTGCTCACACATGTACAAAGTTGAAAACTGCAGCAAAATGTTTATTGCTTTCCTATGAATGGCAGGATGCTCTTCTTGCACAGAAATCCATGAGCACTTTCAGCAACAACTTCTCACTCAATGTCAACAAGACTTAAAAGCTGATTATAGACTTCAGGAGGAGGAAACCAGAGGTCCATAAGCCAGTTCTTGTTTGGGGATCAGAAGAGGAGAGGGTCAGCAACGTTAAATTACTCGGAGTTCTCATTTCAGAGGGTCTGTCCTGGGTCAAGTATGCAAGTGCCATTATGAAGAGAACATGGCAGTGCCTCTGCTTCCTTTGAAGTTTGTCAAGATTTGACATGTCATCTAAAACTTTGACAAACTTCTGTGAATATATCGTGGGGAGTATATTGACTGGTTGCCTCATGGCTCGGCATCAAACACCAGTGCCCTTGAATGGGAAAGCCTACTAAAAGTAGTGGATATGACCCAGTCCATTACGGGTAAAGGTCTCCCCAGTATCTACATGGGGCTCTGCTACAGGAAAGCAGCTCTCATCATTAAGGACCCTACCATCCAGGTCATGCTCTCTTCTCACTGATGCCATCAGGAAGAAGGTATAGGAGCCTCAGAACCCCACCACCAGGTTTAGGAACAGTTATTACCCTTCAACCATCAAGCCCTTGAACCAGAGGGAATAACTTCACCCAGCCTCACTTCATTAATGAGTGCCTCTATTTTGGAGGCATTGCATTACACTGCTGTTAATGCTGCACAGTGTATTATTATGTGTATTTCTTCCAATGCTATTTCCAAAATTTTGTGGTAATATAATATTGATTAGTATTACCAATTTTTGCAAATTTTATTAGTGTGTTTTGCTATTGCATGTAGGGTCTTTTTGTTGGTTCATTTTGTTAGTATGGTCCATGGTCTCCAAGATGAGGCCACCCTCAGGGTGGAGGAGGAGTACCCTGTATTCCTTCTGGCTAGCCTCCAACCTGATGGCATGAATATCAAATTCTCCTTGTGGAAAATAATTCCCTCCTCCTCCTCTCTTCTTCTATTTCCTATTCTGGCCTCTTACCTCTTCACACCTGCTATTCACCTCCCCCTGTGTCCCCTCTTCCTTCCCTTTCTCCTATGGTCCACTCTTCTCTTTTATCAGATTTCTTCCTCTCTAGCCCTTTATTTTTCCTTATCTTTGTGGCTTCATCTGTCATCTTCTCTCTATCCTCCTTTCCCTCCCCCCACCTTTATATTCTGCCATCTTTTCCTTTCTTTTCCTTTCCAGTCACCATGAAAAGCCTGGGATCGAAGCATCGACTGCTTATTCATTCCCATAGATGCTTCCTGACGATGTTGAGATCCTCCAGCATTTTGTGCATATTGCTTTGGATTTCCAGCATCTGCAGAATCTCTCATGTTTCTGTTAGTATGCTGTTAAACGTTAGGATAATTTTGTCTGTAAGCTCAGCTTCATCATTAGCATCCTGCAGAGGTTCTTCATCAGTTTTGATGCAGTTACCGTCAGATTGCGGAGCAGTTACTGAAGTAATTCTGTTTTCTGGGGATGGGCTGACATCTTCATTATTTTCTTGTATGGTGTTGTAGTCTGGAGGTTGGTTTCTTTCTAGCATTCATGCTACTTCATGTTTTATTTGGTTTAACATGACTATAGGGATTAAGTTATTTATTAACACTTTGCGTTGATTATTGTGTACTGACTTGCATGGAGGGATACTGTGCTATAAACATTTGATGAAGTTTGTCCCTGTCATGTTATTCTCAAGTTCTGTTACATGATGAATGAACGTATTTACTTCTAATGACCATTTCATTTATGTCTTTCTTCTCTTATTAGTTTGAGTGGTCTCAGTTTTAAGTTGACTGCTCCCTTGAGAAGTAACTGCAAAAATCATAGCCTGTGGTATTGGTGGGCTACTTTGAATGTTGGCTGTATCTTTTTTGGATTTCCTGGTGCTTACCTGCACAAGGACATACCCGACCAAAGCGTTTCCATAGAGGGCTTCCAGACCGTTCAAGCTGACCGGAATTGCACTGAGAGCAGTAAGCGTAAAGGAGGGGGGCTGGCAGTGATGGTGCAATCCTGAGCATATTACGATCAAGGAACGTGTTTGTAGCCCGGATATTGAACTTTTTGCCGGCCATATTATTTGCCAAGGGAAATCTCGCATGCAATTGTGGTTGTTGTGTACATCCCTCCCTCTGTCAACCCGACGTTGGTGTGTAACATCATTTACACCATCATAGCCAGATTACAAACCCAGCACCTGAGTGCCCTCATTACCATCTCGGGTGACTTCAACCATGTTACCATGGCTAGAACACTGCCCAACTTCACGCAGTACGTGAGCTGTACAACCAGAGGGGAGAGGACTCTGGATTTGATGTACGCTAACGTTAAGGATGCGTACAGCTCCTCTCCCCTCCCCCCACTGGGAAAGTCAGATCACAACCTGGTGCATCTAAAACCCTGCTACGTGCCTCTGGTGAAGAATAAACCTGCAACCTCGAGGACAGTGAGGAAATGATCGGAGGAGGCTTATGAGGCGCTCCAGGGTTGTTTTGAGGTGACAGACTGGCAGGCACTCTGTGAGCCACATGAAGAGGATATTGATGGGCTCACAGAGTGCATCACTGATTACATCAACTTCTGTGTGGACTGCAATGTTCCGACAAGAACTGTCCTTTGTATTCAAATAACAAGCCATGGGTGACAAAGGACATTAAGGACATCCTGAACGCTAAAAAGAGGGCATTTAGAGATGGAAATAGGGAGGAGCTGAGGGCAATACAGAGGGACCTGAAAGCCAGGATCAGGGAGGCTAAAGACAGGTACAGGAAGAAGCTTGAGTGGAAACTGCAGCAGAACAACATGAGAGGGGTCTGGATGGGGATGAGGACCATCACTGGGTTCCGGCAAACTAGCAACAGAGGAGCAGAAGGCAGTGTGGACAGGGCCAATGAATTTAACTTGTTCTTTAACAGATTTGACATTGTGGCCCCTGCCCATCCCTCACATGAGTCATCTGTTGTCGGCCCCCAATCAACACATATTCCACTCTCCCCTCCTACCCCTCCTCACAGTCCCCCACCTTGCTCTCATGACTATACCCCTCCCCCACACGAAACCACCACCGGTGGGCTTCACAGCTGAACAGGTGAGAAGACAGCTGAAACGTCTCAACCCAAGCAAGGCTGCAGGACCGGATGGTGTCAGTACCAGGGTGCCCAAAGCCTGTGCCCCTCAGCTATGTGGAGTACTTCACCATGTATTTAACCTGAGCCTGAGGCTCCGGAGGGTTCCTGTGCTGTGGAAGACATCCTGCCTTGACCCTGTGCTGAAGACGCCGCGCCCCAGCGGCCTCAATGACTACAGACCAGTGGCATTGACCTCCCACATCATGAAGACCCTGAAGAGACTTGTTCTGGAGCTGCTTCCGCCTATGGTTAGGCCACACTTAGATCCCCTCCAGTTTGCCTACCAGCCTCGATTAGGAGTTGAGGATGCCGTCGTCTACCTGCTGAACCGTGTCTACACCCACATGGACAAACCAGCGAACACTGTGAGGGTGATGTTTTTTGACTTCTCTAGTGCATTCAACACCATCCGCCCTGCTCTGCTGGGGGAGAAGCTGACAGCGATGCAAGTGGATGCTTTCCTGGTGTCATGGATTCTTGATTACCTGACTGGCAGACCACAGTACGTGTGCTTGCAACACTGTGTGTCCAACAGAGTGATCAGCAGCACTGGGGCTCCACAGGGGACTGTCTTGTCTCCCTTTCTCTTCACCATTTACAGCTCGGACTTCAACTACTGCACAGAGTCTCGTCATCTTCAGAAGTTTTCTGACGACTCTGCCATAGTTGAATGCATCAGCAAGAGAGATGAGGCTGAGTACAGGGCTACGGTAGGAAACTTTGTTACATGATGTGAGCAGAATTATCTGCAGTTTAATGTGAAAAAGACTAAGGAGCTGGTGGTAGATCTGAGGAGAGCTAAGGTACCGGTGACCCCTGTTTCCGCCCAGGGGGTCAGTGTGGACATGGTGGAGGATTACAAATACCTGGGGATACGAATTGACAATAAACTGGACTGGTCAAAGAACACTGAGGCTGTCTACAAGAAGGGTCAGAGCTGTCTCTATTTCCTGAGGAGACTGACCTCCTTTAACATCTGCCGGACGATGCTGAGGATGTTCTACGAGTCTGTGGTGGCCAGTGCTATCATGTTTGTTGTTGTGTGCTGGGGCAGCAGGCTGAGGGTAGCAGACACCAACAGAATCAACAAACTCATTCGTAAGGCCAGTGATGTTGTGGGAATGGAACTGGACTCTCTGACGGTGCTGTCTGAAAAGAGGATGCTGTCCAAGTTGCATGCCATCTTGGACAATGTCTCCCATCCACTACATAATGTACTGGTTGGGCACAGGAGTACATTCAGCCAGAGACTCATTCCACCGAGATGCAACACAGAGCGTCATAGGAAGTCATTCCTGCCTGTGGCCATCAAACTTTACAACTCCTCCCTTGGAGGGTCAGACACCCTGAGCCAATAGGCTGGTCCTGGACTTATTTCCTGGCATAATTTACATATCACTATTTAACTATTTATGGTATTATTACTATTTATTATTTATGGTGCAACTGTAATGAAAACCAATTTCCCCCGGGATCAATAAAGTATGACTATGTCTATTCAGCAGTTTGCTAACTGTCACAGCCAGTGCCAGCTCCAGGCATGCCCTGGCAATTCCCAAACAGTGGCCATACTACTCTATTCTGTAGATATATCGCCAGTTCTAAAGTGAAAAACTATAGCTTTTTATCCTAATAGCAAGGTTTTGCTTTTAGTCACCCCTAACATGGAGAACAGAAGCTGACCAGAGCACGGCCCAATCTAGGTACAGATAAGCATTGATTTGTTTCTATTTTGGTCTGTGGGTGTTATTTTATTTCCCACCAGCCCTGCATATCTGCAGAGGGTTTCCTGAATCTGTCAGGTGGGGACACTTCCGATGGAGGACAGAAAATGCCTCAAGGATTTTTATTATTTTTAAATTTTTTCTCAACATAAGCTGGTAAAATCTGAGGTACGGGTATAAGAAAGCGCACTCATTTCTCAATATCTAGGAACTTTTGGACTATTGTAGTGGTGGTTAGTATTGTGGCTTTCTGAAGATTTACATAAATATTGCTGTGAAGGCCGAACTGTTTAACAAATTTGGGATGATAACAGTGTAGATATTACTATCGGGGCATGTACAATGTTCATGTACAATTGTTTTTCAGTTTCCTCTTCGAATTCACCATATTTTTGGTGTTTTTTTACATTGATTTCTGTATGTTATGTGCACGTGAAATTGCTGTATCTATTAAGAAAGTTGTTTTTGCAAGTTTATCCTGAAATATTATATCCAGACAGTTATTATGGATTGCCCACAATATAATTTGTAAGACTGTGACTCTAAACTGCATCAGGCCTGTATTTATAGTAAAGAAGAAAGAAGAAAGCCCTTAACTCTGAGTGGAGTCATCAGGACGCCGTCATGATGACTTTTTTTTAGCAGGCTTTCTTATTTCTATGAGGCCAAGTTGCCAGCTCGACGCACAGCCCAGTACGGATGGAAAGCGTGTAAGGGAGCTGGCTGGATTCGAACTCATGAGCCTTCGCTCTGAAGTCCGGCGCTGATGCCACTATGCCACCAGCTGGCCAATTTATAGTAAGGTATGGTGTATTTTATGAGTTTGTGTTTTCAAGCAAGATTTTGATGAATGATGTTTCCCACTTGATTCTGCCTGTGTAGGTAATCAGATTGTAAGTAAATTGCTGCAGGGTCTTGTAATGGGTTGGATTGTTTCTGGTTTCTCTTGACATTTTCTGCATTTATTATTTTGGATTTGTTGGTGTTTTATTATGTATTTTTGATAATTTTCTGTGTTAAACACTTGGTCCCGTATTGCCACAAGGAATCCCTCTGTTTCTAGGAAGAGGTCTTCAACTCCAGATATCAGCGCTTCCTTGTTGACATCTGGTCTGCTCAGATCATGGGGATGTCCTCCATGAAAGGTCATGCTCTTCTATTGGTTCACCTTTCCTCCTGCAGTGATAATTTCTTAATTTTTTTCTGGGTTGTGCTTTCATTTAAGTTTAATGGTATGCACTTATCAGAAATGTAAATGAGCGCATGGAATACTGAATCTTGTTTTCAATGATGAAAATATATCCTCAGAAGTTTTTGAAAATATATCCTTCGAAGTTTTATCTGACGGTTGTTTAAAATTTTTATGTCCATTATTCCACTTCCTCCTTCTGTCCCAGGTAGTGTTAATTGAAGTGTTTTCAAGTGCACATAGTGTTTTCTGAAATGTGTCATTACAGTCCTTATTTTTCTTTATAAATTTTCCAGAATAGTTTCAGACCAAGATATTATGCCAAAAGAATATACTATTATGTGTATAGTGAAAGTGTTTATTGCCTTTGCATATTTTTACTACTGAGCTCTGTTTGGCAGACTTTCTGAAGCCTGGGGGTAAATTCTGTCGAAAGATTTCCCTTTATCACACTACCATCTATTTTCTTTGCTTTATGATATCCCAGATACTTATATACTTCATATTCATCCATCAGTTGTATTGTATTCTGCTGCTCTGTTTTGTGCTCTACTAGCTCTATTGCATCTTTCTGCATTTATCTAGCCTAACGTGCATGTTTATATCTTTAGAAAATAGTTCTACTATTTGATTTAATTGCTTTAGCCTTGCTGGTGAAGGAGCAAGTAATTTCAAATTGCCCACGTATAGACGATTTGTCAAACCAATTCATTTGGTTTGATTTGATACTTATTTTTGTCTGATTCAGTAAGGAGTGGGTTTAAAGCTAGACAAAACCACAGTGGGCTTGGAGAGATGCCCTGGAAAATACTTTAGTTTACTTTAATAATGGTGCTTGTTTTTCTTTTGGCTGTCGATAGATAGGGTAATTATAACATGCCAGTGCATCATCAGATGTTATTGGAATTTCACAATTGTTGGGTTTAGTTTATCATTTGTTCTTTAGACCCGTTCATACCCTTACTTCATACTTTCTTCTGCAAGCACATTGTGGTTATTTGAGTGAGTGATGATAAGTTGTGATTTGCACGATGTTACAATTCTATATATAGTTTGTAAACTAGCAACAGGATGATAGTTTGATGGATCATTTGTTATTTCTCCTTTAAGTAAGAGATATGTTTTATCTTCTGTCAAAAATCTGGGTAGTTTTGCAGGATTTTTAAGAAGCTTGTTGATATGTATTAATAGGTATGGATGAAGGCAAGTAAACTTTTTATACCAATAATTATAAATCTTATCACTGCCAGTACTTTTCCAGTTGTGGGTAGTTTTTATAACTGCTTTACGCATATCCCTTGTAACTTCAGGTGTTTGCATTTCTTTAACTGTGTGAGTGTGCTCTTTTTCCTCGAGCTTAATCTAGCTTGCATCTTGATTGTGTGTTGTCCTGCTTGACCAGATATTAGACTAAAACTTCATTATCTTTGTGCTTGTTAGTAATTCTGTGCTGGGGTTAGTGATGTCTTGGTGCATTTAATTTAGGTTCAATGTCCCGTAAAACCTTGTCCATTGTTTCTAAACTGATAATTCTGCTTTCTTCATCTGGCATATTTCATGTATCTATTTTGTCTGGTTTTGTATGCACAGAACTTTGGATTTAGAGTATCTATAAATTCTACAATGCTTTTGTTTGGTTCATCACATCTTGCGTAGACCTTATATTTCGTTAGTATTTTCTTAGCTTTTCTCTTAACCTTCTTCCTTGGGTTTTCTACATACTCCATTTGGTGGCCTAGATCTGCTCATAACAATTCAGTTTTGTCTCTCAAACTCTTCTGCCATTTCGGTGTACTCAGTTCATTACTCAGTTTTGAGATTCCGTTAATGAGCTTTGGAGTCATTGCACTGTACTGCTGTTAATGCTGAGCAGCATGTTGTCATGTGTAGTTCTTCAAATGTTTCCAGTTTTCCTAAATATTGTGGTAATATAATTGTAACACCTTGACAAAGGTTTTACTGCTAATGTTGTAGGGTATTTCATGTAATAGTGTCTACTGTCAGTGTTTGGGTTACCATTAAAGATAATAAAGATAAGAACTGCTAAGGAATATGTGTATCAACCAATCAGGAGGGTGGATCTGGGAGAAGGTTCCAGAGGACACTGGAGGTGTAGTTTTTGTGACAGACACTGAGGTGGGTTGAGGTCTTTTTTGGTGGGAAATGGAGAGAGTAGGAGCTCAAGAGAACCAGCCATAGGATTCAATCTGGCAGGAACGTGTGATCTGATGAAGCCAAAAGGGAAACTTCTACCAGGGAGTAGTGACTAGGAGTTGGTGCAGTGAGTACATCAGAAACAACAGCATTTGGAAGATTTGAGCTCCAACTGTGCAAATTTGACTGTTTAATTATAATGGGCTCTTTTTGTGCTTTTTCTTTAATAACTTCTTGGTTAAGTTAACATTTATTACTATACTTTTTTTTATAATCATATGCAGGTACAATTTCTTGCCTATGGCCTATTGCAAGGGGCCATAAATCACACAGTATTCACACAAACTGGGATTTGGGTGGGTGAGACATCCCAACTTCATGGGTTTGGTGGGACCAAAGTCGTTTACACCCTAGACTTACAGAGTCTGAGAAAAGTGGTCTCCTTGCCATGGAGTTCAGTGTACTTTGAGCTTTGAACGTTGGACTTTGAGAAAGACAGGAACTAGAATCTATTCCTTTGCCTTCAATTTCTGTGATGAACAACTCATTCCTTTGCAGCTCATTGGTATGACGTATTAGCTTATAGGAATTGTACCTGTGTTTTGGAAATCCTTTGAGTTTCAGAAATGGTTTCTAACTTGAGAACCTTCTATAGGATAGAAATCCTTTGTGAATTTTAAATGTGTTTTAATAAATTTATCTAAACAAGTGAGTATCACTATAAATAATTGAACTGTGTTTAAACTACCTTGTCACCTGGAAACATCTCCTCCTTGGTAGCAAGGGGGACCCACTATTCAAATAGTGGGTATTGGAAGCTAAACATGACATGGAGGATAAACAGGGAAATGAACTAGACTGTGAAGAATAGGTAGCTTCAGTACAGTCTCCCTTTAGTGAGAGTACCCATTGTTATTTGTATTGGCTAGGGCTTAAGATCCTTGCATGGTTATCAAACCCAAAACCATCACAGGTGGTGCCCGATGAGGGCACATTATATCAAAAGTATTATTCCTTAAGAGCAGTCAAACTCAGAGAGCTCTCGACATGCTGTAGCACTCCACCTATAACTATAAAATGGCTGCCATCCTGGTTCCAGCCAAGTGCTGGTCGATATTATGAATGAGTTAATAACAAAGCAGAAATATGGCAAATTACTTGCCATATAATAAAACAGGGAAAATTAAAATTGTAGGCGTACTTGGAAAGGAGGTAGGGTGCTCAGCTTATAAAGTTCCTGTACAGATGTATGGGTTTAAACAAATGATAGAAGCATCCATAAAGTCTATACATTAGGTTGCCTCAGATTGTACTAAACTGGTGCATTTAATTGGAACACTGGATGCTACCTGTTGTTGTATTCATACTATAATCAAGCCAACAGCTGACACAACTGCACTAGATGAGCAAGACATTCACATCCAGAGACAGCCAGGCTATCAGCACGATATCATAATCAGAACAAAATTGAAATATAATTTGCACAAATATTATGACTACCTACAGCAACATCCTAACTACTGTGGTATGGTTGATATTGAATCAACTAAATTAGGATGCCATCCTTTTCCACACCAGAAATAGTGGCATATTCCCACCATAGAGAAAAGCAATCCCAACAGGAAACTGTAAACTTCCTCCATAAACAAGGTGTTTTAATTAAAAAACTTCCTAATTCACTTGTCCAAATTCAGCATAGCAAAGCCTGATGAGTGATGGCGATTGGCCCTCAACAGCATTGTCCTGAATAAACACCAGAACTTAACTCAGCCCAGCAACAATCATTACAAAAAAAGCTGCAACGATTGCTTCCTAATAAGTATTACTCTTGCATAGGTTTGGCAAATGGCTTGTGGTCACAGTCCATTCTGGTAAGTGATGGATATAGGTCCACCTTTATAGCACCTGGTGACTCAAAATATAAGTGGACCAGAGTCCCACAAAGTTTTCGGAATAGTCCACAGATATTTTCTGCGGAACTCATTCAGACTCTACAGCAGTGGTTCCCATGCTTTTTTGGGTTACTGGTTTTTTGGCTCCCAGATCGCATTCCCCTCTCCCTTTCCAGTCATTACATAAAAACAAAGGAATTTTGATTTACGATGCACGATGAAAGAAAATAAGAACAGAAAATTCAAAGCAGTGATAAGTAATTGTAAAAATTATTAAAATTTAATTAAAGCTACAAATAGATGTTGTTAGTTAATTACAATAACAACAAAATTACGACTGAGGAGGTACTCAGGAAGCTTAATGGTCTGAGTGCGGATAAATCTCCTGGACCTGATGGAATGGGTTCTGAAGGAAGTAGCTGGAGAGATTGCGGAGACATTAACAATGATCTTTCAAGAATCAATAGATTCTGGTACTGTATGACTGGAAAATTGCAAACATTACACTGCTATTTAAGAAGGGTGGGAGGCAGCAGAAAGGAAACTATAGACCTGACATCAATGGTTGGGAAGTTGTTGGAATCGATTGTTAGGGATGTGATTACAGAATACCCGGAGGTACATGACAAGATAGGCCAAAGCCAGCATGGTTTCCTGAAAGGAAAATCCTGCCTGACTAACCTACTGCAATTCTTTGAGGAAATTACAAGCAGGGTAAACAAAAGAGATGCAGTAGATGTGGTGTACTTGGATCTTCAGAAGCCCTTTGACTAGGTGCCGCACATGAGGTTGCTTAGCAAGATAAGAGCCAATGTAATTAAAGGGGAGTTACTAGCATGGGTGGAGCATTGGTTGCTCCAGCCATGCTAGTAACAGAGAGTGGGAATAAAGGGATCCTATTCTGGCTGGCTGCCGGTTACCATTGGAGTTCCACAGGGGTTGGTGTTGGGACCGCTGCTTTTTATAATATATGTCAATGCTTTGGACTATGGGATTAACGGATTTTTGGCTAAATTTGCCAATGATGCAAAGAAAGGTGGGGGAGCGGGTAGTGTTGAAGAAGCAGAGAGCCTGCAGAGAGACTTAGATAGTTTAGGGGAATGGGCAAAGAAGTGGCAAATGAAATACAATGTTGGAAAGTGTATGGTCATGCACTTTGTTGGAAGAAATGTGGGCAGACTCTTATTTAGATGAGGGAGAATTCAAAATGCAGAGATGTAAAGGGACTTGGGAGTTCTTATGCAGGATACCCTAAAGGTTAACCTCTAGGTTGAGTCGGTGGCAAAGAAGGCGAATGCAATGTTGGCATTCCTTTCTACAGGTATAGAGTATAAGAACAGGGATGTGATGCTGAGGCTCTATAAGGCACTCGTGAGACCATACTTGGAGTATTGTTTCTAGTTTTGGGCTCCTTATTCTAGAAAGGATATACTGACATTGGAAAGGGTTCAGAGAAGATTCACAAGAATGATTCCAGGAATGAAAGAGTAACTGTATGAGAAATGTCTGGCAGCTGTTGGGCTGAATTCCCTGGAGTTCAGGAGAACGATGGAGGATCTCGTAGAAACAATCCAAATGTTAAAAGGACTGAACAGATTAGATATGGCAAAGTTATTTCCCATGGTAGGGGAGTCTAGGACAAAAGGACATGACTTCAGGATTGAAGGACATCCATTTAGAACAGAGATGCGGAGAAATTACTTTAGTCAGAAGGTGGTAAATCTGTGGGATTTGTTGCTATGAGCGGCTGTTGTGGCCAAGTCATTGGTTGCATTTAAGGCAGAGATAGACAGGTTCTTGATTAGCCAGGGCATCAAAGGGTATGGGGAGAAGACAGGGGAGTGGGGATAACTGGAAGAATTGGATCAGCCCATGATTGAATGGCGGACCAGACTCGATGGTCCGAATGGCCTACTTCTGCTCCTATGTCTAATGGTCCTATGGTCTTAATTTTCATCAACAATTTTGGAGCACACTTCAGTTTTCCAAATATTCAGTACATTTCTTTTTCAACTTTCAACGAGATGTATGGGCTTTGTGCAGTGATAACTGCTTCAAACCATCAGGCTGAATGTCACTCAGGAGCACTTTAGATCACCAAGTTCAGTAACTTGCAATATGTTTCATTGCTTTGAAAGAAGTCTAGCGACTGCACTGAACCTGCGCTGCACTAAATATGATGTTGGAAAGGCAATAAAGAATATTTTGACTTTTTCTATAGTGCCGGATAGCGTTCTGAGATTTCTTTCTGCAACCAGAAGTCTTGATATGATTTTGTTAAACCTCAGCTTCAGCTCAAAGTCATTTTGTAGTGAGATCAGTTCTTCTTCATTAAAAGTGAATTTATTACTCAATCTGGAATTTGGATCAAGAAACGATGTTATGGTTATTATTCTATAGATTTATTGAGTATGTCCACAAGAAAATGAACCTCAGGGTTGTATATGGTGACATATATGTAGTTCAATAATCAAATTTTCTTTGAACTTTGAATGAAGCATTTGAATCTTCAAAGAATTTTACCACAGTTTCAAAAAGCGCATAAAAGCGTCTCCTCTTGAGAATTATCTGACTTCTGTGTGCAAAATCAAATATTCAAACTGTTCATTATTCTTAATTCAAAGCTCTCAAAATAGTTAAGAATTGAGAACATGGAACTTGCTTTTACAATCACTGTAATAACAATATTCAATGATTTATGCAGCTTATCATTTAGGTTTTCTGCGACAAGATACTTGTGAATGACACACTGAATAGTAAATATGGTAGGTACAGCTTATTCCAAGAAAGTAATAACCCCAGGGCGGCGTCCTGTCATTGATATGTCCCAATTAGTACACAAGCAAGAATGTTGGTGAGTGGAATGTCCTGCTTTTTTAAAAAAATAACTGCTTAACAACCCAAATTATTGACTCCCCTTCATATCTGCTTCTAGCCCCCTTGCAAATAACAATTCTTGAACCATATTTTTATCTTTCATGAAGAGAGCATAACTAAGAAGCAAAGATTCATTACCTGGCAAAGTTGATTCCTCCAACTGCAGTGGAAATTCTGTTGACGTAAGTATGTTGTACAATGTTCTGAAAGAGGTAGTGGTAAATATTGTGGAGGCATTATTAATAATCCATCAAAAGCATGGTGCCAGAGATTGGAACATTTTAAATGTCAGTCCACTCTTTAAGAAAGGATGAAGGCAGCAGGAAGGAAATTATAGACTAGTTAGCCTGACCTCAGAGGTTGGGAAGGCGTTGGAGTCAATTGTTAAGGATGAAGTTATGCAGTACTTGGAGACACAGGACAAAATAGGGCAAAGTAAGCATGGTTTCCTGAAGGGAAAATCTTGCGTGATGGAACTTGAAATTCTTTGAGAATAGATAAAGGGAATGCAATGGAATTTGTATATTTGGACTTCCAGAAGGCCTTTGATAAGGTTCCACACATGAGGCTGATTACCAAGATAAGAGCTCAAGTTAACAGAGATGTTTCAAAGGTTTCAAAGGTACATTTAAGTCAGAGAAATGTATACAATATACATCCTGAAATGGATCATCCACGATTGAATGGCAGAGCAGACTTGATGGGCCAGATGGCTTAATTCCTCTCCTATGTCTTATGGTCTTATGCTGTCTTCCATATTCTCGGACATTTCATCTTTTGGTCTTTGAACAGAGCTGTCACTGAGTGGAATCACTTTCATTATTTGGTCTGGTGACGTATGCAACACTATACGCAGAACCTCCCTTACTGCTGACGGAATCATTTTTTCTCCAATTGTATGGGGCTTTGCAGATTTAGCAATGAGCAATGCAGAGTTGCGTGAAGCCTGCAAACCATCAGTGTTTTGTTGTGAAATGCTGCAAAAATGTTTTGAAGTGTTTGCCATTTCTGAAAGCTTTCAGGAAGTGACTGAAAATAAGCCAAGTTCTTGTTTGTTTTATCAGTGTATGTTCTCTTTAAGTGTTCAAAGAGACTGGATGGTTTTATTCTCTCATCTGTTTTTTTTAAAGAACAACATTTTCACACAACAGACACATTGGCTGAGGTTGGTTGCTTGGTAGTGGTATAAATTCATCATTCAGATACTCCACACAAACTGTCAAAACTTCTTTTCTGCTTGGTCTGCTTTTGCCATTTTGATTGAAGATCACGCTCAACAGCCCAATGTTTAAATCCAGCCACAAGTACTCCAATCAATAAAAGGAATATGAAGAAAGACTGGATGAACTGGGCTTGTACTCATTGGAATTTAGAAGATTGAGGGGGGATCTGATTGAAACGTATAAGATCCTAAAGGGATTGGACAGGCTAGATGCAGGAAGATTGTTCCCGATGTTGGGGAAGTCCAGAACGAGGGGCCACAGTTTGAGGATAGAGGGGAAGCCTTTTAGGACCAAGATTAGGAAAAACTTCTTCACACAGAGAGTGGTGAATCTGTGGAATTCTCTGCCACAGGAAACAGTTGAGGCCAGTTCATTGGCTATATTTTAGAGGGAGTTAGATATGGCCCTTGTGGCTACGGGGGTCAGGGGGTATGGAGGGAAGGCTGGGGCGGGGTTCTGAGTTGGATGATCAGCCATGATCATAATAAATGGCGGTGCAGGCTCGAAGGGCCGAATGGCCTACTCCTGCACCTATTTTCTATGTTTCTATGTTTCTAAAACAATAATATCACCATTCATACTGCAATTTGAGAGGGAGAAGCACAAGTCACATAGATCCCTATCACAATGAAACAGAAGGAATTACAGAGGCATGAGAGAGGAGATTGCCCAGGTGGATTGGAGGAGGATACAGGTGGGGATAACAGAGCAGGGGTGGCTGAAGTTTCTGGGAATAGTTCACAAGGCACAGGATAGATACGTCCCACAGAAGAAGTTCTCAAATGCAGGGCTAGGCAACTGTGGCTGACAAGGGAAGTTAAGAACTGCATAAAAGACAAGGGAAGGACATTTACGTTGAGTGGAAAGTTGAATGATTTAACAAAAGGCAACAAAAAAAAGCTATAAACAAGAGAAAATCTGCAGATGCTGGAAATCCGAGCAACACACACAAAATGCTGGAGGAACTCAACAGCGCAGGCAGCATCTATGGAAAAAAGAACAGTCGACATTTCGGGCCAAGACCCTTCAGCAAGACTCGTGCCTGGCCTATTGAGTTACTCCAGAATTTTGTGTGTGTTGCTAAAAAAGTTATAAGAAGGGAAAAGAGGAAATATGAGGACAAGCTAACCAATAATATAAAGCAGGATACCAAAAGATTTAAAAAACGCAAACACGAGGAAATCTGCAGATGCTGAAAATTCAAGCAACACAAACAAAATGCTAGTGGAATGCAGCAGGCCAGACAGCATCCATAGGAAGAGGCACAGTCGACGTTTTGGGTCCTGATGAAGGGTCTTGGCCCGAAACGTCGACTGTGCCGCTTCCTATGGATGCTGTCTGGCCTGCTGTGTTCCACCAGCATTTCGTGTGTGTTACCAAAATAATTTTTTCAGTTATATAAAGAGTAAAATGGAAGTGAGAGTTGATATTTGGCCATTGGAAAATGACACTGGTGAGGTAGTAATGGGGGACAAAAAAATGACAGATGAACCTAATGGGTACCTTGCATCTGTCTTAACTGTGGAAGACACTAGCAGTTTGCCAGACCCTGTGAATGTTGAGGAGCAGGAATGAGTGCCATTGCTGTAACAAAGGAAAAAGTACTAGGCAAACTCAAAGATCGTAAGGCGGATAAGTCATGTGGACCAGATGGACTCCATCACAGAGTCCCGAGAGAGATCGCTGAAGAGATAATGGATGCATTGGTCATGATCTTTCAAGATTCACTTGATTTTGGCATGGTACCAGAGGACAGGAAGATTTCAAATGTCACCCCATTCTTTAAGAAGGGAGGAAGGTAAAAGAAAGGAAATCATAGGCCAGTTAGCCAAACCTTAGTGGTTGGGAAAATGTTGGAGTCTATTATTAAGGATGAGGTTTCAGGGTACTTGGAGACTAATCATAAAATAGTTCAAAGTCAGCATGGTTTCTGTGCAGGGACATCTTGCCTGACAAATCTGGTAAAGTTCTTCAAGGAAGTAACAAGCAGGATGGACAAAGGAGAGGCAGTGGATGTCACTTACATGGATTTCCAGGAGTCTGATAAGGTGCTACACATGAAGCTGCTTTGGAAGATTAACTCCTATTGTGTTACAGGAAAGATACTGACATGGATAGCAGAATGGCTGACAGGCGGGAGGCAGTGAGTGGAAATAAAGGGAGCCTTTCCTGGTTGGCTGCCAGTGACTAGTGGTGTTCCTCAGGGTTCAGTATTGGGACCAATACTTTTCACATTGTTTGTTAATGATTTAGATAATGGAATTGATGGCTTTGTGGAAAGTTTACAGATGATATGAAGATAGGTAGTGGAGTAGGTAGTGCTGAGGAAGCAATGCAATTGCAGCAGGACTTAGACAAATTGGAAGAAAGGGCATAAAAGTGACAGATGGAATACAGTGTTGGAAATGCATGATAATGCATTTTGGTAAAATAGTGTGGACTATTATCTAAATGGGGAGAAGGTTCAAACATCAGATGTGCAGAGGGACTTTGGAGTTCTCATGCAAGACTCCCAAAAGGTTAATGTACAGGTCGAGTCTGTGGTAAAAAAAAAAAGCAAATGCAATTTTAGCATTTATTTCAAAGGGACTAAAATATAAAAACAAGGAGATAATGCTATGGCTTTCTTTATAAGACACTAGTCAGGCCGCACTTGGAGTATCGTCAACAATTATAGGCCCCATATGAGAGAACGGATATGTTATCATTGGAGACAGTCCAGAGAAGGTTCACAAGGATGATTGCAGGAATGAAGGGGTTAACATATAAGGAGTGCTTGGCAGCTTTGGTCCCGTATTCACTGGAATTTAGAAGAATGTGTGGGGATCTCATTGAAACCTACCAAATGTTGAAAGGACTAGATAAGGTGGATGTGGAGAGGATGCTTCCTTTAGAGGGGGCATCCAGAACTCAAGGGCACAGCCTCAAAACTGAGGGGTGACTTTTTTAGAACAGAAGTAAAGAGGAATTTTTCTAGCCAAGGAGTGGTGAATCTGTGGAATGCTCTGCCACAGACTATGGTGGAGGCCAAGTCTATGGGTATATTTAAAGCAGAAGGTAATAGATAACTGATTTGTCAAGGCATCAAGTATATGGTGAGAAGGCAGCTGCATGGGGTTGAATGGATTCCAGGATCAGCCTTGATGAAATAGCGGAGTGGACTTGATGGGATAAGTGGCCTAATTCTGCTCCAATTCTTATGGTCTTATGGTCTTATGATATACACCAAAAAATGAAAATACCTTTGCTTTTACCCCAGAAGATCAATAAGCACTAGAGAATTTGATGAATGCAGTTCAACAAGCAATAGACCTTCGAACAAGAGACCAAACAAAATCTCTTGTTGTGTATATTTGTGTATCTCTAAAAAAATGCTGCAGCCACCTGCTATAATGAGGAAGGAGGAACACAAGCTCCCATACACAATGCCACATTTAACTTCACCCCAACAGAACTATAATTTACTGCCTTAGATGAATGTCTTCCTATGGAATCCATACACTTACTGCAGTAAGACCATTGCAAAGGGGCAAACTAATTACTATACCAACACATGATCATAACTAAAATGGGAAACGGCAAACACTATAACAAGATGACAGCTTAAAGTGGGAATACCTTCCTCAGAGCTACGACGCACAATCCTTACTTGTCTTGGAAGATGCAGAACCGCCTTCTCCACAATCCAATGTCGCATAGTATCCTTTGAAGCATTATTCTCAACGATGGTACTGTGATGGATCAACAATGAAAGTCCAGACATATGAATCCACTCTATTACTGACAGGAGCAGGGATTATTAAAGGAAATTTTTGTTGGAAGCTGAAGTTGAAAGTTGCAAGTGCATCTTTAGGGAATCATGTAACTCAGTTTGCAGAGGCTAAAACTCTAGAATGATGTCTAAAACAAGTAAACAACAGACCCAGCCTTGATATGTACTGGATCTAATTATGTTGGGAATGCAGTAGAAAGAGATCTCAGCTGGTCAACTACTGGATGCAGAATGCACAGAGCTAAACTGTGGAAGAATATTTATGAACTACTATTCACACTGCCATTAGTTCAGGTGTTACACATCATGGGACATACTGCAGGCCTCTGACACAGCGATGGTAATAAATAGATCGATGAACAGCAAAACAAGCTGTTGGGATTGATATTACAATGTTAAGGGAAGCGTAGTAACTAAGCGACAAATAAAAAATAACCAGAATCATGTTTAAGAACTTCCCTAAACCCAATCTCAAAGTTCAAAGATTTAAGTAAATGTGTTATCAAAGTATATATGTCACCATATATAATTCTGAGATCCCTTTTCTTGCCGATATTCGCAGTAAGTACAGGAAACACAACAGAATCAATGGAAGACTGTAAACTAAGACTGCAACATAAACAAGCTGTGCAAATACATAAAGGGAGAAAAAAAGAAAAAAAGTACGCCATATATATCAAGAACATGAAATGAAGAGACCTTGAAACTGAGTCCATAGGTTGTAGGAACAGTTCAGTAATGGGGCAAGTGTAGCTATCCCCTCGGGTTCAAGAGCCTGATGACTGAGGTGTAATAACTGTGGTGGTGTGAGTCCTGAGGCTCCTTTACCTTCATCCTGAGTTTATTATTCTGACACCACTCGCCAGATTTTCAATCTCCGTCTTAAATAATGATTTATCACCATCTTTGATTTGGCCTCTGTCTGTGGTGACATTAGCAAACTTGAATATAGCATTAGGCAAGTGATAAATGTGAAGTGAGTAGATCAGGGGGCTAAGCGCTCAGCCTTGTGGTGCACCTATGCTGATGGAGACTGTGGAGGAGATGTTGCTGCCAATCTGAACTGTCTGGTGTCTGCAAGTAAGGAAATCAATGATCCAGATGCACAAGGTGGTATTGAGGCTGAGATCTTGAGGCTCATTGATTAGTTTTGAGGAGATGATAGTACTGAATGACAAGTTATAGTCAATGAAGAGCATCCTGATATACGTATCTTTGCTGTCCAGAAGTTCCAGGGTTAAGTGAACAGCCAATAAAATGGTATCTGCTGTTGACCTCTTAGTCATGGTAGGCAAATTGGAACAGATCCAAGTCACTTCTCAGGCAGAAGTTGATATATTTCTTCACCAACCTCTCAAAGCACTTCATCACTGTGGATCTAAGTGCTACTGGATGTAGTCAAAGGATTTCCAGCACAGTACAAATATGAAGCTGATGGTGAAGTAAGGTTTGGGTATGCCATCCTAAAAAAATATAAGAAGCAAATACCTCCTGTCTATAAGCAGGAATTACTGATTCAAGAATCCCACCAAAGGTTTGGACACAATCATGACGGTGGACAAGCCACTCATGGAAAATTAGCCATGTTATACCGGTGGCCTTACATGTTGAGTGATTGTAAGTAATCTGTTGCAAATTGCAAGGGATGATTAGCCAATAATAAAGGAGCAGTCACAAGACCACCTCCTATAAGACAAACAAAACTAGCTGCACCAATGCAGGTGTAGTAAGTTATTTATGTAGGCCCACTTCTGGCATCACAAACCAACCCACCTTATTGGAAACTTAATAAGTATATTCTTGTGATAGTGGATCATTGTACTGGATATATGTGGATAGTCCTAATGACTTCTGGTAGTGAGGGTGCAACTGTAACAGCACACCACATGGTGGCACTTCTGCCTACATACATGCCCACTGGGATTCTTCCTTCACTGGTAAAGGCTTTCAAGCCATGCGTGAACAAGCTGAAATGCAAGTGAAGTACAGCACACCATTCCACCTCCAGTGGAATGGCACAGTGGAGCGAAGGTTAAGGCCTGGTAAAACTGATCTACTCTAGAGTCCAAAAGTGAGCTTCATTTGTTCCTGAAGTGCATCTGTCCGTAAATAATATGCCAATTGTGAAAATAGGAGTACACAAGAATGTTACACCTTATTTCATGATTTACAATGTCCATCTAAATACACCTCTGATTGCTAACTCAGGCCAACCATCACCTACACCTGATACAACTCTCCTTAAGGAATTGAGAGAGTTTATGAAAATTCAAGAGAAAGCAAAGAAATCTGATAAGAAAGTTTGGATACCATAAAAAGGGGGCGGTAAAATAAATTCCATAAAAGTAATTCCAATCCAAGTTTCTTTCCCAGATGGAAACATCCTTGCCTTGTTACCCAGGTTACCAATGTTAAGACTGTGATAGCTGAAACAAACTGGGAGGGGAAAACAAAGCTGTAAGTAAAATTGCTTCCATAGACAACATCAAAACTACCCCAGCAGGATTTATTCCCCAAGGATGAGTAGAACCCTTGTATTAGACCAGTATGTGGGTCCACCACAGAAACCCTACACTCCACTGGGCATGCAGGTGAGGGTGTAAAGTATTGAAAAGATAAAACACATGTTTAGATCTAAAAAGAAATGTGAAAATTCTTATATGCTTGAGGAAGTTCTCACAGATGCATTGCCCAGGAATGATACACCCAAAATGCATTGGTTTTTTTCCAGAATAACGAAGACTCAGACTCCAGGAAAAAGTGTTGTTTTTCCTATCCTTTACTTTTAATGTATGTACTTACAATAATATTGTTCAGTGGTGCCTTATTTACCATTCACTTTTTTGCAGTCAAGGAAATTGTCTCATCTAGCTCAGGCACACCTAAACAATGACTCAAGAGAATATCAGATTAAGAAGCTCCACAAGTAATGATGATTCTAATTTAAATATCACCAAATGGCCCCTACACCTTGGTCATATGTGAACTAATACACTGATACCTTTAACCCATTCCTCTGCTGAAGTTATTGACCTTGTCCACTTAAGCATTCACTCTAGACAATACACACAAAATGCCAGAGGAACTCAGCAGGCCAGGCAGCATCTAGGGAAAAGAAAAGTTGGCATTTCAACTGAACTTTTTTCCATAGATGCTACTTGGCCTGCTGAGTTCCTCTAGTATTTTGTGTGTGTTGCTTGCATTTCCAGCATCTGCAGATTTTCTCTTGTTTATGATTAAACACTCACTCTGACTGTCTTGCAGACAAAATGAACATAGATGCATGGGAAGGCAAAAAATCACTTGTGGAACTGATTAATGACACCCTAAAAAAACTGAAAGGTTCCAGGCCAGATATTGAAGGTAAACTGATTGAGGAATCCCTGACATGGATCCCTTTACACTTGAAGAAAAGTATAGACCATGTTATGTCATTGAATGGTCCCACTCATAGAAACATGACATTAAAACTGTTAGACTAGAACTTTGTGAAAAAGCAATTTTTAATGAAGTCTCTTCTACATTAGATGGATATCTCATTGTACTTTCCCTTTTTGGCGAACAAGTATACGAACATACTTGCTACAATGATTTCAGACATTTCTATTTCTTCAGTTATAGCCACTATTCCACTCCATCGTTAAATGTCAAAGATAACATAACAACTTTCTGCATTACGTTTGTATTCTAAATGATTCAGCAAAGCTCTTGATCCAGCTTTTGCGTGGGAAGACAAGATGGAAAGGTGCACAGGAGTAGAAGGTAAGATAAAATGAAAATGATTTCTTCCTTGTTCAACTGCAACTAATAAACTTTTTGGAGATTTGAGTCACATAGTGTATTGTATTTATCTAGATTTCCTATTTGCCCTTAATCAAACAGTCATATATAGTTTGTGCTCTTGTGCGAACAATACTTTGCAACAAAAATTAGTTCTGAACTGTTGGTGTCAGACGAATCCAATTATATTTCTGATTGATTTCCACTACAAGTTGAAAACTGAGGCAGAAAAAGCAATCACAAATTTTACTGTTGGAGACTAATTGATAATGTTAGAGTTTGGGGTTTGCACTGATAACATTACCCGCCAAATAGGTCCTAGACGTGGCCACTATAGGAAGTATCCTCTCCATCTCCACTGTATCTAGGCCTTTTAATATTCAAGAGGTTTCAATGAAATCCACCCTCATTCTTCTAAACTCCAAAGAGTACAGGCCAAGAGCCATCAAATTCTCCTCATGCATTAACCCATTTCATTCCCGGGTGAATAAATCTCCTCTGGACCATCTCCAATGCCAGCAAATGCTTTCTTAGATAAGGGTCCCAAAATTGCTCACTAATTCAAGTGTGGTCTAACTCATGCCATATAAAGCCTCAACATCACATCCTTCCTCTTCCAGTATATTCTAGTCCTCTTGAAATGAATGCTAACATTGCAATTGCCTTCCTTACCACTGACTTAACCTAAAAGTTTACCTTTAGGAAATCCTATTCAGGACTCATAAGTCCCTATACTGTTTAGATTTTTGAATTTTCTCCCTGTTTAGCCTCATGTGCATTACCTTGTCAAGGGCCTTCTGAAAATCCAAGTAAACAATATCTGCTGCCTCTCCTATGTCTGTCCTGCCTGTTACTTCCTCAAAGAATTCCAACAGATTTTTCAGTCAGGATTTCCTCTGAAGGAAACTATGCTGATTTTGGCCTACTTTTTCATGTGCCTCCAACTATCCTGAAACCTCATCCTTAGTAATCGACCCCAGCACCTTCCAACCATAGATGTCAGGCTAACTAACCTCTCATTACCTTTCTTTTGCCTCCCTTTCTTCTTAAAGAGCGGAATGACATTTGCAGTATTCCAGTTCCCTGGAACAATTCCAGAATCCAGTGATTCTTGAAAGATCATTACGAATGCTTCCAAAATCTCTTCTGTTACCTCTATCAGAACCCTGCATATAGACCATCAAGTCACCATCCAGGTGACTTAAGCTTCAGACCTTTCAGATTTCCAGGCACCTTCCCCTTAGTAATAGCAGCTACACCCCCTGACACTTTTGGATGTCTGGCATGCTGCTAGTGTCTTCCATATTCCACCATTTCTTTGTTCCCCATCACAAACTCTCCAGCATCATTTTTCAGTGTTCCAATATCCACTCACCTCTCTTTTATGCTTTATATATTAGAAAAAAATTGTATCCTCTTTTATATTATTGGCTAGCTTACCTTCATATTTCATCTTTTCTCTGACAGATTCACAGTCATAGAAAATTACAGCACAGAAACAGGCCTTTCCGCCCATCTAGTCTGTTCTGAACCATTTAAACTAATTACTCCTGTTGACCTGTACCTGGACCATAACCCTTCATACCCCTGCCAGCCATGTACTATCCAAGGTTCTCATACACACTGAAAACGAGCTTGCGTGCACCACTTTCACCGACAGCTCGTTCGATATTCTCCTAATCTGCTGAATAAAGAAGTTTCCCCTGATGTTCCCTTTCACCCTTTTCACCTTTCACCCTCAACACATGAACTCTAGATGTAGTCCCACCCAACCTCAGTACAAAAAGCCTACTTGCATTTACCTTATCTACAGTATGCCTCTCATAATTTTGTATACCTCCATCAAATCTCCCTCAGTCTTTGACGTTTCAAGGAATGAAGTCCTAACCTATTCAATCTTTCCTTATAACTCTTCAACCTTTTTTACCCTTGCAATTTCTTAACTCTACCCACAATGATTCTATATCTTCTGATCCTATGTCACCACCTTCTAAGGATTTGATTTGATTTTTTACGAACAGAGCCACCCCATCCCCTCTGCCTACATGCCCGTCCTTTCTATACAAGGCGTATCCTCTGGTCTTAAGCTCCCAGTTATAATCTTCTTTCAGCCATGACTCAGTGATGCCCACAATACCATACCTGGCAATCTCTAACTGTGCTACAAGATCATCTACCTTATTCCACAGACTGCATTTCTTCAAATACAGGTGTCCCCCACTTTTCAAACGTTCGTTTTACGATACCTCACTGTTACGAAAGACCTACATTAGTACCCTGTTTTTGCTAACAGAAGGTGTTTTCACTGTTACGAAAAAAGCAGTGCACGATAAAAAAAAATCAGCGTGCGAAAAAAGCACCGCACGATAAAAGGCAGCGCGCGCCCCGAGCAGCCGCTCTCCCCCGGATTCGGAACTGCATTCTAGCCGGCGTTACTTAAACACGTGCCTGTGAGCAGCCATTTGCAAGGTGAGTTCTAAGGTGTCGGAAAAACCTGAAAGAGCCCGTAAGGGTGTTACACTTAGCGTAAAACTAGACATAATTAAGCGTTTTGATCGTGGTGAATGAAGTAAGGACAACGTGACTTTGGCTTGTGGAAGCTGACGAAGATGATGTTGAAGAGGTTTTGGCATCCCATGACCAAGAACTGATAGATGAAGAGCTGATGCAATTGGAAGAGGAAAGGATAACAATCGAAACCGAATTTAGTAGCGAACTGAACGTAAAGCAACTGCGTGATATTTTCGCTGCAATGATAAAGTATGACTTTAATTTTGAAAGGGTACGTAGGTTTAGGGGATATTTGCAGAATGGTTTGAGTACTTACAAAGGACTGTATGATAGAAAAGTGCGCGAGGCTCAGCAGTCAAGCAAGCCTTCCACATCAGCCACAGCAGACAACGAACCTTGACTTTCGACATTGAGGCGGGCAGTCATAGGAGAAGATGAGCTGCCTGCCCTAATGGAAACAGACGACGATGAGATGACACCCCAGTGTCCCACCACCCCAACCCCCAGGCCCCGGACAGATACCGATTCGCGGAGAATGCAGCGGTAGCCGGGAGGCACACAGCACATCTTTAAGAAAAAAGCCGAAATAAACATGCCAATTCATTACGTGCCAGGCAGCAGCTAATTAATTAGCTTGTTTATTTCGGCTTTTTTCTTAAAGATGTGCTGTGTGCCTCCCGGCTACCGCTGCATGCTTCGCGGGTCGCTGCCCGAAGGGTGGGGGCCACTGCACCACCCAAACTCCGACAACTCAATCTAACACACCATCATCAGTGTGCTCGGCAAGCTGTCTTCCCAATTGCCATAAGTGATACTACACTCTATATACATTATTTCCACTTTATATAATCTGTGTATTTTCACGTGTTATTTGGTATGATTTGGCAGCTTCATAGCTTAAAGGTTACTGGAGAGAGTGTTTCTGCCAACAGCACTTGTGTGAGATTTTCTGCCAAGAGAATTTGCGTGAGATTTTCGCTATGGACAATAGTGTAGGCGATGATTGTGGAAAAGTATTTCTACTTTATATAGGCTGTGTATTTATCATATCATTCCTGCTTTTACTATATGTTACTGTTATTTTAGGTTTTATGTGTTATTTGGCATGATTTGGTAGGTTATTTTTGGGTCTGCGAACGCTCACAAAATTTTCCCATATAAATAAATGGTAATTGCTTCTTCGCTTTACGACATTCCAGCTTACGAATCGTTTCATAGGAACGCTCTACCTTCGGATGGCGGGGGAAACCTGTATAACACCTTCAGTCCTGTATGCATCACCCTTCTTAATTCTGCTTCCACTGACTGCAATTTTGCCTTAACATCTTCCTGTTCTTTCTGATAGTTTCACTACACACTTGTATCGACTTGTATACTAACTGCCCTATCCTCAGCCCTATTACTCCAATTCCAAACTCCTGCCAAATTAGTTTAAACCCGCGCCCCCCCCCCCAACAGCTCTAACAAACCTGGCCGTAAGTATATTGGTCCCCCTTGGATTCAGGTGTAACCTGTACTTTTTATACCAAACCATACCTTCTCCAGAAGAAATCACAATGATCCAGCATACCGAAATCCTCCCCCTTTCACCACACCCTCAGCCACTCGTTTTCCTGTACTATCATCCTATTCCTGCCCTGAATAGCACATGGTACCAGGAGTAATCTAGGAATTGCTACCTTGAAGGTCCTGCTCTTTGACCTTTTCCCTAACTCCCTTTACTCACTACACAGAACCTCTAACACCCTTCTAGTTATGGCATTGGTACCAATGTGCACCACAAATCTGGCTGCTCACCCTCCCATTTCAGAATCTTCTGCAGCCTTTTTGAGACATTCTGGGACCTAACACCTGGGAGGCAACCCACCATCCTGGCTTCTCTTTCACGGCAACAGGATCTGCAGTCGGTCTCCCTAACTATCGTCTCCTATCACGATTGTTCTACCTGATTTTACCCTTCCCTGCTAAGCCTCACAGTCAGCTACAGTGCCACTGACTGGCTGCTGCTGCTCTACCCTGATAGGTCATCCCCCCAGCAGGGGTATACTTGTTGAGGGGAGTGGCTACAGGGGACTGCAAAAACTGCTTATTCCCCTTATTTCTCCTATCTGAAGCCTACACTCTGGGTGTGACTACCTCAGTAAATGTCTCACCTCAGAGGTTTTCAGCCTCCCAGATGGCCCTGAGTACATCTAGCTCCTCTTTCAGTTCCTTGACCTTGTCAGTCAGGAGCTGCAGTTGGATGCACTTCCTGCAAAAGTAGTTATCAGGGAGACCATTAGGTACCCTGACATCCCTCATCTCACAGGAGGAACATGACACTGCCTGAACTACCATTCTGCCTACACTTGTTATACCTTTATGAATGAAATGAACTATCTTCAGCGCAGTGAAAAACATGAGCAACTGATGAACATTACCAGGTGATAAAGACTGTGATCCAAACTTGCAACAAGGAAAACTGCGAGAACTGTTTGTGAAGAAAAATTTAAAGATGAACTAATATGGATTTATAATATGGACTTAACATGTGTTGCTGTTGTGCATTATTGGAAAAATTGTGAGTGTAATAATCCTTTGAGGTTTTGGAAACGTGAAGCTGAGATTAAGGAAGTATACAAAGAGAAATTCACACAGAAACTCTTACATTGGGAAGGACTCAATAAATTCTTTCAAAATCCAGTCAAGGAGGGCTCTTCTTGCATCTGTAACTTACTGGAACAGTGGGTGGAGAAATAGTCTACTCCCAGGTGGGTCTTAGCTGGACTCTGATCTCGAAGCTGGTTTCCATAGCGAGAAGTTGGGTTAGAAATTTTCACTTAGCATGAAGGGAGTGTGATGGATATTCAGCCCATGGACAGGGCAACTTTTTGCTAAGTTCAGCTATCTAAACATAGCAGCTGAAACTTCTAGAGACCTAAAGTTATTTCTGAGTAAGTCAAACTTCCAATCAATATTCTTTGCTCAGCTTCTTGTTATAAATGGGAGCTAGTCCTCAGTTTGTAATCTAAATTACAAGCAGCAACTAGTCTAAAGTTAAAAGGACAGCTTTGCAAGCAAACAGCACTGTCTATAGAGCACAGACTGATGGCCCACAGTTCAAGGCTGATTCCTCAGGAGGTTTAGTCTGAGACACCGGGATTATATTAATTGGCTGGTGTAAAACCAGACAATACCGCCCAAGTTATTCAGTTCAAAGAAGCTGGCAGACCAGATTGATACTATCACCTAAGCACATGGAATAGCTGATCTATTAATAGTTGGAAGGTTTGTGTACTCAAAGAGTCAGCTTCATAGCATTAACTTTGAGTGCTTTGGAACTCTGCCCCTGTAAGCTTTTCCCAGCTGTGTGAAAGTGTGCCTGAAAAAATATCACATCCATGTAAATTAACCCAAATGGTAAAAAAAATACAGTACAAATGTAAAATTTGTTAGCAACGGTCCAGGAACATCAAGAAGAATGATAAGACCATAAGATATAGGAGCAGAAGGAGGCCATTTGGCCCATTGAGTCTGCTCCACCATTCAATCATGGGCTGATCCAATTCTTCCAGTCATCCCCACTCCCCTGCCTCCTCCCCATATCCCTTGATGCCCTGGCTAATGAAATACCTATCTATCTCTGCCTTAAATGCACCCAATGACTTGACCTCTACAGCCACTCGTGGCAACAAATTCAATAGATTTACCACCCTCTGACTAAAGCAATTTTTCCGCATCTCTGTTCTAAGTGGACATCCCTTTTGTCCTAGATTCCCCTACCATGGGAAATAACTTTGCCATATCTAATCTGTTCAGACCTTCTAAGATTGGAAATGTTTCTAGGAGATTCCCCCTTTTTCTCCTGAACTTCAGGGAATCCAGCCAAGAGCTGCCAGACATTCCTCATACAGTAACTGTATGATAGAAGAATAGAGGATGAAAATCCATTTCTGTGCCTTCAGTTTCTGCAATGGATGAATCATTCATCTGTAACTATTTGGGCTATCTTTTTATCTTTAGGAATTGTACCCATGCTTTGGAAACTATTTATGTTTTAGAAATTGTTTGTATTTGGGAAACCATTTATAAGGTAGAAATCATTTGAGTTTTAAATGTGTTTTACGAATTTTATCTAAATTTAAACATGTATCACTAAAACTAAATGAACTGTTTAAACTTGTGGATAGGGTGGAGGGCTGTCAGAGATTACAGCGGGACATTGATAGGATACAAAACTGGGCTGAGAAGTGGCAGATGGCGTTCAACCCAGATAAGTGTGAAGTGGTTCATTTTGGTAGGTCAAATATGATGGCAGAAAATAGCATTAATGGTAAGATTCTTGGCAGTGTGGAGGATCAGAGGGATCTTGGGGTCCAAGTCCGTGGGACGCTCAAAACAGCTGCACATGTTGAATCTGTGGTTAAGAAGGCATACGGTGTATTGGCCTTCATCAATCGTGAAATTGAATTTTGGAGCCGAGAGCTAATGTTGCAGCTATATAGGACCCTGGTCAGACCCCACTTGGAGTACTGTGCTCAGTTCTGGTTGCCTCACTACAGGAAGGATGTGGAAACCATAGAAAGGGTGCAGAGTAGATTTACAAGTATGTTTCCTAGATTGGGGAGCATGCCTCATGAAGACACGTTGAGTGAACTTGGCCTTTTCTCCTTGGAGCGACGGAGGATGAGAGGTGACCTGATAGAGGTGTATAAGATGATGAGAGGCATTGATCGTGTGGATAGTCAAGGCTTTTTCCCAGGGCTGAAATGAGATGCACCAAGATGCAACAGAGCGTCATAGGAAGTCATTCTTGCCTGTGGCCTTCAAACATTACAACTCCTCCCTTGGAGGGTCAGACACCCTGAGTTAATAGGCTGATCCTGGACTTATTTCCTGGCATAATTTACATATCACTATTTAACTATTTATGGTTTTATTACTATTTAATTATTTATGGTGCAACTGTAACGAAAACCAATTTCCCCCAGAATCAATAAAGTATGACTATGACTATGACTATAAATGTCTGCCACAAGAGGGCATAGATTTAGGGTGCTGGGGATTAGGTACAGAGGAGATGTCGGGTTAAGTTTTTTTACTCAGAGAGTGGTGAGTGTGTGGAATGGGCCGCTGGCAATGGTGGTGGAAGCGGATACGAAAGGGTCTTTTAAGAGACTTTTGGATAGGTACATGGAGCTTAGAAAAAGAGAGGGCTATGGGTAACCCTCATAATTTCTATGGTAGGGACATATTAGGCACAATTTTGTGGTCTGAAGGGCCTCTATTGTACTGTAGGTTTTCTATGTTTCTATATAAGCTACTTTGTTAGCTGGAAGTATCTCCTCCTAGATGGGCAAGGGGACCCTCTGCTCAAATACTGGACATTGGCAGGTTTATCACTGTAGAGGATAAACAGAGAAGTGAGCTATTCTTTGGATACTAACTAGCTGCTGCATAGTCTCCCTTTATTGTGGATATCCATAGTTAACTATATTGAATAGTACTTAAGATCTTTGTTTGAGTTTGGAGTTTTGCATTTAGCAAACCCAATACTTCATTCAAAAGAAGCCCAATATAAACACACATTTCTTGTATACTTGCTATACTGTACATGTTCCAACGTAGTCAAAGCTGATACTGGAATTCTTCAACATTAAATTCAACAATTTAAAATAACCAATCTTTCCAGTTTGTATTAAAACTGGTCAGATCTGATGAAGGGTCATCAACACAAATGATTAACTTATTTTTTCTTTCTCTATAGATGCTGCCTGACCCGCTGAATATTTGTAGCATTCTCTTTTATTTCAGCTTTCCAGCAATTAATAAGTTCTGTCACTCTTATTTCCCACATAACACTTTGCTTCTACTCATTCCTCTCTTCTCAAATAATTCCTTCTATTTCTTTCTAGTACCAGTTTGGAATTGGCTCTCCTAAGAAGGTTGCCTGTTTAAGATTCACTGCAGATAAGTGTCAACCTAACAGGTAAGAAGGGCGACACTGAGTGTGTGATGTTCATGCTGTCAGGAAATCCAGGGTCAATAATTAGTGTAACAAATAATAATGAAGGAAAGAGAAGATTACTTTTCCACTCTGATGAGGTGCAGGATATTGTCTTTTTAAAATCTCTGCATAACTGACTGTGGTTTTCCCTATTCAAATTGTATTCTATTTTATTTTAAGAAATCAGTCAAAATTAAATTATCCTTATTGAGATTAGCTATCCTGTTAAATTGTGAAAACTGCCCTTAGAATGATTTAAGTTGTCATGTGAAAGTCTTTCATTTTGGGCATGACATCCCATATAAAAAACAGTCTTTAAGATTTCTGACCCATGTCTAGGATTCAGTGAGTTGAAATAATTGGGGAATTTGATAATAGTTAATAAATTTGCAGTTTCCTTTGATCTTGAGATTTTCTGTTGTTCTTCTATACTGCACTGAATATGGGCCTAATTGGCCCCTCCTCTCTTCAAGTATCAGTTCTACCATATGAATAAATAAGTCTAGCAAATCCTCGTTGCATACTTTCCTTCACAAGACCATCCTTTCTTGGATAAGAAGTGCACACAAAATTCCAGAAGGGTTCTCACTAATTCTTTGCAGCAAAACATCCTTTTTCTTATATTTATATCCTATCCCAATGAAAAACAACATAACATTTGCCATTTGAACTGCTAACTGCTTTCAACAGCTAATGCACAACGATATCTGGGTCTCATTTCACCTTCCTAGAGTCGTATAATCATAGAACACTACAGGCACAGAAATAGACCCTTTGGTCTATCTGACCTATGCTGAACTATTAAGCTGCCTAGTTTCATCAACATGCATCAAGACCACACAGTGGCATGCAAACGTTTGGGCACCACTGGTCAAAGTTTCCGTTACTGTGAATAGTTAAGTGAGTAGAAGATGAACTGATCTCCAAAACTCATGAAGTTAAAGGTGAAACATTCTTTTCAACATTTTAAGTAAGATTAGTGCATTATTTTTGTTTTGTACAATTTTGTAGTGAAAAAAAGGAAAGGAGCACCATGCAAAGCTTTGGGTACCCCAAGAGATTTGAGCTCTCAGATAACTTTTACCAAGGTCTCAGACCTTAATTAGCTTGTTAGGGCTATGGGTTGTTCAGAATCATCAGTAGGAAAGGCCAGGTTATGCAAATTTCAAAGCTTTATAAATACCCTGTCTCCTCAAACCTTGTCCCAACAATTAGCAGCCATGGGCTTCTCTAAGCAGCTGCCTAGCACTCTGAAAATTAAAATAATTGATACCCACAAAGCAGGAGAAGGCTATAAGAAGATAGCAAAGCATTTTCAGGTAGCCGTTTCCTCAGTTCATAATGTAATTAAGAAATGGCAGTTAACAGGAATGGTGGAGGTCAAGTTGAGGTCTGGAAGACCAAGAAAACTTTCCAAGAGAACTGTTCGTAGGATTGCTAGAAAGGCAAATCAAAACCCCCGTTTGACTGCAAAAGACTTTCAGGAAGATTTAGCAGACTCTGGAGTGGAGGTGCACTGTTCTACTGTACAGCGACACCTGCACAAATACGACCTTCATGGAAGAGTCATCAGAAGAAAGCATTTCCTGCATCCTCACTACAAAATTCAGCATTAGATATTTGCAAAGGAGCATCTAATCAAGCCTGATGCATTTAGAAAACAGGTCCTGTGGACTGATGAAGTTAAAATAGAATGTTTTGGCCATAATGAACAAAGGTACTGTATGTTTGGAGAAAAAAGGGTACAGAATTTCATGAAAAGAACACTTCTCTAACTGTTAAGCACGGGGGTGGATCGATCATGCTTTGGGCTTGTGTTGCAGCCATTGGCACGGGGAACATTTCACTGGTACCAGGGAAGAATGAATTCAATTAAATACCAGCAAATTCTGGTAGCAAACATCACACTGTCTGTAAAAAAGCTGAAGATGAAAAAAGGATGGCTTCTACCACAGGATAATAATCCTAAATACACCTCAAAATCCACAATGGACTACCTCAAGAGGCGCAAGCTGAAGGTTTGCCATGGCCCTCACAGTCCCCCGACCTAAACATCATTGAAAATCTGTGGACAGACCTCAAAAGAGCAGTGCATGCAAGACGGCCCAAGAATCTCACAGAACTAGATGTCTTTTGCAAGGAAGAATGGGCGAAAGTCCCCCAAACAAGAATTGAAAGATTCTTAGCTGGCTACAGAAAGCGTTTACAAGCTGTGATACTTGCCAAAGGGGGTGTTACTAAGTACTGACCATGCAGGGTGCCCAAACTTTTGCTTCAGGCCCTTTTCCTTTTTTGTTATTTTTAAACTGTAAAAGATGGAAATAAAAAAGTAATCTTCCTTAAAATATTAAAGAAATATGTCGTCTTTAACTTTATGCCTTTTGGAAATCAGTTCATCTTTTACTCGCTTAGCTATTCACAGTAACAGAAATTTTGACCAGGGGTGCTCAAACCTTTTCATGCCACTGTAGCCCTCCATACTATCTCATCCATGTTCCTATCCAAATTTCTCTTAAAAGTTGAAATCAAATCCACATCCAGTACTTGCGCTGGGACCTCATTCCACATTTTCACCACCTTTTGAGTGAAGAAGTTCCCCCTCATGTTCTCCTTAAACATTTCACCTTTCACTTTTAACCTATGACATCTAGCTATAGTTTCAACAAACCTCAGTGGAAAAAGCCTGCTGGCATTTACTCTATCTATGCCTCTCATAATTTTATTTACCTTTATCTAATCTTCCCTCAATCTTCTATGTTCCAGGGAATAAACTCCTAGCCTATTCAATCTTTCCCTAAAACTCATGTCCTCAAGTCCTGGCAACATCCTTGTAAACACAAAATAATCTGCAGATGCTGGTATCAAAACAACACTCACAACACACTGGAAGAACTCAGCAGGTCGGGCAGCATCCGTGGAAACGATCAGTTGATATTTCCAGCCGGAACCCTTCGTCAGGACTGGAGGAGGAAGGGGCAGAGGCCCTATAAAGAAGATGGGGGGAGGGTGGGAAGGAGAAGGCTGGTAGGTTCAGTTGAAAAACCAGTAAGGGGAAAGATAAAGGGGTGGGGGAAGGGAGGCAGGGAGGTGATAGGCAGGAAAAGTGAAGAAAGAATAGGGGAAAACACAATGGGTAGTAGAAGGAAGCGGAACCATGAGGGAGGTGGTAGGCAGCTGGGGGAGGGGGCAGAGTGACATAGGGATAGGGGAAGGGAGGGGGAGGGAATTACCGGAAGTTGGAGAATTCTATGTTCATACCAAGAGGCTGGAGACTACCTAGACGGTATATGAGGTGTTGCTCCTCCAACCTGAGTTTAGCCTCATCATGGCAGTAGAGGAGGCCATGTATGGGCATATCTGAATGGGAGTGGGAAGCAGAGTTGAAGTGGGTGGCTACTGAGAGATCCTGTCTATTTTAGTGGATGGAGCAGAGGTGCTTGACGAAGCGGTCCCCCAATCTGTGTCGTCCATTGGGGTCATCTATTGCATCCGGTCTTGCGAGTCTGTTGGGGTTATCTATTGCATCCGGTGCTCCCGGTGCGGCCTCCTCTACATTGGTGAAACCCGACGCAGATTGGGGCACCTCCGCACCTACTGCCATGATGAGACTAAACTCAGGTTGGAGATGCAATACCTCGTATACCGTCTAGGTAGTTTCCAGCCCCTTGGTATGAACATAGAATTCTCCAACTTCCGGTAATTCCCTCCCCCTTCCTTCCCCTATCCCTATGTCACTCTGCCCCCTCCCCCAGCTGCCTACCACCTCCCTCATGGTTCCGCTTCCTTCTACTACCCATTGTGTTTTCCCCTATTCTTTCTTCACCTTTCCTGCCTATCCCCTCCCTGCTTCCCTTCCCCCACCCCTTTATCTTTCCCCTTACTGGTTTTTCACCTGGAACCTACCAGCCTTCTCCTTCCCAACCTCCCCCCACCTTCTTTATAGGGCCTCTGCCCCTTCCTCCTCCAGTCCCGAAGAAGGGTTCCGGCCGAAACGTCGACTGATCGTTTCCACGGATGCTGCCCGACCTGCTGAGTTCCTCCAGCATGTTGTGAGTGTTGCCAACATCCTTGTAAATTTTCTCTGCGCTCTTATTTACATCTTTCCGGTAGGTAGGTGCCATAACTGCACACAATACTCTAAATTAATCCTCATCAACATATTATAAAGTCTCAACATAACATTCCATCTCTTGTACTCAATACATTGATTTCTGCAGGCCAATGTGCCAAATGATTTCCTTATTACCTTATCTACCTGTGATGCCACTTTCAAGGAATTATAGGTCTGTATTCTCAGATCCCTCTGTTCTACCGTACTCCTCAGTGCTCTATCTCTCACCATGTCAGAGGTACCCTAGTTTGTCCTCCCAAGGTGCAACACCTCACAGTTGTCTGCATTAAATTCATTTTTCCATTTTCATTGCATTTCTCCACCTTATGCAGATCCTGCTAGAAACTTTGATAGTCTTCCTTGCCATCCATCTTGGTGTCATCCATAAAATTGCTGATCCAATTTACCAACATATCATCCTGACTGTTGATACAGAGGACAACTAACAATGGACTCAGCGCCAATCCCTATTGCCCCCCATTGGTCACAGGCCTCCAGTCAGAGAGGCAACCAGCTACAACCACTCTCTGGTTTCTTTCATGAAGCCAATGTCTGATCCAATTTACTACCACATCGTGAATGCCAAGGGACTGAACTTTCTTGACAAACCTCCTATGGAGCCCTTGACAAAGGCCGTGCTAAAGTCCATGTAGGCAACATCTACTAGCTTGCCTTCATCAACTTTCTTGGTAATGTCCTCAAACAAAATCTGTAAGATTGGTTAGGCACAACTTACCTTATACCCATGTTGACTATCCCTAACCAGTCCCTATCTATCCATATTATTACATATTCAGTTTCTTGGCTTATTCTTAGAGCATTTCTTAAACAATGGTACAACATTAGCTATCTTCCAATCATCTGACACCTCACTCATGGCTAAGTATGTTTTAAATATCTCACTAGGTCTCCTGCAATTCCTGCACTAGCCTCGCACAAGGTCTATGGGAACACTTTGCCAGTCCCTGGGGATTTATCGACTCTAATATGAGTGGTGTGGAGTACTGTGCTCAATTCTGGTTGCCTCACTATAGGAAGGATGTGGAAATCATAGAAAGGGTGCAGAGGAGATTTACGAGGATGTTGCCTGGAATAGGGAGCATGCATTATGAGAATAGGTTAGATGAACTTGGCTTTTTTTCCTTGGAGCGACAGAGGATGAGAGGTGACCTGATAGAGGTGTATACGATGGTGAGAAGCATTGATTGTGTGGATAGTCAGAGGCCTTTTCCCAGGGATGAAATAGTTAGCACGAGAGGGCACAGTTTTAAGGTGCATGGAAGTAGGTACAGAGGAGATGTCAGGAGTAGGTTTTTTTACGCAGCGAGTGGTGAGTGCGTGGAATGGGCTGCCGATGACGGTGGTGGAGGCGGATGCAATAGGGCCTTTTAAGAGACTCTTGGACAGGTATATGGAGTTCAGAGAAATAGAGGGCTATGGGTAACCGTAGGTAGTGTCTAAGGTAAGGATATTTTTGACACAGCTTTGTAGGCCGAAGGGCCTCTATTGTGCCATAGTTTTTCTATGTTTCTATGTTTTTTTAAATATGCCTTTAGACACCTCCTCTGTAATGCGTATAGGGTTCATAAATTTGAAACCGCTTTCCCGCACTTCAATAGACTCTGTGTTCATCTCCAGAGTAAATGCAGAAGCAAAAAATCTATTTAAAATCTCCCCCATTTGTTTTGGCTCTACACATGGATTACCATTCTGATCTTCTAGAGGTCCAATTTTGTCCTTTGCAATCCTTTTGCTCTTAACTTATCTGTAAAATCCCTTAGGATTCTCTTTTACCTTCAGCTTTTAGCTTTCCTGATTTCTTTCTTAAGCGTTCTCTTGCATTTTTCATACTCCATAAGCACCTCACTTGTCCCTACCTGCCTATAGCTGCTATGCACCTCCTTTTTTTCCTACTAGGGTCTCAATACCTCTTGAAGACCTGTTATCTTCATCTTTTATTCTGACAGGCAGATAGAAACTTTGTACTCTCAAAATTTCACTTTAGCAGGCCTCCTGAAATTACACTTTTGCCAGAAAAAAAATCTGTTCCAATCCACACTTGCCAGATCCTTTCTGATACCATCAAAATCAACATTTCTCCAATTTTATCTCTCAACCTGCCAAACAGACCTAACTTTTTGCCTAATTACTTTGAAACTAATAATGTGATCATTATGCCCTACAAAATGTTTCCTTCACAGACTTTTGTCACCTGCCCTGTCTCATTCCCTAATGGCAGAACAAGTGTCACACACTCTCTCGTTGGGACTTCTATGTACTGATGAAGGAAACTTTCCTGAATCTATGTACTGATGAAGGAAACTTTCCTGAACACATTTGACAAACTCTATCCTATTTAGTCCATTTGCAGTATGGGATTCCCAGTCAATATGTGGAAAGATCAAATCACCTACTATACCAACCTATGTTTTTTGCAGCAGTCTGTGATCTCTCTGCAAATGTGTTCCTCTAAATCCCTCAGGCTGTTGGGTGGTCTCTACTTTAGCCCCATTAATATGGTCATATCTTTCTTATTACTCAGTTCCACCCACATTGCCACACTAGACATGTTCTCCAGTCTGTCCTGATGGCATTGCCATGACATTTTCCTTGACGCCCCCGCCTTTAATCACTCCCACTCTTGCACATCTTAAATAACAGAACTGTGGAATATTGAGCTACCAATTCTACAGGAATTCTGCAGATGCTGGAAATTCAAGCAACACACATCAAAGTTGCTGGTGAACGCAGCAGACCAGGCAGCATCTCTAGGGCTGGTGAACGAAGGAGTCCTGACAAAGGGTCTCGGCCTGAAATGTCGACTGCACCTCTTCCTAGAGATGCTGCCTGGCCTGCTGCGTTCACCAGCAACTTTGATGTGTGTAGCTACCAATTCTGTCCCTTTTGCAGCCAAGTCTCACTAATGGCTACAATATCACAGTTCCTGGTGTTAATCCATGTCCTGAGCTCATCTGCCTTCTTTCCTACAATACTTCTTGCATTGATGTATACACAGCTCAGGACACTAGTCGCACCATGTTCAACCTTTTGATTCCTGACATCTGTCTCCACAACCTCTCCACTAATGTTTCTGGCGTTCTGGTTCCCATCCCCATGCAACTCTCGTTTAAACCCCACTGAGCAGTACTAGCAAACATTTCCATTTGGATATTAGTCCCTCTCCAGTTCAGGTTCAAACTGTAACTCAAAGGTTCAAAGGTACAATTTAATGTCAGAGAAATGTATACAATATACATCTTGAAATGATTTTTCTTTGCAACCATCCACGAAAACAGAGGAGTGCCCTAAAGAATGAACAACAGTTAAATGTTAGAACCCCGGGCCAGCTCGTGGTGCAATGACATCAGCACCAGACCCGGGAGCAGAAGTTCACTGGTTCGAAACCAGTCGGGTCCACTCCTGAGTACGCTTTCCATCCGTGCCGGGTTGAGTGTCGAGATCGCAACTCGGCCTCGTAAAATAAAGGGAAAGTACTGTGAAAATGTCTGTGTGAGGAGTAACGCACCACACAGTCTCTCTCTCTTGTTCCGCACCTTGTAAAAAGCCATGAAAAAGACATCATGACGGACGCACGCACACACAGGCAAACGCACATGCACAGACGCACACGCACGCACACGCAAAAAAACAGAACCCCAAAGTTACCCCCAGTTCCCGCCTACCTCGCGTAAGCAGCAGCAAGCAACATTCCCTCCTCCCCCCACCTGCTAAAAAAGAGCAAGCACCGGCACCGCCACTGAGCAGTCAAGTGTGAGCAATGTAATAGCAAAGACACAGACTTGCAGTTACCCCAAGTCTTCCTGTTTCACCCAGTATCTGACATTCCCTAATAAGGGAGAAAGAGGTGTCTCCATTTTCCCAGTGAGTGAGGAGACATCACAAACAGCTCACTGGTTTACAATGTTAAAAGTCCATTATGTCGCTTTTTTCAAGCTCTGTGCCTGAAGATCGCAAAGATCCCGGGTCTCCAGGCACACAGCAGATATCCCGACTCCCCGATGACACACGTGTCTCCTGTCTGACACCAACCCTCGATCTTCCTGTCCCCAGAGCCCCAAGATCCTAGGCTTCTGAATTCAAGCTGGACTCTTATGCTGATACTTTGGCAGCTGAGCAACAGCCATTTATGGAACCCCGAGCGTAGGTCCCATTCCCACAACAAACTGTACTCAGTGTGTAACTCCAGGTAAGCGTCTTCAAAAGAACCCTGAAAGGGAAAAATAGAGATATTAAAGATGGAAATAAAGCTGTTTCCAAAGATGCAAGCAAGGGAGTTGTTGTTAGGTGCCATTAACCCTCCTAAGCTCCTAACTTCTGAACCTGTCCCACCTTCCTTGGAAGAGAGTCCAATGATCTAAAAATCCTATGCCTTCCTTCCTACAGCAAATCCTTATCTATGTGTTAAACTGTATAATCTTCCTATTTCTGGCCTTATGAGCAAGTGGTGCTGGTAGCAATCCTAAGATCACAACCTTGGATGTCCTGTCCTTTAACTTAGCACCTAACTCCCTGAACTCACTTTGCAGAACCTCATCACACTTCCTACCAATATCATTCGTACCTACATGGGGCACAACCTCTGGCTGCTCACCCAGAATGCTGAAGACTCAATCTAAGATGTGCCAGACCCTGGCACCCAGGAGGCAACGTACCATCCGGAAATCTTGTTCTTGTCCACAGAACCTCCTTTCTGTTTCCCTAACTAATGAATCCCCTGTCACCGCAGCTCACCTCTCCTCCCCAACTTCCCGTTTGAGTTGTATCTCTGTGACTGCTGTGACTTGCCTCTGCTAGGTCATCCCTGTTTTTGTGTGAATGAAATCACTGGAGAGAGTTACTGGTAGATACAAAGTAGCCCCTTTATTTGACAAAACAAAGTACAGCGGGCATCTTATGGAGACGCTTTTGGTGGATAGGTCTGCTGGCGCAATGTGGGGCTCAATATTTATTTGCTAAACACAAAGGACAATTCCATATTTACAAAGTATAGACAATGCTTTTTTTTTGAAGCTACATACAAACTTCACACCTTCTGATTCACATCCATCCCACAGGCACCAGCAGCGTCTGGACTGGGCTTTTAGGAACCTGTTGTTCCAAACTGAATCCACAATACATTTATTTGGTATTTTATGTGCCAAATATAAAGGACAATTCCATATTTACAAAGTATAGATAATGCTTTCTTTGAAACTACGTGCAAACTTCACACCTTCTGGTTCACATCCATCCCACAGGTACCAGCATCGTCTGTGGACTGGGATTCACAGCTTTTCGGAAATGCATTGTTACAAAGTAAATCCACAATATATTGTCAAGGAACAGAAGACGGGTGGCCGAAGCCATTTGCTAAACGTAAATGACCTAAACCCAAAAATCACTCTAACAATCTCAACCCTCCCCACTCCCCCCCAGCAGTATCCAAAGTGAGTTATCTGCTGTTGAGGGGGATGGTCACAGGGGTCGTCTGCACTGGCCATTTAACCCCTTTCCCCTTTCTGACTTTCACCCAGTTTTCTGGGTCCTACACTTTGGGTGTAACTACCCCTCCATGTGTCCTATCTATCAACCCTATCTCCAGTCTAGCTCTGACCACTGTAATGGTGGCTGCTCTGCTTGTTCCTACGTTACCTTAATTTGTTCTTGCCAATTTATCCTGAACGGTGATTGTGCGCTACTCAAAGCACCAAATTGCCGCGAGTTGCTGCCTTTGCTACTCTAATATTATTATTATCAAAACTCATTTTTCCCTCAGCTCAAGTGCTGACATAGCCAAGCATGCTCATTTCTCAGTTGCTAGGAACTTTTGGACTATTCTAGTAGTGTTCAGTATTGTGGCTTTCTGAAGATTTACAGAGACATTGCTGTGAAGACCTAACTGTTTAACGCTTTTGTGTAGTGCCTTTGGGGTGATTACTATCAGGACAATATATACCCTGTTCATGTTCCAAGGTATTTTAATTTCCTCTTTTAATTCGGCATATTTCTGGTGTTTTTCACTTACTGATTTCTGTAAGTTACATGTGTTTGGAATGGCTAGATCTATTAAGTAAGTTAAATATTATTGAGGGTAGTGACCAAAGGAGATACTCTGCATAGGCTACTTATTCCCCTGTCTCCTGACAGTTACCAGGTAACTGCCTTCTACAACTTAGGGATGGCTACATCTCTGTAGCTCTTATCTATCACCTCCCGATTCTCCCATATGAACCTAAGGTCTTTGAGCTGTAGTACCAATTCCTTAACATGGTCTCTAAGAAGCTACATCTCATGCTGATGTGGTTATTAGGGAGACCAGAGGTCTCCCAAAGTGCCTACATCTCACACAAGGTACCTACCACTAAATCTGGAACCATTCTCAACACACTAGCTATGTACTAACAGAAAAAAAAACAACTTACTGGAAACTTACTTAAAGCTTGTGTCTATGCTTGTCCAAGCCTGTTGAGTTGCCCACTCTAACACTACCCCACTCCAACAATGGCTGCTTCGCTTACACCTCCTTTCTTGGCTCAAACAGTGACTCATTCCCGATGAGGCTCTGACATGCTCCTTCAAACAGCCACTTACTTCTTCCTTGCTACTTCCTCATTCCCAATCTGTAAATATTCAACTGATAATGTCTTTTTTATTGCCTTTAGAAACAAAGTGGATAATTGTACACTTATCCACATTAAACTCCAATTACTATGCCCTTGCCCCTTCAACCAGCTTGTGTAAAACATACTGAAACCACTTTGCAAATTCCTCACAACTAGTACACCCCTGAGCAATACTGAGCTTTGTATCATCTGTAAACTTGAAGACATTGTATTAGTTCCTTCATTCAAATTTTTGATGTATCTTGTAAATAGTAATCGTGTTCCATCAGTCACTTTGAACCACTCAGAAGAAAATATCAGTTTATTCCTATTTTCCGTTCCTTTTCTGATTAATTGAATTGAGTTGGCCAAGTTATAAAGACCTGTGCTGATCAACTGGCTGGAGTGTTTACTGATATCTTTAACCTCTTGCTTTGGCAGTCTGAGGTACTCCCACTCTTCAAGCAGGCTTCCATTATACCAGTGCCAAAGAAGAACAAGATAACCTACCTCAATGACTATTGTTCAGTACCACTTACATCCACTGTGATGAATTGCATTGAGAGGTCGTAGATGAAACATATCAACTCCTGACTGAGAAGAAAGTTGGATCCACTCCAATTTGGATACCGGCACAACAAGTCCACCACAATCAACCCTGGAATATTTGGACAGCACTGTCATTGCCCAAATCAAAAGTTGTGATGAAACAGCATATAGGAGGGTGATTGAAAATCTGGCTGAGTGGTGCTCAACAACAATCCCTTAATCAATGTCAGCAAGATCAAGGAGCTAATTATTAACTTCAGTCAGAGGAAACCAGCAGTATATGAGCCAATCCTGACCAGGAAATCAGAGGTGGAGAGGGTCAGCAACCTAAAATTCCTTGGTATTATATTTTCTGAGAATCTGTACTGGGTGCAGCATATAAAAGCAATTATGGGAAAACCAATATTTCCTTAGAAGTTTACAAAGATTTGGCATGGCATCTAAAACTTTGACAAACTTCTATTGATGTGTGGTGGAGAGTATATTAACTGGTTGCATCATGACTTCGTTTAGAAATACCAATGCCCTTGAAAGGAAAATGCTACAAACAACAGTGGCTATGGCCCAGTGCATCATGGGTAAAGCCCTCTCCACCATTGAGGACATCTACACAGAATGCTGTTACGGGAAAGCAGGATCTGTCATCAAGGACCCTACCACCCAGGCCATGCTCGTTTCTCTCTGCTGCCGTTAGGAAGACAGTACAGGAGCCTTTGGATCTAGACAACCAGGTTCAGCAGGAGTCACTACCTGTCAACTATTTGGCTCTTGAATAAGTGGAGGTAACTCCTCTCAACTTCAATCGCTCCAGCACTGAAATGCTCTCACAACTTATGGACTCACTTTCAACGCATCTTCATCTCAAGTTCTTGATTTTCATTGTTTATTTCTTTATTACTATTATTTTTTTTCCTCAGTTCAAGCTTGTAAAACCTGAGGTACTGGCATAGCCAAACAGATTCACTTCTCCATTGCTAGGAGCTTTCGGACTATTCGAATGGTGTTCAGTATTATGGCTTTCTGGAGATTTATATAAATATTGCTGTGTAGACCTAATAGTTTAAACCACTGCAGGGTTTTCTGTCCTTTCCCGTGTTCATCCCCAGGTGGCAGATTAGTGAAAGCTTTGCAGATATACAAGGCAAGTGGGAAATCAAATACCACCCGTGGACCAAAACAGAAACAAATCCAGGCAGCTCTGTACCTAGATTGGGCAGTTCTCTGGTCAATATCTGTTTTCCATGTCAAGGATGGCTGAAACTAAGAACTGACTGCAGGTATAAAAAGCAATAACCTTTCACTTTAGAAATAGAGAGTTGTCTACAGAATAGAGTGATAATTCTGCAGGAGTTTCTCAGGGGAGCTGTCCACTTACAACTGAGACCACTCAAGCAGTTCAGAGTAGAAAGACACGCATGAAATGGTCATTAGAAGCAAATACGTTCATAATGTGTGTATATTATTGAGTAAGGGAACTTTAGACTGACATGACAGGATACAGGGACAAACTTCATCAATGGTTTATAGCACAATATCCCTCCATGGAAGTCAATGTACAATGAATAGCAGCTCAATGATAATTAAAAAATAATTTAATCTTTATGGACACATTAAACCAAATAAAGCATGAAGTTGCACAAGAGCTAGAAAGTAACCATCTGACAGACCACAAAACAATACAAGAAAATAATGAAGGTGCCACCCCCCAGAAGCGCTGATGAAAATAGAATTACTTCAGCAACTGCTCCACAACGTGATGGTAGTAGCAACAACACAGATTCAGAGTCTCCGCAGAATGATGATAACGAAACTGAGCTTACAAACACAATTATCCTAACATTTAACATCATACAAATAGAATATATGGGCCCTGACCCAACAAAATTACTCTACATAGCAAAGCAAAACACAGAATCAAAATTTGAAAAAAAAAAGTTAATACTCTCAACAATATTATATTACCACCATATGTAGGAAAAATTGAAATATTTGAAAAACTACACACAATAACATACTGTGTGGAATTAATGGCATCAAAATAGAAGCACTCATTAGTAGAAACCCAAAACTGAGTAATGTAATGAGAACACCAAAATGGCAGAAGAGATAATAAAACAAAAATGAACACTTAAGAACAGAAATAGCCCACCTAATAGAGTCTAAAATGGATAACCCAAGCAAGAAAGTTAGGAGAAAAGCTGAGGAAATACTAAGGAAATCTAAGGTCCATGCAATATATGACCAACCTAATAGAAGCATTGGAGAATTTATAGATACACTAAACAAAAGCTTGGTGCATACAAAACCACTGACTAAATAGATACATAAAATGAAGTAGATGAAGAAAACAGAATTAGGGCTTCAGGAATCAAAAGAAAAAGTTTATGCAGGACTTTGACCTCTGAAGCACCAGAATGTCACCAACCCTAGCACAGAATTACCAACATACACAGAGATTATGAACTGTTGGTCTAATATCTGATCAAACAGGGTGACGTCCAATGAGAAGCAAGCTGGATTAGGGAAGAAAAAGAGTGCACTCACATGGTTGAAGACATGCAAACACCAGAAGTTAAAATGGATATGTGAAAAGCAGCTATAAAAATACCCACAACTTGAAAAGTACCAGCAGTATCATCCTTTCACTTGTTTACAAACTATATATAAAATTGTACCATCATGCCTCTCACATCTAATCACCATTCACTGGTATAACCACAATATACTTACAGAAGAGCAGAAAGGATTCTGTAAAGATATGAAAGGATGTAATCAAGAACTGATAATAGATTTTGTAATTCTTAATCACACTCGTTGGAAAATCAGAACTTTTTCATGTTGTTATATTGATTACCAAAAAGCATTTGATTCCGTCTGACTCTCATGGTTAATCGTCATCATTATTATGCACTGTGTTGTATGACATAGATGACCATGGTTCCATGACCATGATTGTTCTTGACAAACTTTTCTACAGAAGTGGTTTGCCATTGCCTTATTCTGAGCAGTGTATTTATAAGATGAGTGACCCCAGCCATTATCAATACTGTTCAGAGATAGTCATAGTCATAGTCATACTTTATTGATCCCGGGGGAAATTGGTTTTCGTTACAGTTGCACCATAAATAATTAAATAGTAATAAAACCATAAATAATTAAATAGTAATATGTAAGTTATGCCAGGAAATAAGTCCAGGACCAGCCTATTGGCTCAGGGTGTCTGACCCTCCAAGGGAGGAGTTGTAAGGTTTGATGGCCACAGGCAGGAATGACTTCCTATGATGCTCTGTCTTGCATCTCGATGGAATGAGTCTCTGACTGAAAGTACTCCTGTGCCCAACCAGTACATTTTGTAGTGGATGGGAGACATTGTCCAAGATGGCATGCAACTTGGACAGCATCCTCTTTTCAGACACCACCATGAGAGAGTCCAGTTCCATCCCCACAATATCACTGGCCTTACGAATGAGTTTGTTGATTCTGTTGGTGTCTGCTACCCTCAGCCTGCTGCCCCAGCACACAACAGCAAACATGATCGCACTGGCTACCACAGACTCGTAGAATATCCTCAGCATCGTCCGGCAGATGTTAAAGGACCTCAGTCTCCTCAGGAAATAGAGACGGCTCTGACCCTTCTTGTAGACAGCCTCAGTGTTCTTTGACCAGTCCAGTTTATTGTCAATTCGTATCCCCAGGTATTTGTAATCCTCCACCATGTCCACACTGACCCCCTGGATGGAAACAAGGGTCACCAATACCTTAGCTCTCCTCAGGTCTACCACCAGCTCCTTAGTCTTTTTCACATTAAGCTGCAGATAATTCTGCTCACACCATGTGACATAGTCTGTCAGGTGTCAGTAGTTGCATAGCAGGACTTGTAATATGCACCAGCTGCTCATACGACTATCCACCCCCTGCTCAAATAGCTTCACGTGATCTTGATTGGAGGGCTAAGCAGGTGCTACACCTTGCCCAAGGGTTAACTGCAGGCTAGCAGAGGGAAGGAATGTCTTACACCTCCTGTTGTAGACACCTCCTTTTTCTACATCACGTGTGTGTGCTTAGCCCACTGCTCTACTCTCTATATACCCATGACTGTGTGGCTAGGCATTGCTCAAACACCATCTATAAATTTGCTGATGATACATCCATTGTTGGTAGAATCTCAGATGGAGTCGAGAGGGAGTACAGGAGTGAGGTATGCCAACTAGTGGAATAGTGCCGAAGCAACAACCTGGTTCTCTTTCAGTAAGACGAAAGAGCTGAATGTGGACTTCAGGAAGGGTAAGACGAAGGAACACATACCAATCCTCATAGAGAGATCAGAAGAGGAGAGAGTGAGCAGTTTGAAGTTCCTGGGTTTCAAGATCTCTGAGGATCTAACCTGGTCCCAATATATTGATGCAGTTACAAAGAAGGCAAGGCAGCAACTATACTTCATTAGGAGTTTGAAGAGATACACTCAAAAACTTCTGTAGATGTATTGTGGAGAGCATTCTGACAGGCTGCATCACTGTCTGGTATGGGGGTGGGGGAGAACTACTACATAGGACTGAAAATAGCTGCAGAAGGTTGTAAATTTAGTCAGCTCCATCTTGGGTACTAGACTACAAAGTACCCAGGACATTTTCAAGGAGCAGTGTCTCAGAAAGGCAGCGTCCATTATTAAGGACCTCCAGCACCCAGGGCATGCCCTTTTCTCACTGTTACCATCAGGTAGGAGGTACAGAAGCCTGAAGGCACACACTCAGCGATTCAGGAACAACTTCTCCTCGGCCATCCGATTCCTAAATGGACATTGAACCCTTGAACACTACCTCACTTTTTTTAATACATAGTATTTCTGTTTTTTGCATGATTTTTAGTCTATTCAATATATGTATGCTGTAATAGATTTATTTATTATTATTTTATTTTGTTGTTTTTTTTTCTTCTAAATTATGTATTGCATTGAACTGTTGCTGCCAAGTTAACAAATTTCACGTCACATGCCGGTGATACTAAACCTGATTCCGATGTATTTCCACCCTGCCACCTTAATAGACGTTTATATATAAACTACACCCAATACTTGTGAAATTCCTTTAACCTCTGATGAAGCATTGGCATACTGTAATCACCCTATCTATTAGCAGCCAAAAAAGAACAAACACCACTATCAAAATAATCCAAGCGTTTTCCAGGGTGACTCTAAGCCCACTATGGCTTTGTCGAGCTTCAAACCTGTGCTCTACTTTACTGAATTGGATGACAATAGGGCATAAACAACTAAACAAATGATGCCTTTATGCATCCTCTCAACATGGACGATTTGAAATTATACATTCCTTCATTAGTAAAGCTAAAGCAAATAATTCAAATAGCAGGACTAATTTCTGAAGGTATAAACATGAACTTTGGACGAGGTGAGTTCAGAACATTAAACATAAAGAAAGTGCACTAAAACTAGTAGAATATAAAACAGCAGCAGGAAGCAACACAGCCAGTGGATGAACATGAAACATATCAACAAACTAAGAAAATAGATGTTAGGGAAATCTGCAAAACAGATCTCAATAGTAAAATGATGACAAAGGCAATAAACGCTTCGCTATACTCATGTTAACATATTCTTTTGGCATAATATCCTGGTCTGAAACTAACTTGGAAAAATTGGAAAGAAACATAAAAACTGAAATGACAAATGATACAGCTTATTTAATAGCTATTCCAAACACACATAACATAAAGCAATCAATAAGTGAAAGCCACCACAAATATGGCGAATTAAAAGAGGGAATTGAAAGGCAATGGAACATGAACAGGGTATAGGTATTATTTATTGATCCCAACAGAAATTACAGCGTCGCAGTTGCATTATAAGTACACAGATATACGAGGGGTGATTGATAAGTTCATGGCCTAAGGTAGGAGTCAATTTCAGAAAACCTAGCACATTTATTTTTCAACATAGTCCCCTTCTACATTTACACACTTAGTCCAGCGGTCGTGGAGCATACGGATCTTGGACCTCCAGAAAGTGTCCACAGCAGGGGTGATTGATAAGTTCATGGCCTAAAGTAGAAAGAGATGAGTTATACAGCTCTCGTTACATGCGCATGCATGTTCAACTCTTTGAGTGATCATGCAGAAAGTTTGAAGTTAGTAACTTATCAGTTAATAACTCATCAGGGGTGATTGATAACTTCGTGGCCTAAGGTAGAAGAAGATGAGTTATTAACTTCAAATTTTCTGCATAATCACTCAAAGAGTTGACCTGCATGTGCATGTAACGAGAGCTGTATAACTCATCTCCTTCTACCTTAAGCCACAAACTTATCAATCACCCATCTGTGGGCACTTTCTGGAGGTCCAAGATCCGTATGAACCACAACCACTGGACTAAGTGTGTAAATGTACGAGGATACGATATTGAAGAATAAATGTGCGAGGTTTTCTAAAATTGACTCCTACTTTAGGCCCTGAACATATCAATCTCCCCTCGTACAAATATTAGAAGAGAAGTAAGAAAGAATAAAAAATAAGTTACCTCAAACAGTCTAAAAGAAGGGGCGGGGTCATCACTTCCCCAGCTATAGGTTGACTCATTATAGAGCCAAATGGCCGAGGGTAAGAATGATCTCATAAAGTGCTCTTTGGAGCAGCATGGTTGTCTTAGTCTATTACGAAAAGTGCTCTTCTGTTCAGCCAAGGTGGCCTGCAGAGCCTGAGAAACATTGTCCAGAATTGCCAGGATTTTCTGTAGGGTCCTTTGTTCTACCACAGCCTCCAGTGTCTCCAATTTGACTCCTATAACAGAGCCAGCCTTTCTAATCAGTTTATTAAGCTTCACACATAAAAACTGCTGGTGAACGCAGCAGGCCAGGCAGCATCTACAGGAAGAGGTACAGTCGACCTTTTGGGCCGAGACCTTTCGTCAGGACTAACTGAAAGAAGAGCTAGTAAGAGATTTGAAAGTGGGAGGGGGAGAGGGAGATCTGAAATGATAGGAGAAGACAGGAGGGGGAGGGATGGAGCCAAGAGCTGGAAAGTTGATTGGCAAAAGGGATATGAGAGGATCATGGGACAGGAGGCCCAGGGAGAAAGAAAAGGGTGGGGGGGAATCCCAGAGGATGGGCAAGGAGTATAGTGAGAGGGACAGAGGGACAAAAAGGAGAGAGAAGAAACCATTCGGGGCCCCAGATAGTCCTTCCAGGTGAGGCGACATTTCACCTGTGAGTTGGCTGGGGTGATATACTGCGGCCGGTGCTCCCGATGTGGCCTTCTATATATTGGCGAGACCCGACGCAGGCTGGGAGACCATTTCGCTGAACACCTATGCTCTGTCTGCCAGAGAAAGCAGGATCTCCCAGTGGCCACACATTCTAATTCCACATCCCAGTCCCATTCTGCTATACCTATCCATGGCCTCCTTTACTCTCAAGATGAAGCCACACTCAGGTTGGAGGAACAACACCTTATATTCCGTCTGGGTAGCCTCCAACCAGATGGATGAACATTGACTTCTCTAACTTCCGTTAATGCCCCACCTCCCCTTTGTACCCTATCTGTTATTTATTTATTTATGTATTTATTATTAATTTTTTTTTCTCTCTCCTTTTTCTCCCTCTGTCCCTCTCACTATACCCCTTGCCCATACTCTGGGCTTCCCCCGCTTTTCTTTCTCCCTGGGCCACCTATCCCATGATCCTCTCTTATCCCTTTTGCCAATCAACTTTCCAGCTCTTAGCTCCATCCCTCCCCCTCCTGTCTTCTCCTATCATTTCCGATCTCCCTCTCCCCCTCACACTTTGAAATCTCTTACTATCTCTTCTTTCAGTTAGTCCTGACAAAGGGTCTTGGCCTGAAACATCGACTGTACCTCTTCCTATAGTTGCTGCCTGACCTGCAGCGTTCACCAGCAATTTTTATGTGTGTTGCTTGAAATTCCAGCATCTGCAGATTTCCTCATGTTTGCGAGTTTATTGAGCTTGTTGGCATCACCTGTGTTGATGCCGTTGCCTCAGCACACCACTGCATAGTTTGTACTGGTTACAACAGACTGGTAGAACCATGTGAAGGAGAGGACTGAGTTCTCCAAAGGACCTCAGTCTCCTCAAGAAGTAGAGGCAACTCTGGCCCTTCATGTACATTGCCTCTGTGTTGGTGTTCCACTCAAGTCTGTCATCCATGTGCACCCCCAGGTACCTGTAGGTCCTCACCACATCCACAAAGTCACCATCAATAGTAATAGGGAACAGTGCAGGTTTACTCTTCTTAAAGTTCATCACCACCTCTTTCTTCTTCTTACTGATGCTGATCTGCAGATGATTCAGCCGGTTGCACATGGCCTATTAGTGACATCAACAGAGCTTTACCAAGAGGAATTTGTCACAAGTTGGCGGCAGTATCTAAAGATAGAGCTTCGAGAGCATTTGTCTATTGTACATGCTTATCAGCGGCATCAACAGATCTCCATGAACTAAATAAAAGTACAGAAGGGATAAGGGGAGCGGCCATTGTCCGGGTGGCCATTGTACAGGAGTAGGCCAGTGGTAAGAGTAGAAGCAACAGGCTTTGGCTCAACGGAGGCTTCGGCTCGGAAGAGGCGTCGGCTCTGTGTAAAGCATCTATTAAGGTTTCCTTTTTATTTCTTTTCCCCCTCTCTTATGGTAACATTTAAATGGCTGTGGTGTGCTCTTCATGCTAGATGTTGGAGAACTGGGAGACCCAGAGTCTGCTGCAGCTCCTTGAAGACCGTGTTAGGGATCTGGAGCAGCAACTGGTTGACCTTCGGCTTGTACGGAAGAGGGATGATATAATTGATCGAAGTTACAGGGAGGTATCACCATGTAGTTGCAGGAGGCAAGTAGTTGGGTGGCTGTCAGGAGAAATGGAACTAGGCAGTGAGAGCAGAGGACACCTGTGGCCATTCTCCTGAAAAATAAGTAAACTACTTTGGATGCTTTTGTGGGGGATGACCTCCCAGGAGAATGCCACAGTGACCGGGTTACAGGCACTGAGCATGGGTCCGTGGTGCGGAAGAGAAAGAGAGAGAAGAAGGGAGCAGTAGTGATAGGGGACTCCACAGTGAGGAGAACAGACAGGAGATTCTGTGGACATGAATGGGACACCCGGATGGTATGTTGCCTCCCAGGTGCCAGGGTCAGGGATGTCTCAGATCGTGTCCACAACATTTTGGGGAGGAAGGGAGAGCAGCCAGATGTCTTGGTACATATTGGTACCAATGACATAGGAAGGTAAAACAATGAAATCCTGAAAAGAGAATTTAGAGAGCGGGTTAGAAAGCTGAGAAGCAGGACCTCCCAGGTAGTAATTTCTGGATTGCTACCCATGTCACACACCAGTGAGGGTAAAACAGGATGATTTGGCAGATGAATACATGACTGAGAAGCTGGTGCAGAGGGCAGGGCTTCAGGTTCTTGGAAAATTGGGATCTTTTCTGGGGGAGGTATGACTTGTTCAAAAGTGACAGGTTGCACCTAAACCCAAGGGGTACCAATATTCTCACGGACAGGTTTGTTAGAGCTGTTGGGAGGGTTTAAGCTAACTTGGCAGGGGAGTGGGAACCGGAGTGAAGGGACTCAGGGAAGGACAGATGGTAAAAAAGTTAAATAGCATGCAGTGAGATTGTCAGGAAGGGCAGGCAGGTGATGGGACTTAGTTGCAGCCAACAGACTGAGTATCAAATCATTAAGGATGCAGAGTCAGAAAGGACAGCAAATATGGTGTATCTAGATGAACGTAGTATAATAAATAAGGTGGATGATCTTGTTGCAATATTACAGGTATGATGTAGTGGCCATCACTGAATCGTGGCTGAAGGATGGTTGTAGTTGGGAGCTGAACGTCCAAGGTTAAACGTTGCATCGGAGGGATAGGAAGGTAGGCAGACGGGGTGGTGTGGCTCTATTGGTAAAGAATGGCATCAAATCAGTAGAAAGATGTGACATAGGATCAGAAAATGTTGAATCCTAGTGGGTTGAGTTAAGAAACTGCAAGGGCAAAAGGACATTGATGGCAGTTATATACAGGCCTCCCAACAGTGGCTGGGAGGTGGACCATAGGTTACAACAGGAAATAGAAAATGCGAGTCAAAAGGGCAATGTTACAGTAGTCACAGGAGATTTTAACATGCAGGTTGTTTGGGAAAATCAGGTTGGTAATGGATCTCAAGAGAGTGAGTTTGTTGAGATAGATTTTTAGAGCAGTTTGTTGTTGAGCCTACTAGGGCATCAGCTATACTGGATTGGGTGTTATGTAATTAACCAGAGGCAATTAGGGAGCTTAAGGTAAAAGAACCCTTAGGAACCAGTGATCACAACATTATTGTGCAATTTGAAATTTGATAGGGAAAACATAAAGTCTGATGTAGCAGTATTTCTGTGTAGTAAGGGAAATTACAGTGCTGTGAGAGAGGAGTTGGTCAAAGTAACTTGGAAGGAGCTGCTGGCAGGGATGTCAGCAGAGCAGCAATGGCATGTGTTTCTGGGAAAAATAAGAAAGGTGCAGGACATGTGTATTTCAAAAATGAAGAAATACTCAAATGGTAAAATAGTTGTAAAAGCAAAAGAAAGGGCATACAATAAAGAAAAATTATTAAGAAGATAGAGCATTGGGGAGTTTAAAAAAAACTACAGAGAGCAACTGAAGAAATCATTAGAATGGAAAAGTTGAAATATGAAAGCAAGCTAGCATAGAAACATAGAAAACCTAATACAGTACAGGCTGTTCAGCCCACAAAGTTTTGCCGAACATGTCCCTACCATAGAATTTACTAGACTTCCCCATAGCCCTCTACTTTTCTAAGCTCCATGTACCTACCCAGAAGTCTCTTAAAAGACCCTATCATATCCAACTCCACCACTGTTGCCGGCAGCCCATTCCACGCACTCATCATTCTCTGAGTAAAAAACTTACCCCTGACATCTCCTCTGTACCTACTCCCAAGCACCTTAAACCTGTATCCTCTTGTGGCAGCCATTTCAGCCCTGGCAAAAAGCCTCTGATATCCACACGATCAATGCCTCTCATCATCTTATACACCTCTATCAGGTCACCTCTCATCCTCCGTCGCTCCAAGGAGAAAAGACCGAGTTCACTCAACCTGTTTTCATAAGGCATGCTCCCCAATCCAGGCAACATCCTTGTAAATCTCCTCTGCACCCTTTCTATGGTTTCCACATCCTTCCTGTAGTGAGGCGACCAGAACTGAGCACAGTACTCCAAGTGGGGTCTGACCAGGGTCCTAGCAAATAATATTAAAGTGGATAGTAAAAGTTTTTTCAAGTATGTTAAAAATAAAAGAGAAATGAGAATGGATATAGGACCACTAGAAAATGAAGCAACAAAAATAAAAATGAGGGACAAGGAGATGGCTGCTGAACTAAATAAGTATTTTGCATCAGTCTTCACTTTGAAAGACACCAGCAGTATGCCTGCTGTTATAGTGTGTGAAAGAAGAGAAGTGGATGCAATTACTGTAACAAGGGAGAAGGTGCTCAAAAAATTGAAAGACTTAAAGGTACATAAGTCACCTGAACCAGATGAACTGCACCCTAGGGTTCTTAAAGAGGTAGTGTTAGAGATTGTGGTTGCAGTAGAAATGATCTTATAAAAATCATTGGACTTTGGCATGATGCCAGAGGACCAGGAAATTTCAAATGTTATTACACTCTTTAAGAAAGGAGGAAGGCAGCAGAAAGGAAATTATAGACCAGTTAGCCTGACCTCAGTGGTTGGGAGGATGTTACAGCCAACTGTTAAGGGTGAATGACGGAGTACTTGGTGACACAGGACAAGATAGTACAAAGTCAGCATGGTTTCATGCAGGGAAAATCCTGCCTAATGAACCTGTTGGAATTCTTTGAAGAGATTACAAGTAGGATAGATAAAGGTGCTGCAGTGGAAGTTGTGCATTTGGACTTTCAGAAGGCCTTTGACAAGGTGCCATACATGAGGCTGCTAACCAAGTTAAGATCCCATGGTATTACAGTAAAGTTACTAACATGGTTAGAGCATCGGATGATTAGTAGGAGGCAGAGAGTGGCAATAAAAGGATCCTTTTCTGGTTGGCTGCCAGTGACATGGTGTTCCACAGGGGTTGGTGTTGGGACCACTTTTTTTATGCTGCATATCCATGATTTAGATGATAGAATAGATGGCTTTGTAGCCAAGTTTACAGATGATATGATGATTGGTGGAGGGCCAGGTAGTGTTGAGAAAACAGGTAAGATGCAAAAGGACTTAGTCAGATTAGGAGAATGGGCAAGAAAGTGGCAAATGAAATACAATGTCGGAAGATGCATGGTCATGCACTTTGGTAGTAGAAATAAATGTGTGGACTATTTTCTAAACAGGGAGAAAATCCAGGAATCTGAGATGAAGAGGGGCTTGAGAGTCCTTGCACAGAACAACCTGAAGGTTAACTTGCTGGTTGAGTCAGTGTGAGGAAGGCAAATGCCATGTTAGTATTCATTTCAAGAGATCTTAAATACAAGAGCAGGGATGTGATGCTGAGCTTCATAAGGCACTGGTGAGACCTCACCTTGAGTATTGTGAACAGTTTTGGGCCCCTCATCTTAGAAAAGTTGTGCTGGCATTGGAGAGGGTCCAGAAGATGTTCACAAGGATGATTCCAGGAATGAAAGGGTTATCATATGAGGAACGTTTGATGGCTCTGTGCCTATACTCTCTGGAATTTGGAAGCATGAAGGGGAATCTCATTGAAACCTTTCGACTGCTGTAAGGCCTAGACAGAGTAGATGTGGAAAGGATGCTTCCCATGATGGGAGTCTAGAACAAGAGGGCACAACCTTAGGATAGAGGGATGCCCTTTCAAAACAGAGATGCGAAGAAACTTCTTTAGCCAAAGTGTGTGAATTTGTGGAATTTGTTGCCACGTGCAGCTGTGGAGTCCAGGTTGTCGGGTGTATTTAAGGCAGAGATTGAGAGGGTCTTCATTGAACATGGCATCAAAGGTTACAGGAAGAAGGGAACTGGGGTTGTGGAGGAGATAGAAAAAAAGTATCAGCCATGATTGAATAGCGGAGCAGTCTCAACGGGCCAGATGGCCTAATTCTGCTCCTATGTCCTATGGTCTTATGGTCTATTTGACTAAGTCTCCCACCGGGACCCTATATTCATCTTCCCATCCTCCCTTGATACACTCAACTCTTCCTGAGTCATCAGGGAATTTCTGTAGATGACATGACTCAGTGTTGTATCTAAAGTCCGAGATAAACAGGAAGGGCGCCAATGCAGTCCCCTGTGGGGCCCAGTGCTGCTTACTGCCAGGGTCTGACACTCAGCTCTGAAGCCCCAGAAACTGTCCCAATACATTGTCCTAATCAAAATATCTGCAACTGGTATTATCCCAAAGTCACTACACAATGGTATTAAACAATTACGCTGACATGGCAATATGTATGCAGATCTTCAGAAAACCACAAGACTAAATACCACTACAATAGTGTAAAAGTTTCTAACAATTAAAATCCAAGCATGCTTAGCTATGCCTGTACCTCAAGTATTACCAGCTTGAGCTGAGAAAAACATGATGATGATAATAATAATTAATAATAATAATAATAATAATAAATAGTAAATACTGAGTTAGATATTGATAAGTTGTAAAGTCCTTGAAAGTGAATCAGTTGTGGACTCAGCTCAGTATTGATGTGAGTGAAGTTTTCCATGCTGGTTTAGGAGCCTGATGGTTGAGGAGTAATAACTGTTCACAAATCTGGTGCTGTTGGACCTAAGGCACCAGTACCTTCATCCTGATGAGCAGCAAGATGAAGCCATGTCCTGGATGGTGGGGGGTGTTGATGATGGATGCTGCTTTCTTGTGGCAGCACTCCTTTTCGATGTGCTCAGCAGTGGAGATGGCTTTTCCTGTGATCTACTGGTTTGTATCAACTACTTTTTGCAGGCTTTTATATTCTTAACATTGGTATAACCATACCAGGCCATGACACAACTAGTCACACTATGCATCTATTGAAAATTGTTTTTCATGACATGCCATTGGAAACACATAATGAGTGTATCCCTGAGTAATGTAAATGATCTTAGGTATGATTCATTGCAAGATGTCCACTTTACATCGATAGACATTCAGTTAAAAGTAGATAAAATGTAGACAAGAACAGACAATAGTCTCTCTTGTTGATGTTTATGACTCTGTCATTAGCTAAAGAGAACAGTTGACTTTATCAGCAAGGGCACTGCTCAACAATGACTGCGGTCAACCATATTGGCAAGTGCTCTCATCCAGACTTCAGAGCTTCATATCCTTCCATGAATGATGATGCTGGGCACCTTATTAATTCCAGCTTTGCAACACAAATTTTATCCTTTTTTATCAGTCAGATCTTCTTCCCTGTGATCACGATGAGCATAATCTGTGGCTGCTGGTGACTAGTGGTGTTCCACAGGGGTCTGTGTTGAGACCACTTCTTACTTTATATGTAAATGATTTGGTTGATAGCCTTTTTGTTGGGTTTGTGGAACAATCTATGTTCCGTGCCTATTCTGGTATCTGTCCCCCACTTTTCCTTCGCTACATCGACGACTGCATTGGCGCTGCTTCCTGCACGCATGCAGAACTCGTTGACTTTATTAACTTTGCCTCCAACTTTCACCCTGCCCTCAAGTTTACCTGGTCCATTTCCGACACCTCTCTCCCCTTTCTAGATCTTTCTGTCTCTGTCTCTGGAGACAGCTTATCCACTGATGTCTACTATAAGCCTACTGACTCTCACAGCTATCTGGACTATTCCTCTTCTCACCCTGTCTCTTGCAAAAACGCCATCCCCTTCTCGCAATTCCTCCGTCTCCGCCGCATCTGCTCTCAGGATGAGGCTTTTCATTCTAGGACGAGGGAGATGTCTTCATTTTTTAAAGAAAGGGGCTTCCCTTCCTCCACTATCAACTCTGCTCTTAAACGCATCTCCCCCATTTCACGTACATCGGCTCTCACTCCATCCTCCCACCACCCCACTAGGAATAGGGTTCCCCTGGTCCTCACCTACCATCCCACCAGCCTCCGGGTCCAACATATTATTCTCCATAACTTCCGCCACCTCCAACGGGATCCCACCACTAAGCACATCTTTCCCTCCCCGCCCCTGCATTCCGCAGGGATCGCTCCCTACACAACTCCCTTGTCCATTCGTCCCCCCCATCCCTCCCCACTGATCTCCCTCCAGGCACTTATCCGTGTAAGCGGAACAAGTGCTACACATGCCCTTACACTTCCTCCCTTACCACCATTCAGGGCCCCAAACAGTCCTTCCAGGTGAGGCATCACTTCACCTGTGAGTCGACTGGGGTGATATACTGCGTCCGGTGCTCCCGATGTGGCCTTTTATATATTGGTGAGACCCGACGCAGACTGGGAGACCGCTTTGCTGAACATCTACGCTCTGTCCGCCAGAGAAAGCAGGATCTCCCAGTGGCCACACATTTTAATTCCACATCCCATTCCCATTCTGACATGTCTATCCACGGCCTCCTCTACTGTAAAGATGAAGTCACACTCAGGTTGGAGGAACAACATCTTATATTCCGTCTGGGTAGCCTCCAACTTGATGGCATGAACATTGACTTCTCTAACTTCCGCTAAGGCCCCACCTCCCCCTCGTAGCCCATCTGTTACTCATTTTTATGCACACATTCTTTCTCTCACTCTCCTTTTTCTCCCTCTGTCCCTCTGAATATACCTCTTGCCCATCCTCTGGGTCACCCCCCCCCCCTTGTCTTTCTTCCCGGACCTCCTGTCCCATGATCCTCTCGTATCCCCTTTTGCCTATCACCTGTCCAGCTCTCGGCTCTATCCCTCCCCCTCCTGTCTTCTCCTATCATTTTGCATCTCCCCCTCCCCCTCCAGCTTTCAAATCCCTTACTCACTCTTCCTTCAGTTAGTCCTGACGAAGGGTCTCGGCCTGAAACGTCGACTGCACCTCTTCCTATAGATGCTGCTTGGCCTGCTGCGTTCACCAGCAACTTTGATGTATGTTGCTTGAATTTCCAGCATCTGCAGAATTCCTGTTGTTTCAGTTGATAGAATTAGTGGCTTTGTGGCCAGGTTTGCGGATAATACAAAGATAGGTGGAGGGAAGGTAGTTTTGAGGAAGCAGAGAGGCTACAGAAGGACTTAGACAGATTAATGGGCAAAGTAGCAGCAAATGGAATAAAATGTCAGGAAGTGTATGGTCAGGCACTTTGATAAAAGAAATAAAAGTGTAGATTATTTTCTAAATGGAGAGAAAATTTAAAAATCTGAGTTGCATAGGGACTTGGGTGCCTTTGCGTAGGATTCACTAAAGATTAACTTGCAGGTTAATTTGGTGGTGAAGAAGGCGAGTGTAATGTTAACATTTTTTTCTGAGAGGGCTAGAATGTAAAATCAGGGATGTAATGTTGAGCCTTTATAAGGCACTGGTGAGGCCTCACTTGGAGAATTGTGAGCAGTTTTGGGCCTCTTTCTGACATTGGAGAGGTTTCAAAAAAAGCTTAATGCAACTGATTCCTGGATTGAAAGATTTATCATATGAGGAACACTTGATGGTTCTGGGTCTGTACTCACTGCAATTCAGAAGAATGAGGAGGGACCTCATTGAAATGTTGAAAGGCCTCCATAGAGTAGACGTGGAGAACATGTTCATATGATGGAGAAATATAATACCAGAGGTCACAGCCTCTGAATAGAAGGATATCCATTTAGACTGGAGATGAGGAGGAATTTCTTTAGCCAGAGAGTGGTGAATCAGTGGAATTCATTGCCATAGGCAGCTGTGGAGGTCAAGTCATTGGGTATGTTTAAGGCAGAGGTTGATAGATTCTTGATTAGTCAGAGCATGAACTGTGAGGAGATTGCTGTGAGGGAAATTGATCAGCCATGATGAAATGACGGAGCAGATCTGATGGTCCAAATGACCTAATTCTGTTCCTGTAATCTTATGGTCTCATGGTGTATTATTGTCACATGTACTGAGGTACAATGAAAAACTTTATTTGTACAGATCATTTCAGTACATTAGGCAGTGCAAGAGAAAAGCAATAACAGAATGTACAACGAAGTGTTACAAGTGCAATGCAGACAGACGATAAGTGGTGCAAGACCATCATGATGTAGAGTGTGAGGTCAAGAATGCATCTCATTACATTAAGGGGCTGTTCAATGGTTTTAAAACAGTGGAATAGAAGCCATACTTGGGTCTGATGGTAGTGTGTCAAACATAATTAGCATGAAGTACCAGGTCTGTCTGAAGGAACTGTGATTACAATGAGGAATTTGCTATTCACCTTCACAATGAAACTATCCATTGTATTTTATCAGTTATTGATTTTATTTCTTTTGTATTAAGAAAATTGCGGGGATCACATGAAGTGCAGTATATGCAGGTAAATGACACCAAAGAAATGCCTGAAGTGTGAGCATAATTTTGAGCTCCATATTCTAATCTCCTGGATGAGGAAATAGCAAATCTGTCTTTCTGGCATAGGGGCCTCTACAGTTGTCTCATGCAATGACATGCTCTCAACTGCAAGCTGTTGTACATAACTTCAGCAGCAAATACAAAAGGAATAGCAGATTTGGAAACACAGTCAATGTGGTGGCCACAGGCAATGCAGTCATTGCAGTGAATAAGAGTAGGCCTTCAGGAATTGAAAGTCAAAGAGCTGCCAATGCTGGAAAATTGAAATAATAAATAGGACTTTCTGGAACAACTCAGCAGAAAGGGAAGATATGAGAAATGAAAGTACATGGTATTTCAGGTTAATTTTTTGTCAGAACTAGGGAAAGTAAGATCGTTTTATGTTACAGAAAGGGTGGTAGAGGGATGGATAGCATCTCTGATCAGGTTAATACAGGGTTGCTGAGATGATTTCTAATGTTCATGGAACTCTCTCTGGCTATCCATCCCATAGGATGATGATGGTTCCTTTCAGTCAGTTAGTGGGGTGGTACCCCACTCCTCAGAAAGGAACAGCGTGTGCGTGAGTGGATTTTAGGTGAGTAGGGGGTTGCACAGGTCCAGACCCACCCCCTCGACATCGCCTCCCAGATCCAGCGGCATAGCGGGGTCCAAGATGGCTGGGGGACATTCTGTTGCAGTGAATGGCCAGACGAAGCTTTGATGCAAGGGTTGCCCTTTCCGCGCTTCACGGCAGGTGTTAGCTTAATGGCCGATGACCCTACAAGAGGGTTCATCCGCCCTTTGACAGGTCTTGTTTTTCGTCCTGCAGGGTGTCTAGCCACCCCCCTCACCAGGCAAGCCTGGTGGGGGAGCTGGTTTAGTCACCGACCACCCGACCATGCGACAGGTAGTACTGGGTTACATGGTGCCAGTAGCACTCAGACGAGTGACCTGATCAGGTAGTTATGGAACTACCTGGCTAGTGGATGAATGATCAATGATAGAAAAAGGTAAACCGTAAAAAAGGGCATGTTAAAATTGTGAAATGTAAATCAGTCCTAATGCTGAAACCTAAAAACAAATGAAGGTCTGTAGATGCCTCGCAGATGTCTTTGAAAGGAGAGAAAAAAACTGAGTTAATATTGCAAAAGTTTATCCTTAATAGCAGAACATAATATTTATAATACAAACAAGTTATGTGAAATTGTTGAATTAACTACGGTGTTGTGAAAGCTGCAAGATGCCCAGATGGAACATGAGATGGGTTGTTTGAGGTTATGTTTGGCTTACTTTCTCTGTCTGTATCCCTGTCTTAATGAATTATAAACCCAGTACCTAACGTTGTTACTATTATTTGACTCCTTCTGTGTCTATTTCTTTGTTTGGCATTCTTCAGCCTGGACTGTGGACTCTTTCTCCTGTTTCTTTCTGGACTCATAGATTAATTTATTATATTATACAAGGAGAAATTGGACAGACCAGGTTGAGTTTCAATGGATTACAGGAGAGTGACAGGTGACCTTATAGAGGCTTATAAAACCATGAGGACGTGCGCAGAATAAGCAGTGAGAGTCTTCTTCTCAAGGCAGATAAATTTTGAACTCAATGATACATAGTCTCTTAGTCTCTTAAACTATTCATCACTAAATGCTAATATGACATCGGCTATCTCAATATTTCCTTTTCCTTTATTCACCCTAATATAATTCCTTCTGACATTGCTGCCATCCACTCAGTAAGAGCCAACACAGAAAACAAAAGCTGCCCACAAAGGTGATGCCAATGTAAGCAAATCACTCTTTGTTTTTCAGAGCCCAAATATTGGTCTTCAAAACATCCTCAGGAACCTCCCTCTAGACTATGACCCCACCACTCTGTGTGTCTGTACAAATACATATCAAATAAATAAAGGCACACATTCAGAGACAAAATTAATATGCATATGCACTTTGCAGAGAGCGCAACAAATCAATGCTCATGGGTAAGTTCTCAGTCAATAGTTATGCTAATGGAAGTCATTGCACTAAAAGAAATAGATCCATAGATTACACTTCCTCCCCTTTAGATATTGATCATAATTTAGATAAATTCCCTCTAACAGACCATATTCAAATAAACATGCTTTCACAATAACAGTCCATAACTGACTTCACTATACTAAAGACTCAGTCTTTTGTGTGGCACTCTGTTTCTTTCAGGATAGCACCTCTGGACCTGTGGAGTGGAATCAGGTTTGGCCAGTGTCTTGTCAGAGACAATTTTCTCTGTTGCAGGTGTCATGTTGCTGTCAGTGACATGATCATCACTGAGAGGCAAGTCTGGTAGAAACAGAAACATAGAAAACCTACGACACAGTTCAGGCCCTTCTGCCCACAAAGCTGTGTCAAACATGTTCCTACCTTAGAAATTGCCTAGGGCTATCCATAGCCCCCTATTTTTCTAAGCTCCATGTACCTGTCCAGGAGCCTGTTAAAAGACTCTATCATATCCGCCTCCACCACCGTCGTCGGCAGCCTATTCCACACACTCACCACTCTTTACGTTAAAAAACTTACCCCTGACATCTCCTTTGTACCTGCTTCCAAGCACCTTCAAACTGTGCCCTCTCGAGTTAGCCATTCCAACCCTGGGTGAAAGCCTCTGACCATCCACACGATCAATGCCTGTCACTATCTTACACACCGGTAGCTGTAATCTGTTATGTCTTTTTGGATGCAGTCAACTCGGGTATGTTCTTTAGCTGAACATCCAGTATCTGGTCCAGTGATGTGTGCGTGTATGATCTCCAACAACAACCGTGTACATCACAGGTTCCATTCTTGTAGCAATCCTACTGGGTGTCCGCTTGTCTTCTTGGTAAGCACACCTTAGGGCTTTCTGTCTAACCTTGAAGTTTCTTGCTGATTTACTTGGGCTACTACTACTGCTCTAACTGTGCAAATATAAAGAAGGAAAACAATAAATAAACTTGGGGAGAAGAAAAATCTATCTGCAGCTTTTTTTTCTTCTCTCACTCAAGCCTCTCTGAGCTGAATCCTCAAAGAGCTAAAGCTTCAAACTCCCCACTCTAACACTGTTCATTTCAGCAACAGCCAACACACACAGAATGCTGGAGGAACTCAGCAGGCCAGGCAGCATCTATGGAAAAAAAAGTACAGTTGACGTTTTGGGCTGAAACCCTGTGGCAGGACTGGAGAAAAAATGATGAAGAGTGGAGTTAAAAAGTGGGGCGAGGGGAGAGAGAAACACCAGGTGATAGATGAAACTTGGAGGGGGAGGCATGAAGTAAATAGCTGGGAAGTTGAACGGTGAAAGAGTCAGAAGGCCATGGCAGAAAGAAAAAGTGGGGAGGAGCTCCAGAAGGAGATGATTGGTGGGCAAGAAGATAAGGAGAAAGAGGGAAAGGGGGATGCAAAATGTTAAAGTGCGGTGGTGGGGATATCAGTAGAAGTTTGAGAAGTCAATGTTCAAGCCATCGGGTTGGAGCTACCCTAACAGAATACAAGGAGCTTTTTCTTCCCCCTACCTTTTAAATCTATTTCTTAGCTTTTTTTCTCCAGTCCCGTAGAAGGGTTTCGATCCGAAACGTCGACTGTGCACTTTTCGATAGATGCTGCCCGGCCTGCTGAGTTTCTCTAGTATTTTGTGTATGTTGCTTGGATTTCCAGCATCCGCAGATTTTCTCTTGTTTGTGATTTCAGCAACAGCCACTCTGCTTGCCCCTGCCTTATTTTAATTTGTCGTTGCTAATCAATCTCTATTGTTAATTGGCCCGCTCCTCAATATCCCAAACTGCCATGAATCGATGCCTTGTGCACTCAATCAGCAAACCTGAGTGAGCTATGTCTTCACATGTTTCAGATCACTGATTTCTTCTTACTTAGATTCCATCTTTTCTGTTTTGAATCAAAACCTTCCTACTTATTTCTGTGACAGCTCATTTGCCCTCTATCACTTTGCCAGTTTTCAATTTCCCGGATTTCAGCCAGTTCACATGAACCACAGACATAAATTCCCACCATCCAGATGACTTGAAGGCTTGTGATTCTCCCTTGAACAGATGTGAAACTAGTTCCAGCTTTGCATCCTTCCCTCAACATTGTTTTGATACTTTGACAGGTATACTGGCACTGCTTCCTGTACTTATTCGTTCTGCTGCTAATTTCTATTCTGTTCTCACTTTCACATTGCTCAGTTCTCGACTCTCCCTTTTTCTATTGGTCTCTGTGTAAAAGGACATCCATTACAAGCCCAGAAAGTCACACAGCTACCTTCAACATTCTTCCTCATTCTCCACCATATCTGCTCTGATGTGAAACCTCTTTCACAGATGTCTCAGATGTTTTTTGATTTCCTGAACAATGGGGCTTCCTTCCTGCAGCTCTGCACTCAGCCCCTCTCCTTCTAGACACGGCAAGGATAGGTTTTCCTGATGCTTTGCTTCTGGCCCACCAATATCTGGATTCAACACATTGGCAAGGCTTGCATATGACAAAGCAAAATCGGACTTTATTGCTGACAACAGCCCATCCGACCATGATCGCCTCAACCATAATGCTTTCTATGCTTCCTTCAAACAGAAGTCTGTGAAACAACACCTCTCACTTTGATGGTGGTTGATGCATTTGTACCCACCTTCATCTCAGGCAGACATTAGATCATCCTTCCTGAGTGTGCTCATAGAAAGCAATTGGTCTGGCGATAGTCCCTAGCCAAGACCTCAAGTCTTGTTTGGACTTACTCATATTGACAGCTTAACCTCTCGCTACTCCAATCTGAGGCTCCCATGTGCCTCAAGATGACCAATTCAATGTACTGTTTTTGGTATTCACAATGTGGTTTCCTCTGCACCGGCTAAGCCAAATGCAGACTGTGCGACTATGTTGTAGTGCACCTGCAGTCAATCCACAAGGTGACCCTAATCTTTAACTTGCATGGCATTTCATTCTCATTTTACTTCCACTCTGATTTACTTTAAGAGTCCTGTAGCCTGCTGCATTGTTATAAGCAGGCTTGACATAACCCTCAGGGACAACACCTCCTGTTCTCTGAGTATATTGTAGCCTTTCAGACTCAACATGGTCTTCCGAGTATGATCATTCACTTCTCAAGAGGGCTGTGGATGCTTATTCACAGAGTACCTTGAAAACAGGAATCAACGTTGAGGGAATGAAAAGACCCGGAGATAGCATAAGAAAGTGGCGTCAGGGTGAAAGATGAATTTTGGGTTTATAGAATGGCAAAGCGGCAATGGGGACTGAATGGATAACTTCTTCTGCTTCTTATATTCTCATCTGGCTGCAATATGTTGGCAACATAGTAACATGTGCTCTTTGATCTAAAGAGTAATTTAAAACATCTTTTCTCTTTGGATTAATTCTTTTCACCACTCCCCTTCTCTTCCTTCTTGATCTGCTTTATTTTGGAGTTAGACAATTAGATTTATGTGGCATAATTGAATAACAAAAAAAAGCTGAAGCTCTCACATTCAGTAATGTTCCCAAACATTTAAGTATTTTCTTCAAAGAAATGAAAACAGAAACAAACAATGTGGGAATACATTATTCCCTGTGATTGTAGGACTGCATGATACAAGTAGTACATGTTACATCCCTGAATTCCAGTAGAGCATTGAACTTGTTGTCTGCTGATGTCATATTATTGGATAGAACAGCTACAATATGGGATAAACAAAGTTAGGTTCTAACATCTGTGTAATCCCTGGAGAAATGACAGTGCCAATCCTTAAATAGTATTGCCAGAGTTACCAGCAAACTGAATGAAAATGATCCAGCAAAAAAACAGTAATAAGCATCCATTCGATGAAATAGTAGGTGAGAAGGTGAGATTGGAAATTATATTTGTAGTCTCAAGTTGCCATACTATTTTGAATTCTGTCAATTCTGCAGGAGTAGATTGATTTCTGCCTTTCTGGTGTGGGTATGTCGCATAATAATTGGACAACTGAGAAAAACGATTGTTCTCGTTGGATTCCTTATACACAGCTTGATCTAATCTAAATTGAAGCCCAGTTTCCAGAACTGAAACTATGTTCCTACCATTCTCAGCTGAGAATCAATTCAGCCTATTGTCTTTTTTAATAGGCATGATCTAAACACTGCACTCTAAATTTACTTCAAAATCTTTATATCATTTTGTAAGTATGATAATCACGTTTGAACTCAGAAGACTTTGGTGCTCTTGCTGATGTTTAGTGCACTATACTGATCTGCATGTGACCGCACTTCCTGCTTTGCCATTCCAGTGGCAGATGTGCATCAGTTGCGAGCTTCTCCCTACCCAACATTCCCAAATTTAAAGCAACAGATTTTACAATATGCTCAACAACTGGAACATGTGTCTAGGATTGATTGCTTTCGCCAACAAGGCAGGCGTTGGCCAAGTTTTATTGAATTGAAGACCATCAAGTAATAAAATGCAGATGTGGATTTTTTTTTAAGCAAATGAAAAGATTATTTAGGATCTTCACTCTTTCTCTAATTCAAAGTTCAAACTTAAATAATTACCAAAGAATGTGTACGTCACTATATACTACCCTGAAATTCATTTCCTAGCAGGAGTTCACAGTAGAACAAAGAAATACGATAGAATTAATGAAAAACTGAGCATAAACAAAGACTAACAGGCAACCAGTGTGCAAAAGACGACAAATGCAAATAACAATAATCAATAATAATAATAATCATAAACCAAAAAAAAATCCAAGGCTTTTTCCAGGGCTTTAAACACACTCTGTATTTTACTGAAATGGATGAAAATAGAGTATCATATCAGAAACAACCAAATGATTCGTACCTTGACACACCTTCTATACATAGACAATTTGTAATTATTATGCTCCTTCATCAGAAAAGCTAAAGGGATTAATTAAAATAGTAGAACTATTTTCTAAAGATATAAGCACGAACTTTGGACTAGATAAGTGCAGAACATTAAACATAAAGAAAGATGCAATAGAGCTAATAAAATACAAAACAGAAAAGCAGGATACAATGCCACTGATGGATAAATGTGTAACATATATGTATCTGGGATACCAACGAGGAAAGAAAATAGATCATAGTGTGATTAAGGGAAAACTTAAAACAGAATCTGCCAAACAGAGCTCAACAGTAAAAATATAATGAAGACATTAAACATTTTCACTATACTCATATTAACATATTGTTCTGGCATAATATCTTGGTCTGAAACCAATCAGAAAAATTTACAAAGAAAAATAAGAACTGAAATGAAATGACAAATTTTAGAAAACACTATGTACACTCGAGCACACTTCAATTATCATTACCTAGGACAGAAGGAGGCAGAGTTATTACAGATATAAAAAACTTACACAACAGTTAGATAAAACTTTTAAGGAAATATTTTCATCGATGTAAACAGGATTCAGCACTTCATGCAAGCATATGTAATTCTGATCAGAAGAACACAGCACTAAACTTAAGTAAAAGGACAACTCAGAAAACTGAAGAAATTATCACAATGGGAGAAAAGGTTAAAAAATGGAAGAGCATGACTTTTCATGGAAGACATCCCAACAATCAGAGCAGGTTAGAAATCGACAATGAAGTGTCAACAATCAGGACCCTTCTGTGTTTTGAGTATGGTGCCGAATTGCCACTTGGCATGTGCGATTGTTTTCCAGAGACCAAACCTGGACCTCTTGTACTTTCCTTGGTTGGCAGACTTGAACAACACTGATCTAGCCCTTAGCAGATTGTGGTTCTCTTAGTTCATGAATGAATGCATGCAGCACAAGGAATAAAACAGACAATCTTGAAATTCAGCTACAGATTGGCAAATATGAAGTGGCCATCTCTGAAGCTTAGCTAAAGGATGGCTGCCGTTGGGAGCTGAACGTCCAAGGATATACGGTATATCAGAAAGATAGGTTAGTAGGCAGAGGGGTGGTGTGGCTCTGTATAGAGGAAATTATATTAAACCTTAGAAAGAGATGACATAGGATTGAAAGGTGTACAGTCTCTATGGGATGAGTTCAGAAATGGCAAGGGTAAAAGGTCCCTAATGGCAGTTGTATACAGGCCTCCAAACAGCAGCTGGGATGTGGATTACATATTACAGTAGGAGTTAGAAAAGACGTGTCTGAAGGGCAATTTCATGACAATGTCATGATAGTCGTTGGGGACTTTAACATGAAAGTGGATTGGGAAAACCAGGTTAGTACTGGACCCAAGAGAGAATTTGTAGAATGTCTAAGGGATGGCTTTTTAGAACTGCTTGTTTTTGAGCCCACTAGGGGATCGGCTATGCTGGATTGGGTGTTGTGTAATGATCCGGAGGTGATAAGATAGCCTATGGTTTAGGAACCCTTACGGAACAGTGATCACAATATGATCAAGTTCACATTGAAATTTGAGAGGGAAAAATTAAAATTCAATGTGTGTGGAATAAAGGAAATTACAATGGCATGAGAGGGGAACTGGCTGAAGTTGACTGGAAAGTGACGTTTGCAGGAAAGACAGCAGAGCAGCAGTGGCTGGAGTTTCTGCGAAAAATGATGGAAGTGCAAGACAGATATATTCCAAATAAGAATAAATTTTCAAAGGGAAGAGGGACACTACTGTGGCTGACAAATGAAGTCAGAGCCAAAGTAAAAGTAAAAGAGAGGGCATACAGGAAGCCAAAGCTAGTGGGAAGATAGAGGATTGGGGAACTTTTAAAAACTTGCAGAAGGAAACTAAGAAGGTCATTCGGAAGGAAAAGATGAATTATGAGAGGAAGCTAGTGACTAATATCGAAGAAGATACTAAAAGCTTTTTTAAGTATATAAAGGGTGAGAGAGAGTCAAGGGTAGATATAGGACCAATACAAAATGACGCTGGAGATATTGTAATGAGAGATGCAGAGATGGCAGAGGAACTGAATGCTCATTTTGCATCAGTCTTCACAGCAGAAGACATCTGCAGTATACTGGACATTCAAGAGCGTCAGGGAAGTGAAATTTGTGCAGTGAACATTACGATTGAGAAGGTGCTCAGTAAGCTTAATGGTCTGAGGGTAGATAAATCTCCTGGATGGAATGCACCCTCAGGTTCTGAAGGAAGTAGCTAGAGAGATTGTGGAGGCATTAACGATGATCTTTCAAGAATCGATAGATTCTGGCATTGCACCGGATGACTGGAAAATTGCAAATGTTGCTCTGCTATTTAAGAAGGGTGGGAGGCAGCAGAAAGGAAGTTATAGACCTGTTAGCCTGACATCAGTGGTTGGGAAGTTGTTGGAATCGATTTTTAGGACTGAGATTACGTAGTACCTGGAGGTACATGACAAGATAGGCCAAAGCCAGCATGGTTTCCTGAAAGGGACATCCTGCCTGACAAACCTACTGCAATTCTTTGAGGAAATTACAAGCAGGGTAGACAAAGGGGATGCAGTAGATATGGTGTACTTGGATCCTCAGAAGCCCTTTGATAAGGTGCCACACATGAGGCTGCTTAGCAAGATAAGATCCCATGGAATTACAGCGAAGTTACTAGCGTGGGTAGAGCATTGGCTGGTCAGCAGAAAACAGAAAGTGGGAATAAAGAGATCTTATTTTGTCTGCCTGCTGGTTACCAGTGGAGTTCTACAGGGGTCGGTGTTGGGACCACTGCTTTTTGCAATGTATTTCAATGATTTGGACTATGGTATTAATGGATTTGTGGCTAAATTTGCTGATGTTACAAAGATAGGTGGAGGAGTGTGTAGTGTTGCGGAAACAGAGGGCCTGCAGAGGAGCTTAGGTAGTTTAGGGGAATGGGCAAAGAAGTGGCAAATGAAATACAATGTTGGAAAATGTACGGTCATGCACTTTAGTGGAAGAAATAAATGGGCAGACTATTACTTAGAAGGGGAGAGAATTCAAAATGCAGAGGTGTAAAGGGACTTGGGAGTCCTTGTGCAAGACACCCTAAAGGTTAACCTTCAGGTTGATATGGTTGTGAAGAAGGCAAATGCAATGCTGGCATTCATTTCTAGATGTATAGAGTATAAGAATAGGGATGTGGGATGTGATGATGAGGCTCTATAAAGGCATTCGTGAGACCACACTTGGTGTATTGTGTGCAGTTTTGGGCTCCTTATTTTAGGAAGGATATACTGACATTGCAGACGGTTCAGAGAAGATTCACAAGAATGATTCCAAGAATGAAAGGGTTACCGTATGAGGAACATCTGTCAGCTCTTGGGCTGTATTCCCTGGAGTTCAGGAGAATGGGGGGGGGGGGGGATCTCATAGAAACATTCTGAATGTTGAAAGACCTGAAAAGATTAGATATGGTAAAGTTATTTCCCATGGTAGGGGATTCTGGGACAAGAAGGCACAACTTCAGAATTGAAGGACGCCTTTTTAGAACTGAGATACGGAAGGATCTATGGAATTTGTTGCCACGAGCAGCTGTGGAGGCCAAGTCCTTGGGTGTATTTAAGGCAGAGATAGAAAGGTTCTTGATTAGCCAGGGCATCAAAGGGTATGGGGTGAAAGCAGGGGAGTGGGGATGACTGGAAGAATTGGATCAGCCCACGATTGAATGGTGGAGTGGACTCGATGGGCCAAATGGCCTGCTTCTGCTCCTATACCTTATGATCTTGGTCTTATGATCCAGGATTTCCAGCTGGGTAAGATTCAGAGTGCTTATGTAGGCAACACTCATCCAAGAAAGTCTTTATACAGTCCTGTGGCATATTCATTCAGGTCCTCTACTGAGTCCTTGAACATGGCCCCATCCACCTACTCAAAGTAGTTCTGTAGCTGCTCCTCTGCTCCCCATGATCAAACTCTGTTGTCCATACCTCTGGCGCCTCTACCTGTATGCAAGTAGGATGAGGAAAACCTGATGAATAGATTTCCAAAAATGCAGTCTCGAGATGGATCAGTAGATATCCTTAAAAGTAGTGCAGCAGTGATTGCATGTCTTGGGGCCTCTGTTGCTGCAGGTGATGTGCTGATGGTAACTGGGCAGTGATTTCTTCAAGCAAGCCTGATTGCAAGTCTGCTGCAAGGGTGTGAAAGGCGTGAGGGTAGGCTGTTTCTTGTATGCAGATCATGGCACTTAATATATATGAATGTTTGCTTAACATGTGCCTATCTAAAAGTTTCTTAAATGCCCCTCGTGTATCTGTCTGTAACACTACCCATGGTAGGGCACTCCATGCATCCACCATTCTCTGTGCAAATTAGTTACCTCCAACATCCCCCTATGATTTCCTCCAATCACCTTAAAAGCTTAAGGCTTATATTGGCCATTTCTGCCCTGGTAAGAGGTCTCTGGTTATCCACTCTATTTATGTCCCTTATCATCTTGTATGCTTCTATCAAGTCACCTCTCATCTTCCTTTGCTCTAAAGAGAAAAGCCCTTTCTCGTTCAAGCTATCATCTTAAGACATGCCCTTTAGCTTAGGCAACACTTTGGTAAATCTCCTCTGCACCCTCTTTAAAGCTTCCACATCCTTCTATAATGAGGCAAACAGAACTGGAAACAACATTCCAAGTTTTGATATCATGACGAATCCATCCTCAGTCCAACTAAAGGATAGCAGTAAATTGTATTCTTTTAAAAATCTTTTTAGAATTCAATTTTCAAACATGATTACATAGAATAATATCTACCCTCCCCTTAACCCTTCCCCCTGTAACATACCCCTACCTAAAAAAAAAGAATAAAAAACAGAAAAGAAAGAAAGACTGCCTGGATATTGGAAGGTCTCCATACGCTCCATGGGATTCGAAGTAAATTTATTATATGTATTTGCTTCTTTCCCCAAAGGACCAACATCTTTATCATTGGAGCACTTATATATACAATCCTATCTTTTGTTAAAAAAAAGGGTGCCAAATACTCAAAAATGTATCATATTTATTCCTTAAATTATAAGTAATTTTTTCAAGTGGAATACAGCTAAAGATTTCATTATTCCAACGATCCATACTTAAACACAAATCCGATTTCCAAGTAACTGCAAAAGCCTTTGTAGGCAAATCGATAGAAATTTCAATACAAATGGAAGATTATTGGTGTAAATCAATAACTCGGGTTCTTTCTCAATACATGTCATCTTATCTGCTGTGTATTTACACGTCCATTTTTTAATTTGAAACTTTCAGGGTCAATCTCCAGCATGTCAACACTATGAACATTCAAATTTGAAATCATTTTAAGGGTCTTATGCTTTAAATGACAACCTTAAATCTTTATCATAAAGGAATATGTTGTAACTCTCATCAGGATCATGAGAGAATATTTTCCCCTTGCTTTAATGAGTCAATTTCCAACACTGTTTGAGAAACTCAATATTGTATTAAAGAAAAAGAACAAGTAAACTTTTGGGATTATTCATACAAAGGTGGCAAGTAATAAAACACAGATGCAGACTTCTATAGGCAAATGTAGAAATAAATCATGATCTTCTGTAATTATCTGCAATTTATGGCCTGTGATCACTAACTTTCTTAGTGAACAATCCTGAAAGAGCTCTCTTTATCACCTCTGTACCATTTTTATCAATTAAGTTAAGGTTGCAGAATGTGAGTTTAATCAGTAGCTCATGACCAAATGCTATTATCTGGATACCCACTGCACACACTTCATACCTGAAAACATCATGAGGGACCTATAAGTTTCTGCATAAAAACAGGACAAAGAACCTACCATAATGCTGCACAAGAACAGACCTTTTGCCTCAAGATGTTGTGCTGAACTAATTAAAGCAATAATCAAATGCCTAAGTAAATTACTCCCTTCTGCCTGCACAATGTCCCTAAGCTCCTATTCTTTGCACATTCATGTGCCTATCTAAGAGACTCTTGAAATTCTCCACTGTGTTTTCATCCACCACCTTCCCAGGTACTGCATTCCAGGCACCCATTGTCCTCAGTGCAAAAATCCTTATCCCACTTATCTCCATTGTCCTCAAATATTGGTCATCTTGATCTTGGGAAAAGATACTGTCTACCTATGCCTCTTGTAATCTTATGGTCCCCTATCACCCCTCATAACAGACCAAGGAGTAGTAAACTTTGTTCCATATGGCTTATAAGCATTTGCTGTATTTCACCCAGTCAGGACTCTTCTGTGAAATAACTTGTGAATGTATTTCAATAAAGTAACAATAACTGTTTGAATCTTCATGCAATGCCAAAGTACCTGGTATGTACAAGCCAACTGCTTGTATCTAAGTTGTTATATAGGTGTCTGCACGTTCTTGTCGGTTCTGAATCCCAAAAAGACAATATCAGGGTATTTAAATGCTCACTTATTCTACTTTAATTCTGTATTGCTTTTCTGTAACTTTCCTCAGCAATTCCAATTGATTCTGTTTTTTACTATGGAGAGAAGGATATCATCTTCATTGATTAGTCCTGCTGATTCCCTTGTAGTATTTTATCCATCATTAATTGAAAGGACATTGGAACTGATGAAACTTCACATGAAAGTTTGTGCTTTAAATGTTAAGTTATCCAAAAACGCTAAGTCCATTTTCAACAGTTCGTGTTCATGTCATACTGTGGGTGCAGGTTTCCAAAGTATCAGGAGCCCGCCAGTTCTGAGAATAAATCTTACAAGGTGTGCAGTGGATACAACTTATCATTATATTAGTTCTGTTCAGGGGACCTAGTTTCTCCATTTGCACACAATTTTATGGGCCTTGAAGAACTAATACAATTCCTCACTCATTGTGTTGGAGTTTTGCTAGTAGCCTTTCTCCAACTTTTTCCAGGCTGTCTATAACATTTCCTTAAGAATCTGCAAGGCTTATACAGAGGCCACCATCATCACTTCCACTGATGAATTTCCCAACTGGGGCTGTGAACAAAGGAAGGGATATTGCCCCTTCTTCTTTTTTCATTTGTCAACACATAGTGCTGAATTGGACCCTGACCAAAATTACTTCATATTCTTAGATATAATTCCCATACTGCAATAATTGCAGTCCCCTTCACATGTTAAGTTCTCCATATGATATTGCTTTACCTGAATTTTTTCATCTACCAGTTCACGCATCAAGTAATCCTGCAACACTCAATCTAAAAAGGTCTGTAAATTAAATGACTTTTCCTGTTTCTAGCAATATCTTCACAAACCAGGCATCACCATGTTTCTCTGTTTTATATCCATCTTGCATCTCATATATATGGTTTTGCCTCATGGATAATTTTACATGCTTTACTAAAAGACAAAGAGTTGTGCACTTACATATTTTAACCTTTCCAATGAGCCAGACTTAAACATTATACCATCCTGGTGAAATATTTCTGCTCTCTATTTCCCTTATATCAGATTATGGCTCAGTTACTTCAACAAACAATAAACAACATCACTTCTTGTTGCTCATGCAGTGCTTGTAGGCTTCATGTAACTGTCTGGAAAGGCAAGCAACAGAAGTAAAGCTAGCAACAACGCTTGCTTTATTGGCAACAATGACTCCCAACTAACTGCCAATTGCTGGTTATACAGTGTCATATTGATTTCTTAATTGTGAGTACTTTGCTGTGGTATTCATCAAGGAGAAGACATAGGGGACAGTGAGATTTGGTGGGGCATTGCAATGTGCTCGGGTATTCTGGCATCGAAAGGGAAGTGAAGTTGAGTCTTTTGAAGAGTATCAATATAGGTAAGCTCCTGGGGCCTGGTGGGGTGTATCACAGGTTTTTGAAAGAGGCAAGAGAGTAGATTTCAAAGGAGAGACCCAAGAAAGCCATTCTGGGAATGAGAGGGTTAACATATGAGGAACATCTGTCCGCTCTTGGACTGTATTCCTTGGAGTTTAGAAGAATGAGTGGAGACCTCATAGAAACATTTCAAATGTTGAAAGGCATAGACAGAGTGGATGTGGCAAAGTTGTTTCCCATGATGGGGGAGTCTAGTACGAGAGGGATTGAAGGATTGAAGGGCACCCATTTAGAACAAAAATGCGAAGAGATTTTTTTTAGTCAGAGGGTGGTGAATCTATGGAATTTGTTGCCACGGGCAGCAGTGGAGGCCAAGTCAGTGGGTGTATTTAAGGCAGAGATTGATAGGTATCTGAGTAGCCAGGGCATCAAAAGTTATGGTGAGAAGGCAGGGGAGTGGGACTAAATGGGAGAATGGATCAGCTCATGATAAAATGGCGGAGCAGACTCAATGGGCTGAATGGCCAACTTCTGCTCCTTTGTCTTATGGTCTTATGGAAAGGGCCTTGACCAAGATCTTTATATCCTCACTGTCAACAGGTAGGATCCCAGAAGGCTGGAAATTAGCCAATATTTTTCCTTTGTTTAAGAAGTCAAATAGTAATTGTTCAGGAAATTAATGGAGCAGTTAACCTCATACCAGGGGTAGGAAATTACTCGAGAAAGGGATAGCAAATACATGTATCTGTGAAAAAAAAACATGTTCTGTTTTGGGACAGTCAGCATGACTTTGAACAGGGCAGATCATATCTTACTTGATGTAGTTTTTTTGAGGAGGTGATGAAGGTGATCCTGATTAGGATAAAGCAGTGGATGTTGTCTGCATGGACTTCAGTAAGGCATTTGACAAAGTCCATTAAAGATTCAAAGATTCAAAGTACATTATTTATCAGAGTATATATGCAGAATACAACTCTGAGATTCGTCCAACCACAGGCAGCCACGAAACAACGAAACACCATGGAACCCGTTCAAGAAAACAAACATCCAACACGCGAGAAAAGTACAATTGTGCAAAAAGCAAAAAATGAGCAAGAAACATATAGAGTATCAAATATCAAACCAGGAGTATAGTCAGTATAATTCCATTCAGCACTGAGCCACTAGCCCACTGCAGGCTGCAGTGCCGTTTTTCATTGAAGCTACTCTTTCTCTAGATGCTGCCTGGCCCGCTGAGTTCCTCTGGCATTTTGGGTGTGGTGTTGGGTTGTATTTTGTTTAGGATGTTGATGGGTGGGGTGGTTGTCAGGTCAGCACACACAGGTTCCTCCCAGTCTCTAGACAGCTAACAGGAGTCACCTGCCACTCATTTCCACCTCATCACCTGCACAGTATATAAACCCAGCTCTCAGCCATAGTTCTTGTTCACCAACAAATCAGCCAGCCTCAATGAGTTGCTTCTAGCCTTCAGTTACCTTGTTGAATTAAATATGCACTCTCTCTTGTTTTGTGGCCCCATGTGGCATGTTATTTTGCAGTTTATTATTAATGTTCACTCACGGCTAAGTCGCCTCTGCTGCTCTGTGCTTGGGTCAAGCCTCTGCTACATTTTCTGACTGGATGAGTGAAGCAGCCATTGTCCTAGTGGAGTTTGCTCGCCTAAAGGAAGTTGCCTGTCAACATGAGCACACAATCCAGAAGCAGCAGGAATCCATTAAATGTTTGCTCACCACTCTCGACCAATTCTCCATCCGGATACAACAGCGCCGTGCCAGTCAGCCTCCTCCCTCGGAGCCCTGGAATCCAGTGGCTGAGCACTTCAATGTATCCTCAACCCAATGCTGCAAATTTCCAGTGTGTCTTACACTTTCAGCTCCAGCCATTTCTATACGCGATGGACTGAGGCAAGATCGTCTTCATCATTTCTCTCTTGACTGGGCAACCTCTGACCTGGGACAACGCTAACTGCGACAATAAAGTACCCATCTGCAACCAATATGAAGAATTTACCACTGATCTGGGTTTTCAACGACCTGGGAAGTGGAAAGGGGGGGAGCGGATCAGATATTTTGCCGAAGGTAAGGCTCACGCTTAGTGCTGGAGTACACTTTGTAATTGGGGATCCTTGCATAGAAACATAGAAAATAGGTGCAGGAGTAGGCCATCCGGCCCTTCGAGCCTGCACCGCTATTCAGTATGATCATGGCTGATCATCCAACTCAGAACCCTGTACCTGTCTTCTCTTCATACCCCCGATCCCTTTAGCCACAACGGCCATATCTAACTCCCTCTTAAATATAGCCAATGAACTGGCCTCAACTGTTTCCTCTGGCAGAGAATTCCACAGATTCACCACTCTGTGTGAAGAAGTTTTTCTTCATCTCGGTCCTAAAAGGCTTCCCCTTTATCCTTAAACTGTGACCCCTCGTTCTGGACTTCTCCAACATCGGGAACAATTTTCCTGCATCTAGCCTGTCCAATCCTTTAGAATTTTATACGTTTCAATAAGATCCCCCCTCAATCTTCTAAATTCCAGCAAGTATAAGTCTAGTCGATCCAGTCTTTCATCATATGAAAGCCCTGCCATCCCAGGAATCAATCTGGTGAACCTTCTTCGTACTCCCTCTATGGCAAGGATGTCTTTCCTCAGATTAGGGGACCAAAACTGCACACAATATTCCAGGTATGGTCTCACCAAGGCCTTGTACAACTGTAATAGAACCTCCCTGCTCCTGTACTCGAATCCTCTTGCTATGAATGCCAGCATACCATTCGCCTTTTTCACCGCTTGCTGTACCTGCATGCCCACTTTCAATGACTGGTGTACAATGACACCCAGGTCTCGTTGCACTTTCCCTTTTCCTAATCGGCCACCATTCAGATAATAATCTGTTTTCCCGTTCTTGCCACCAAAGTGGATAAGCTCACATCTATCCACATTAAATTGCATCTGCCATGAATTTGCCCAATCACCTAACCTATCCAAGTCACCCTGCATCCTCTTAGCATCCTCCTCACAGCTAACACTGCCGCCCAGCTTCGTGTCATCCGCAAACTTGGAGATGCTGCATTTAATTCCCTCGTCTAAGTCATTAATATATATTGTAAACAACTGGGGTCCCAGCACTGAACCTTGTGGTAACCCACTACCCCACTAGCCACTGCCTGCCATTCTGAAAAGGTCCCGTTTATTCCCACTCTTTGCTTCCTTTATGCCAACCAATTCTCTATCCACATCAATGTCATGCCCCCAATACCGTGTGCTTTACGTTTGCACACTAATCTCCTGTATGGGACCTTGTCAAAAGCCTTTTGAAAATCCAAGTATACCACATCCACTGGTTCTCCCCTACCACTCTACTAGTTACATCCTCAAAAAATTCTATGAGATACGTCAGACATGTTTTTCCTTTCACTAATCCATGCTGACTTTGTCCGATGATTTCACCGTTTTCCAAATGTGCTGTTATCACTTCTTTGATGACTGACTCTAGCATTTTCCCCACCACCGATGTCAGGCTAACCGGTCTATAATTCCCCGGTTTCTCTCTCCCTGCTTTTTTAAAAAGCGGGGTTACATTAGCACATTGCAGTAGAGAGCAGCTGGAATGCAGAAGTGCTGCTGGTCCATTAGCATCATGACCAATTGGAGCAATTGAAAGACGAATTGTCTACCTGGGAGATGTTCACTGACTTCAAAAGCCTTATCACTCTAACCCTCTGAATTGACAAGTGACTTATGGAATGACCGTCCAGATTATCAGCCAGATCCCCAGTTGCATTTCAAGAACAATTTCAGGCTGCAGGAGTTTCATCATCAATGCCTCTAGAGCCCATGCATTTAGGGAGAGCTCCCTTAACAACATCCACCTCCACCAAGAATGTGAGCCCTAGTGGAGAAGCAACTTGTGCTTACTACTGCAGAGCTGCTGATCACCCACAAATCAAATGCCCACTGCATCACGGAAAATGTCGCCACCAGGTAGAGACTAGTGTCCTTCTATCTACAAACGTAGTAAGGTCCCACCGAACTCTCATTCCAGCACCATAACCTGACTCATTATCTCTGCCCTCTTCCACACCCTGAAGACTCTATGCACACGGGAGGCTCTGGTGGATTCCAGTGCAGCAGACAACTTTCTGGACCAGGCTCTGTGTTTGCAGTTTGGACTTCCTGCTGAGGCTATCTCTCACCTCTTTTGCATCATGGCCTTAATGTCTGGGATGGTCAAAGTGTGCTCTCAGTCTGTGCACATGAGTATTGGAGAGCGCTGTAAGTCCACTCAATTCCTTGCGTTTGACTAACCCAACTCTCCTCTCACCTTGGGTTACCCCTGGCTCTCTACTCATAACCCTCTCTTTGCCTGCTCATCTTGTTCACTGCTGATTGGGTACCCACCTGCTGGACCATCCACGGAGACAGAGGAAGCCCTTGACCTTATCAAACTCCCACAGAAATGCCACGATTTAGCCATCATTTTCTGTAAAAGGAGACTGACACCACCACAAAGTAAATCTATTATCAATGTACATGTATGTCACCATATACAACCCAGAGATTCATTTTCTTGTGGGCATACACAATAACCCATAATGGAATAATAACTATAATAGAGTCAATGAAAGATAAAAGTGAAAAATTGTGTGTTCACATCAATGAGTGTGAACGTCACCAATAGTCTGTCCTGGTCAAATCATGTTTACATCACAGCTACAAGAGCTCTACTTCCTCAGGGGGTTAAAGAAATTCTGCATATTGCCTTGACTCTTACCAGTTTGTATCTATATGCTTTTTCTGGAGGCATAATGTGTTAGTATGATATCTGATCTGTATGTGACTGCAAAAAACTGCAGAGAGTTGTGGGCACATCTCAGCATATCACAGGAACCCAGCCTTCCCTTTAGGGACTCCATCTATATTTCTCAGTAAGGCAGCCAGCATAATGAAAAATCACACCAACTTGGGATATTCTCTCTTCTCCCCTATCCCATGGGCAGAAGATACAAAAGCTTGTAAGCACATACCACCTGGCACAAGGACAGCTTCTCTTCCAATGTTATCAGACTTTTGAATGGATCGCCTGTACCATAAAATAGACTCTTAGGCTCACAGACTACCTCCTTAAAATCTTGCACTTCATCATTTACCTGCACTGCACTTGTTCGGTGCCTTGTGCACTTAATTCTGCTTTGTTATTGTTTTACATAATTAATGCTCAATGTACTGTGTAATGATTTGATCTTTATAAACAATATGCAAGTGAAGCTTTTCACTGCCTCGTAGTACATGTGACAGAAATAAACCAATACCAATCCATTCACAGTTCATCAGATGATGAAGCATTCCATGCCTGTATACTAAAAGATGAGTACAACATGTCCTGTATGCCCTAATAGATGGTAAGTAACATTCGCACCACACAGGAACCAGTTTCAACAAGAAAGCATCCGACTACCTCCTTTAAACACAATAGTTAACACATTGCCATTGTGGAATAACAGTCTAGCAGAGCCCCATTGATCAAAGTTTTCACCACATAAATTTTCACCAGCTGCATAAATATTGTGACTATTTGTTGGAGACGGGTCCCTCTGCCAGGAGTGACACACCTCCTGTCACCGAACAATTGCACAAATCCGGAGTGTAATAGAATGCTCTTCACCGGATTTGGTATAAGAACATATTGAACATCTTCCAGTACCTTAAACAACTGTTTCCTCTATGGCTTCTTGAACAGCATCTTCCAAACCCACAAATTCTGTAAACTTGAGGTTATGAGAACACCACTACCAGCGATTTCCTCTTTAAATCATGCCATCCTAATCTGGAAATATCACTGAATCAAAATCCTGGAATTCCATCCCCAGCACTATGTTCAATGGAAGGGTTTCATGCATTCAGCTTCAAGAAAGTATCTAACCACCACCTTTTCTTTTTTTTTTTAAATTTTATTTTTATTTGGATAAGGAGTTCACAATTATCATGTACTTTTTTCACACATATAACCTTTTCCATTTTTTTATATGTATAAAACTACAATTATTTATACATTCTTAAGTACACATTGAGATGATATAAAAGCAAAATAAACATTTAAATAGATAATTATGTACTGTGGTAAATCTAACCTATTAGGCTAAGTAATGAAATTAGTTGTTAAGAAAAATGGTAATAATAGTTTCCATACAACCCTTCTGGACCATTTCCACAGGTCCAAAATGTTGCATACAAGCCTATATACCAACCATTGTAGGTGTTTATATCCCAATTTGTTCGTGCTTGTTCCTGCCCGCAGACATAATTATCCAATCCCTATGTACCTATTTACTTAATTTTTTCATTTTTTTTTATCCCTTTCCCAAATCTTTCCCTTTACTTGTGTTAATTCTCTATTTTCCAAAAAAAACAACAAACATTTAGACTAGGGGTGCTTACGTTAGCAATATTACTGTGTTGATGAGAAGAGCAATATAAATCATTAGGAGAGTCATCTAAAGTCTGCTCGCATTGGGGTTATATATTCAATCCATTTATTCCAGATTTGATAAAATGTTTCTTTTTGAGTTCTCAGGGAGTAGGTCAACTTTTCCATTTTAAATATTTCCAAGATAATTTCGTACCAATCTTCTAATGTAGGTGGTATTGGATTTAGCCATTTTCTAGTGATTGATTTCTTACTTGATGCACACTAAAGTTTACAAATAATATTCATACTATATATTGTAAGTACACATACAGTATATTATCCCAGACAATAAAATATCATTTAGTGCAGGGGTCCCCAACCTTTTTTGCAGCGTGGACTGGTTTAATATTGACAATATTCTTGCCGACCGGCCGACCAGGGGGTGGGCGGTGTTCAAGTAGGGTTAAACTCACCTCAACATGTCTTTTACAGTTAGGGTTGCTGATTTTCTCACTCCCAAATAAGGGACAAAAGTAGCAGTCAAGTCCCGGGACACTTTACCCCAGAAAGACTACCATGACCATAAAGCCTTGTGCAGGTGCCTGTGTGCGCATGCGTGACGTGCGCATGCGCGTACGTGCTGATTTTTTTCCCCCGGTTTTGCCTTCATCTTCCCGACTACACTGTACATACATTATTTCTGCTTTATATAGGCTGTGTATTTATCATATCATTCCTGCTTTTACTATATGTTAGTGTTATTTTCTGTTTTATGTGTTATTTGGTATGAGTTGGTAGGTTATTTTTTGGGTCTGGGAGCGATCAAAAATTTTTTCCATATAAATTAATGGTAATTGCTTCTTGCTTTACGCCATTTCGGCACGAAAGGTTTCACAGGAATACTCTACCTTAGCGGGGGAAATACAGGACAAGGGCAGTCCCGTATGGTTCAAGCCAATTTAGTCCAATATACGGGATGTCCCAGCAAATACGGGACAGTTGGCAACCCTATGTTCAAGTTCAACAGTGCGTGACAGGGAATGAGGAAAGGTGCAGCTGACTCATATCGTTTCCTCACGGCCCGGTAGCACGTTTTGCGTCCCGGTGGTTGGGGACCGCTGATTTAGTGCTCTTCTGAAAGTTCTTCAGGGAAATTAAAAATGATTGAGACCAAGTCTGTTCCTATTTATTATTTAACTATCTAAATTGCAGTAGATTATGGAGTAGAATTGATGGGCCAATTGGCCTAATTCTGCTCATATATGTTAGGTTCTTTACAGTGCTAGATCTAACAGTTAAACCTGGATTAGTGTCATCATGGTGAATGAATATTAGACAAATAGTTTATGTATGTTTTACTAAATTAATGTTTGCAACAGTCAATAATGTTACCTAAAGATTGCACTTAAATAAAACATTAATATTAAGGGGAGGAGAAGATGGTGGTGTGACGCAGCGCGCGTGGCCGCTCCAAAATGAAATCAGTATTTGTTAAGTAGGTACCTTGCACAATCCTGATTTGATGGAGACAGATGTGAGAAGCACGGAGGAACATCTGGAGAAACTTCTGAAATGCCTGCTTCGCTGCCACTGCTACTGTGTGATCAAGAATCTCCAGAGGGGAAGGCCCCACGTCCTCGGTTCTGCCTGTTGTCTCTTGCCGGGGCCAGGGTCAAAGTGCTTGGCAGAGATGGTGCTCGGTGCTTGGTGTCGGAGGGCTGGTCAGAGGCTCGAAGTTTTCGGACGGACTCAAGAGTCGGCTGTGGTCAGGTGCTTCCAGAGTGCTGCATCGGCAAGTTTGTGGCGCTGGAGGTTCGTGGCAGGGAGAGTTTTTCTTCCTTCTACTGTCTGCATGAGATGATGGGACTTTCGAGAGATTTTGAGACTTTTTTTTACCATGCCCATGGTCTGTTCTTTATCAGATTACGGTATTGCTTTGCACTGTTGTAACTATGTTATAATTATGTGGTTTTTGTCAATTTTTTTAGTCTTGGTTTGTCTTGTGTTTCTGTGATATACTGGAGGAACATTGTATCATTTCTTAATGTATGCATTACTAAATGACAATAAAAGAGGACTGCATGTCCTCATAATCTAAAATCTATCAAGGCCTCTATTCAAAATGTTTCTCTGAGACATAAGTCATATTTCTTCCAAAGTTTCCTGCCTATACTAATCAAATTTCATGCTGATTTTTTGTTTTTGCTGATTACCAAGTTCTTTGCCCAATGCACACAAGTAAATGAAACACAACAGCTTGAACCATTTAGAAATTATTACAGATTTGGCAAAATAAAATAGTGACTGAGATCATCTGTCTCCTGAACAGAAAAGCCTGCAATTAAATCTCAAAAGTTACTTTATCTCAATTGAATAGATTTGACACTGTTGTTAAGACCAGGAGACATGGCCTGCATGATATGTCTGAAAATTATCATCTCCCATCAGGGAATTGAACCCCAATGTCCCATGTGATTGGCAGGTATGCTAACCACTTATACTAATGGGGAAGTGCCAAATGTTTGGAGACCACATTATTAGTCAGACCACAGAAGTAAGATGTCTTCGATTTATATATTTGTTAATTCAAAGAGGAAAAATTGCAAAGTTTCACTTTTGAGTCTCACTTTTCTGACGCAGCTCTTGCACCTCAGTACATACTCGGCCATAAACAAAGAGTCAATCTCCAACTTTTTGAAGTTAAGCAATGTGGTGGAAGAGGGCAAAGATCTCACCCATGGAACACCTTGACAGAAAGCAGAGTAGGGGATTGGAGGTTTGTCCCAAGTTAGAATCATGCAGCATTGAAAGTGTTTTAAGTGTTTCTAGCATTCAAAGACATTCACAACCATATACATTGAAATAAATAATTGAAGTGTGTATGTATATGTATATATTTAACTAATTAAAACATAAAATACCGAGAAGTAATTAAAACATTAAATTAAAGCAAACTATTTGTCACGGTCTGGATCGGGGTCTCTTTAAATTTACTTTGTTTATGTTACAATCCGGACCGTTGACCCCCTGTTTCCCTTTGGTTCCCTGTTTTCCCGTCTCCCTTGGCCTTGGTGATTAGAGGCAATTTACTCTCAGCTGAACCGATAGTTTATAGTCTCCGGCTTTCAGCTGTTCAGCACGAGAGGGTTTGCCAAGTCACTAAAGGTACGGCGTGCCAATGTCATCTGGCCGGAGCAAGCCTAGTCTCCGCCTGAAGCGAGTGCTGGTAATTCGCCTTTCCTCACCGGAGCAACCCTGCCAAGTTATCTCGCCAAAGTGAGCCTGCAAAGTTTCCTCACCGAGGTGAGTCCGTCAGTTAACCCGTTGGAGGGAATCAAGAACCGCTGTCTACTGTTTCCGGGCCGAGTCAAGAGCTCGCCACTACCCGGAGGCTCCAAGTCAAGTCCTGGCTCCAGTGGTATCCAAGTACCAAGTCAAGTCCTGGCCCTGGCAGCATCCAAGTTTCGAGTCGTCCTGGCCCTGGCAGTCTGTGATTCCTGTCCTACCCCCTTGTCTGAATCCCTTCACTGTCCCTCTCACCTCCAGCCCTCATCTGCAGCCCTTGCCTGCACCTTGGTCTAGTTATATCGCCAGAGCTAGATAGGTACTGTCTTGTGTTCTTTCATGTTGGTCTTGTCTTGTCCTCGCCTCCGTGGGGTAAGTCTGGCCATCTTGCCGTTGCCCCGCGTGGGGTCATGAGACCCGGCCCTATGTCCTGTATCCAAGGAGGGGTCCCAACTCTGTTCTGTGTATGTGTCCATGGTTCCATGTACCTGCTCTCCCCTCCCTAGCCCATGTCATGTCCATGCCGGGTTCTGGGGTCCAAGCCCGAGGCAAGACCCAGATACTGGGTCCTTGCCCAGTCCCTGGCTTGGAGTCCATACCGTAGCCTCTTCATGTCTCCTGTAGTTCTGGGAGCCGATTCCAAGTCCACGCCCAGACCTTTGGTCCCAGCCTAGTCGTAGTCCTGAGTCCTTGTCCAGTTCGCTACTCCTGCTCCTGCCTTGCTCTCCTGGTATCCAACAATAAACTAAATCTAAGTAACCTCACAAGATGTGTCTTGTATTTAGGTCCACCCTTGCTCCCTATACCCCCCCCCCCATTGTGACACTATTTTCTGCAGGAAATGAAATAATTGAAGTTTCATATCCTGCACTTAGTCTGACCTGGTATGTGATCTGAGTGCAAAGCTAAGGAATCCCAACAAGACTAGGATGGACTCCATGTCAGAGCACAGTGACAAAAATGGTACAATCAGTAAGTCCTAAGCTTGTGCTTCTGACAATCAATGTGTAAATATCCATGATTTACAAAGTTTACATTGTTGAATGTTGGTGGTGCCAGTTGAAACTGTCGACTGCAGCCATGCAAGAGTCTTTTGGGAAAGCAAATAATAAACATAATAACTCAATGCTGAGTTTAAATATTGTTACTTTCACTGTTAAACTGTATTAGGTAAATGTTTAGATACCTTGGCTCTAAATCTTTGCTCCCAGGTGAAGGTATCCCTCCTTGGCCAAGCTTTGCTTGTGATGTGGGTTCCCTGTCCTTTACTACAGTTGATTCCAAATTATATGACATTCTGTGTTAAAAAAAAACAAACTCCCTTATGTAGTTTTAAGTTATTTTTCCAAACATTTTTTCCTGACTTCTGGGAGTGGTCTCCTCAATCGCCAACAATAGCTTCTCCTTATACATTTTATCCTGTTATGAATTTGAGTAATTCAATCATATTCCATCTTAAGCTTCTCAGCTCAAGGAAGAATAAGCCATCTTCTCCACCCTCCCTGCATCATTTAAGTGGCTCAACCCCTGACACCATTCTAGTATTTGTTACTATTTACCTCCCAGAGGTGTTGATATTCTCAGAATCATGAGTTTTGAGACAGCAGTACAACACAACACCTAGTAATAAAAACTATAAATTACAATAAGAAATATATTAAAAAGAGAAAATTAAATTAAATAGAACATAGAATAGTACAGCACAGTACAGGCCCTTTGGCCCACAATGTTGTGCTGACCCTCAAACCCTGCCTCCCATATAAGCCCCTACCTTAAATTCCTCCATATACTCGTCTAGTAGTCTCTTAAACTTCACTGGTGTATCTGCCTCCACCACTGACTCAGGCAGTGTATTCCACGCTCCAACTACTCTGAGTAAAAGACTTTCCTCTAATATCCCCTTTGAACTTCCCACCCCTTACCTTAAAGCCATGTCCTCTTGTATTGAGCAGTGGTGCCCTGGGGAAGAGGTGCTGGCTATCCACTCTATCTATTCCTCTTATTATCTTGTACACCTCTATCATGTCTCCTCTCATCCTCCTTCTCTCCAAAGAGTAAAGTCCTAGCTCCCTTAATCTCTGATCACAATGCATACTTTCTAAACCAGGCAGCATCCTGGTAAATCTCCTCTGTACCCTTTCCAATGCTTCCACATCCTTCCTATAGTGAGGTGACCAGAACTGGACACAGTACTCCAAGTGTGGCCTAACCAGAGTTTTATAGAGCTGCATCATTACATCGCGACTCTTAAACTCTATCCCTCGGCTTATGAAATCTAACACCCCATAAGCTTTCTTAACTACCCTATCCATCTGTGAGGCAACTTTCAGGGATCTGTGGACATGTACCCTGAGATCCCTCTGCTCCTCCACACTACCAAGTATGCCATTTACTTTGTACTCTGCCTTGGAGTTTAACCTTCCAAAATGTACCACCTCACACTTCTCCGGGTTGAACTCCATCTGCCACTTCTCAGCCCACTTCTGCATCCTATCAATGTCTCTCTGCAATCTTTGACAATCCTCTACACTATCTACAACACCACCAACCTTTGTGTCATCTTGCCAACCCACCCTTCTACCCCCACATCCAGGTCGTTAATAAAAATCACAAAAAGTAGAGGTCCCAGAACAGATCCTTGTGGGACACCACTAGTCACAATCCTCCAATCTGAATGTACTCCATCCACCACAACCCTCTGCCTTCTGCAGGCAAGCCAATTCTGAATCCACCTGGCCAAACTTCCCTGGATCCCATGCCTTCTGACTTTCTGAATAGGCCTACCGTGTGGAACCTTGTCAAATGCCTTACTAAAATCCATATAGATCACATCCACTGCACTACGCTCATCTATATGCCTGATCATTTCCTCAAAGAACTCTATCAGGCTTGTTAGACACATCTGCCCTTCACAAAGCCATGCTGACTGTCCCTAATCAAACCATGATTCTCTAAATACCCATAGATCCTATCTCTACGAATCTTTTCCAGCAGCTTTCCCACCACAGACGTAAGGCTCACTGGTCTATAATTACCCGGACTATCTGTACTACCTTTTTTGAACAAGGGGACAACATTCACCTCCCTCTAATCCTCTGGTACCATTCTCATGGACAACGAGGACATAAAGATCCTAGCCAGAGGCTCAGCAATCTCTTCCCTTGCCTCGTGGAGCAGCCTGAGGAATATTCCATCAGGCCCCGGGGACTTATCTGTCCTAAGGTATTTTAACAACTCCAACACCTCCTCTCCTTTAATATCAACATGCTCCAGAACATCAACCTCACTCATATTGTCCTCACCGTCATAAAGTTCCCTCTCACTGGTGAATACCGAAGGGAAGTAGTGCAAAAGAAAAAAACTGATGTCTTATTCAGGGGTTCATTATCCATTCAGAAATCTGAGGGTGGAGGGGAGAAGCTGTTCCTGAAACACCGAGTGTATATATTGCCACTCCTGTAGCTCCTCCTTGATTGGAGCAATGAGAAGAAGGCATGTCCTGGCTGATGGGGGTTCTTAGTGATGGATGCTGCCTGTTTAAGGTATCCTGGATGCTGGGGACGCTAGTGTCAATGATGGAGCTGGCAGAGTTTACTACTTCCTGCAGCTTTTTCCGATCTGGTGCAGTGGCCCTTCCATATCAGATGGTGATGCAACCAGTTAGAATGCTCTGCATGGTACATCTGTAGAAATATGCAAGTATCTTTGGTGACACACCAATTCTCCTCAAGCTCCTAATGAAATATAGCCATTATCATGCCTTCTCTGTAACTGCATCAATATTTTAGACTCAGGAAAGATTCTCAGAGATGTTGACACCCAGGAACTTGAAAAACTGCTCACTCTTTCCACTTCTCTTCCTTTGATGAGGACTGGTGAGTTTACCCTCTACTTCCCCTTCCTGAAGTCAACAATCAATTCCTTGGTCTTACTGACGTTGAGTGCAAGGTTATTGCTGTGGCGCCATTTAACCAGCTGATCTATCTCACTCATATATGCCTCCTCATCACCATCTGTCTCATAGAGTGGGCATTGGTGGTGGACCCCAAATGCAAGACACAGACACTGAAGTACTAGGAACAGGACTAGAGTTAAGCAAGCAAGGGAAGTGGGGAATAAAGGACGCCGGACATTGACACAGGCCCTGGACGTGACTAGGATACAGGACCTGGGCTAGGACTGGACTAGGAAAGCGGGACCTGGACAAGGAACAAGGAACTTGGAACCTGGACAAGGACTCTGAGCCAGAGACTGGACAGGGACCCAGAACCTGGGTCTTGATTCAGGCTCGGACCCCAGATCTAGGCAAGGACAAGACATGGCTACAGGATTGGACGTGGCTAGGCTACAGGACTGGATGTGGCCACAGGACTCAACGTGAAACTCCTGCACAGGACAAGAACACAAAACCGTGGCTTGGACTAGACAAGGTACTTGGACGTGGCTTGGACTAGACGAGGTACTCCAAGGCTGGGCGAGGCACAAGGACAGGATGAGACCCCGAAGCCTTGACTTGGTCTTGGAAGACAGGAGTGCAGAACACAGAGCTGGGACCCCTCCTTGGGAACAGGACGTAGGGCCAGGACTCATACACAGAACACAGAGAGACGGTTCCCAACACAAGGTAGCAGCAAACAGCCGGACCTACCTAGCGAAGGTGTGGACACAGAGACAGTTCCAAACAACGATAGACAGTTCCTTATCTAGACACAGCAAGGCTTCGGGTCTTGCTCCAGCGGTAGAACTTGACAGTGATACAGGCGAGGACGCAGGCGAGGTTGCAGACAAGTCTTCAGGCAGCGGCTGCAGGAGGAAGGTGAAGGGAAGGGAATAGTCTAGCAGCTGAAGCTGAACCCAGGAGCAGTTTATGTAGCCACCCCAAGATGAGAATCAAGTGCCTCAATTAAGGCACACACAGGACAAGGGAAAACCGGAAAACCTGGAATAAGGATCGATGGACCGGACCATGAACCAGAATGCGGACTTCACAGACCGGCCATGACAATCTGATATTCTGCCAACAATAGTTGTGCAATCAACAAATTTATTGAAAGCACTTGAGCCGTACCTGGCCACACAATCATAAGTATAGATATATTAGAGCAGTCGACTAGGCACACATCCTTGAGATGCACCAGTGTTGTTTGTCAGTGAGGAGGAGATGTTATTTTCGATCTGCACAGACTGGGGTCTCCTGGTGAGGAAGTCAATAATCCACTTGCAGAGGGAGGTACAGAGACCCAGGTTTCAGAATCAGAATCAGGTTTATTATCACTGGCATGTGTCATGAAACTTGTTTACTTAGCAGCAACAGAACAATACAATACATGATAATATAGAAAGAAAAAAAAGTAAATCAATTACTTTAAGTATATATGTATATTAAATATTTAGATCAAAGTAGGGAAAAAAACAGAAATTATATATATATATAAAAAAAATGAGGTGGTGTTCATGGGTTCAATGTCCATTTAAGAACTGGATGGCAGAGGGGAAGAAGCTGTTCCTGAATCACTAAATGTATGGATTCAGGCTTCTGGACCTCCTTCTTGACGGTAACAATGAAAAGAGGGCATGTCCTGGGTGATGGGGGTGGGTGGCTCCTTAATAATGGACGGCGACTTTCTGAGGCACCGCTCCTTGAAGATGTCTTGGATACTACGGAGCTGAGTACCCAAGATGGACCTGACTAATCTTACAACTTTCTATAGATTCTTTCGGTCCTGTGCAGTAGCTCCCCCCACCATACCATGATGTAGCCTGTTAGTATGCTGTCCATGGTATAGCTACAGAAGTTTTTGAGTGTTTTAGCTGACAAACCCATCTCTTCAAACTCCAAATGAAATAAGGCTTCTATTTTGCCTTCTTAATAGTTGCATTGATATGTTGGGACTAGGTTAGATCCTGAGAGATATTAACACCCAGGAATTGAAATGGCTAACACTCTCCACTTCTGATCCGTCAGTGAGGATTGGTTCATGTTCCCTCGTCTTACCCTTCCTGAAGTCTACAATCAGCTCCCTTGCCTTGCTGCCGTTGAGTAAAAAGATGTTGCTGCAACACCACTCAAAGAGCTGGTGTATCTCACACACGTATGCCCTCTCGTCTACATCTGAGATTCTACTAACAATAGTTGTATCATTAGCAAATTTATAGATGGCATTTGAGGTATACCTAACCAGGCAGTCATGGGTGTGGAGGTAGTAGAGCTGTGGGCTAAGCATTCATCCCTGAGATGTGCCAGTACTGACCATCAGCGAGGAGCAGATATTATCACCAATCCGGACAGAATGTGGTCTTCTGTTTAGAAAGCTTAGGATCCAATTTCAGAGAGAGTTGCAGAGGCCCAAGGAGGTTCCTATGGTGGGAGAGTGTAAGACCAGAGGACACAGCTTCAGAATAAATGTGCATCCTTTTAGAATGGAGACAAGGAAGAATTCCTTTAGCCAGAGAATGGTGAATCTGTGGAATTCTTTGCCACAGGCAGTTGTGGAGGCCAAGTCTTTATGTATACTTAAGGTAGAGGTTGATAGCTTCTTGATTGATTGGGGCATGAAGGGATATAGGGCGAGGACAAGAGCTTGTGGCTGAGAGGAATATTGGATCAGCCACAATGAAATGGTGGAGCAGACTCGATGATGGACCAAATGGCCTAATTCTGCTCCTATATCTTATAGTCTTATGGACAGTGTCAGGATGTGCTGTTTTGTGCGTATTGATCACATTGCTCAGATCATGCAGAGCTTGTTTGACATGTTGATAAGAGGTTTTGGAGCTTGTTGATTAAAACTGAGGGTTGAACGCTGAGCTATAATCAATAAACAACAGCCTGACATAGGTTTTGCTATTGTCCAGGTGATCGAAGGCTGAGTGGAGGGCCAATGAGATATCATTTGCTGTTGACCAATTGTAGTGAGAAGCAAACTGTGACAGGCCTGAGTCCTTGCTTAGGCAGGAGCTGATTCTAGTTATGACCAACTTCTCAAAGCACTTCAACATTGTAGTTGTGAGTGCCACTAGGCAACAGTTTTTGAGGCAGCTCACCCTGCTCTTCTTGTGCACCGATACGATTGTCACCGTTTTGAAGGAGGTGGGAGCCTTCAGCTGCAGTGAAAGAGTCTCCTTACAGAATCCTGAAGAACTGAACACAGCATACAATTTGTGATGTTTACAGTAGTTTCTGTAATCCTCTAATAATAACTGAAATAGCAGTCCTCTTGTCCTACATGCTTATATGTGTGGTCCCTTTTGTCTCCAAGATAGCCCTGCACTCTATTTAGAATTACACAATTTTGTATTCATTCTCTCCACGTTCTTTTTATTGAAGAGAATCATGCCATGCTTTTCTGCATTGAACATCCTCTGCTATATTCGTGTGTATTTTCCAATTTACCAGCAAGACCCTCATCTTCGTTATTTAATATACTATGAGGTTTTGGATTGTCCAAAGTATTTGAAATTAGACCATAAGACCATAAGATATAAGAGTAGAATTAGGCCAGTTGACCCATCGAGTCTGTTCTGCCATTTGATCATAGGACCATGAAGCCATAAGATATAGGAGCAGAAGTAGACCATTTGACCCATCAAATCTGCTCCACCATTCAATCATGGGCTGATCCAATTCTTCCAGTCATCCCCACTCCTCTGCCTTCTCACCATACCCTTTGATGCCCTGGCTAATCAAGAACCTATCTATCTCTGCCTTAAATATACCCAGTGACTTGGCTTCCACAGCCGCTCGTGGCAAAAAATTCCACAGATTTACCACCCACTGACTAAAGTAATTTCTCCACATTTCTGTTCTAAATGGACATCCTTCAGTCCTGAAGTTGTGCCCTCCTGTCCTAGGCTCCCCTACGATGGGAAATAACTTTGCCATGGCTGATACCTTCTCCCCCCCCCCCATCCCCACTCCATGGCCTTTTTGGTGTAACCTTTGATGTTGTGTCCAATCAAGAACCTATCAAACTCTGCTTTAAATACATCCAACGACCAAATGCCAACAAAATTATGTCATTCACATTTAAAAATTAGTCATTAACATTTATTGAGAAAGTCCTAATGACAAATTTTGTGGATTACCACTCTATACATTCCAATCTACTATCTGATAAAAAACAATTCATGATCAGTTTCTATTTCTGCACTTTAGAAAACTTACAATATGAATACTGCCACTGTTTCTTTTATCTTTAATTTTGGTGGCAATCAACAATTGCATTATTTCATCAAAAACATCAAGTTACTCAAAAATAATTATTCATTAATTAACATTTATAACTCCATATTTTCCAAGGTTCCATGTGAAATTATTCTTGTTTATTATTTACCACCTGCTTGACTAGCTTGTAGATTTTGGAGGTCCATATGGAAAGTGGAGAGTGCGTGGTAGAGGGAAAGTTGTGCTCATTGGTAGGATCCCATTGTTAATGATGGAAGTTTTCTTGTCCTCACTTGCCTATCATCTCCCACTGGTGCTCCTCCTGTTCTTTTTCTCCCATGGTCCACTGGTATTTCCTATCTGATTCCTTCCCCTTCCTCCTTTACCTCTTCCACTATCTGTCCCTGTTTCTTACTTCATTCCCCTCACTGGTTTCACCAATCACCTGGCAACTTGTATTCCTTCCCGGCCCTTTATTCTAGCTTCTCCCCCCTTCCTTTCTAGGCATGATGAAGGATATTGGCCTGAAACTTCTGCCGTCTATTCCTCTCCATGATGCTGTCTGATCTGCTGAATTCCTCCGCATTCTGTGTGTGTTGCTCTGGACTTACAACATCGGTGCTTCATCATCTGAATGTTTCCAGCGTTTTCAGTTCTATTTCAGATTCCTAGCATCTGTTACACTTTGCTCTTCAATCATTGTCTCATACTTTGTCTTTAATTCTTTAATTCTTTTTAGATCTCTTCTATTTCACAAAAGCCGCATCACTTTGCTCCTTCATTTCTCTCCTGCTATTCAATGAGCAAGATTTCACAGTTTCTCTATTGTCTCTTTGTTCTAAACAAATTAAATTTATCTTTGACCCTTTGCCTGCATAACCATTCTCCCTGATTGATCTGATCAATGTTACCCCAACATTTTAACCACGCCTGTAACGTTACTCAGTATCTTGTAGATAGGAATATCATGTCCTGACACTTCCCATTCATTGAGCTTGATTCTCTTTTTACAAACAGCACTTATGATTTCATTATTTGCCTCTCTCAGTTTTCTGAGCACCTTATTTCTCATCTGTGATGAGTTTCATGTTGATAACCACTCTCCAAGACAATTTAATCTATCCACCTCAGTACAGTTTCTTGGTCTCGCCTCTGTTAAGGAGCAAACTAGCTTTCTTCTACAAGCATTCTCCAGCGTTCTTTCCAACAACTGAGGAATGTGAAGCATTTCCTCATGCACTATTTCATTAACCACGAATAAACATGTTTAATTCCACGATTCATTTATTCACAAATGCATGATTCTGGAAGTAATTTAAAGATGATTCCCTTGCTTTGAGGTTCTGCTTTTCACCGCTTTCAGAGAATTAAAAATTCTCCCAAGGTCCAGAATCTCTGACTATTTTCTGGCCTTCTTAAAATTTTCAACATCTCATAGAAACATAGAAAACCTACAGCACAGTACAGGCACTTTGGCCCACAAAGTTGTGCCGAACATGTCCCCACCTTAGAAATTACTAGGGTTACCCATAGCCCTCTATTTTTCTAAGCTCCATGTACCTATCCAAAAGTCTCTTAAAAGACCCTATCTTATCCACCTCCACTACCGTTGCCAGCAGCTCATTTCACGCACTCACCACTCTCTGAGTAAAAAATTTACCCCTGACATCTCCTCTGTACCTACTCCCAAGCACCTTAAACCTGTGCCCTCTTGTGGCAGCCATTTCAGCCCTGGGAAAAAGCCTCTGACTATCCACATAATCAATGCCTCTCATCATCTTATACACCTCTATCAGGTCACCTCTCATCCTCCAATGCTCCAAGGAGAAAACGCCGAGTTCAGTCAACCTGTTTTCATAAGGCATACTCCCAAATCCAGGCAACATCCTTGTAAATCTCCTCTGCACCCTTTCTATGGTTTCCACATCCTTCCTTTAGTGAGGCGACCAAAACTGAACACAGTACTCCAAGTGGGGTCTGACCAGGGTCCTATATAGCTGCAACACTGCCTCTTGGCTCCTAAATTCAATTCCACGATTGATGAAGGCCAATACACCATATGCCTTCTTAACCACAGAGTCAACCTGCACAGCTGCTTTGAGCATCCTATGGACTTGGACCACAAGATCCCTCTGATCCTCCACACTGTCAAGAGTCTTACCATTAATACTATATTCTACCATCATATTTGACCTACCAAAATGAACCACTTCACACTTATCTAGTTTGAACTCCATCTGCCACTTCTCAGCCCTATTTTGCATCCTATCAATATCCCACTATAAACTCTGACAGCCCTCCACACTATCTACAACATTCCCAACCTTTGTGTCATCAGTAAACTTATTAACCCATGCCTCCACTTCCTCATCCAGGTCAGTTATAAAAATCATGAAGATAAGGGTCCCAGAACAGATTCCTGAGGCACACCACCGGTCACCAACCTCCATGCAGAATATGACCTGTCCACAACCACTCTTTGCCTTCTGTGGGCAAGCCAGTTCTGGATCCACAAAGCAATGTCCCTTGGATCCCATGTCTCCTTACTTTCCCAATAAGCTTTGCATGGGGTACCTTATCAAATGCCTTGCTAAAATCCATATACAACATCTACTGCTCTTCCTTAGTGACATCCTCAAAAAATTCAATCAGGCTCGTAAGGCATGACCTGCCTTTGACAAAACCATGCTGACTATTCCTAATCATATTATACCTCTCCAAATGTTAATAAATCCTGCATCTCAGGATCTTCTCCATCAACTTACCAACCACTGAAGTAAGACTCACTGGTCTATAATTTGCTAGGCTATCTCTATTCTCTTTCTAGGAAACAACATCCTCAGCCCTCCAATTCTCTGGAACCTCTCCCATCCCCATTGATGATGCAAAGATCATTGCCAGAGGCTCAGCAATCTCCTCCCTCGCCTCCAACAGTAGCGTGGGGTACATCTCATCTGATCCCGGCAACTTATTCAGCTTGATGCTTTCCAAAAGCTCCAACACATACTCTTCCTTAATATCTACATGCTCAAGCTTTTCAGTCTGCTGCAAGTTATCGCTACAATCACCAAGATTCTTTTCCATAATGAATACTGAGGTAAAGTGTTCATGAAGTACCTCCGCTATTTCCTTCGGTTCCATACACACTCTCCCACTGACACACCTGTTAGGTCCTATTCTTTCACATCTTATCCTCTAGCTCTTCACATACATGTAGAATGTCTTGGGGTTTTCCTTAATCCTGCCCACCAAGGTTTTCTCATAGCCCCTTCTGGCTCTCCTAATTTCCTTCTTAAGCTCCTTCCTGTTAGCCTTCTAGATCTCTAACATTACCTAGCTCTCTGAACCTTTTGTAAGCACTTCTTTTCTTCTTGACTAGATTTACAACAGCCTTTGTACACCACAGTTCCTGTACCCTACCAGAACTTCCCTGTCTCATTGGAACATACCTATGCAGAACTCCTCACAAATATGCTCTGAACATTTGTCACATTTCTTCTGTACCTTTCCCTGAGAACATCTGTTCCCAATTTAAGCTTCCTATTTCCTGCCTGATAGCCTCATAATTCCCCTTACTCCAATTGAACGCTTTTCTATCTTGCCTGTTCCTACCTCTCTCCAATGCTATTGTAAAGGAGATAGAATTGTGATCACTATCTCCAAAATGCTCTCCCACTGAGACATCTGACACCTGACCAGGTTCATTTCCCCGTACCAAGTCAAGTACAGTCTCTCCTCTTGTAGGCTTATCTACATGTTGTGTCAAGAAACCTTCCTGAGCACACCTAACAAACTCCATTCCATCTAAACCACTTGCTCTAGGGAGATGCCAATCGATATTTGGGAAATTAAAATCTCCCAACATGATAACTCTGTTTTTATTACACCTTTCCTGGATCTGCCTGCTGGATGTGGTGGTCTTCTTTTTAAACTTTTCCCGCTCTCCTTGGCACCTTGGGTAAAATTAAGTAACTGGGAAACTTAAGAGTAGACAGGAGGAAATCTGCAGATGCTGGAAATTCAAGCAACACACACAAAATACTGGTGGAACACAGCAGGCCAGATAGCATGCATAGGGAGAAGCACAGTCAACATTTCAGGCTGTGACACTTCGTCAGGACTAACTGAAAGAAGAGATAGTAAGAGATTTGAAAGTGGGAGGGGGAGGGGAAGATCTGAAATGACAGGAGAAGACGGGGAGGGGGAGGGATGAAGCTAAGAGCTGGAAAGTTGATTGGCAAAAGGGCTACAAGGCTGAAGAAGTGAGAAGATCATGGGACGGGAGGCCTAGGGAGAAAGAAAGGGGGAGGGGAGTGCCAGTGGAAGATGGAGAGCAGGCAAGGAGTTATTGTGAGAGGGACAGAGAGAGAAAAAAGGGAAAAATTAATAACAAACAAACAAACAAATAGATAAATAAATAAGGGATGGCGTAAGAACGGGAGGAGGGGCATTAACGGAAGTTAGAGAAGTCAATGTTCATACCATCAGTTTGGAGGCTACCCAGATGGAATATAAGGTGTTGTTCCTCCAACCTGAGTGTGGCTTCATCTTGATAGTAGAGGAGGTCAAATCTCAGCATTATCAGAATGGGAACGGGACGTGGAATTAAAATGTGTGGCCACTGGGAGATCCTGCTTTCTCTGGTGGACAGAGCATAGATGTTCAGCGAAACGGTCTCCCAGTCTGCGTCGGGTCTCGCCAATATATAGAAGGCTGCACCGGGAGCACCGACACAGTATATCACCCCAGCCGACTCACAGGTGAAGTGTCGCCTCACCTGGAAGGACTGTCCGGGGCCTTGACTGGTGGTGAGGGAGGAAGTGTAAGGGCATGCGTAGCACTTGTTCCGCTTACAAGGGTAAGTGCCAGGAGGGAGATCGGTGGGAAGGGATGGGGGGGGATGAATGGACAAGGGAGTCGCGTAGGGAGTGATACTTACGGAAAGCAGCATCCCCTTTATCTATCCTGCTTGTAATGTCCTCAAAGAATTCCAACAGGTTCATCAGGCAGGATTTTCCCTGAAGGAAACCATGCTGATTTTGTACTATCTTGTCCTTTGTCACCAAGTACTCCATCACCTCATCCTTAACAATTGACTCTAACATCTTCCCAATCACTGAGGTCAGGCTAACTGGTCTATAATTTCCTGATATAATGCCAGATGAATATATTGCCTATTCAGTTAGCAGTTGAACCCTTTCAGTGTTAGAGAAACCAAGTCTCTCCACCTGAGCCCAGTTTTGTTTAAGAGTGAGCAAAACTGTATTGTTGACGGTTTGGGGACAGACCCTTCATTTGGATTCCAGATTCCTACATCCGCAGTTCCTTTCATTACACCACCGTTAAATCTCAAGGCATGCACACTTTGAAGAAGTTTTCTTCCTTCAGTGCAGATGAAGGGCTTTCACCTGAAACGTTGACTGTCTATTTTCCTCCACAGACGCTGCCAGATCCACTGAGTTCCTCCATGAGCTCATTTCTTGCATGATTACCATCTGTCTCAGGTTAAAGTGTGGCAAATCCAGTCCTTACTACTTTGTGTAATCAGTGGGGGCGGGGTGTGCAGATAAAGACTTGACTTCCTCTCGTTAGAATTCATGAGTTCCGCAAATTTTCTTTACTCAACCCATGAACTTTGCGTGAGCTTCGCTTTTATCAGTTGTACGGGTGAAAACCTGAACACAATGATTCAGGCAACACACACAGAATACTGGTGGAATGCAGCAGGCCAGGCAGCATGTATAGGAAGAAGTACAGTCGACGTTTCGGGCCGAGACCCTTTGTCAGGAGTAACTGAAAGAAGAGATAGTAAGAGATTTGAAAGTGGGAGGGGGAGGGGTAGATCCAAAATGACAGGAGAAGGGGAGGGATGGAGCTAAGAGCTGGAAAGTTGATTGGCAAAAGGGATACAAGGCTGGAGAAGGGAGAGGATCATGGGACGGGAGGCCTAGGGAGAAAGAAAGGGGCAGGGGAGCACCAGAGGAAGATGGAGAGAAGGCAAGGAGTTATTGTGAGAGGGACAGAGAGAAAAAAGAGAGAGAGAAAAAAAGGAAAAAATAATAAATAAACAAACAAATAAATACATAAATAAGGGATGGGGTAAGAAGGGGAGGAGGGGCAGAGAAAGCAGGATCTCCCAGTGGCCACACATTTTAATTCCACGTCCTATTCCCGTTCTGATATGTCTATCCATGGCCTCCTCTACTATCAAGATGAAGCCACACTCAGGTTGGAGGAACAACACCTTATATTCCATCTGGGTAGCCTCCAACCTGATGGCGTGAACATTGACTTCTCTAACTTCCAGTAATTCCCCTCCTCCCCTTCTTACCCTATCCTTTATTTGTTTATTTGTTTATTTTCCCCTTTTTCTCTCTCCCTCTCTCTTTTCTTTCTCTGTCCCTCCCACAATAACTCCTTGCCTGCTCTCCATCTTCCTCTGGTGCTCCCCTCCCCCTTCCTTCTCCCTAGGCCTCCTGTCCTATGATCCTTTCCCTTCTCCAGTCTTGTATCCCTTTTGCCAATCAACTTTCCAGTCCTTAGCTCTATCCCTCCCCTTCCTGTCTTCTCCTATCATTTTGGATCTCCCCCTCCCCCTCCCACTTTTAAATCATACTATCTCTTCTTTCAGTTAGTCCTGACGAAGGGTCTTGGCCCGAAACGTCGACTGTGCTTCTTCCTATGGATGTTGTCTGGCCTGCTGCGTTCACCAGCTTTTTGTGTGTGAAACTTAAGACTAAACCGTTTTTATTTATTAATCCTTACTTATACCTGTTACATTGGGTTTTACTGCTGGTTCTTTGTTCTTCAAATACAAGTCAATCACATATATACTGATAGACTATTCTGAATCTGAATCAGGATTAATATCAATGACATATGTTGTGAAATCTATTTGTTCAATCCAATACAGTCTGCAGTGTTCCAAAGTCTCAGCTGAAAGAAGGGAAAATGCCAACAGGTTTCTTATTCTTGAAGTCTTTGCAGAAATATTGTGATACAATTCAAGATTTGCATTTCAGTGTCAAACAATAAAAGGCCTAGATTAATTTATTGATCCCCAGAGACCATGTCACACTAAACATTGCACTCAGATGACTTTAAACATAAGCAGCTCTGCAGATGCTGTAAATCTTGAGCAGCACATACAAATGCTGCAGGAACTCAGCAAGCCAAGCAGCATCTATGGAGAGAAATAAACAGTCAATAGTTCAGGCCGAAGCTCATCATCCCCTCCATTAATGCCTGACTTCCACATTTTATGCGTGTTACCCATAAGATTTTGATGATTATCTACCAAACCATCAAGCTATCTCACTGGCCAGGTAGATGACTGGACTCCTCCATTTTCTGTGACCGAGAGTCTCTGCATGTTATGGATTGTATGAATTACGAGTCTGAGTACTATACCTGTGTAATCTCCTTAACAGCTGTCCAGTATGTCTCAGTCCACATTTTTACCTTTTCAAGTATGTATTAATTTCACTTTAGAAAGACACACATCATCTGCTTCTACTAACCTCTCTGAATTCACAACATTCATAAAATTCTCCTGCTTCCTCTCATAGTTATTGAAAATGTATGAATTCTGTATGCAGAATCACTTGTCTATGGAACAAATTTCCTTTAAGAAATTACAGGAATTAAGCATATGCCTCCATGGACCAGCTCCATCACTAAGAAGAAACATATAAACATAGAAAACCTACAGCACAATACAGGCCCTTCGGCCCACAAAGCTGTGCCGAACATGTTCTTACCTTAGAATTACCTAGGGTTACCCATAGCCCTCTATTTACTAAGCTCCATGTATCCATCCAGGAGTCTCTAAAAAGACCCTATCATTTCCCCCTTCACCACCACTGCTGTCAGCCCATTCCATGCACTCACCACTCTCTGCATAAAAACTTACCCCTGACATCTCCTCTGTATCTACTTCCAAGCACCTTAAAACTGTGCCCTCTCGTGCCAGCCATTTCAGCCCTGGGAAAAGCCTCTGACTGTGCAAACGATCAATGCCTCTCATTATCTTGTATCAGGTCACCTCTCATCCTCCGTCGCTCCAAGAAGAAAAGGCCGAGTTCACTCAACCTGTTTTCATAAGGCATGCTCCCCAATCCAGGCAACATCCTTGTAGATCTCCTCTGCACCCTTTCTTCGGTTTCCACGTCCTTCCTGTAGTGAGGTGACCAGAATTGAGTGCAGTACTCCAAGTAAGATTGCTGTTGCAGAAAAAAAAGTATATAGGTTATCCAGAACAGGACAACACAGGAACAAGCCCTTCAGCACATATTTTCTGCATCAAATACAATGCCTAGTTCTGCCTACACATGCTCCATGTCCCTGCATCCTTTTACATTCAGATGTCTCACTTACTTTCCTATTTATTGCCTATTACGCTGCTGGTGTTTAGACCATCAATGAAGGTCCTCCTTCTCTGGCAGTGGTCAGAGTTCATTGTCTCAGTAGCTTCCTCTCGGTTTTCACTACTGTCAGTCATGCGAGTCCATGGTGGAATACTGTCGCACAAAGGTGTAGAAGGATTCTTCATTGCCATTTCCTTAACAACTTTGTTCTACCAGTCGGGGTTGTTAGCTCTGAGCTGAACCCCATAATCTGGAAGGCTGGAGGACCACACTTAGGCTGGCCACTACTCTTACCTGTTTGGTATGGATGACCCTACCAAGAGCCAAAGCATAAAGCTCTGAGACCAACCAACATGGTCATTGGTCATTGAGGCACAAAAGCCTCCAAACGATGATAAGGTTATGGTCCTTTTGAAGGATGTGTCTATCTAACAGCCTCTTAAAAGCCATTATCATACCTGGTTCCTGTTCCACCACTACCCCTTGCAACCTGTCCCACTCTCTGTTTAAAAATACTTATTCAGCTCATCTCTTTAGACAACACCCCCTCCTCCACACTAGTACCTGAAATATATTTCATCTGGTAATTCACATTTCTAATCTGAGGAACTGGTGCTGATTGTCTACCCTATTGATACATCTTATACTTTTATACGGATTCTGGTTAATTGGGCCAACCAGACAGCTGCTCATTTGGGACAACGCTTAAAGAGCAAAAACATATTGAGAAAATAGCTGGATTCTCTTTATTTGGAACACTCTGCCACTTAATTGGGACAGGAGACTGTTGCTGAACAGTTTCAAACTAGCATTAGTCGCATGCAGTTGTGTGGCCATTATAAACTACACCATGCTCAGAGCGAAAGGTTTTGAAATAGTGTCAGCTGTATGTGCTCATGTTCAAGAAGCAGTGATTTTTATCAATGATAGTTGTTGAGAAATGAGACTTTTCAGAACTCTTGCTCATGGTGGCTTCATTCATTTAGTCTTGGAGATGTCTGAAATGGCCAGAAGTGAAAATGAAACAATTGTCCTACCTCAACAAGTTAGAAACAATGAAGAATTTGAAGCTATCTACAGTCATCTTGAATGTTACAATGAAAATGAAGATTTGGAGGATGCAGTAATCAAAGACTGTTCTAATGGCCCAATTAACCAGACAATCCATTATCCACACTAAGTGTCTGCGCTGACTTTGTTTATTTACAGCCAATCAAAAGAACATGGCAGTATACACTGGATGAATTCCTCTGTTGATAACTGCAGTAGATTCTGGTTAATTAGAATACATAGAGACCAATACATTTTGGCCCTGGCAGAAGGGGCCTCCACTGTCGGCTCCTACAGGGGAATCAATGGGGATTGGTAGTGTTGAAACACTTCAAAGGGTGATATACCTGTGGCAGAGGAGGTGTGTAGTTTGTGGGACAGCCTGGCCATGAGCAGATACTTTTTCCATGTGGAAAGGCTAGATGCGGTGATTTATCGCTGAAAATTCTCCACTTACTGATTAGTTCTTTCTGACTGTCCATTGGTTTGTGGATGATAGCCAGAGGACAAACTCACTGAGGTACAGAGGGGGAGCAGAAAGCTCGTCAGAAGTGGGAGGTGAATTTGGGGAGATCAATGAAGTCTCCACCTTGGAGACCCGGTCTACCACTGTCATGATCAGTGTACCCTCATCGGAAGGTGGTCAGGGTACTCTCATTGGAAGGTGATCAGCGTACCCTCATTGGAAGGTGGTCAGCGTACCCTCATTGGAAGGTGGTCAGGGTACCCTCATTGGAAGGTGGTAAACCGTGATGAAACCACAGGCGTTGAGGGACCAACAGGGGCAGCCAAACCCAAAAGGTAGCTGGTTGGAGGAATTGGACTGAGGACATTGAGGACAGGCAGCAATGAACTGATTTACATCTGTGATCGTGGTGGGTCACCAGATCCAACATCACAGAAAATCAAAAGTCTGTTATGAGCCTGGATGGCCGGAGATGGTGAGGAGTGGGCCCACTGGGGTGCTTCAGAGTTCATGGTCACTGGCATGTACATATGGGTCATGCTCTGGGGCCTGGCGAATCTGGTTCTCAAGGTCCCAGGCAAAAGGGGCAAAGATTTAGATTTAGATTATGAGGACACGCAGTCCTCTTTTATTGTCATTTAGTAATGCATGCATTAAGAAATGATACAATGTTCCTCCAGTATGATATCACAGAAACACAAGACAAACCAAGACTAAAAAAACTGACAAAAACCCATAATTATAACATATAGTTACAACAGTGCAAAGCAATACCGTAATCTGATAAAGAACAGACCATAGGCATAGTAAAAAAAAGTCTCAAAGTCTCTCGAAAGTCCCATCATCTCACGCAGATGGTAGAAGGAAGAAAAACTCTCCCTGCCACGAACCTTCAGCGCCACAAACTTGCCAATGCAGCACCCTGGAAGCACCTGACCACAGCCGACTCTTGAGTCCGTCCGAAAACTCCGAGCCTTCAACCAGCCCTTCGACACCAAGCACCGAGCACCATCTCTGCCAAGCACTTTGACCCTGGCCCCAGCAACAGGCAATAGGCAAAGCCAAGGATTTGAGGCCTTCCCCTCCAGAGATTCTTGATCGCACAGTAGCAGCGGCAGCAAAGCAGGCATTTCAGAAGTTTCTCCAGATGTTCCTCTGTGCTTCTCATGTCTGTCTCCATCAAATCAGGATTGTGCAAGGTATCTACTTAACAAATACTGATATCATTTCGGAGCAGTCGCGTGCGCTGCGTCACGCTGCCATCTTCTTCTCCCCTATTCTGGAAGGATAGAGGGATGGGCTGAGGGTCGATCTCCATTTCAGTTAGGTTGAACTGTTGGAACAGAGTGTCCACCTTAGTGTTCCTGGAGACATGTCAGTAGAAGATGGTGAAATTAAATTGCTTGAAGAATAGGGTCCAGAGAGCCTGATGTGGGTTGAGTTGACAAGTCTGTTGAATAGGTATGATGTTCTGGAGTTCAGTCCAGATCAGGAAGTGTGTGGTGTTTCCCATCAGCCAATGTCTCCTTTTCTCCAAGGCCCAGTTTATGGCAAGTAGCTCCTTGTCTCCTACTCCATAATGATGTTGTGTAGATTTGAACTTGTGTGAGAAGAAGGCACAAGTGTGTGTCTTCCCATCTGGTCCTCGCTGAGAAAGGATGACCCTGGCGCCTGCTTCAGCTGTGTCCATCTCTATCACAAAAGGTCCAGAAGGGTTTGGATGGCAGAGAATGGTAGCATTGGTGAGAGATTCTTAAGCTCCTCAAACGTGTGGCCCACTGCAGCAGATCAGCTTATCCATGAAGTAGGTGACTTGGTGATGGAGATGTGAGGAGCAGCGATTTGGCTGTAGTTTCTGATGAACCGTGATAGAAGTTGGAGAAGCCCAAGAAGTGCTGTCGCTATTTGAGTGAGGGAGTGCGGTTGGGGCAATTGAACAATGGCTTCTCTGCGTCCATAGTTATCCCTTGGGTTGAAAGAACGTAACCCAGGAAGGAAACCATGCATAGAATGTGTTATACTCTTTGGGAATGAATAGCTGCTGTCAGCAATGGTTGCCTAGCTTCATTTTGTAACCATTTATACTGTGTAAGTCCTGCCGCAGCTGCCTGCTGGACTGAGACTCTGTTTTGGACAGATACTGTGTCTCATTTGAAAACACTTCATTAGAACTCACTGATAGCATGCTCAATCAAATGCTGCATTGATACGTTGGGCAGCATGCATATCTCATCTCTGTAATCCTTGTTATTATTTCCAGAAAACAATGATGTCTGGGACCAAGTTTTCCTGGTATGATCCAAGTTGAGCATGAGTGAGCTAGCTATTGTTAGGTGATGTTATTTAACAGTGCTCTCAATAAATATAAGAGACTCTGCAGATGCTGGAAATCCAGAATAACACACACAAAATACTAGAGGAGTTCAGCAGGTCAGGCAGCATCTGATGAAGGGTCTCGACTCAAAACGTCAACTGCTTATTCCTGTCCGTAGAAGCAGCCTGTCCTGTTGAGTTTAGCCAGCATATTCAATGATTCCTCTTATACAATTACTAGTGTTTTAAGACACTATATTAATAGAGATGTAATCGGCAGGATAAGACAGGTATTGTATGAGAAGCCAGGCAGTGAAAAGTTTTCACTTCTTTAGGCAGCCGCCAAAATTCCAGTGCTGTTACTGTACTGAAGTAACTCAGGAATGGATTTTGGATAATGCTGGACAACAAGCCTTCTGATGCCAAGTACTACATTTAACAGATAAATCAAACTAGCAAGCGGTAGTATTTAATGTCTCTGTGAAAAGTTGCTACACTTGCTCCAAAATTGTTTAGTCCTTGTATTATGGGTTGTATTATGGTATTATTGTATTATGAAGAATTTATGGGTTAGTTTCTCTATGGCTCACTGCACCACATGATATAAACAGAGCCAAAACATAGGAAAGTACAAGTAAACAGTTAACAATGTGATATAGAGAGTTTATAATTGAGCAACCAACTTCCAGTTCAGTAGAATACTGTACTGCAGTTTTAAAGAGTCTCCTTTAATAAAGAGAGATATATTTGCTTTAGAGGGACTTCAACCAAGATTTATTAGAATGGTTCCAGGGAAGATGGTTTCCATCACATGAAGAGGAATAGCGAGTTAATGTTCATTGGTTCATGGACCATTCAGAAATCTGATGGCAGAGGGAAAGCTGCTGTCCCTAAATCATTGAATGTGGGTCTTCAGACTCCTGTACAGAAAAATGGAGGAGAAAGACTGAAAACACCAGTGTAAGAGAAGTGAAATATTAACACTGGCATCTTGGAAGATGATAGAGGCAGACGGTCCATGGTGAAAGAACGTAACCCAGGACTGAGTACTGAAACCATACATTTGATGAGAGTAATTGGATGTGTCAAAAATCATGGAAATGAAGACCACAGCACTATATTTTCTTCATTGTTTCAGGAAGTTTAGCACACACACATGGCAGTTCTGTCTTAGTCCTGCTTACCTGATCTGGAACATCTGGCAACCAAATGTCATTTGCTAAGGGAGGGAGTTCTCCATTGTGGTCCTGTTTGCAGTGTACGTACCACTACTGGCAAACATCAGGTTGGCATAGGAGGAGCTAAACACCATGATCAACAGTCACGAAACAGCAGACTCTGATACTTTCCCAGTCATTGTGGTGGACTACAACCAGCTTGGAGAAGTCTCAGACACTAACACATCACCTGCGGAACCAGAGGAGCCAACACATGATCATTGTTACACCTCCATCAAGAACATTTAACATGCCATCCTGCACCCAAACTTTGGCAAGTTCAATTATCTGGCTGAACTACTGCTCCCGGCGTACAGACAGAGTCTGAGGGCTGCAGCCGTGGTTAGGACCATGAAGGTATGGTCAAAGGAAGCAGAGAAGCACTAATAGGACTGCTTTGGCTCAGTGGGATGGACCATCTTCAGGGATTCATCTTCAGATCTAAATGAATATGCTACCGTCATCACTGACTACATCAAGAGCTGCATAGCTAAATGTGTACTGTTGAGAACATACCAAGCATACCCAAACCAGAAGCTGTGGATGAACTGTGAGATTCACAATTTTCTGAGGGCTAGACCTGTATTGTTCAAGAACAGTGATCCAGAGCCCTGTAAGTAGTCCAGATCCCAATCAATGAGGACAATTTCAAAGGGTAGTGCTTTAAGAAGGTGGCATTCATCATTACGGATCTTCACACACCTTCTCAATATAACAACTCGGGAGGAGATTAGGAAGCCTGAAGCCCCACATTCCATGTTTTAGGAACAGCTTCTTCTCCTCTGCCATTAGATTTCTGAACAATCCATGAACCCATGAACACTACCTTGCTATTCCGCTTTTGAATTATTTAATTATCTATCTATTTGTTTGCTTGATATTTATTTATAACATATTTTCATGTTTGTAACTTATTGTGGTGCTGCCGTGGTGTGGTCGACAGTTCACCCCAGCAATCCTAGCAGTCAGCGCTACTTATTGTCCTTGTTTTAAATTACGTTCCTAGTGTGCAAATGATGGTGAGCTGTTCAAGTTCATTTATTCTTACATTGTAGCTTGGGTTATACAGTTGTTCGCTTGTGTGTTTTTGAGCTACCCTGACTGTAACTGAAGTGTGTAACAATCAGCTACCAGTCTGTATGTGACTGAGTTAGCTCTCACTGAGCTCTTGCACTCTGTCTATTATCGTACTTGTCACAATGAATTTGGTAGTTGAGTTAAATGGGCTTTTCTCATTGGTCATCATAGACCGAATGCTCGCCACAATGTGGTCAGGAGTAGAATTAGAAATTGATGGCGAAGTTGAAGAGATATGAAGTCGGATGGAGTGCCTTAAGGCCCAGGAAAGAAGTGGACGGACCAAGCAGAATGCCTGACCCACGTACCCGGGCTGGACTTCTGAAGACGGGATGCCGACTCAGAGGGAAACCTGGGAATAGAACATTGTGCCTTTCCAGGGAACCCCAATGGGGCGAGCATACCTAAGCTCCCCAACCCGGGGTACTCAGCGGAATGCATCACCTGCCTCCCTCACAGGCTGCACTGGGGAACCCAAAACGTCACAATCATGGGAGAATGGGCAATGCTGCAGGCACCACCAATGGCACCAGAGAAAGAGGAGGACCAATGGGCCCCAGTAATTATTGCCACAAGCTCCACCCTGAAGCCCTCCAGATGCAATGGTACCGGCCGCTTGGGGACACCTGGTGCAAGTCAAACTTGCCACATGGCACAATGTGTGGACCCCCACCAAGACAGTGGTGCCCCTTGCCCTGGCGCTGGAGCAGGATGCCCTGCAGGTCCTCCTCAACCAAATGCCAGCTGTGCAGCGTGACTACAGGGCCCTCGTAGTGGCATTGGAGCGGTGTTTTGACCAGAGGCCATTGGAGGAAGTTATGAGCGAAGAACTGGGCAGTAGGTGGGAGAAAGCTTGGGAGCATTCACAGAAGATCTCTACCATTGTGTTCCCTCCCATGGCCCAGGCAGAGCTTGCTCTCCATGCCCTCCGTGTAAAGGCACTGATGGTAGGGTGTCTTCGGCAGTACACTTGCCAAACATCACCATCAACGCTGGCAGAGGTGAAGAGGCAAAGCAATCTTAGACCCCCCCCCCCACAGCATTCCAGCATTGCCCCGCATACTGCGAGCCCAAACCTGTGCCGCCAAGGTGGAGGAAGAAAATCATGAGGAGGAGCCCATGTGACAGGTCCAATCAGCTCCGCATGCCATGGGCCGATCTCAGCTATTGGTGTGGTGAGGCAGGCCACATGGCCTGGAACTGCCTCACACCAGCCCCACGCCATAGCCCTGTGCAGCCACGGGAGACGCAGGACAGTCCGTGCTGAAGGAAGCAGCGACTGTGACTTCCAGCAGTGTCCTTGCATTGTCACCTCCCCGTTTACGTGAAGGTCGAGGCTTATACGTGAAGGGCGTCAGACGCCATGTGTTGGTGGACTCGGGGTCAGCCATCACCATCATCTATCCAGGTGTCCTCCCCCACACGGGCCTGCCAGCCCTGTCTGGCTGGACAACAATGGTGGTACAGCTGGCTACAGACACCAGTGACTGTTTGGTGATGAGATGGAAGAGGTGGTTGCGCATCTCAGTGGGGAGAAACACAGTGGAGAATGAGGTGTGGCTTGCTGACATTCAGGACTGTGTATCACTGGCCGGGACCTGCTGTCCCACTGGGGCCCCGTGTGAAGTCGACACTACTTCAGCACTGATGCTGCGGCTCTCTGGCAGGGCAGCTCCAGGAAGTGGACAGCGCAGGCGCAGGCGCAGCAATGTCCACCACCGGTCTAACAGTGGCCCATCACTATGCTGCATACCCCACAGCGGCCCAGTGCAAGGAAGCACATCACAACAAAACCTGTGGCAGGGCGAAACACGCCATCGCTGGCCACCTCAGGGCAGCTCACCGTGTCCAGGAGACCATAAGACGATAAGATATAGGAGCAGAATTAGGCCATTTGGCCCATTGAGCCTGCTCCATCATTCAATCATGGCTGATCCTTTTTTCCCCTCCCCAGCCCCATTCCCCATCCTTCTCCCTGCGACCTTTGATGCCGAGTCCATTCAAGAACGTATCAAGCTCTGCCTTAAATACACCCAACTTCCACAAATGCACCACCCTGTGATCAGCAACTGCATCAGTAGAGCGTGACAACATCGGTAACAATACTCTGGCGCCCACCAGCGAGACCGTCCAGGAGCCGTGCAGTGCAGCAGTGAGGGTTTGGATCAGGACCAGTGGCGGTGGTTGAAAGATCTCCTGGGCCAGCAACTCAATACCTTCGCAGCTAAGGACACGGACTGCAGTCGCACAGGGCTGTTCCAACACCACAATGGGACGCCTGCCCCATTGCCAGGCAGTGGAACAGCAGATCAAAGAGATGGCGGAGGCTGCACCTTCCAACAGCCCGTGGACAGCCCCAGCGGTGTTCGTCATGAAGAAAGATGAATTGTGGCGGTTCTGCATAGACTACCGCCGTCTCAATGCCGTGACCCAGAAGGACTCCTACCCGCTGCCCCGAATTGATGATGTCCTGGACTGTATCATGGGTGTGACCTGACTCAGCTCTCTCAATCTCCGCCCTGACGACGGGCAGGTCCGATTGGCCCCAGAGGTCTAGCCCAAGGCTGTACTGGCGCCCTGGTCAAGGGCTGTGGCACTTCCGGGTAATGTTGTTTGGCCTGTGTAATACCCAGCCACATTCGAGAGACTGATGGGTGCTGGCTCACATTCTGCGGAGTCACTCAGTGTGTCATCTATTTGGGCGATCTCCTGGTGCACACCTCTGTTTTTGACGATGCTCTGCGGAACCCGGAAGAGGTCTTTGCTGTCAACCGCCAAGCGAACCTGCACCTCAGACCACTAAATGCTGCCTGCTGCACTGCCAGGCGAAGTTCCTGGGGCACGTGGTGAGTGTGGAAGGTGTGGCTACAGACCCTGAGAAGGTGGTAGCGGTCATGGAATGGCCCACCACCCCCGTGATGTCTCCAAGTTTCGCACCTTCCCAGGGCTGGCATCATACTACTGGCCAGTTTATTAAGGACCACCAGCATCCCCAATCTTCTGCACCAGCTCACCAAGAAGGAAAGGTCCTTTGCCTGGACCGACACCTGAACTGCTGCCTTCAACCAGCTCCGAGCTGTGCTCACCCAAGCCCTGGTGCTGGTGTATTCTGATCCAGCACATGCCCCTTCATTGTTGACACAGACGCCAGCGATGGGGGGCTCAGTGCAGTGATGTCACAGGAGGGGGACAAAGAAGAATGCATTGTAGCGTACTTCAGCCCCACCCTGAGCCACCCTGAACAGAACTATTGTGTCACCCGCCAGGAGCTCTTGGCCATGGTCCAGGTCCTCTGCCATTTCCACCCCTACCTCTTCTGCTGATGGTTCCTTCTTTGCACAGGCCATGCACTGCTGACTTGGCTGTAGAGCTTCCACGGTCATGAGGGGCAGCCGGCACTTGGTGGCTGGAGTCTGTCGGGGACTATGATTGTGAGAAACAGCGCCAGCCAGAAGGCACCAAGGCAAAGCAAGGCTGTGCGGCCCCACAAGCGTTACTACTGTCGCTGCCTCGAGGAGCGGAACCAGGGGCAAGGGGCGGTGGTGGTGCTTCCGGTGGCAGCGGTGGTGACCTCTCCACCACTGACCGCTGGCAGCTGTGTAGCGAGCAGAAGAGTGATCCCATGCTTGCCCGGCTGAGGAGATGGCTGAGCGTGGGACAATGGCTGGAGTTGGGCATGTCTCTGCCTAGGATCCAGAAACTAAAGCCCTGTACTCTCAGTGGGCCATGCTGGTGTGCGCGACGGATTGCTGTTCTGACGGTGGCAGTTTTCCAGTGGCTACAGCCATCTCCTGCAGCTGGTGGTCGTCTGGGGGCTCCACGCATGATGCTATGGTTGGAGGGGATTGACCATTCAGGGCTGCAAAGACTTTGGGCAAGCTGCACAAATGCTTCTCTTGGCCTGGTTGCAGGCAGAACATGGATATGTTCGTGAACTGCTGTGCACCTTGCACGTCCCAAAAGGGGCCAGACCACCAGTACAGGGCGCCAGTGCAGCTGTACCTGGTGGGGGCCTCAATGGAGCATGTAGAGGTGGTCATCCTGGCCCCCTTCCCCTGAGCCTGATGCCAGGAACTGCTACATTCTTGTGGCCTTGGATTACTTCATGAAGGGGCCAGAAGTATACGCAGTCCCAGACCGGAGCCCCAGTTGATCTGGTGTTTGGCCCTTCTCCTGATCCAGAGATTCCTGGGAAGGCTGGTTTGGAGTACCTGCAGCACCTCAGGGGCCGCCTACATGCTATTCACGATGCGGCTTGGCAGAACCAAAACACAGCTAGCAGGCTTATGATGCCCGCAGCTGAGGACAGGACTTTACTGTGGGGACTGGGTATGGGTCTACTGCCCCATCTGGAAGAAAGAACTATCCCCCAAGCTTGGAAGCCACTGGAAGGGGCTGGAAAAGGTGCTTTATCATATCTTGAAACAACTAAAGTCAGATGGATACACAAGTATAAAGAAGTTACTTGTTTGTTCCCTGTCTCAGAAGTGCTGCTGTCTTAAGTTTAAGATGGGGGTGAGCTTATAGTGATTTTAATAAAACACAAGTTAGGAGAGTCTATAATGAAAATTGTAAGTAATATGTCAATTGAGAAGCTCCCTCCAGTTAACCCTTACATACTGTCCGGGTCAAATTTGACCCAAATTGACATTTGACAGCAGTAAAAACACCCTAAATACCATTTTTTTAGCCAAAATTTGATGACTTTTCCTAAGGTGACCCAAAATGTGCAAAAATGAAAATATTAAAAAGTATTATACTTTTGTACAGGTGCTACAAATTTTTGTACATTGAGGCTGTTCCGAGTCAAATTTGACCCAGTATCTATTGAAATCAATTTTAGATCTCTGAAACATTAATTAAGGATTAATCACCCATTTATTAATGTCAGATAGGCTATTTATACATTCTAAATAGATCTACGGTTCAAAATCTGGTATAGACACTTGTTATGAGGGGATTCTCGGGCTGGGTCAAAATTGACCTGGACCATACTGTGAAGGTATAGAATAGGAACTTTATGAAAGGGTTAAAACCAAAACCAGATTATCTGAAAGGTATGATTTATTGCTTATGAATGTCCAGCTGAAGCTTAATTAATCTCTCAGACAGCTCTCTCAGTTCAACCCATGGATTATTTAAGAAGACTTTTCATGATTGTCTGACCTGGCAACCTCTATCTATAGTGTCAAAACATGGTACCAAGGTCCATACAGGATGGTCGATTGAGTTATATTCCTATTATATTTTAGTTTTTGATTTGGTGTAATTGAATAGATCGTCATGCTATTTCAAAGAGTGATAGAATTCAACCATGTCGCGGAGACACAATGTCAGTTGGTTAAGGATAGCATCTTCCTTTCACTGATGGGAAATTGTGAAGGATATTGTTTCATTCTTGCAACAGTCCAATAGTTACCTTTTCCAATATTTGCTCTTTATTTCATATAATGAAACTGAATTTAAATTACCCAATTGCTATGGTGGGATTTTAATTTTTATTTGGATTCTTAGTCCAGACTCATGTCCAGTAAGATATGTGACATGCTACCATGACTTCATAGTTACAATATGAAATTTTCCTAGTTTTGCCTTTTTATCAATTTTTAGGAAGATTTATAGAGTCGATGACTGTGGAAAAATTTCTTTTTCAATGCAGACCGCAGTAAGTGGTTTTGACCATCCCAAAAAGTAAAAGTAATTGCATGATGTGATCCAAATCTTCCAAGCTCACATTAAGGACTTTTATTATCAACTTATCATATACATATTATGTTATAGCAATATATTTATTATCAATGCTTAATGTGCAATAGTGTTGTACAGAGCAACAGTTTGGTTGAGGACCAGTTAATGAATATTATGGATTTTAGGAACAGTTTCTTCCCCTCTTCCAGCAGATTTCTGAGTGGCCCAAGAACCCATGAACAATACCTTGCTATTCCTCGTTTGCACTATTTATTTATTTTTATTTTCGTAACTTAAAGATTTGTTTATGCCTTGCACTGTCTTGCATTTTGTGATGCATGTCAGTAATAACAAATCTGATTCTAATTCTGCTTGATGATGTCCTGCATTGAGATTGATTTTGTATATTTCTGTTTGTCAAGATCAAGGAGCTGTTAGCAGTTAAAGATGATTTTCCACAGGCTGCAAAATTTAGGAAGAATTTTTCAGGAACCCTATAAGATATCAGATTTGAATGTTTTTATGAGTTTAATAAAGGCCAATTAAAGCTGAAGATGTTGCCTTCCTCTTCTGGTGCACTTTGAACGTCATGTCCCCTGCACAGGATCTATACTACAATTCATAGAGCAACTGGGAGGATCCTGGAGGTAACTTTCGCTGTGGTAGGTACTAGGGAGAGCACTCTGCAGTTATTGAACTGTAGCAAAAAGAAGTTGGGGTACAAAAGAAAATAGGAACAACTGGAAACTTCCTTCCAGGAGCCAACAAAGGTACAGTTGGCTAAGGGAAATATTTTCTTTTGTAATTTTTTTACATCAAAAGAATTATCCAGCAAAAAAAATGAGAATTTGGTCCGCTTTGCTAGTTACAAATTTTGAAAAAAGTTAAATGTCCAATTTATCTGCTCTTTATCCATACCCAGAAACTTTATATATTTTCCCTTTATAAAGTGTTATCCAATCTGTTTTTAAAAGTGAACCCCGAGCACGATTGCACCATATTTCAGACAGTGCGTTCCAGATTGCAACAATTTAATTCTAATTCTATTTACCAATTTCATGGGACTTTTCGTTTTCAACTAACTGCTGCACAGCATTTTACAGTGTGATTAGAAACATTTGTTCTGGTAAGGAATTGCATAATAAAGTAGCAACATCTTAGTGCTCCATCTCTCAGGGTGAAGAATATTCCAGGACAATATGCACAAAAATCTTTAAATAATGATTTATGTTAGAACACATCTGGAGTGTCACATTCATAAATGGTCTTCCCATTGTTGGATGGATATGGAGTTTTTTGAGCGGGCACAGAAGAGGTTTATCTGGTGCTGCCTGGCATTGAAACAAGGGAAAGTTGGACAATCTTGGTTGATTTCTGTGGAGTGATGGAGACTGGGGGAGACCTGATAGAAGTTTATAATATTGTGCCAATGGACAGCCGGTATATTTTTCCCAGGGTTGAAATGTCTAATACCAAAGGGTTTGCATTTAAGAGAAGAGATGGAAATTTCAAAAGAGATGTATGGGACATATATCTTACACAGAGCAACACACACAAAATGCTGGAAGAACTCAGTGAACCAGGCAGCATCTATGGAAAAAAGTACCCTAGGTAATTTCTAAGATAGGACATGTTTGGCACAGCTTTGTGGTTCGAAGGACTTGTATAGTACTGTAGGTTTTCTATGTTTCTAAGATGTACTGGTGAATCTATAATAGTCACAAATAGTTGCAACATGTCTCATGTGTAGTCTTCAGCTGGAAGAATGTAAAGGTAAATAGCTCTAGCAAAATTTGCTGCAAATGAAAAGGCAAACTTGGTAACTTTTGAAGTGACAGCGGTAGTATCAAGTAGAGTATGATGTTCTCCTAAGGGGTTGTATTACCAATCCAGGATGTACATATCCTGGTGCAGTATGGGCTTCCAGACCTCTTGATCCTGTCCATTTCATCTCTTGCTGATTGCCACGAGACAATATGAGATGTTAGAGTTGATTCCGTTCATGCAGAATGCCCATATGCATGACTTTGTTTAATGTGGGGAGGCTGATGTATGGGCAGCCACCACATGATCTTTGATAGATAGCGGTCAGGGTCCAGTGGTTTGGAATGTAAGACAACTGAGGACCCTTTGTCCACCATCACTACAGTTGTGATGTGTCATCATCTTCTGCCAGCTGCACTGTTGTGGTCTTGTTTGGAACGCTGTTTGTCTGGAACCTCCCCCTTGGCCTTACCAGCATGGATGACTACCAGAAGCTAAGGCACAGATGGCTAAACTCACGACAGCATTGTGCTTGGGTTCTCAGAAATTCACAATCCTCTCCACCATAACAAGGTGATGATCCTCAGAGAAAAAACTATTGAAGCAGAAGACAGAGTAAAATTGCAACCAGCTATGTTGAAAAACTGGCAGTTATGATAAAATGCATCAAATGGAAAGAAACATTTTTAGTGCAAAATGCATTAAATTGGGAGGTGAAAGTGGACATATCTAGCATGAAGCCACATGCAAACGGTACAAATAGACTTAGATATTGTGCCACTGTGATGATGGAGACTTGATATTCTTTTTAGTGATAGTGTACAAAACTATTTCAATCTATCACCAAAGAGCGGGAATCCCATAATTGGAAGTCAGTGAGAAGTTTACTAACTTTTTGACCTCAATGTGTTCTCATTTCATGAGATAAATTGGTGTGCAAAATAATAATAAGCAAATCTTAACCATGTTACTGAATGCATAAAATCTAATAATCAAACTGACAAGTAAGAAAGCTGTATCTGTAGAAATGGCCTCAAATTAAAGCTGAAAGGATTTCAGCTGGAATGTTGGGTCCTCTGTATTAAGTGGAACGATCTTTAAATTATATTTGCTGGAATCAAATTCGAGTAAGTGGGATGAGCTTAGATGGGCATCTTGACTGGCCTGGTTCTATTTCTTTGCTGTATTACTCTATGCCTCTAAAGTCAGAGAAAGTGTCTAAAACAGAACTAAACAGAACTATTAGTGAATACCAGATTCTTACCAAATTAAATGCCCCTTTTTAAGTTGTAAAAAATGTTTAAATTGTTTTGCATTCAGGAAATAATAATACATTTAAGAGCATTGATTTCACAACTGGCCATGAAATTAAAAAGTGCAAATTTCTAATCAAAGCATTTCTTGTACTTTGCCCCTCTTTGGGAAATCTTCTTTGGAGATTCAGCATTAATTGTGAAGTCAAAAAGCACAACTGAGCACCTTTTTAAACATAATATAGGTTAATACAGGATAACACATCGTGTAGAGTATTTAAGAGGATTGAGATGTTGCAAAGTTTACACTGTTTATTAATGTCATTTTGAACAGATGTTATGGCCAGCCGATGTTTGTATCATCTATTAATATAGAATGTTGTTTCCTGTGTTTACGATATCTGAGCCAATGTTGCTTGATGCTGAAATTAGCAAACAGAGATCAGGGGAGCTTTGTGTTTGAAGACTTTACTCTTTTCTGACATCAGTTGGTCAGAGCATTAATACACAGAACTTTTAGTGAACAACTATCCTGACGAAGGGTCTCGGCCTGAAACGTTGACTGCACCTCTTCCTATAGATGCTGCCTGGCCTGCTGCGTTCACCAGCAACTTTGATGTATGTTGCGTTATTCACATTAAGTGCCTTGTTTTCAACCAACATATAAAATGCATAAAAATGAATAAATTTGGATATGTACGTGGATAGGTGGGGTTTAGGGGAATTTAAATAAAATGTGGGCAAATGGTACTGGCAAGGTTGTCACTGGTTAGTTGGGCTGATGGGCCTGGTTTCATGCTGTATTCCTCTGACTCTGTCACTAGGGCAGAGTAAGATCTATCCCAGAATGCTATAGGAATTAAAGGTGGAGATTTTTGCATCTTTGTCAGCCATGGACGAGGTTCTAGAAATCTGAAGAATAGCAAATGTTGTTTCTTAATCCTGCTGCCCTTCTCAAATAACGTAAGTCACCACAGGCCGGTAAACAGGTCAGTCAATGGTAGACAAATTAGCAGAGAAAATTCTAACAGACAGGATTTGTGTACATTTGAAAAGTAGGGATTAATCAGGGCTAGGCAGCGTGGCTTTGTGAGGGGGGCATGGCAATTCTGTTCCACTAATTTGAGGTTTTAGAAGAGGTAACCGAGAAGGCAATAGATATTGACTATATAGATTTTAGTAAGGCTTTTGACAAGGTCCTGCATGGCTGGTTCAGGAAGCCAAGAATCAAGATACAAAAGGAGCTGGCTAATAATCCAAAATTGTCTTGGGTAATGGTGGAAGAATATTTCTGTGACTGAAAGTTGTACCATAGGGATTAGTGCTGAGTCCTTTGCTTCTGATACAAACAACTTGTGTGTAAAAATAGGTATGATTGGTAAAATTATAAATGACACAAAAATTGGTCTTGTGGAAAGTGAGGACGGTTGTTTAAGATTACAATTGGATTCTTGGGCAGAGTAGGCAGGTGGATTTTAGAAACGTAGAAAAATAGAAAACCTACAGCACAATACAGGCCCTTCAGCCCACAAAGCTGTACTGAACATGTCCTTACTTTAGAAATTACCTAAGGTTACCAATAGCCCTCTATTTTTCTGAGCTCCATGTACCAGTCCAGGAGTCTCTTAAAAGACCCTATCATATCCGCTTCCACCATTGTTGCTGGCAGCCCATTCCACTCACTCACTACTCTCGTGTAAAAAACTTACCCCTACCTCCAAGCACCTTAAAACTGAGACCTCTCATGTTAGCCATTTCAGCCCTGAGAAAAAGCCTCTGACTATCCACACAATCAATGCCTCTCATTGTCTTATACATCTCTATCAGGTCACCTCTCATCCTCCGTCACTCCAAGGAGAAAAGACTCCAAGGCTTTGGGAATACATAGAAGTTCTGCATTGATGGTGGAAGGTTCAGGCCTCCTCATATGGAGTATGAGTAGTGGTAAGCACAATGCTTTACGGTACAGGTGAGCTTTGGTTCAAATCCCGTCGCTGCCTGTAAGGAGTTTGTAAGTTCTCACTTTGACTGCATAGGATTTCTCTGGGTGCTCCAATTTCTTCCCACAGTCCAAAGATGCACCAGATTGTAGGTTGGTTGGCCATTGCAAATTGTCCTGTGATTAGGCCAGAATTAAAATGGGGGCCAGAAGGGCCTATTCTGTGCTGTATCTGAATAAACAAACAAACATAAATAAATTAACTGCATACTTGCATGACCCATCTGTGGAAAAGTTTTCCCACAATGGCTCATAAATTACCCCAGGACCCAAGGAACTGAAATGCAACAAATATTCCTTGTTCTTGAAAAAATGTCTAAACAGAAGACTATTTGATAAAGATGAGAGGTAGAAACTAGAGAAATGTGCACCAGTTAGTCTAGCCTATAGAGTAGTAGAGATGTACAACAATACAGCACAGACAGAATCTCATGCATGCTGACCAATATGCCCATCTAGGCTAGACTCGTTTGCCCACATCTGGTCCATATCCTAGATGATACAAAGCTGAAGGGGTCCGTGGGTTGTGAGGAGGATACAGAATGACTTCAAGTTAAGAGAATTGGCATAGAACATTTCAAATAGAAAATAATGTTGAAAATGTGAGGTCATACACAGAACGCTGGAGGAATTCAACAGGTCAAGCAGTATTTATGGGGAGGAAAAATAGATTGAAAGATTGATCTCCAAGGAAGTGCGGCAAATGTTCATCAGTTTGATACCAGTTTACTTTCTGGGGAGTGATTATGTAGACCAGGCCCATACTTCCTTATATTTAAAAATAAATAAAATTCTTAGGGGCTATAACAATTTTGGATCCACAAAGCAATGTCCCCTTGGATCCCATGCATCCTTACTTTCTCAATAAGCCTTGCATAGGGTACCTTATCAAATGCATTGCTGAAATCCATACACCTGTATACTACATCTACTGCTCTTCCTTTATCAATGTGTTTAGTCACATCCTCAAAAAATTCAATCAGGTTCGTAAGGCATAACCTGCCCTTGACAAAGCCATGTCCACTACTCCTAATCATATAATACCTCTCCAAATGTTCATAAATCCTGCCTCTCAGAATCTTCTCCATCAACTTACCAACTACTGAATTAAAGCTCACTGGTCTATAATTTCCTGGGCTATCTCTACTCCATTTTTCAATAAGGGAACAGTATCTGCAACCCTCCAATCCTCCAGAACCTCTTCCATACTCGCTGATGATGCAAAGATTATTGCCAGAGGCTTAGCAATCTCCTCCCTCACTTCCAACAGTAGCCTGGAGTACATCTCGTGACTTATCCAACTTGATGTTTCCCAAAAGCTCCAGTACATTCACTTTCTTAATGTCTATATGGTCGAGTTTTTCAGTCTGCTGTAAGTCATCCCTACAATCGCCAACGTCCTTTTCCGTAGTGAATACTGAAGCAAAGTATTCATTAAGTACCTCTGCCACCTTCTTTGGTTCCATACACACTTTTTCATTGTCATGCTTGATTGGTCCTATTCTTTTACGCCTTCTCCTCTTGCTCTTCACATACTTGTAGAACACCTTGGGGTTTTCCTTAATCCTGCTCGCCAAGACTTTCTCATGGCCCTTTCTGGCTCTCCTAATTTCATTATCAAGCTCCTTCCTGTTAGCCTTATAATCTTCTAGATCTCTAACATTACCTAGCTCTCTGAAACTTTTGTAAGCTTTTCTTTTCTTCTTGACTAGATTTTCAACTGTCTTTGTACACCACAGTTCCTGTATCCTACCATCCTTTCTCTGTCTCATTGGAACGTACCTGTGCAGAATGCCATGCAAATATCCCCTGAGCATTTGCCACATTTTTGCTGTACATTTCCCGGAGAACATCTGTGCCCAATTTATGCTCCCAAGTTCCTGCCTGATAGCTTCAAATTTCCCCTTACTCCAAGTAAACTCTTTGCTAACTTGTCTGTTCCTATCCCTCTCCAATGCTATGGAAAAGGAGATAGAATTCATATTTTCTTATGACAGTGAAGGAGGCCATCCCATCCCATTGCCCCACTTATTTCCTACAACCCTTTTCTCATGGAAGTCCATTAACAGCTACTACCTAAATGCTCATGTGCCAATTTACCATAGTCAAATAACCCAACAACCACAAAATCTTTGGGATGTGTGAAGAAACCAGAGCACCCTGGGGAAACATTTCGGGGAGCTTAGCAAATGCCACACATTCAGCACCAGAGGTCAGTATCAAACCAGGATCAATGAAGTTTCAAAACAGCTGAGCTACCTACAGAGCCACTAGACCAATCCTTTAAAGCATTAAAAATATAAATTACTCCATATGTTCTTCTCCCTTGCAACTGTTCTCCATTCAGATGAATGAGTTTGCTGATTATTTTAAGCTTCTGTGGTACAACAGTGGGAATTTTATTAAATTCCTTACACTACCAATGAAATCCATTGTCACAGGCAAGTTAATAAATCAGTGGCAGAGCTCAGCCAACAAATTGAAGGCTTTCAAACTTCTTTTTTCTTTTTCAATCTCTTTATTAATTTTAGAATATATAAACAAAACATAGCAATGATACAAATAATAGGAGATAAATTGTTACACTTACAAACAGTAATTGTAAAGTCCAATATTGAAATTTGACAAAGCTCCCAATCATGTAAAACTAACAACGGATAAAACAGATCAAAAAAAAACTAAAAAAAAACATGAAAAAGAAAAAAAAAACAAAACCAAAAAGAAAACCCCAACCCTAAAGAAAGACAAAATTAATCAACTAAACTAAAAGACTTGGGCAAATCTAAGAACTTAAAAATGAAAAAGAAGAAAACCTCAGTGCCAACGACTCCATTCCCCTCCAACAACAATACAGAGAAATACAATAGAAACATAGAAACATAGAAACATAGAAAATGGTTTGGAAGGCTTTCAAACTTCTTAAAGCTTCTGATATTTACAGTGGGTAAGTATGGGTAAAATGTTTTGCATGAAACTTTTGGCAATTCCCAGCAACTTTCAAACCAGTATCTTATTATTTCTCTACTGCATTACCAAGATACTTTAATCAACTTACTCTCATCTCCAAAGTATATATCTGTGTATACGTTACATCTTTCCATTTCCCATGCTACATTACAAGGCACTAAGATCCCTCTCAATTCTTATTTCATGTTTTAAAGAAGGAAATAGATCATGCAGCTGTCTTAAATACATTTTACAGGAGTACTATCGAATGTATCCTGACAAGTTGCGTCTCCACCTGGTATGGGAACAGCCGAGCATGGGACCAGAAGTCCCTGAAAAGAACTGTGAGTAAAGCTGAGAAGATCATACTATGATAGTAGGTCTCCCTACCATCCACTGGGGACATATATCTGGAACACTGCATATGTAGGGCCCTTATTATTATTATTATTATTATTAAGGATCCCACCCATCCATCCAGCATTCTCTTTGACTTTCTACCATCAGGCAGGAGTCTGTGAGGCATAAAAGCAAGAACAGTCAGGATGAGAAACTTTCTTCCCCCAGGCCATTAGGCTTCTGAACTCCCTGCCACATATATTCAAAGTGTCACTGGTTAATCTGTTCCAGTGCAATATTTAATATTAATGTGCTTTAGTTTGTTACTTATGTGTGATATATCTGTAAATCCCTACCTTATGGGTTGGCACTTCCATTGTACTCTGGATAACAGGCTACCTGATTGGCAAACCACAGTTTGGGCAGCTTCAGAGCTGTGTGTCAGACATGGATATAAGTAGAACTGTGGCCCCACAGGGGACTGTATTGGCTCCATTACCCTGTATATCCCGTACTTTAGATACAACATTGAGTTATGTCATCTGCAGAAACCTCTGACTCAGCTTAGTTGGGTGTATAAAGGGAGATGGGATTACGAATACAGGGTCCTAGTAGAGGACTTTGTCAAATGGTGCAAACTGAATCATCTGCAGCTTGACATCAGTAAGACAAAGGAGATGGTGATGGACTTTAGGAAGCCTAAGCCTGCACAGCTCCTTGTTACTATTGATGTTGAGGATGTGGATGTGGTGAGGACCTACAAGTACCTGGGGTGCACTTGAATGACAGACATGAGTACAGCACCAAAACAGAGGCTGTGTACAAGAAGGTCCAGAGTTGACTCTACTTCCTGAGAAGACTGAGGCCCTTTGGCATGTGCCGGCCTCTCCTTCACATGTTGGGACCACTATTTTTCACATTGTTTGTCAGTGATTTGGACAAGGGAATTGATGGCTTTGTGGCAAAGTTTGCGAATGATACAAAGATAGGTGGAGGGGTAGGCAGTGCTGAGGAAGAAATGTGATTGCAGCAGGACTTAAACAAATTGGAAGAATGGGCAAAAAGTGGCAGATGAAATACAGTGTTGGAAATGGTATGCTAATGCATTTTGATAAAAGGAGCTATTACCTAATTGGGGAGAAGTTTCAAACATCAGATGTGCAGAGGGACTTGGGAATCCTCACACAAGATTCCCAGAAGGCTAATTTACAGGTTGAGTTTGTGGTAAAGAAGGCAAATGCAATGTTGGCATTTACTTCATGGGCAATAGAATATAAAAACAAGGAGATAGTGCTGAGCCTTTATAAGACACCAGTCAGGCCGCACTTGGAGTATTGTCAACAGTTCTGCGCCCCATATCTCGGAAAGAATATGCTGTCATTGGAGAGAGTCCAGAGGAGGTTCATGAGGATTATTCCAGGAATGAAAGGGTTAACAGATAAAAAGCGTTTGGTAGCTTTGGTCCTATACTCACTGGAATGTAGAAGAATGCGGGAGAATCTCATTGTAACCTACCGAATGCTGAAATGACTAGACAGGGTGGATGTGGAGAGGATGTTTCCTATGTTGGGGGCATCCAGGACCAGAGGGCACAGCCTCAGAATTGAGATTTGACCCTTTAGAACAGAGATAAGAAGGAATTTTTTTAGCCAGGGAGTAGTGAATCTGTGGAACACTCTGCCACAGACTGCAGTGGAGGCCAAGACCATGGGTATAGTTAAAGTGGAAGTTGATTGTTTCCTGATTGGTCAGGGCATCAAAGGATATGGCAAGAAGGCTGATGTATTGGTTTGAGTGGGATCTGGGATCAGTCACGATGGAATGACGGAGCAGACTGTTCCTATGTTTTATGGTCTCATGGTCTTATGTTCTGCCAGTCTGTTGTTGTTTATACAATCTTCTATGCAGTGGTGCGCTGTGGCAAGGGCATCCTCATGAGTGATGCCAACAGGCTCAATAAACTGATTAGAAAGGCTGGCTCTGTTATAGGAGTCAAAATGGACACACTGGAGGCTGTGGTAGAACAAAGGACCCTACAGAAAATCCTGGGAATTCTGGACAATAATTCTCGCCCACTATATGCCACTTTGTCTGAATAGAGGAGCACTTTTAGTAACAGACTAAGTCAACTGGGCTGCTTCAGGGAGCACTATATGAGGTCTTTCTTACCCTCTGCCATTAGGCTCCATGAGTCAACCTAAAGCCGGATAAGTGATGACTGTTTAAAGTAACTTTTTAAAAATTCTTTCATACTTCTCTCCTAATATTTGTATATCTGTATATCTATGCACTTGTAATGCTACTGTGATACTGTAATTTCCTTTGCGATCAATAAAGTATCTATTTATCTATCTATAAGTTATCATGTGTTATGTACACTGCTGTGCCTTACACCCTGGTTTGGAGAAACATTGTCTCATTTCCATATACTTTATATGGTTATATACATGTATATAGTTAAATGACAATAAACTTAATTTGAATTCAATTTTTACTTGCTCAGCACTTCCAATATTTTCTGCTTTTGTTACACATTTCCTGTTTCATCTTCAGTATTGACTTTTCTCCCTCATTTATGATTCAGCCTCATACGAAAGTGATCATAATTTTGCTGCAGAACATTTGGAGACATAACTGAAATCAGCAGCATGACTGATTTCCCACTTACTTCCAGCCTCCCCTCCTCTCAAGAAACCATTGATACATGTATTGAATATGAACCTTGTGTGCGCTGTAGTAATTTGAGCTGATTATTACTAGCAATAAAATGACTACAAAATCAAGAGACATCCTAACTGAGCATGAAGCTTGTTCCTACCTAGGGTGAAACAGTTGTAACTCCAGCAGAGTTTACTGAATCACAGAGTATCAAAAATAATTTTCCCCTCGCATCGATATTAAACAGCAGCATGGCTTCCTGAACAACATGTTATGTAATCATTTACCAACTACTAAGGCTCAAACCTTCGGAAAAAGCCTCATAAAACTGTTCAGTTCTGTACATCCTTCTTGAAGATGCGCCTTTAAGCCTATCTTTAGCATAACCCAGCATTTAGTCATGAGCCCCCTTCTGTACATATCCATGAAATGCATCTGGGCAGTTCGCTATGTTTTGAAGCACGAACATACAGTTGTGTGGTTACTGCTGGTGTTTGAAGCAAAGAAGGAAATAGAGCTAAATAGAAAACAGCTGTTGATATAGAAGGGTTAGGAAAATGCAAACCACTAATCTCACCACTTAGAAATTAATTACAGAAACAAAATAAATCTATTTATTTCAGCACCGTTTTGGGATAATGCAGTGTAGCTTAAGATAATAATTATTTTGGAACAAAAAAGAGCAAGCAGCAGTAGTCAAGTTTCTGGCACTGTGACCAGCTCTGGCTCCAGAGAGAGAGGGTGCAGTCAGACAGTGCGATAACAATAGGAGACCCAATAGTGAGGTAAACAGACAGGAGATTCTGTGGCTGCAGGAGTGACATCAAAATAGTGTATTGCCTCTCTATCCTCTCTTCCCAGCTCTTTACTTCACCCCCCCACCCCAGTTTCACCTACCACCTTGTACTTCTTCCTCGCTTCCCCCCACCTTCTTACTCTGACTTCTCATCTTTTGTTTCAGTCCTGATGAAGGGTCTCAACCCAAAATATTGATTACTTATTCTTTTCCATAGATGCTGCCTGGTCTGCTGAGTTCCTCCAGCATTTTGTGCATGTAGCCAGAGATCATTGCTCACATTGGTTCAAATGACATTGGTGGAACAAGGAATGAGCTCCTGTGGGATGACTTCATGCAGAATGGGTATAGGGAGTCAGGTAAACAACTTAAAAAGTAGGACCTTGAGGGTAGTGATCTCCAGTTTACTTCTGGTGCCTTATGCTAGACAGCCCAGGAATAGAAAGACAGGCCAGGTGAATGTTTGGCTGAAGTAAAGGTACAAGGAATAAGGATTCAGGTCCTTGTGTCATTGGGATCTCTGCTGGGGAAGATGCAGCTTGTCCAAGAATGAAGGTTTGCAGCTGAATTGGTTAACATCCATATATTAAGGCTAAGCCATGACAGAAGAACAGGTAAAAGTGGAAGTGTGTTGCTTTTTTGATAAGGGAGGCCATTAGAGAGGATATTCTTGAGGGATCCACTGATGAGGCTGTTTGGTTAGAATAGATAGATAGATATACTTTGTTAATCCCGAGGGAAATTTGGTTTCATTATAGCCGCACCAACCAAGAATAGAGCGTAAATATAGCAATACAAAAAAAAACCCAACAATCAAACAACAAAATGCAAACTATGCCAGATGGAAAATAAGTCCAGGACTAGTCCATTTGGCTCAGGGTGTCTCACCCTCCACGGGAGGAGCTGAACGTTCGATGGCCACAGGCAGGAGCGACCTCCCGTGCTGCCGTGTTGTATCACGGTGGAATGTGGCCGAAGTCCAACAGTAAAAAGTTCAATATCCAGTCTGCAAACATGTTCCTCGATCGTAATATGCCCCGGATTGCACCATCCGTTGTTAGCCAGAACAGGAAGCACCCAACTCCTTTACGCTTATCGCTCTCAGTGCACTTCCAGTCAGTCGGAACGGTATTACCCACCGAACTCCTCTTCTCCAAAAGTCTCCGTTGTCTTGACCCGGTCCTCTTTCCTCAGCTTTGTGATCCCCCTCGGCATCCTCTGTGTGTTTTCCTCTGGATTTCAGCAGGGGTGTCTGCTGCTCTGCTTGCTAAATCGGCTGGCATTCGCTGGTCCGTGGAATACAGAATGCGACCTTGCTTCTGTCCCACGTGTCATGATGTAACTACTTCCAGCGCTAAAGAAAACCCAAATAAAACTCTCTCTACCAGCATGTTAGAGAGGGTGCAGCTTCGACATGTTACCGTGAGAGAAAAAAATACAAAAAATACGTAAATTAAAAAGTAAGAAGGAGAAAGTAAGAATAGATCGGAACGGCTGTACCAGGCTACATGCACGACCGGCGCATGTGCACTACAGAATTAGAATTAAGAAGAAAATAGTCACCTTGACAGAGATGTATTATAGACTCCGCATTAGTCAGAGGAGCTTGAGTAGCAGATGTGTTGAGGTAGTGCATGTAGTTGTGTGAACAGTAGGGTAGTGCAGGTGGGAGATTTCAATTTTCCCAGTATTGACTACACAAAGGACTTGGTTAGGGAGGTGTGCAGAAGAATGCTGAATAGCTTTCAATAGGGTGTGAGGCAATGTTTTATGGACAGTCAATCCAGGGGAGCAACAATATGCACCGATGAGTATTATGGAACATAGGGACCTGGGAGTACAAGTGCACAGTTTGCTGAAAACGGGAGCACAAGTAGATTGGGTGATGAAGAAGGCATTACGAATGTTGTCCTTTATCAGCCAGGGAACTGAGTTTAGGTGCAGGGACATCATGGTGCAATTATGCAAATCGTCAGTGAGGCTGCAACTGGAGTATTATTTACAGTTTTGGTCATCCTTTTATAGGAAGGATGTTGTCTGGGTGGAGAGGCTGCTGCCTGGATAAAAGGGCCTAAGTTTTAGGGAGAGGCATTTTTATTCACCGGAATAAGGAATGACCTGATGTTGTGGTTGCCATGGACCACTAGGCCAAAAAGCCTGTTTCCATGCAGTATTACTACATGACTAAATTATTCATTACACAGGCACAAAAACACATAATTTAACGGATTTCTTTGTTTCTCTTGAGCCAATATGCTATAGTATATAGGAGTATATAGGAAATGACGATTTGAAATTTAATGTTAAAGTATAATAAATAGAGAGTGGTGAATCTATGGAATTTGTTACCACGGGCGGCAGTGGAGGCCAAGTCATTGGGTGTATTTAAGGCAGAGATTGATAGGTATCTGAGTAGCCAGGGCATCAAAGGTTATGGTGAGAAGGCGGGGGAGTGGGATTAAATAGGAGAATGGATCAGCTCATGATAAAATGGCGGAGCAGACTCGATGGGCCGAATGGCCGACTTCTGCTCCTTTGTCTTATGGTTTTAATAAATGATCATAGATTCAAATTAAAATGTAACTATCATAATGTTAAACAGGCTGATTTAGAAGCTGAATGTTGTATGGAAAGTACCATAATTTGCCACAGTTACAATTAACCAGGAATGTGGATAGATTTCAAAACAAACAAGAATGTGCATACAAGTGCTTACAAGAGAAATAGAATGCTGGACAGGAGAAAATATTGCAATTAATTTTGCAAAAGGAATTGGTTTGAAAAACAGTAGATTATTTCAGAGTGAAATAGCCACCATGTCTAGAAAGCATGCATTTGATACTGCTGAAGGATTCAGAATATACTTGGTCTGTGTACCCTTGAGTAAAGAAAAATAATAAATTATCTAGAATAAGTTTTTTCTCCCCATTCCAAAACATGGAACGGTCCATCATAAGGGGCCCTAAGGAGATGTTTGAGTTCATCGTGGTGGACGAAAACAAACAAATCAGAATGTAGGTCAATAGGAACCCAAAAGTGCTATATGCCATATTGGGAGGTAGGAATAGGTGAAAAGTAATTTAATGTCAGCCATCCGCAGGCCCATGACTGCTGGTTGGTGAACCTGGACCTCTGGGTCAGTAGCTTGGTCAGCTGCCACACTGGCATAGTCAACCCCTATGTGTACAACCTCAACGGCTGGCCGTGAGAGGCAATCAGCCACGGCATTATTATTCCTCATGAAATGTTGTCTATCAGTTGTGAACTCTGATATGTAGGCCAGTTGGCATTGTTGCTGTGCAGACCAAAGGTCTGATATTTTGGCCATCATGTGCGTGATAGGTTTGTGGCCAATGAATGCTGTGAAATGGTGCCCCTCCAGAAGACACTAAAAATAGCCGATAGCCGGAGAGATTCCGGGAGCTCACGGTCAAACGTGCTATACTTCCTTTTAGCGGTCCGGAGCTGACGGCTGAAGGAGGTGAGACACCACATCCCTCTGACCAACTGTTCCTGCACAGCACCCACAGCATAGTCTGAAACAACAGTAATAATGGCTATGGGTGTGCTGGGGAGAGGGTGCACCATCAGAGTCATGTAGGAAAGAACTTGTTTGGTATCATCAAATGCCCTGGTCATGTCTGCAGACCAGTCAGGTACATGATTAAGGGTATTGTCTTTCAGTGCACTATTCAGGGGAAGCTTAAGTTCAGTAGCTTGTGGAATGAAGTGGTAATAGAACTTCACCATACCTAAAAGCTCCTGTATTGTTTTAGTAGTGCAGGACAGTGGAAAATCCATAATAGCAGCCACGTTTGATAGGAGGGGTTTTGCACCCACTGAGGAGATGCAATAGCTGAGAAAGTCAAAGGTTGGCAACCCAAACTGGTACTTAACAGTAATCAACCAGTGTTGGCTTAAGTGATGGAAAAGTGTGCAGAGATAAGATATGTGTTCAGATTTGGATGCACTGGTGAAAAGTATGCCATCCAGGTAACCAAAAAGAAAACCTATGTCTTTTAATACAGAGACTATCAGCTGTTGGAAAGTCTGTGCTGCATTTTTCAGCATGTGCAGAAACTCAAAGAGGCAAAATGGGGTTATCACAGCCATCTTGGGAAGGCTCTCTGAGCACACAGATACCTGATGGTAGCCCCTAACTAGATCAACTTTGAAAATATTAACTCTTTGACCAAACATGTAGAAAAGACTTGGATGTGTGGGATCGGGGATGGTGGCCTCATTAAGGTGTTAGTAATCGCCACTTGGTGGAAACCAAGGACCACATGGAGGGACAAAGCCTCGGCGATGTTTGAATGGCATCTTTCAATTCTGGCAAACTCAGCCTTTGTGGTTGCCAGCTTTTCTGGGTCCAGTCGATGCATGCAGGTATGGACTGGTGGGCCGGTGGTCCACTTGTATAAATGTCATGCTCCACCCCATGTTTTGTGGCTCTTATGGAGAATGTGGGCTTGGTAAGGTCTGGGAATCTGTCCAGCAGTCAAGTATACTCACATGCAATGGTGCATGCGTTTCACAGAGTCGTTATGAGAACTTACTGGGGAAGCTGGGTAATGACTCAAAGTCCTTGACACCTACAAGTTGATAGTTCTTAAGATCAACAAACAGTCCTTGACCACACAGGAAATCTGCACTGAGCAGAGGTTTAGCCACTTTAGCCAGGATAAATTCTCATGTGTAATGCCGTAGACTGAAGCAGAGCATCACCCATCATGTCCTGTAAGGCTGGATCTTGCTGCCATTGGCGGCCTCCAGCGAGGTTTCTTCATTCTTTGTTTTCTCATCAGTAGGCGATGCTGGCAGCACGTACACTTGAAATGTTTTTTTCACTGCGGTTTCAAGCATTCAGGCTAGGAGAAGCCAGGATTGAAAATGAAAAGATTTCACTACTTCAACAAGCTCAGAATTCTGAAGAGTTTGAAGGTATCAACAATCATCTTGAATGTTGCAATGAAAATGAAGATTTAAAGGATGCAATTATTAAAGAATTGGAGATTGGCAGCCCATTATCTACACTAGTTGTCCTCACTGATTTTGTTGATTTGATGAGGGTGAGAGCCTCCGCCAGTCAGAGTTGACCACGGATATTGTGTCCAAGTTTTCTAGATATGAAAGCCTGGGTAGTATGATAATAGTCATAGTCATAGTCATAGTCATACTTTATTCATCCCAGGGGGAAATTGGTTTTCGTTACAGTTGCACCATAAATAATAAATAGTAATAGAACCATAAATAGTTAAATAGTAATATGTAAATTATGCCAGTAAATTATGAAATAAGTCCAGGACCAGCCCATCAGCACAGGGTGTCTGACCCTCCAAGGGAGGAGTTGTAGAGTTTGATGGCCACAGGCAGGAATGACTTCCTATGACGCTCTGTGCTGCATCTTGGAGGAATGAGTCTCTGGCTGAATGTACTCCTGTGCCTACCCAGTACATTATGTAGTGGATGGGAGACATTGACCAAGATGGCATGCAACTTAGACAGCATCCTCTTTTCAGACACCGCCGTGAGAGGGTCCAGTTCCATCTCCACAATATCATTGGCCTTTCGAATAAGTTTGTTGATTCTGTTGGTGTCTGCCACCCTCAGCCTGCTGAGGAGAGCAAGCTTCCTCTCTCCATGCTTCTGATGAACTGAAAGGAATGGCAGAGACCAATACAGTTTCCTTCTCTATGAGTGGGTACAGCCACAAGGCAGCGGAGGTTTGAGATCAGACTTTTTCTCCTAGATGAACTTCCAACTATGGCTGAGGAGCCCCATCAGCCCAAATGACTGGTTTTAAGGCGATAGTAACTTGCCTTTGCTCCCTTCTCCTGTTAGTGGAAATGGCTCCACTGGGTTTAGTAGCTAAGCCATATGTGAAGGCCAGGAACTGGACTTGGTTATCAGAGGCTATCTGAGGTGCATGCCACTGGGAGCATTTAATAGGTAGTCAGAGCTTATCTCCATTACTACTCCTGGCTATAACAACCTTAAGGTTGTTATAATCAATCTAAAGAATACTGGATGAATTCCTCCATCAATAACAACCGGGATGTATAATATACAGTTTTATAGCACTGTAGAGGTATTGGTTGTGTTCTAATTTGTTCTGCATTCCATTTAAATATACAACTTGTTACCCAGTTAAATGGGAGTTTGTCTTTTTTTACACCTTTTTAATTATTTCCATGAAACTTCGGCTGGTCCCAATTAATCAGAATCCACTGTATTTTAGATATGTATTAACAAAAAAAAAAACACTTTTTGAGAGTTACAGGCAAAAGTGGGCAAATAGAATTAGTTTAGATGGGCAAGTTAGCTGGCATGGATGAATTACTGAATGGGCTGCTTCTGTGCTGTATTAATCTATGACCCTCTCTGAATGGGCAGTTGTTTTCTGGGTCGTTATGAAAGATTGTTTATAGGAATCCAGAAAGCAACATGTACTATTCTGTTAGCAAGGTACCATGGTGTTTTATTTGAGCCATATTGTTTGGGTTCAAAGCTGGCAGTGAGACTTAATGAGACAGAGGACACGTTTGAATACTTCATATGGCTAGCTCCAAAAGGCTCCCATTAATCATATGCCATATGAATGACTGTTAATATTATTTTAACAAAGCACTGACTAATGAACTTTTAAATCTCAATATTCCTCAACATCCTAACAAAATAACCTAATGCTAGCCTGAGGACTGGGTTGCGCTGCTTCATGTGATAACCTTGGAAGAGAGTGAACTTTTAAACCCAGGCTGATCTTTAAATAGCTAGTAGGGAATATCAAATTACCAACAGCTGTGATGCATAGAATTGTTAAATTGCATTAAAATAATTTGAAAATTATTTAGTATTTACAATCTGTTGAGCTATGACGTTAAGTGGTATTATTGCCTCTCAGGATTCTTAAGATTTGTTCCCAGTTCCACCCATCTTATTGCTTGTGTATCACTCATTCACTCCCTTACGTTACAGCCTGGCATGGGAATACCACAATCACAAAACACTTTGCTCCAGTAACATACACAAAGCAGTTCGGTCAGCTTCTGTGGAGGGAAATGAGCAACAGATGTTTCAGTCTGAGACCCTCTGTCACGCGTTGCTCAGGATTTTCAGCATCTGCAGAATCTCTTGTCAGTCCTGTTGAAGGGTCTTGGTCCAAAACATTCTGTGTTCATCTCCTTCTGTGGATTCTGCCTGACCTGCTGAATTCCTCCAGCATTTTGAGTGTGTTGCTCAAGCTCTCCAGCATCTGCAGAATCTCTGTCCTGTGGACTGATGAAGTTAAAATAGAACGTTTTGGCCATAATGAACAAAGGTACTGTATGTTTGGAGAAAAAAGTGTGCAGAATTTCATGAAAAGAACACCTCTCCAACTGTTAAGCACGGGGGTGGATCAATCATGCTTTGGGCTTATGTTGCAGCCAGTGACACGGGGAGCACTTACTGGTAGAGAGGAGAATGAATTCAATTAAATACCAGCAAATCCTGGAAGCAAACATCACACCATCTGTAAAAAAGCCGAAGATGAAAAGAGGATAGCTTCTACAACAGGATAATGATCCTAAGCACACCTCAAAATCCACAATAGACTACCTCAAGAGGCACAAGCTGAAGGTTTTGCCATGGCCCTCACAGTCCCCTGACCTAAACATCATCGGGAATCTGTGGATAAACCTCAAAATAGCAGTGCATGCAAGGCGGCCCAAGAATCTCACAGAACTAGAAGCTTTTTGCAAAGAAGAATGGGCAAAAATCCCCAAACAAGAATTGAAAGACTCTTAGCTGGCTACAAAAAGCATTTACAAGCTGTGATACTTGCCAAAGGGGGTATTACTAAGTACTGACCATACAGGATGCCCAAACTTTTGCTTTGGGCCCTTTTCCTTTTTTGTTATTTCGAAACTGTAAAAGAAGGAATAAAAAAAGTTTTCTTGCTTAAAATATTAAAGAAATGTGTCATCTTTAACTTTATACCTTTTGGAAATCAATTTACTTGCTCAGCTATTCACAGTAACAGACGAGGGGAGGTGGTGTCTGCCTACTGATCAACACTGGGTGGTGCTCGAACACAGTGGCACTGACAAGCTCCTGCAGCCTGGACCTGGAACACCTGTCGGTAAAGTGTCGTCCCTACTCTCTGCCACGGGAATTCACCTCGGTCATACTGACAGCGGTCTACATTCCCCCCCAGGCGAACATGGAGTGTGCTCTGAACATACTGTATGCCAACATCAGTGAACTTGAGACCAGGTATCCGGAGGCTTTGCTCATTACAGCCGGGGACTTTAACCAGGCCAACCTCAGAAAGGTGCTGCCAAAGTTATACCGACATGTCTCCTGCCCCACTAGAGGCCCGAATATACTTGACCACTGCTACACAGCAGTCAAGGATGCCTACCGTTCCGTCCCACGAACTCACTTCGGAAAATCGGACCATCAGGCCATGCTCCTCCTCCCGGCTTACAAGCAGAAACTGAAGCGGGAGGACACGGTGTCAAAAGTAGTGTCGCATTGGACAGAGGAAACGGATGAGGTCCTCCATTACTGCTTTGAATTGGTGGACTGGTTAGTATTCAAGGACTCGGCAGCTAACCTCGATGAGTATGCCTCAGCTGTCACGGACTTTATTTGGAAATGCACGGAGGACTGTGTGTCTTGCAAGACGATCCGGGTATTCCCTAACCAGAAACCTTGGATGAATTATGAGATCAAGTCCCTTTGAAAGGCTAGAGCTGTGGCTTTAAGGTCCGGAGATACCAGTTGCTACACGGAATCCAGGCGTGAACTCCGGAAAGCCACTAAGGGCGCCAAGAGGCAATATCAAGCCAAGTTGGAAGCTTCAGGCTAACCAGAGGGATGCCAGTAGACTATGACAGGGTCTAAATGAGATCACTGGGCGCAAAGAAAAGGTTGGGAATGTCAATAACTGTGGCGCTTCTCTTCCTGACGAACTTAACGTATCTATGCAAGATTCGAACAGAAGAGGAGCGTCCCGCTCCCTCCGGATGAACCGGACCTGGTGGCATCGAGATTCGTCATCACCGAGGAGAATGTTAAAAGGGCCTTCCTGAAGATAAATCCAAGGAAGGCGACGGGCCCAGATGGCGTCCCAGGACGGGTTCTTCGGGCCTGTGCAAGCAAGCTAGCTGGAATGTTTGCTGACATCTTCAACTGCTCCTTGCTTCAGTCTAAGATCCCCTCATGTTTTAAGAAGGCAACGATAATCCCAGTGCCGAAGAAGAGCAAGGTGGCATGCCTGAATGACTATCGTCCTGTGGCTCTGACATCAATTGCTATGAAGTGCTTCGAGAGATTGGTTATGGCACACATCAACCACAGCCTATCGGTCAACCTCGATGATTTGCAATTCGCCTACTGGAGCAACAGGTCAACGGCATCACAACCTGGTATGGAAGTTGTCCTGTCCAAGACTGAAAGAGACTGCAGAAGTCGTGAACACGGCACAGCACATCACACAAACCAATCTTCTGTCCTTGGACTCACTTTACACCGCACGCTGTCGGAGCAGTGCTGCCAGGATAATCAAGGACACGACCTACCCAGCCAACACACTTTTCGTCCCTCTTCCCTCTGGGAGAAGGCTCAGGAGCTTGAAGACTCCTATGGCCAGATTTGTGAACAGCTTCTTTCCAACTGCGATAAGACTGCTGAATGGATCCTGACCCAGATCTGGGCCGTACCCTCCAAATATCTGGACCTGCCTCTCATTTTTTTTGCACTACCTTACTTTCCATTTTTCTATTTTCTATTTATGAATTATAATTAAAATTTTTAATATTTACTAATTTTTACTATTTTTAATATTTTAAACATTTAATATTTGTAATCCAGGGAGCGCGAAGCACAGAATCAAATATTGCTGTGATGATTGTACGTTAGTATCAATTGTTTGGCGACAATAAAGTATAAAATATAAGTATACTTCAGCACCGAGGTTTACCTGTGTAACTCCATCACTCTGTGCTAAGACAAGTTTTGTCTGCTGCTTTCCTTTCTACACTCCATGTCAAGATAAGTTCGACCTGCCTTCTGCTTTCCTGCACTCCCTCCTGTTTGCCATTCACCGCTCACACCTGTGTTTGCATTCCAACTCAATCTCCGTGCCTATGTCCTGCGTCTGGATTCGCCTTGTTTGTTGCAGCAGAAAGATCTGGCCACCATGGACCCAGATGGCATGAATACCCTTCAACAAGCCCTCGCCAGCCAGGGTTCCCTACTGGGACAGCACGTCTAACTCCTCCATGCCGTTCCCTGTCTGCTCACGGCATGCAGATCGGTGACCAGGTGGACCATATATCCACTCATTTTACTCAACCCACTCCTGGAACCCTGTCTAACCAGCCCAGACAGCCTGTAGCGGCAACCCCCTATGAGTCAGCACACTCCCGCCAAAACAGCCTCACATACCTGAACCAGAGCACTACACTGGAAGTGCCAGGCCTTTCTTCTTCAGTGCTCCTTGGTGTTCAATCAGCAGTCGTCCACGTACTCCACAGATAAGTCAAAGATTGCTTACATCATGGGGTTGTTACAGGGAAATGCATTAGCGTGGGCCACAGATGTTTGGGATAACCAATTGGATATCTGCTCTTCTTTCGCCACCTTTATCGCGGAAATGAGAAAGATCTTTGACCACCCCGTCCATGGTAAAGATGTCGCCAAGCATCTACTCACGCTCTGCCAGGGCTCACGCAGTGCTGCCGAATATTCTGTGGAGTTCCTGACGTTAGCAGCTGACTCAGTGTGGAACGATGAGTCACTCTAGGAGGTTTTTTGGAATGGACCTAGCAACCTGGTGAAGGACGAGTTGGCGGCAAGAAATGACACCGACAGCTTGGATTCCCTGATCTCCCTAGCCACCAGGTTGGACAATCACTTCCGAGAACACCATCCACTACCTTTGGCCACTTCTCGGCACTCATTTCCGCCTCCTGCCAGAACAAGCCTCTGTCCTCCTTCTGCACCCTGAGTAGCTCCCAGCCCTGCCGTTTCCACCGCCCCAGGAGAGGAACCCATGCAGCTGGGACGGAACCGCCTTTCTCTCGCTGAACAACTCCAGAGATTGAGAGCGAGTGAGTGTCTATATTGCAGCCAGTCCGACCGCTTCTGTGCTACCTGTCCCCTTCGGCCAAAAAGGGAAGGCTCACCAGTAGATAGGGGGACCCTGGTGAGTCAGACAACATTCCCTTCTGTTCCCCGAACCCAGTTACAGCTTCAAGCTACTTTACATTACAACCAACAGTCACTGCCTCTGTCAGCACTAGTGGACTCCGGCGCTGAGGGAAACCTTTTGGATGAAGACTTAGCTTTCCTGGCCGGAATTCCTCGTGAGCTATTGAGTACCCCCCTGGAAGCCCGGGCACTGGACGGTAGACTACTGGCCCGAGTCACACACTGCACAGAACTCCTGCCTCTCCTTCTCTCTGGAATCCATTGGGAACGGGTACGATTCAATTTAATTTCCTCTCCTCAAGCCCCTATAGTTCTTGGCTACCCCTGGTTAAGCCGTTATTACCCCCACATCGACTCACCAGGAAGAAAGTCAGCTGGAGTTCGTTCTGTCATTCCACTTGTCTACAATCAGCCCTTTCCCCAGTGAAAGTCACTGTGACCTCGTCCACCTCTGAATCCCCCGACTTATCCAAGGTTCCAGCAGAGTATCACAATCTGGGAGAAGTGTTTAGCAAGCAACGGGCTCTTTCCCTGCCTCCACATTGCCCCTACGATGGCGCAATTGCCCTTCTCCCCAGAGCCTCTCTACCCACCCGTCAGCTGTGCAACCTGTCCCGACCAGAAAGGGAAGCAACTGAAGCTTACCTAAATGACTCTCTCGCGGCTGGCATTATCTGACCCTCATCTTCCCCTGTAAGCGCAGGTTTCTTCTTTGTGGGGAAGCAAGATGGCTCACTGTGCCCCTGCATTGACTACCTTGGCCTGAACAGCATCACCATAAAGAATAAGTATCCCTCGCCCCTTATCAACTCTGCTTCACAGAGCCACAATTTTCTCTAAGTTGGACCTGGGGAATGCCTATCATCTGGTCAAGAGAAGGGAGGGAGATGAATAGAAGACAGCTGTTAACCCCCCCCCTCAGTCATGCTGTTCTGTCTCACCAATGCCCCCACCGTCTTCCAAGTCCTGGTCAACAACATCTTTAGAGACCTTGTTAACTGTTTTGTTTTCGTTTATTTGGACGACATCCTAATCTTCTCCCGTAGTCTTCAGGAACACACCCACCATGTCCGTCAGGTTCTTCAGAGGCTTTTGGAGAACAAGTTATTCATTAAGGCAGAGAAATGCGAGTACCATGGCTGTTCTGTCAGTTTCCTGGGGTACATCACTGACAGCAGGCAAGCCAGGGTGGATCCTGAAAAAATCTGGGCAGTGGCAGAGTGGCCAAAACCCACGACGCTCAAACAACTCCAGCGATTTCTGGGGTTCGTAAACTTCTACTGTTGCTTCATCAGGGATTACAGCCGGGTGGCAGCGCCCCTTACTCAACTTACCTCTCCTGCGACCCCTTTTCACTGGACCCCCGAAGCGGACTCAGCCTTCTCGGAGGTCAGGAGGCACTTCACCTCTGCTCCCATCCTGGTCCAACCAGACCCCTCTTGCCAATTCATTGTGGAAGCCAATGCCTCTGACTCTGGGGTGGGAGCCGTCCTTTCCCAACACTCCATCCCAGACCAAAACCTCCATCCCTGTGCCTTCTTCTCTCCCTGTCTATCCCCTGCCGAACGGAAATAAGATGTTGGGAACCGGGAGTTGCTGGCCGTCAAACTCGCCTTGGAGGAGTGGAGGCACTGGCTGGAGGGAGCTGAACATCCATTCATCGCCTGGACGGACCATAAGAATCTGGTGTACATCCAAACTGCTAAACGCCTGAATTCCTGCCAAGCCCGTTGGGCATTATTTTTTGGCTGTTTCAAATTCATCCTCACCTATCGTCCTGGTTCCAAGAACAGGAGCCAGATGCTCTCTCTCTAGTCAATACGTCTCCGAGGAGGGCCTTCCCAACCCCGAGACCATCCTTCCACCATCCTGTGTAGTAGCTTCCCTCATCTGGGAGATCGAATCCATAGTCAAAGAGGCCCAACGGACCCCCCCAATCGCCTCTTCGTGCCTGACTCTGTTCGGTCTCAGGTTTTTCAGTGGGGGCATACTTCTCGTTTCGCTTGCCATCCCGGAATCAATCGAACTCTGTCCCTTCTGAAGCTACATTTCTGGTGGCCCACCATGGATGCTGACACTCGCTCCTCCGTCTCTGCCTGTTCTGTGTGTGCCCGCGGAAAAAACTCACATCGACCACCAGCTGGGTTACTTCATCCCCTACCTGTCCCTAGCTGCCCTTGGTCCCACATTGCTCTGGATTTCGTTACTAGTCTATCCCCTTCACATGGTAACACTGCTGTACTCACCGTGGTGGACCGTTTCTCCAAAGCGGCGCACTTCATAGCCCTTCCCACACTCCCTACAGCTCGGGAAACAGACAACCTCCCTGTCCATCATGTCTCCCCCTTCATGGAATTCCCTCTGACATTGTTTCTGACCGGGGCCCCCAGTTGATCTCTCAAGTCTGGAGCGCCTTCTGTCAAGCCCTTGGAGCCTCAGTAAGTCTGTCTTCCTGCTTCCATCCACAGACTAATGGTCAAACGGAATGAGCAAACCAGAATTTGGAAGCAGCACTGTGCTGCATATCTGCCATAAACCCGTCATCCTGAAGCACCCACCTCACTTGCGTGGAACACGCCCACAACTCCCTGGTCAGCACCGCCACCGGAATGTCTCCCTTTGAATGCTCCCTCGGTTATCAACCCCCTCTGTTTCTTGCCCATGAAGACTGTTGTGTTCTTTATATGTACCGTGGGTTACTAAGAACAAACCATATTCTGGAAGAATTAAAACTAGAACTTTTAATTAGAACAGCAAACAGCAACCACATTTCTTACAGCCACGCTTTCTAGATCACTCTCTCATTTCTGCGCATGCTCAGAACTCTGACCAATCACATTCCTACACGTGACTCGTGTTATCACCATGTCTTCCTTTCCTTAAAAAGAAAAACAATTAGCAACATTGATCAGAACAAATACATAATTTAACATGTCTCTATCAGTCTCTCTGGGGGTTTAACAAACACTAGTAGACCTTCTAAGTGGCTCACACAATTCTTGTGTTACATTGTTATTTCCATGTTTTGTCTGGTCGGCATCAGTTAACTGAAACTCTGAAGTTGGTTCTTTCTAGAAGTCTTTGAGAAGAAATAGCAATTCATTCATTAACTGTGTAATCTCTTTTTTATGCTGAGACTTTATCATTTCAATAAAACTTCTCAATTCCTTCACTTGTGCTTTCACTTCTTCAATTGGATCCTGATTCTTATCACTCTTTGGCTTCAGATCCGTATTGTACTGTGCCAGCAAGTTTGGCATCTGTCCACTGTATTCTGACTCTGTATCACTGTCCAGGACTAAGCCTTTTTTTTTACCAAATTCAATCTCTCACAAGCAGATTAACCCAGTATTGACTGTATATTCTTTGGCACTACCACAAATGAAAGCGTGTGCACCATATTTCTGTGTGATAGAACATAGAACATAGAATAGTACAGCACACATTGTGCCAACCCTCAAACCCTGCCTCCCATATAACTCCCTACCTTAAATTCCTCCATATACCTGTCTAGTAGTCTCTTAAATTTCACTAGTGTATCTGCATCCACCACTGACTCAGGCAGTGTATTCCACGCACCAACTACTCTCTGAGTAAAACACCTTCCTCAAATACCCCCTTTGAACTTCCCACCCCTTACCTTAAAGCCATGTCCTCTTGTATTGAGCAGTGGTGCCCTGGGGAAGAGGCGCTGGCTATCCACTCTTTCTATTCCTCTTAATATCTTGTATACTTCTATCATGTCTCCTCTCATCCTCCTTCTCTCCAAAGAGTAAAGCCCCAGCTCCCTTAATCTCTGATCATAATCCATACTCTCTAAATCAGGCAGCATCCTGGTAAATCTCCTCTGTACCCTTTCCAATGCTTCCACATCCTTCCTATAGTGAGGCGACCAGAACTGGACACAGTACTCCAAGTGTGGCCTAACCAGAGTTTTATAGAGCTGCATCATTACCTTGCGACTCTTTAACTCTATCCCTCGACTTATGAAAGCTAACACCCGATATGCTTTCTTAACTACCCTATCTACCTGTGAGGCAACTATCAGGGATCTGTGGACATGTACCCCCAGATCCCGCTGTTCCTCCACACTACCATGTATCCTACAACATACATCAAAGTTGCTGGTGAACGCAGCAGGCCAAGCAGCATCTATAGGAAGAGGTACAGTCGACGTTTCAGGCCGAGACCCTCCGTCAGGACTAACTGAAGGAAGAGTGAGTAAGGGATTTGAAAGCTGGAGGGGGAGGGGGAGATGGAGATGCAAAATGATAGGAGAAGACAGGAGGGGGAGGGATAGAGCCGAGAGCTGGACAGGTGATAGGCAAAAGGGGATACGAGAGGATCATGGGACAGGAGGTCCGGGAAGAAAGACAAGGGGGGGGGGTGACCCAGAGGATGGGCAAGAGGTATATTCAGAGGGACAGAGGGAGAAAAAGGAGAGTGAGAGAAAGAATGTGTGCATAAAAATGAGTAACAGATGGGGTACGAGGGGGAGGTGGGGCCTTAGCGGAAGTTGGAGAAGTCGATGTTCATGCCATCAGGTTGGAGGCTACCCAGACGGAATATAAGGTGTTGTTCCTCCAACCTGAGTGTGGCTTCATCTTTACAGTAGAGGAGGCCGTGGATAGACATGTCCTTTAACTGGAATGTCAGCACTTGAATACCCAGTCACTTTTATATATGTCTGATGTAACTTTGGTCTTGGCTTTAATGCATTAAACTCAGATTCTGCAAGAACATTTAATTGTGCTCTGGTATCAAGTTTAAACAGAATGTTGTTTTGGTTCACTTGCAATGGAGTAGTCCAGTCATTCTTACTTTGTTTGTTTTTCACAAAGCATATCTATGTAAAACTCCTCACGTTCATTTTTAAGCACTGCATTTACATGTTTTATTTCCTTTCTACTTCTGCAACAGCGTGAAAAATGATTACTCTTACCGCAGGTGTTGCACATTTTCCGATACACTGGACACTTTTTTGGTCGGTTTCGTTGTCGCTGCATTATTTTTTCTAATATGTTCGCACCTTACAGCATCTACGCAGCCATTCTCGATAGAAAGCTCTTTAGCCTGCGACACCACGGTATCAGAAACTTTTCAGAGTGCCACAGCTTTTTCTCCAAATTCAAATCTTGTTTAAACAGTCTTTCTCTCAGGCCATTATCCAGAATGCCGCAAACTATTCTGTCTTTAATGAGAGAGTCTGTAAGCTCTGCAAACTCACATCTTTTACTGTGGTTTCTCAACTCTGTAACAAATTGATCAATTGTTTGACCAGGTCTCTGCTGATATTTGAAAAATTTATAGCGCTCATACGTCACATTACACTTCCGTATACAAAATGCGTCAACTTTGTCGATTATGGCTTTTGGATTCAAATTATCTCCATTTTCAAAAGTAAAATGGTTATATACCTCAATTGTGCTGTCCCCTATTATGTGGAGTAGAATTGCAGTTTTCGTTTTTACCGTTTTACTATCTGCTCCGATCGCCGATAAATAAATTTCAATGTCTTCAGTTCAGGCCCATTTCCGCCAGTGCCGCAAGATCTGGAAGGATGCACGTGTGGTCCTGCTCTGCTCAGCTGACCACAACCGGAAGATTGCTGATCACCATCTAATTCCTGCGCCCAACTATCTGCCTGATCAGAAGGTTTGGCTCTCTTCAAAAGACATCCCCCTCAAGAATGAACCCATGAAACTTGTCCCTCGTTACATCGGACCATTCAAAATTGAGAGCATCATCAACCACTCGGTGGTCAAACTCAGACTGCCCAGATCCATGCACATTCGTCCCACACTCAACATCTCCCAACTGAAACCTGTGTCTGTCAGCCCTTTGTGCCCTCCTGCTGAACATCCTCCACCCGCCTGAATCATTGACGACTACCCGGCTTACACCGTCTGGCGAATTTTGGATGTGTGCTGCCGAGGCAGGGGTCTCCAGTACCTGGCCGATTGGGAGGGATACTATCCTGAGGAGCGCACCTGGATCCCCTACTCCTTCATCTTGGACCCTTCCCTCATCCCAGATTTCCATCGAGACAATCCGGACCAGCCTGGTGGTTCGCTTGGAGGCTTCCGTTGAGGGAGGTGAGTGTCATGGTCCTGACCGTTAATTCCCCATTTTCTCCTAATTTTCTTTGATTGTGCCATGGTTCTGACTGTTAATTCCCCATTTTCTCTTAATTTCCTCTGATGGCGTCACACCTGGTTTTCATCAAGACCTGCAGCATAAGAACCCCGGCTTTGTACCCATTAGTTGCCAGATCATTGGTTTTGCCAGTGTGGTAGTTAACGTTTCCCGGCCGCTTAGGACTGTGTGTTCTAAGTTTTGCTTCAGTACCGAGATTTACCTGTGAAACTCAGTCTCTCCGTGTCAAGATAAGTTATTCTAAGTTTTACTTCAGCACCGAGGTTTACCTGTGTAATTCTGTCTCCCCGCGCTAAGAAAAGTTTTGTCTGCCGCTTTCCTTTCTACGCTCTGTGTCAAGGTAAGTTTGGCTTGCCTCCTGCTTTCCTGCACTCCCTCCTGTTTGCCATTCAACGCTCACACCCGCGTCTGCATCCCCTCAACCTCCGTGCCTGTGTCCGGCGTTTGGGTTCGCCTTTATTGCCTCAAACAAGAAACAAAAGGTCAGCTGAAACTCTGAAGTAAATGCTTTGAGAGTATGCAGCCTTCACGAGAATCTAGAGTTATTTTCAAAGATCACACTTGTGAAAAGCGCTTTATGAGAATAATGTCTGGAAAAATTGCCAAATGGGATGGATAGGTTTTCTTGGACCTCAACCAAGCAATAGAGCAAAAACCTGATGTTTTCTCAGATGCAGGCAGAATTAAAGGATTTGGGGGATTTCAGTGTTATTAGAGTGTTAATGGTGTAAAATACTGGAGGAACTCAGCAGGTCAAGCAGAATCTATGGAAAGGAATAAGCAGTTTTGGGTTTCCTTTCGCTACCATGAATGATGGTACTGAAAATAATGGACAGTTGGCATTGATGCAGTTCACCACACTCATCTTGGCACTGGTACAATCAATGCCTTTCTGAAGTAGGTGGTAACCTCAGAACCTTGACTGCCAGATACAAAGAACATGAGAGTGTAAGCAGTCTTAATACACTTGTAACAAAAATAAATAAATCATCAATTAATGTAACAGTCTATGTAGAGCACAGTTTTCAGTCATATGAACTCCACTTAACTTCACACGGATATGTGTGTACCCATAGCTTTCTTCAATCAGAAATCTTATGTGAACCAGGAGATTCACTATCAGCTGAGTACTAGATCTGTGATGGTTCAGTCTGGTAACTCAGAGTCATATAAGAAATTGAAGTATGACCCCAGAAAGCCCTTATCAGCACAAAGAAGCAATTTTGGACCAAACTGGAATCATGGATGGAGTGCTCGACTTTTATTGCATGGCATCTATAATGCTACCTTCAGCAAGCTGAGACTGGGTAGCGTAAGTGGCCACAACCTATCACACCCTGATAAGTTCAATGAGTTTTACACATGCTTTCTTAGGGTCTCAACAGGTCAGGCAGCACACCCACACAAGCCTCCAATCTCTGCAGGACCTGTAGCCTCAGTTTGGGCATCCTTCAAGAAGACTAACTCACAAAAAGCAGCTCATCCAGTCTACCTAGCTGAGAACTGAAGATCAGTGTGGACCAACAGGGTGGTGTATGTACAGATATTCAAAATCTTACTTCTGCGATCTGAGGTTACCACCTGCTTCAGAAAGGCATTGATTGTACCAGTGCCAAGATGAGTGTGGTGATCTACATCAATGCCAACTGTCCATTATTTTCAGTACCATCATTCATGGTAGCGAAATAAAGCCCAAAACTGCTTATTCCGTTCCATAGATTCTGCTTGACTTGTTGACTTCCTCTAGTATTTTGTATGTGTTTTTCTGGTTTAGGCTGATACAGTACTGTGTAAAGCCTTAGGCACCCTTGATTTTTATATGGTTTCACAGAGCTGGTCTCAACATCATTGAGGCTGTCTGGGATTATCTGGAGAGACAGAAGGAAGTGAGACAACCAAAGTCTGTAAAAGAACCGTGGTAAATTCACCAAGATGCTTGGAACAACCTACAAGCCAATTTTCTGAGAAAACTGCAGAACAGTGTACCTAAGAGAATTGATGCCATTTTAAAGGGTGATCACACCACATATTGATTTGATTTAGTTTTTTTAAATGTTATTTTGATCTACCTTTTACTGTTGTTAAGAATTATGAACTCTTCCAAGAGCATATGCTTTTTGTCTAACAAAATATTTCATAGTAATGTCATTTCTTTTAATCACGGGATCTATGGTCTGTTAGGATAGGTTTTGTGTTTGTATATTGTCTCTGTGTTACTCACTCAATAGACAATGTAATATTATTTGAATATAACAAATAAAACAAAACATTTGATGTTCCTCCTGTGAGGGTCTATGAAATTTAGAAGAATTTCAGGAAATATTATCTATGAATTATAGTCACATGTTGCAAATATTCCTGTATCTTGGCAGCAAATTCAAAAACACTACAAAACATTGAGAGAAGAGGATACCCACAAATAAAAGTTTATGTATTGTAGAGGATATACTGATCAATTCTTTCAGTTTCCCTGCAAGTCTTTTTGAGCTTGCTGGACATTTGGTTATAATCTAATAGTGTACTTTATTTTCTTTGTGATTTATGTCAAATTGAACTCTGCTTGCAACAATATCAGCCTTTTACACCATCTTTTCTACTTAACAGAAACTGTATTATACTATCAATTGCAGGTTGGATGCTTCCATACGAATTCACTGACAGTACTGACTCTACATCCAACTTTCCCACAGGGAATAATCCCCAGTAAATATGAGACTGTAATACACCTGTGGTATTTGTAATTGAAATTTTTTGCACACTGATTTTACCTAGGATGGCTCAAACCATCACTTTGAAAATAAATACACTTCTCTTTTTCAGACTCTTAATTTCCCAAGAACTGCTTTCCTTTTCATGGAACTAGTGTTACTGTTAAGTGAACAGATGGAATGTACAATAATTCTTGAGTATTTTCATATTTTGACTTCCATCCCCAGTTCAGTAAAAGAGAAACAATTAGCTTTAATGTGTGTCACATTTAAAACAAAAAGAAAATTGAACCTGCATTGACCCATAAGACCATAAGACACAGGAGCAGAATTAGGCCATTCAACCCATCGAATCTGTTCCTCCATCCATCATGGCTAATCCTGGATCCCACTCAATCTCATACACCTGCCTTCTCGCCATATCCTTTGATGCTCTGACCTATCAGGAAATTATCAATTTCCGCTTTAAAACTACCCACAGACTTGGACTCCACTGCAGTCTGTGGCAGAACATTCCACAGATACACTACTCTCTGGCTAAAAAATGCCTTCTTACATCCGTTCTAAAAGGTTGCCCCTCAATTTTGAGTCTGTGCCCTCTCCACATCCACCCTATCTAGTCATTTCAACATTCGGTAGGTTTCAATGGGATTCTCCTGCATTCTTCTAAATTGCAGGCCCAAAGCTGTCAAACGTTCCTCATCTGTAAACCCTTTCATTCCTGGAATAATCCCTGTGAACCTCATCTGGACTCTCTCCAATGACAACATATCCTTTCTGAGATATGGGGCCCAAAACTGATGAGAATATTCCAAGTGTGGCCTGACCAGGGTCTTATAAAGCCTCAGCATTATCTCCTTACTTTTATATTCTATACGCCTTGAAATAAATGCCAATATTGTACTTGCCTTATTCACCGCAGACTCAACCTGTGAGTTAACCTTCTGGGAGTCTTGCACAAGAACTCCTAAGTCTCTTTGTATCTCTGATGTTTGAGTTTTCTCCCCATTTAGATAATAGTCTGCACTATTGTTTCTTTTAACAAAATGCATTATCATACATTTCCGAACACTGTATTTCATCTGCCACTTTTTGCCCATTCTTCCAATTTGTCTAAGTCTTTCTGTAATCGCATTGCTTCCTCAGCACTACCTACCCCACCACCTATTTTGTATCATCTGCATATTTTGCCACAAAGCTATCAATTCCATTATCTAAATCATTGATAAACAATGTGAAAAACAGCGGTTCCTATACTGACTCCTGAAGAACACCACTAGCACTGGCAGCCAACCAGAAAAGGCCCCTTTATTTCTAATTGCTCCATCCTGCCCGTCAGCCATTCCTCTAACCATGCCAGTATCTTTCCTGTAACACTGTAGGATTTTATCTTCTTAACCAGCCTCATATGTGGCACCTTACCAAATGCCTTCTGAAAACCCAAGTAAATGATATCAACTGCTTCTGCTTTGTCCACCCTGCTTGCTACTTCCTCAAAGATCCCTAACAGATTTGTCAGGCAAGGTTTCCCTTTACAGAAACCATGCTGAGTTTGACCTATCTTATTATTAGTCTCCAAGTACCCTGAATCATCATCCTTAGTGATAGACTCCAACACTTTTCCAACCACATAGGTTAGGCTAACTGGCCTATAATTCCCTTTCTTTAGTCTTCTTCCCTTCTTAAAGAGTGGAGTGACATTTACAATTCTCCATTCCTACAGAAACACGACTGAATCAAGTGATTCTTGAAAGATCATAACCAATGCATTCGTTATCTCTTCAGCAACCTCTTTCAGGAATCTGGGATGTAGTCCACCTGGTCCAGGTGACTTATCCACCTTAAGACCTCTGAGTTTGCCTAGAGCTTTTGCCTTTGTAATAGCAATAGCATTCACTCCTGCTCCCCGACACTCACGGTCCTCTGGCACACTGCTAGTGTCTTCCACAGTGAAGGCAGATACAAAGTTCACATTAGGTTCATCTGTAATTTCTTTGACCCCCATTATGACTATACCTGCAACGTTTTCCAGTGGTCCAATATCAATTCTCATCTCCCTTTTATTCTTTATATTACTGAAAAAACTTTTGGTATCCTGCTTTATATTATTGGCTACTTTGCCCTCATATTTCATCTTTTCCCTTCTTATAATCTTTTCAGTTGCTTTTGTTGGATTTTAAAAGCTCCTCAATCTTCCACCTGCATGATCTACAATGTGATCTACACGATGCAGATCAGGATAGGATGGATGGTAAAAAAACAGATAGCATGCAGTCAGGCTGTCAGGAAGGGCAGGAAGATGATAGGACATGCAACACACACAAAATTCTGAAGGAGCTCAGCAGGCTAGGCAGCACCTATGGAAACAAGTATAGTTGACGTTTCAGGCTGAGACCCTTCAACAGGACTGGAGGAAAAAAGATGAGGAGTAGATTTAAAAGGTGGGGGGAGGGGAGAGCAAAACACAAGGTGATAGGTGAAATGGGGAGGGGGAGGGATGAAGTGAAGAGCTGGGAAGTTGATTGGTGAAAGAGATTCAGGGCTGGAGAAGGTGGAGTCCGACAGGACAGAACAGAAAGCCATGAAAGAAAGAAAAAGTGGAAGGAGCACCAGAGGGAGGTGATGGGCAGGCAAGGAGATAAGGTGAGAGAGAGAAAATGGGTATAGGGAATGGTGAAGGCGGGGTGGGGCTTTAGCCGAAATTCAAGAAAATGATGGGTTCATGCCATCAGGTTGGAGACTACCCAGACGGAATATAAGCTGTTGTTCCTTAAACTTGAGTGCAGCCTTATCTCCACAGTAGAGGAGGCTATGGATTGACATATCGGAATCGGAATGGGAAGTGGAATTAAATGTGTGGCCACTGGGAGATCCTACTTCTTCTGGTGGATGGAGCGTAGGTGCTCAGTGAAATGTTCTGCCAATCTACGTCGGGTCTCACCGACATACAGGAGGTCACACCGGGAGCACCAGACACAGTTTATGACTCCAACAGACTCCCAGGAGAAGTGTTATCTCACCTGGATGAACTGTTTGGGGCTCTGAATGGTAGTGAGGGAGGAGGTGTAGGAGCAGGTGTAACGCTTGCTCTGCTTGCATGGACAAATGCCAGGAGGGAAATCAGTGGGGAGGGAAAAATGGACAAGGGAGTTGTGTAGGGAGTAATCCCTGTGGAAAGCAGAAATTGGAGGGAAAGGGAAATATGTGCTTCATGGTGGGATCTGCAACTTTTCCTACGCTACATCGACAACTGCATTGGTACTACTTTCTGTACCCATGCTGAGCTCGTTGACTTCATCAACTTTGCCTCCAACTTCGTCACTGCCCTCTAAATTACCTGATCTATTTCTGACACCTCGCTCCCTTTTCTCGATCTTACTATCTCTACCTTTAGAGATAGCTTATGTAGTGATGTCTGTTGAAAACCCACAGACTCTCAAAGCTACCTGGACTATATCTCTTCCCACCCTGTTACTTGTAAAAATGTCATCCACTTCTCTTATTTCTTCCATCTCCACCGTATCTGTTCTCAGGATGAGGCTTTTCATTTTAGAACGAAGGAGATGTCCTCCTTTTTCAAAGAAATGGCTTCCCTTCCTCCACCATCAATGCTGCCCTCAAACTCATATCTTCCAGTTCATGCACATCTGCTCTTACCCCATCCTCCCACCATCCTACCGGGGATAGAGTTCCTCTTGTCCTCACATTCCATTCCACCACCCTCCGCGTCCAACACATAATTCTCTGGAACTTCTGCCATCTCCATTGGGACTTCGACAGATTGGAAGAATAGGCAAAGGAGTGCCAGATGGAGTATCGTGTAGGGAAGTGTATGGTTTGCACATTGGTACAAGGAATAAGGTGTAAACAATTTTCTAAATAGGAAGAAAATTCAAATTCGAGGTGTAAAGGGACTTGGGAGTTCTTGTGCAGGATTCTCTAAAGATAGAGTTGCAGATAGAGTTGGTGGTAAAAAAGGAAAATGGATTGTTAGCATTCATTTCTGGAAGACTAGAATACATGAGAAGGATGTGATGCTGAGGCTTTATAAGGCATTGACCACACTTGAAGTATTGGGAGCAGTTTTGGGCCCCTTATTTAAGAAAAGATGTGCTGGCATTGGAGTGGATCCAGAGGAGGTTCACGAGAATGATTCCAGGGTTGAAAGGGTTATTATATGAGGAGCTTTTGATGGCTCTGGGCATGTACTTCTTATAGTTTAGAAGAATGATTGGGATCTCATTGAAACCGCTCAAATACTGAAAGGCCTAGACAGAGTGGATTTGGAGAGGATGTTTCCTATAGAGGGCAAGTGTCAGACCAGAGGGCCCAGCCTCAGAATGGAGCTTAACAGCAACTTTGTTAGCCAAAGGGTGTGAATCTGTGGAATACATTGCCACTGATGGCTGTGGAATCCAAGCCATTGAGTATATTTAAGGCAGAGGTTGATAGGTTCTTGATTGATCAGGGTGTCAAACATTATGGGGAGAAAGCAGGAAAATAGGGTTGAGAGGCAAATAAATCGGTCACAATGAAATATTAGAGCAGATTCGATATGCTATGTGGCTAATTCTGCTCCAGTGTCTTCTGGTCTTATCTGATCACTAGTTTACATCTCCTTCCCTAGCCCCTGCATTCTCTGCACCAGCCCCACTATACTTGGTTCCATCTGCTCATCATTCCCTCCCCATATGATTCCACCAATTATCTACCAGCTTCATTTCTGCCCTTCCCTTGTACAATTATTTGCTGAGTAGAAGCAGAGCACTATTGGAATAATTATGAAAGCCGAAAACTCAATATTCACTTCATTTTGTTATAAGCTGACTAAGTGGTATGAGATGTTGTTCTTCTGATCTGTGCTTGGTCTGTTAGTGGAAACACTCATCCCTCTCATTCCCTCCCTCATCTGGTTCCATCTCTTCATCATCTCCTCCATGTATACACCCATCACCTCCCAGCCCCTTCCCATTCCTTCCTCAGATTGGCAGCAACCTGATGGGCATAATGAGTCCTAATGTTGGCCTTTTGCAGTATTAATGACTCGTTTCACAGGATTTTTCATCTTATAGTCTTTGGGAAAGGTTGTTGACATACCATGTTTCCTTATGATATTCTAGACTAGGAATCATGGTCAGTTAACTTGGCCTACCGTTTATAAAGTGTATTTTGCTGTTGATTTAGTTGCAGGGTTTATCTGAGCTGGCTTCCCAGAGTAACACTGGGAATCAGTTCCGTGTGGTTCTATATATTGAGCTGTTGCAGTGAAAGCAGTGCCGTTAGGACTTTCACAAACAAGAGAAAATCTGAAGATGCTGGAAATCCAAGCAACGCACACAAAATGCTGGAGGAACTCAGCAGGCCAGGCGGCATCTATGGAAAAGATTAAATGGTTGACATTTCCGGTTGAGACCCATCATCAGGACTCTAAATGTTGTTCTAAATGTATCCATCAGTTGGAACATTAGATCCATGTGTACTAATTTTCCAGCACCGTGGAGAGTGGGAATAAGACATCATTCGGTGTGCATTGTCAAACATAATCATGATTCACGACTAGAAGCATTCAGTTCAAATTTTAGAGTAACATAACTCAGATCGGAAGTCAACTCCAAAATCACAATAAGTGTGAATTTACATCAAAAAGAACAGATTTAGGTACACAGTGTCAGCTGTGTATAGTAATCATTCTCCTCCAGGCAAAGGGATCAGATTCTTTTTAAGCTCACTTTTTCTTCAAAGCTTGTTACTAAAAATCCTTGTTCACTGATTGAGGCAAATAATTCCTAGATACACCAGAATAGTGCTGATCATTAACCAGACAGCTTGGCTAACTGATATGAATTGTAATTGTAATTGGTTTATTATTCCCACATTTGCCAAGATACAGACTAAACAGTTTGTCGTGCATATGATTCATAAAAATCAAGTCATTGCACAGAGCATTGAGGTAGTACAAGGTAAAATTATTACATGATACAGAATGAAGTATCATAGCTACAGAGAAATTGCAGTGCAGGGAGAGAATAAGATGCAAGATCATAATAAGATAGATTGTGAGATAAAGGGTCACAAGAACATAAGAAATAGGAGCAGGAGTAGAACATCTAGTCCATAGAGCCTGCTCCGCCATTCAATAAGATCATGGCTGATCTGTCCGTAAACTCAGCTCCATCTTCCTGCCTTTTTCCCATAACCCTTAATTCCCCTATTATCTAAAAATCTATCTAACTGCATCTTAAATATATTTAGTGAAGAAGCCTCAACTGCTTCCCTGGGCAAAGAATTCCACAGATTCACCACTCCCTGGGAAAAACAGTTTCTCCTCATCTCTGTCCTAAATCTTCTCCCCTGAATCTTGAGGCAATGTCCCCTAGTTCTAGTCTCACTTACCAATGGAATCAACTTTCCTACTTCTATCTTATCTATCCCTTTCAAAATTCTGTATGTTTCTATAAGATCCCCTCTCATTCTTCTGAACTCCAGAGAGTGTAGTCCCAGGCAACTCAATCTCTCCTCATAGGTTAACCGCTTCATCCCTGGAATCAACCTGGTGAACCTCCTCTGCACTGCTTCCAAAGCCAGTATATCCTTCCTCGAGTATGGAGACCAGAACTGCACATAGTACTCCAGGTGTGGCCTCACCAGTACCCTGTATAGTTGCAGCATGACCTCCCTGCTCTTGAATTCAATCCCTCTAGCAATGAAGGTCAACATTCTGTTTGCCTTCTTAATAACCTGTTGTACCTGCAAGCCAACTTTTTGCAATTCATGCACAAGCACTCCCAAGTCCCCCTGCACAACAGCATGCAGCAATCTTTCACCATTTAAATAATAATCTGCTCTTCTATTATTCCTTCCAAAAGTGGATGATCTCGCATTTACCAGTGTCGTATTCCATCTGCCAGACCTTGGCCCACTCACTTAACCTATCTATATCCCTCTGCAGACTCTCCACATCCTCTGTACAATTTGCTTTTCCAATCAGTTTAGTGTCATCAGCAAATTTTGCTATGCTACACTCAGTCCCCTCTTCCAAATCATCAATGTAAATGGTAAACGGCTGCGGGCCCAGCACCAACCCCTGCAGCACCCCACTCACCACTGACTGCCAACCGGAGAAACATCCATTTATACCAACCCTCTGCCTTCTATCAGTTAACCAATCCACTATCCATGCCAATACACTTCCTCCGACTCCATGCATCCGTGTCTTATTTATAAGTCTCTTGTGTGGCACCTTATTGAACGCCTTCTGGAAATCCAAGTATACAACATCCACCTGTTCCCCCCTATCCACTGCACTCATTATGTCCTCAAAGAACTCCAGTAAATTTGTCAAACAGGACCTACCCTTTCTGAATCCATGCTGCGTCTGTCTAATGGAACCACTCCTTTTTAAATGTTTCACTATTTCTTCTTTAATGATAGCTTCAAGCATTTTCCCGACTACATACGTTAAGCTAATTGGCCTATAGTTGCCCGTCTTTTGCCTACATCCTTTTTTAAAAAGTGGCATGACATTTGCTGTCTTCCAATACGCCAGGACCTGCTCAGAGTCTAGAGAATTTTGATAAATGATTACTGATGTGTCTACTATAACCTACGCCAATTCCCTCGGCACCCTGGGATGCATCCCATCAGGTCTAGGGGACTTACCTACCTTCAGGTCCCCTAGTTTGCTCATCACTATCTCTTTAGTGACAGTGATTTTATCGCGGTCTTCACCTTCCATTTCATCCATAACACCCTTCTTTGGCATATTAGACGTGTCCTCCATCATGAAGACCGACACAAAATAATCGTTCAATGCCTCAGCCATTTCCTTATCACCCAATATCAATTTCCCCTTCTTGTCTTCCAAGGGACCTACATTGACTCTAGCCCCCTTTTCCGCTTTATATATTTATAAAAATATTTGCTAGCTGTTTTTATATTTTGTGCTAATTTACTTTCATACTCTATCTTTCCTTTCCTTATTTCTTGCTTAGTTATTCTTTGTTGCTTTTTAAAGTTTTCCCAATCCTCCAGTCTCCCACTACCTTTTGCGACTTTGTACACGAGTTTTTAATTTGATACTATCTTTTGTTTCCTTAGTTATCCAAGGCTGGCTCTCCCCACACTTATTGCCCTTACTCTTGACTGGAATATACTTTTGTTGAGCACTGTGAAAAATCTCTTTGAAAGTATTCCCCTGTTCCTCAACTGTCCTACCAAATGGCCTGTGCTCCCAATCCACATTAGCCAACTCCTCCCTCATCCCGTTGTAGTCTCCCTTGTTCAAGCATAATACACTAGTTTTAGATCTAACTATTTCATCCTCTATCTGTATGCGAAATTCAATCATACTATGATCACTCTTTCCAAGAGGATCCCTGATGTTAATTTTACCTGTCTCATTACACAGGACTAGATCTAAGATAGTATTTTCCCTTGTAGGTTCACTAACATGCTGCTCAAGAAAGCCATCACGGATGCATTCTATGAAGTCCTCCTCAAAACTTCCTTGACCAACCTGATTCACCCAATCTATGTGGAAGTTAAAATCCCCCATGACAACTGCCGTTCCATTCTTACAATCCTCAGTTATTTCTTGGTTAATCGCCTCTGCCACTGCAATATTTTTATTAGGTGGCCTATAGACAACACCCACCAGTGATTTTTTTTTCCCTTTACTATTCTTAATCTCTACTCAGAGGGACTCAACATTCTGCTCCATAGATCTTATATCGTCTCTCACAATCGCCCTGATCTCATCCCTAATCAAGAGCGCCACCCCACCTCGTCTGCCTTCCTGCCTACTTTTCCGTATTAGCTGATACTCTTCGATATTTAATTCCCAGTCGTCTCCATCTTGCAACCAGGTTTCTGTAATGGCTACTAAATCATATGCCTTGTTACTGATCTGTGCCAAAAGTTCACTAACCTCGTCTCTAATACTATGGGCATTTAGATAAAGTGTTCTTTTAGAATCTAGTGACCTATGCAATTTTTGCTTTTTACTTTTATGCACTCTACTCTTACTTTTTTCTTCACTAACTCTAGCTTTGGTCTCTGCATCACTTCTCTCTTCTTTTCTGTGTGGGTTCCCATCCCCCTGTCAACTTAGTGGACCAGGAAACTATTCAATAGTCTTACAACAGCAGAGTAGAAGCTGTCCTTGAATCCTGCGGTACATGCTTTCAGGGTTTTGCATCTGTTTCCCAATGGAAGAGAGGACAAGGAAGAATGTCTGGGTCAGGTCTTTGAATATGCTGACAGCTTCACTGAGGCAGTGAGAAATAGAGTCCATGGGGGGGGGGGTGTCCGATTTGTGATGTTTCTGTCATCTTCTGAGCTGTGTCTACAACTCTTTGCAGTTTCTTGTGGTCATGGGCAGAGCATTTGCCATGCCAAGCCATGTTACATCCAGATACAATGCTTTCTATGGTGTGTTGATAAAAATTGTTAAGCCAAATTTCTTTAGCCTGCTGAGGAAGTAGAGTTGCTGGTGAGCTTTCTTGGACATGACAACTATCTGGTTGGACCAGGACATATTATTGTAAATGTTCACTCCTAGGAACTTGAAACTCTCAATTCATTCTACCTTAACACCATTGACATAGGCAGGAGCATGTGTACCACACCCCTTCTTAATGTCAATGGCAAACACTTTTGCTTCGCTGCCATTGAGGGAAAGATTGATGTGATGCCACCATGTTACTAAGCTCCTGATCTCCAACCTATTGTTGAGATGCAGCCCCAATGGTGATATCAAAAAACTTGTAGATGGAGTTAGAGCAGAATTGGGGATATTTGTGGCAGATACGTTGCTGCCTATCCTTTCTTGGGTCCTGGGATGGTAGAAGTTTTGGTAAAGGAAGTGGAAACCTCAGATGTATGATGAAGATGATTCTGTTTGGAATCACAAGAGGCTGTAGAGGATTGTACACTCTGCCAGTTCCATCATGGGCTCAACCCTCCCAACCATCGACGACTTCGTCAAGAGACAGTGCCTCGAAAAGGCAGCATCGTCTTTTAAGACACTGGCCAACAGGATTGTCCATCCTGCTGGGTACTCTCTTTCATTGATTGTATTATGGTTTTTGGATTTATTGGGTATACCCACAAAAAAAAACAAATCTCAGGAATGTATAGGTGACATCTACTGTATGTACTTTGATACTAAATTTATTTTGAACTTTACTTTGAACTTGAACTATTTGGGATATGCTATCTTCATTTACTACCATCAGGGAGGAGGTACAGAAATCTGAGGACACACACTCAATGTTTGAGGAACAGCTTTTTCCCCTCTGCCACCAGATTACTGAATAGTCTATGAACCCATGAAAACTACCTTGTTATTCATCTTTTGCACAACTTATTTATCTTTAAGTAAATTTGATGTCTTGCATTGTACTACTGCAAAAAACAAGTTTCATAGCATACAGTATGTCAGTGATAATAAACTTGACTCACAAATTGAATCAGGAAGAGTTGAAAATAGAACATAGAAATTTACAGCACATTACAGGCCCTTCGGCCCACAATGTTGTGTCGACCAAGTAACCTACGCTAGAGATTGCCTAGAGTTTCCCTAGCACATAGCCCCCTATTTTTTAAGCTCCATGTACCTATCTAAGAGGGTCTTAAAAGTCCCGATTGTATCCGCTTCTACCATCGCCACCGGCAGTACATTCCACACACCCACAACTCTGTATGAAAAACTTACCCCTGACATCCCCTCAGTACCTATTTCCAAGCAGTTTAAAACCATGCTCTCTCATGTTAGCCATTTCAGCCCTGAGAGAAAGCCTCTGGCGATCCACACAATCAATGCCCCTCATCATCTTATACAGCTGCAAATGTCCGCAAATACCTATCAGCTGTTCGGGGGCAACACACACAAAATGCTGAAGGAACTCAGCAGGCCAGGCAGCATCTATGGAAAGAAGTACAGTCAACGTTTCAGGTCGGGCAGAATGGTTCGAAGGGACGAAAAAACCTTTTCCACACTGCAGCTCAATAAATAATTAAACTTTGACCAACAAACATCCAATGTGTAAAAGAGGACAAATTATGCAAATAATAAAAAAGTAAATGGGTACTACTAAGAACTCGAGTTGCAGCGTCCCTGAAAGTCAATCTACAGGCTATGGAGTTAGTTCAGCACTGAAGCATTTAAAGCCACCCACAGTAGTCCAGAAGCCCAATGGCTGTAGGTTAACACTTGTTCCAGAACCTGGTAGTGCGGGACCCAGGACTACTGACCTCTCGCCTGATGATACTTGCGAAAAGAGAAGGAAACGAGTTAAACGCAAGCAGACCGGATGGGTTCAGGTGGAGTGGGCGGGGGGGGGTGGCGATCTTGGCAGACATGGAATAGTAGAGTAAATACCAGTTTGTTTTTTTTTGCTCTTGGGTCTCAACACTTTAATCTGTCTTGAAGTCAGCCCCGGCGACGGCCGACCTTTGTTGGTTTCAAGGTGCTGTACCTGCATTCCTGAGAGTCAAGTTCACTGAATCCTTCACGAGCTGGTAAAATTGCTAGTTCATTTAGACAATTCAAAAATAAGCTACTTAAAGGGAAATCATAGAAAACATAGAAAACATAGAAAATAGGTGCAGGAGTAGGCCATTTGGCCCTTCGAGCCTGCACCGCCATTTATTATGATCATGGCTGATCATCCAACTCAGAACCCTGCACCAGCCTTCCCTCCATACCCTCTGATCCCCCTAGCCACAAGGGCCATATTTAACTCCCTCTTAAACATAGCCAATGAACTGGCCTCAACTGTTTCCTGCGGCAGAGAATTCCACAGATTCACCACTCTCTGTGTGAAGAAGTTTTTCCTAATCTCAGTCCTAAAAGGCTTCGCCTTTATCCTCAAACTGTGACCCCTCGTTCTGGACTTCCCTAACATCGGGAACAATCTTCCTGCATCTAGCTTGTCCAATCCCTTTAGGATTTTATACGTTTCAATCAGATCCCCCCTCAGTCTTCTAAATTCCAACGAGTACAAGCACAGTTCATCCAGTCTTTCTTCATATGAAAGTCCTGCCATTCCAGGAATCAATCTGGTGAACCTTCTTTGTACTCCCTCTATGGCAAGGATGCCTTTCCTCAGATTAGGGGACCAAAATTGCACACAATACTCCAGGTGTGGTCTCACCAAGGCCTTGTACAACTGCAGTAGTACCTCCCTGCTCCTCGTTGTGCTTCCCCTTTTCCTAACTTGACTCCATTTAGATAATAATCTGCCTTCCTGTTCTTACCACCAAAGTGATAACCTCACATTTATCCACATTAAACTGCATCTGCCATGCATCTGCCCACTCACCCAGCCTGTCCAAGTCACCCTGCATTCTCATAACATCCTCCTCACTCTTGTGATGGCACTATGTAAAACAAAGTGGACATACAGTAGGTGTAAGGTGAGAGGTAGTACATCTACAGAGGAATTATTTTGGTGTAGTGATTATTTGAATCTAAGGAGGTGGTGAAGGCAAATACTCTCCTATCATTTAAGAAGCTTCAAGACAAGTGTTTGAATCACTATGACAAAGAAGGCTACAAACCAAACGTGAGTAGATAGGATGAATGTGAATCGGTACAATGGTTTGGCTGCCCCTTGTTCTGTGCTGTATGATTCCACACAGCCCTGCTAATGTTCCACCAAATCTGAACTAGAGTAAATGCTTGTTAAGTTTCCAAGTTGCTCCTGTCTGCTCAACAACTCAAGGTGCTCAGGCTTTTTCCACTGAGGTTGGGTGGGACTACAACCAGAGGTCCTGGGTTAAGAGTGAAAGGTGAGAAGTTTAAGGGGAACATGAGGGGAAACTTCTTCACTCAGAGGGCTGTGAGAGTCGGAATGATCTGCTAGGACAAGTGGTTTATGCGAGCTCGATTGCAATGTTCGAGAGAAGTTAGGATAGGCTGCAAGTTGCAGTGATCGTAATTCAGAAGAAGTATATCTAGTAGTTTTGTGAGCTGCCTGCAAAATGTCTCTGTATATCGCCAGTGCCATCTGAATGTCAGGTTCTGTGATCTTATCATATGACTGCATTAAATTCATCTAGGTGATTGGAATACATTAGAGTATTCATAGACCACTTTACAAACTCATGCCTTGTTATATTTGAACAGTGATCAACACAGTTTAAGCTAGTTCAACTCTTGAGGCCACACATATATTGAAGGGTTCCAAAGCTTAAATTCCTGTAAAGCTGTTCTGGGATAAGTGGATTATTTTGCTGCAGGGAAACATTTAGCAGTCTGTTTGGCAAACAGAAACTATTTTGTAGATTCTTCAATTGTTTGTTTTGGACATTCTTAAGCACAGTGATGGATATTCATGTATGTTGCACAGCTGGCCGACCAAAGAAAAATATAAGACCATAAGACCATAAGGGATAGGAGGAGAATTAGGCCATTCAGCCCATTGCATTTGCTCTGTCATTCCATCATGGCTGATCCCAAATCCCACTCAACCCCATACACCTGCCTTCTTGCTATAAACTTTGAAGCCCTGAACAATCAGGAAACTATCAATTTTCACTTTAAATCTACCCATGGGCTTGGTTCCATAGCTGTTTGTGGCAGAGCAGTCTACAGATTCACAACTCTCTTGCTAAAAAATTCCTCTTTATCTCTGTTCGAAAGGGTCGACACTCAATTTTGAGACTGTGCCCTCTAGTTTTGGACACCCCTGCCAGAGGACACATCCTCTCCATATCTAGCTTATCTAGTCCTTTCAACATCCAGAAGGTTTCCCTCCCACATTCTTCTAAGTTCCAGTAAGTACAGGCCCAAATGTTTCTCATATGAATACCCCTTCATATCTGGAACATCCTCGTGAACTTCTGGACTCTCTACAATGACAACACACCCGTTCTGAGATATGGGGCCCAAAACTGTTGACAATATTCCAGATGTGGCCTGACAAGTCTCCTTGATTTATATTCCAACATTATATTTGTCTTCTTTAACACAGATGTTTTAACCTTATCCCCATTTAGATAATAGTCTGTACTTTTGTTCCTTTTACCAAAATGCATTATCAGACATTACCCAACACTGTATTCCATCTGCCACTTATTTGCCCATTCTTCCTATTTCTCTTCCTCAGCACTACCTACCCTTCCACCTATCTTTGCATCATCCGTTAACTTTCCCTCAAAGCCATCAATTGCACTACCTAAATCATTGACAAAGTGAAAAGTAATGGTCCCAATACTGACCCCTGAGGAACACCACTAATCACTGGCAGGCAACCAGAAAGGTCGTACTTTATTCCCACTTGCTGTCTCCTGCTTGTCAGCCATTCCTCTATCCATGCCAGTATCTTTCCTGTAATGCCATGGTATTCTATCTTGTGAAGCAGCCTCATGTGTGGCACCTTATCAAATGCCTAGTGACATCCACTGCCTCTGCTTTGTCCACTCTACTCATTACTTCCTTGAAAAACTGTTACGGATTTGTCAGGCAAGATTTCCCTTGACAGAAACCATGCTGACTTTGACTTACTTTATCATTAGTCTCCAAGTACCCTGAAACCTCATCCTTAATAATAGACTCCAACACCTTCCCAACCACTGAGGTTAGGTTAACTGGTGTATAATTTCCTTCCTTTTGCCTTCTTTCCTTCTTAAAGAGTGGAGTTTTATTTTTACTCTTGCAGTTGCTTAACCCCACCCATTAAGTTTCAATATTCCCTGACACTATTGATAGGATGCAAAACTGGGCTGAGAAGTGGTAGATAGAGTTCAACCCAGATAAGTGTGAAGTACTTCATTTTGATAGGTCAAATATGATGGCAGAATATAGCATTAATGTCAAGACTCTTAGTAGTGTGGAGGATCAGAGGGATCTTGGGGTCCGAGTCCATAGGACACTCAAAGCAGGTTGACTCTGTGGTTAAGCAGGCATACAGTGCATTGGCCTTCATCAATCGTGGAATTGAGTTTAAGAGCCTAGAGGTAATGTTGCAGCTATATAGGACCCAGGTCAGAAGTACTCTGCTTAATTCTGGTCGCCTCACTACAGGAAGAACATGGAAACCATAGAAAGGGTGCAGAGGAGATTTACAAAGATGTTGCCTGGATTGGGGAGCATGCCTTATAAAAATAGGTTGAGTGAATTCGGCCTTTTCTCCTTGGAGCGATGGAGGATGAGAGGTGACCTGATAGATGTGTACAAGATAATGAGAGGCATTGATCGTGTGGATAGTCAGAGGCTTTTTCCCAGGGTTGAAATGGCTAGCACGAGAGGACATAGTTTTAAGGTGCTTGGACGTAAGTACAGAGGAGATGTCAGGTGTAAATTTTTTACTTAAAGAGTGGTGAGTGCATGGAATGAGCTGCCATCGGCGGTGGTGGAGGTGGAAATGATAGGGTCTTTTAAGAGACTCCTGGATGGATACATGGAGCTTAGACAAATAGAGGGCTATGGGTAAGCATAGGTAGTTCTATGGTAAGGACATGTTCGGCACAGCTTTGTGGGCTGAAGGGCCTGTATTGTGCTGTAGGTTTTCTATGTTTCTTTGTTTCTAAATTCAGTAGGTCAAACTTGAAGACAGAATATAATATTAATGGTAAGACACTTGGCAGTGTGGAGGATCAGCAAGATCTCGGGTTTGGTGTCGACACACAAAGCTGCTACGCAGGTTGACAGTGTTGTTGAGGAAATGTATTGTGTATTGGCCTTCATCAACTGTGGGTTTGAGTTCGAGCTGTGAGGTAACGTTATGGCCATATAAGACCTTAGTCAGACCCCACTTGGAGTACTGTGTTCAGTTCTGGTCACCTCACTGCAGGAAGGATGTGGATACCATAGAGAGAGTGCAGAGGAGATTTACAAGGATGTTGTCTGGATTGGAGAGCATACCTTAAGAGAATAGGTTGAGTGAAAACTTGGCCTTTTCTCCTTGGAGCGACGGAGGCTGAGAGGTGACTTGATAGAGGTTTATAAGATGATGAGAGCCATTGATATGTGGATTACCAAAGGCTTTTTCCCAGGGCTGAAATGGCTAACATGATGGGGGAATAGTTTTAAGGTGCTATGAAGAAGGTACAAGGGGGATGTCAGAGGTAAGTTTTTCACACATGGAGTTCTGAGTGCATGGAATGCACTGCCAGTGACAGTGGTAGAGGAGTATACAACAGAGTCTTTAAAGGGACTCAGATAGGTAAATGGTGCTTAGAAAAATAGAGGGCTATGCTGAGGGAAATTCTAGGCAGTTTCTAGAGTAGGTTGCATGGTCGGCAGAACACTGTGGGCCAAAGGGTCTGTAATGTGCTGTTATTTCTATGTTCTATATTCATTGTTGATGAGAATCTCTTGAGCTCCTTGAAAGCTTGGTCCACGGCAGCAGATCAGTTTATCCATGATGTAGGCGACTTGGTAATGGAGATGCGAGGAGCAGCGATTTGGCTGTAGTTTCTGATGAACTGCGATAGCGGTTGGAGAAGCCCAAGAAGTGCTTTCGTTGTCTGAGTGAGGGAGTGTGGTCGGGGCATTTCAACAATGGCTTCTCTGAGTCCATGGTTATGCCTTGGGTTGAAAGAACGTAACCCAGGAAGGAAACCATGCATAGAATGTGTTATGCTCTTTGGGAATGAATAACTGCTGTCAGCAATGGTTGCCTAGCTTCATTTTGTAACCAGTTATACTGTGTAAGTCCTGCCACAGCTGCCTGCTGGACTGAGATTCTGTTTTGGACAGATACTGTGTCTCATTTGAAAACACTTCATTAGAACTCACTGATAGCACACTCAATCAAATGCTGCATTGATACGTTGGGCAGCATGCACATCTCATCTCTGTAATCCTTGTTTTCGTTTCCACATTTGGATCAAGGAAACAACGATGTCTGGGACCAAGTTTTCCTGGCATGATCCAAGTTGAGCATGAGTGAGCTAGCTATTGGTAGGTAATGTTATTTAACAGCACTCTCAATAAATATAAGAGACTCTGCAGATACTGAAAATCCAGAGTAACAAACACAAAATGCTAGTGGAATTCAGCAGGTCAGGCAGCATCTGATGATGGGTCTCGACTCAGAAGGTCCTCTCCATAGATGCAGCCTGATCTGTTGAGTTCCTTCAGCATTTGTGAATGTAAGTTAAAAGAATAGCTTTGCAAACAAACAGGACTGTCTATAGAACACAGACTGCTGGCTCACAGCATGAGGCTGATACTTCAAGAGATGCAATGTTAGACACTGGTGTTATGTTAAATGGGCCTGCATCAAAGCAGACTGTTTTACAAATGGAAGGTTTACAGCCTACACCGACACTTCAATTGTCTGCGAACGCAGCTGAGAACAGGAGAAAATTTAAGCAACATTTTGAATTGTTTTTATCTGTGATCGAAGCAGATGGAAAACTGGATAAAAAGGAAAGCTGCGCTTCTACTCCATGTAATAGGTGACAATGCAATCAAGGTATATAATCATTTTATTTTTGAAAATGGAGATAATTTAAAGTTGGAATCAATAATGGACAAACTTGAAGCATTTTGTATAATGAAGTGTAATGTGACGTACGAGAGGCAAATGTTTTTTACATGTGCGTAGAGAGCTGGTGAAACGATTGATTAGTACCTTACGGAATTGAGACACTGGAGTAAAACATGCGAGTTTGGGGAACTGACAGACTCTCTCATTAAAGACAGAAATGTTTGTGGCATTCAGGATAAAGGTCTGAAAGAAAGACTGTTAAGAGAACAAGACTTAGGCTACGTCCACACTAGACTGGATAAATCCACAACCGAAGCTTTTTCTCTTCGTTTTGACCCTCCGTCCACACTGAAACAGCGTTTTCCTCCCCCGAAAATTTAGATTTTCAGAAACGCTCTCCAGAGTGAATAAATCTGAGAACGCCTAATATCTGGGGGTAACTGGCTATTTTTAAAACCGCTGTCATGATATGCCGGAACAAATGGTGGCAACAGCGCGGCATTTCATTGTTTTCTTAACACCACAACAATATCTGACAATAGATATGTAACAGCCTAATGTAACATTGTATGAAAATACAAGATAACACTGATGCAGACATGTTTTATACATTTAAGAAGGTGCTTTATTAATGTATTGCTTGTGCAAACATTCAATAGGTGCAATTGTCACTTTTGCCCAGTAACTCGTTTCATTGCACATGTTAAATACAGCAAAATAATACACAAAGACATGGCAAAAGTAAAGGCAAAAAAAAAAGGTAACAGCAAATTTCACCTTTGCTCAGTAACAAGCCTTATTGCATTTAGTTGTAGCTGTAATCCCTTTCATCGGTGAAGAGACTATGGCTGTAGGAAATATTTCTGGACAAACGTACACCATGTCTTTTGTTTGGCAATTTCCTTTTAAGTTTTTCTAGTCTGTAACTGGACAAACGCGCACCAAGTTTACCATTTCCTCTTTGCTTGCTTTCTGTATGCCCTGCACATGCCCAGTAGGAGGAGGTTCACCCAAATACCCGTTTTAATGTGGATAGAGGTATTTTTTAAAACACTTAGTGTGGACGCCTGTCGTTTTTACGTGAAACTGGCGTTTTCAAAATTATCCAGTCTAGTGTGGACGTAGCCTTAGACTTGGAAAACGTTTTGATGCTCTGCAAAGCTTCGGAAACCGTGACGTCATAGGCTAAAGAACCTTTCAGTGAGAACTGCAATGTAGACACTGTGAGGAACCGCGAACATATTAGAAAAAATAATAAATCAACAACAAAACCGACAGAGAGAAAGACGACATCTGAGTGAAAAAAGCTATGTGATTGCTGTGGGCAGCGGCATCGGCCAAACAGTGTCCAATGTATGGGAAAATGTGCAACGACTGCTGTAAGAGTAATCATTTTTCATGCTGTTGCAGAAGTAGAAATGAAATAAAACACATAAATGCAGTGCTTGAAGGTGAACTTGAGGAGTTTTGTATAGATGTGCTTTGTGAAAACAAATACACTAAGAATGAATGGACTATTCCATTGCAAGTGAACCAAAACAATATTCTGTTTAAACTTGATACTGGAGCACAAGTAAATATTCTTGCAGAACCTGAGTTTAGTGCATTAAAGCTGAGACCAAAGTTATATGAGACAAATATAAAAGTGACTGGGTATTCAGGTGCAGACATTCCAGTTAAAGGAACATGTGCGGCAAAAGCATCACACAAAAATATTGTGCACATACTTTCATTTGTGGTGGTGCCAAGGAATGTACAGTCAATACTGGGTTTATCTGCCTGTGAGAGACTGAATTTGGTGAAAAGAATCTTAGTCCTGGACAGTGACACAGAGTCAGAATACAGTGACTCGATGAAAGAGCATGAGGACTTGTTCAAAGGGCTTGGTTGTCTTCCAGGTGAGCACACAATTAAAATTGACAACACAGTGCCACCTGTAGTACATCCATGTAGAAAAGTACCTTTTGCATTACGTCATCAACTAAAAA